>NC_138208.1:8021841-8654341 GCF_964194415.1 Vipera berus | reverse complement strand
TGAAGCCTGCACTGTAGATAATGGGCCACACTATATTATAAGAATATCGTGTTTGTACAACACAGAATGAAGCATACAGGCGATGTTGAATGTTTTCCAGACAATATTCTTGACAAAAATATTCTCTTAAGAAAGTATCTCCTTTTATGACTCCACCACAACTTAATTCAAAATGCTGGACGAAAAAGACATTTGGCTTGAGCAACGGTGAGCAGTTGAGAAAGAAAAGGAAGAATGAGAATAAGAGAATAACAGAGTTGGAAGGGACCTTGGAGGTCTTCTAGTCCAACCCCCTATACCAGGGGTAGGCAACCTTGGCTCTTTTATGACTCGTGGACTTCAACTCCTAGAATTCCTGAGCTAGCCACGCTGAGGGGAAAGGGAAAGGTTTCCAAGCTGAGCCGTGCTGGCTCAGGAACTCTGGGAGTTGAAGTCCACGAGTCATGAAAGAGCCAAGGTTGCCTACCCCTGCCCTAGGCCTAGGCCGCTTTATGACTTGTGGACTTCAACTCCCAGAATTCCTGAGCCAGCCATGCTGAGCGGAAAGGGAGAGGTTTCCAAGCTGAGCCATGCGGGCTCAGGAATTCTGGGAGTTGAAGTCCACGAGTCATAAAAGAGCCAAGGTTGCCTACCCCTGCCCTACACCATTTCAGACAAACGGTTGTCCAATCTCTTCTTTCAAACCTCCAGTGTTGGGAGCACCCACAACATCTGGACTGAAGCCATTCCACTGATTAACTGTCAGGAAATTTCTCCTAAGCTCTAGGTTGCTTCTCTCCTTGATTAGTTTCCATCCGTTGCATCTTGTCCTGCCTTCTGGTGCTTTGGAGAAGAGCTTGACACTGTCCTCCACCCACCCACCCAGCTATCCACCCACCCCTGGTCTTCTTTGTGGCAGCCCATAATTCTAACTTAATCCACTTTATCGTTCTCTTTGTCTCAATCAACAAATGTACAATAAATTTTCTTTCTCGGTCATATACAGTTCTTATGGATTCAGAAGCGCGTAAATCTGATCTGTATGTACTTGTCCAGCATAAAAATGCCCTGATTTTTGAGATAGTTCTCATGATCCTTCCAAGGTCAGTAAAATGAGGACTCAGGTCGTTGGGGGGGGGCAATATGCTGATTCTGTAAATGGCTTAGAGAGGGCCGTAAAAGCACTGTGAAGCGGTATATAAAAGTGCTATTGCTATCTAAGCCGTGGTGGCGCAGTGGTTAGAATGCAGTATTGCAGGCAAATTCTGCCCACAGTCTGAGGTTTGCTCCTGACCAGCTTAAGGTTGACTCAGCTTTCTGCCGTTCTGAGGTCGGTAAAATGAGGACCCAGATTGTTGGGGGGGGGCAACATGCTGACTCTGTAAACCGCTTAGAGAGGGCTGTAAAACACTGTGAAACGGTATATAACTCTAAGTCAGGGGTAGGCAACCTTGGCTCTTTTATGACTCATGGACTTCAACTCCCAGAGTTCCTGAGCCAGCCACGCTGAGGGGAAAGGGAGAGGTTTCCAAGCTGAGCCGTGCTGGCTCAGGGATTCTGGGAGTTGAAGTCCATGAGTCATAAAAGAGCCAAGGTTGCCTACCCCTGGCCTAGGCCTAGGCCGCTTTATGACTCTGGACTTCAACTCCCAGAATTCCTGAGCCAGCCAGGCTGAGGGGAAAGGGAGAGGTTTCCAAGCTGAGCCGTGCTGGCTCAGGAATTCTGGGAGTTGAAGTCCATGAGTCATAAAAGAGCCAAGGTTGCCTACCCCTGGCCTAGGCCTAGGCCGCTTTATGACTCTGGACTTCAACTCCCAGAATTCCTGAGCCAGCCAGGCTGAGGGGAAAGGGAGAGGTTTCCAAGCTGAGCCGTGCTGGCTCAGGAATTCTGGGAGTTGAAGTCCACGAGTCATAAAAGAGCCAAGGTTACCTACCCCTGGTCTAAGTATATAAGTGCAGTTGTTATTGCTATCACCTGCTGCAGAGTTTCTCAACCCTAGCAACTTGAAGATGAGTGGATTTCAACTCCCAGCATACATATACAGTATAATCTACACTGGGCAGTTTTAAATATTTATCACCTGCCTCAACAGCAAGATAGAAGTGGAGCCCAAAGAGAAAAATGTAATAAGAAAAGAATCAGATTTTCGAAAGGTTTAGACATCCCTTTGGATAAATCTTTTTCTTTCCTCAGATGCTAACCTACAGAGCATTCATTTCAATTCCATCTCCAACATATTGTTGTCATCCCCTTAAACATTCCCATTTTATCATATTATCTCTTTCTGGTTTAAAAAAATGTATTCAATACTTTTTCCTCTCCACCCGATTTCAAAATAATGTTGGTTTTTTTCCCCCATCAAAATCTGCCTCTGCATTTTCTGGGCCTTTTTAAAACCTTAATTCACTGGCTGGTCATTTTGACTACAATCTTACAACTATCTTTTTTTTCCCTCTATATATAATCTTTCTCCCCTCCTTATCTTTATTTTTTTTTTAACCATTACAGGGAGCCCTCGACTTACGACCACAATGGAGCCCAAACTTTCTGTTGCTAAGTGAGACCTTGGTTAAGTGAGTTTTGCCCCGTTTTGCAACCTTCCTTGCCACAGTTGTGAAGTGAATCACTGCGCTTGTTAAGTTAGTTACAAAGATGTTAAGTGGATCCAGCTTTCCCTGTTGATTTTGTTTCGCCAATGGGGATCAGGTGACCTCGGGACACTGCGACCGTCATAAATACGAGTCAGCTGCCAAGCATCTGAATCTTGATCGCCTGACCACGGGGATGGCTGCAACGGTCGTAAGTGTGAAAAGGGTCCACAGCCACTTGGTCAGTGATAGTGTAACTTTAAGCGGTCACTAAACAGGCTGTGGTAAGTCGTGGATTACCTGTATCTTATTTCTCTCCTCCTTATTCTTTGTTAACGGTGGTTTCCCTGCAGACGTTTCAGGACCCAAAGTGGGATAATAAGTGAACTAATGATGTTACCTAGTTTGGGTCATGAGACGTCGACAAGAAAGCCACAAAGCTCCGAGAGGACCAAGGAACCCACAACCGCCCTCCTCCTCCTCTTAATTTTCTCCTCCTCCACTCCACAAACCCCATTCTCTTCTGGCACTGCTAATGTTAGCTAGTTTGGGTCATGAGACGTCTGCAAGAAATGCTGAATGGAAATGGCGCCCCTGCTCTGCCCCCTGCCTCGCCTCGCCCCAACCCCGCAGGACGAGCCTCCTGCCCCAAGCCCCCACCTGCCAGAGACCCCCCTGGATCTCCCCCAACCATGCCCGCCCCCCACAGGCATCCCTCCCCACGAGCAACTTCGAGGTGGCCATGCCCACCCAGTCTGCCGTGACCACTGCAGCCCCGCCCACCCAGTGGGCCACGCCCAGCCAGCACCCGACGATAAATAAGTGGGGTTTGGGTTGCAGTTTGGGCACTCGGTCTCTAAAAGGTTCGCCATCCCCGTTACACCTCATCCCTTCTCAAATGTCCCACTCGCAGAATTTGACGTATTTCTGGGGCACTTAGGGACTGCATTCTTTCCCCCGGTTTGGCGACCGTTGCAGCATCCCCACGGTCATGTGATCAAAATTTGGAAAACCCCCTGGGCAAGCGGCCTGTTATTTAGGAGGGCTGCAAAATCTTGCCGGTCACCCGATCGCCACTTAGGATCTTCCCAGCCGGCCTCTGACCAGCAAAGTCAGTGGGGGGAAGCCACTTTCGCTTAATAACCACATGATTCCTAAGAACTGCATCGATTCACTGAACAACATGAGGAAGGAAAAAAAAAGTTTGGCGGACTCGCTTAGCAACCGTGAACTGCGTTGGTGGGTGGAGAACGACAGGCCGTTCTTGAGTTACAGCCGTTGATTTAGTGACTGTTCAAAGTTGCGACGGCAATGAAAAAAGTGATTTAGGAATGTTTTTCACCCTTACGACCGGGGTGGGGTGGGGGTTGGGGGTGGGAAAACATCCCCACAGGGTCAAGTGATCAAAATCCAGAGGCTGGGCAACTGGTTCGTACTTATGACAGTTTCAGTGTCCCAAAGTCATGTCATCCCATTTCTGACCGACAAAGTCAATGGGGCAAGCCAGATTCACTTAACAACTGTGTTGGTAACTTAGCAACTGCAGCGATTCACTTAACAACCGTGGTGAGAAAAGTCGTAAAATGGGGCAAGGCTCACTTAACAACAGCCTAGGAAATTTGGAGCTGTATTGGGGTCCTACCTGTATATTGCTTGTGAGAAAGTTGCATGGAGCATTTCAATAAACCATCATAGGTTGCCTATGCCATTACATCAGTGTTATTTCCTGCAAAACAACAAAGCCTAGCAAGTGAATTTCCTTATGGAACTATCCAGTGCTAGCAAAAATATAATCAGTGTGCCCCATTACCTTTGTTCAGGAAGAATTTAATTCATTCCCTCTATTGATTAATTTATTTAACCGTTGGCATTTGTCACTGTTCAGGTTGCCAGGAGAAAAAATATATATATCAAGCGGCTTCAAACCTCTGCCAACATCTAGTTCTAGACTGCTAAATCAAAATCCAGTATTAGAAATTAGAATTCTTTATTGGCCAAGTGGGATTTTTGTCTCCGGGGCAGAATTTGTCTCCGGTGCAGAAGCTCTCAGTGTGCATATCAGCAACAAGTGAGAAATCATTAGATTAGATTAGATATTAGATAACCTTTATTGTCATTTTTTTCCTGCAGGCACAACGGCGCACATTAAAAATGAAATTTAGTTGCTTGCTCTCAAGTGTACACATACATAACACGCATTTAAAAAACATACTATATACAACATATGTACTGTATATAGACCTACACCCTTACATATGAGTAACATAAAAATACTAATACATAACGAAAGGAGGAAGCTGTTCTGAACCAGCCTGCTACCGGCCTTGCAATAAGGCAAACCCCTGTTCAAACAGTAGAGACTGGAGAGCGTCTAAGGCTGGAAAGCGTCTGCCAAGATTTATTACTCAAATAACAGAACAAGAAACAAAAACACTGGAACTTGAATCCTCAAACGGAAGGGTTGCTTTCAGCAACCAGCCCTTCCCCAAACACTCCTTTTATTTAGAGTTCAGGGCGTGGCCTCCCTGTGCCTCCTCCCGAGGAGTCCCACAGCCTTTCTCTGTTTGTTCCTGCTCGACTGCCTCCTGCGTCGGGCGTCCTTGAACAGGGCCAGCTGTGGGTCATCATCCTCCGCACTATCGGGCTCACGCAGCTGAGAAGAGGGCCCCGGCTGGGGGCTCTGCGAAGCCTCCAAGCCATCATCAGCCAGTTCGTCTTCCACACCCTCCTCCTCCCCCTCATCTGAGTCATCCGAGACATCTGAGCCGGCTGCCGGACCCACAGGCTGGCCCTGAGTCACAACAGAAGCTTTAGAGTTCACAAGGTTAATACTGTATTATTAACATAATATATGTTAATAATCATGATCATAATCATAAAAGACATTCATCGTAAATCATAAGATACAACACTCAGTGATGGTCACAGGGTACTAAATAAGCAATCACGATAAATCATAAATCATGCTAGGATGCTAAATAGGTAAAGGTAAAGGTTCCCCCGCACATGCGTGGTAGTCGTTTCCGACTCTAGGGGCCGGTGCTCATCTCCATTTCAAAGCTGAAGAGCCAGCGCTTGTCCAAGGACGTCTCCGTGGTCATGTGGCCAGCATGACTAGACGCCAAAGGCGCACGGAACGCTGTTACCTTCCCACCGTAGTGGTCCCTATTTTTCTACTTGCATTTTTAGGTGCTTTCGAACTGCTAGGTTGGCAGAAGCTGGGACGAGTAACAGGCGCTCACTCTGTTACGCGGCACTCGGGATTCGACCCGCCAAACTGCCGACCTTCTGATCGACAAGCTCAGCGTCCTAACCCACTAAGCCACCGCATCCCTTAGGATGCTAAATAAAACAATATAAATCGTAAGATATGTAAGATAAGCCATGAAGTTATAGTCATAAGAAGAAAAGGAATAGGTAATAGGAAGGTTGAGGATAATAGTAATTCAGCTCTGGTACGGTAGTTAGTTTGACAGTGTTGTAGGAATTAGTTGTTTAGCAGAGTGATGGCATGGGGGGGAAAAACTGTGTGTCTAGTTGCTTTGGCACACACAATGCCCTATAGCACCAACCTAAGGGGAGGAGTTGAAAAAGTTTATGTCCAGGATATGAATATTTGTAGATATTTTTCTCATCCCTCCTTCTGGTTTGTGTAAGAAGCGTTTGCAAGAAGGGTTTACGTTGAGGAAGCTTGATTGCAACCATTGGGTTTACTGATGACTGCCTACTGGCTGGACAAAAATTTTATTTTGACACAATTGTATATACACTGTCATTGGGGTCAATAAAATACCAAGGCAATTATGCAACTGGAATTTTTATCACCAGGGACCTGAATCCAACAACCCTTGGCTATTCTTGACAGATCTATTTCTGTTCCAAACAGACCTGTTTTTGTCTCATTTCTCCGTGCTGGCTCACTGCAAGAATTTTAGTTCCTTCCTCTGCTACTTAAAAAATAATAATAATAAAAAAAAGCCTAAAGCAATTCCAGCATTCTAATTTTCTTGTGTCATTGGCCTTGGAGCTGATTTAGAAAGATATCTTTTTCTCTTTTTTTTTTACTGAAATCCATTTCTCTCACTTGCTAAATGTGATGAGTACAGTGACATTATTTTCAAAATAATTGGACCAAATATTGTGGCTCTTTTCACGAGAGCTTGCAAGCAGATGGTATTGTTCCTGCAACGTGGGCTTGGAGAATATCTGTTAACTTTTGGACAGAAGCCACTTATTTGGAAATGAAATGCAATGGTTGTAACGATAGCCATAGTTTTATGAAGTGAGCGGATATTGCGGTGCATCAAATCCATTAATCAAATTGCTTTATTTTATTTAAAGAACACATTCCCTACGAGGCAACCTTTATATTGCTGCAGTTCAGAAAAAGAAAGCCACCGATCTCTCTCAGTGGCTTTTAAAAGGTTACAGCCCGTATTTGAGAATGGTGAGAAGTGGTTTATGTTTTCAATTTTCTTAAGTAGATTTCTGCACAGTATAATCTTTTGAGACTATGTAAAATACAGCCGGTTGCAAACTTTTCCAATTCAAAGTGCTTGAATTACAAGAGGCTCATTTAACATTTGAAACAAATGTTTCGCCTTTGAAATGGCTTGTTTTAACCAGCCTGGATATGTTTCCCAGTCAAAAGAGAAATTTCATTCTGCTTCAAGGTGAAAGACAATCCTAAAACAACCCAAAGAGCTTGTTTCAAATGCGACACATTGGTGCATACCAGATCAGGCTGGGGTGGGGGGTGGGGGGGATGAAGATAGACATAAATTGTGCAAGATCAAATTGAGAAATCCATAATGCTGTAAAGCAGGGGTGTCAAACTCAATTTCATTGAGGGCCGCATCAGCATTGCGGTTGCCCTCAGGGGGCCGGGTGGGTATGGCCTGGGTGGGCGTGGCCTACTGGGTGGGCGTGGCCAGAGTGCATATGGCCTACTGGGTGGGCGTGGCCAGCTCTCCATGGTTCGCATCAAGGGGGCCTATGGGGGCCTGGGCAGGAGTGGGACAGATCTGAGGGTCTCTGGCAGAAGGAGGGTCTCTGGGCCAGGGCCAAGGCAGTGGGGGCCGTTCCCTCACTGTTTCCAGGATGGCTTCGCGGGGCCGCGTGAAACCACTTCACGGGCCGGATCTGGCCCCCGGGCCTTGTGTTTGACATGTCTGCTGTAAAGGGTGGAAGGAAAGAATTCTGAGCTGGCCAGAGTTGTTTGCTGAGATGGGCAGGTTTAGGGAAGGAAGGAAGGAAGGAAGGAAGGAAGGAAGGAAGGAAGGAAGGAAGGAAGGAAGGAAGGAAGGAAGGAAGGAAGGAAGGAAGGAAGGAAGGAAGGAAGGAAGGAAGGAAGGGAGGGAGGGAGGGAGGGAAGAAGGGAGGAAGGGAGGGAGGGAGGGAGGGAGGGAGGGAAGAAGGAAGGAAGGGAGGGAAGAAGGAAGGAAGGGAGGGAGGCAGGGAGGGAGGAAAGAAGGGAGGGAGGGAGGGAAGAAGGAAGGAAGGAAGGAAGGCAGGAAGGGAGGGAGGGAGGGAGGGAGGGAGGGAGGAAGGAAGGGAGGGAGGGAGGGAAGAAGGAAGGGAGGGAGGGAAGAAGGAAGGAAGGGAGGGAGGGAGGGAGAGAGGAAAGAAGGAAGGAAGGAAGGGAGGGAGGGAGGGAGGGAGGGAGGGGAGAGGAAAGGAGAGGAGAGGAGAGGAGAGGAGAGGAGAGAAGAGAAGAGAAGAGAAGAGAAGAGAAGAGAAGAGAAGAGAAGAGAAGAGAAGAGAAGAGAAGAGAAGAGAAGAAGCAAGATGGATGAAATTGGTTACAGTGGTGATGTGTGCAATTTTGGAAGATCTCAGGAGTCAGATAAAGGTCAGATCATCCCAGCAAAGGTCCAAGTATTTGGTGGCTAAGAGTCAACACCAACCTGATGGCACATAAACATGGAATCATAGAGGCCTTCTAGTCTAAGGCAGGAGTCCTACCATCCTGCCCTCAAGTGCTAAGAGAATAGGTTGACACACACACCCTTCTTTCTGGCAGCCCCTCAAATATTGGAAGACTGCTATCATGTCACCCTTAATCCTTCTTTTGATTAAAATAGACATACCCAATTAATTCCTGCAACCGTTCTTCATGTGTTTTAGCTTCCAATCCCCTATTCACCTTTGTCGCTCTTCTCTGTACTCTGTCTAGAGTCTCAACACATTTTTTTTTACATCGTGGCAATCAGAACAAGATGCAGTATTCCAAGTGTGGCCTTACCAAGGCATTGTAAAGTAATATTAACATTTCACATGAACTAGATTCTATCCCTCTGTTAAGGCAGCCTAGGACTGCGTTGGCTTTTTTAGGCAGCTGCGGCACACGGCTGGCTCATATTTAAGGGATTGTCCAACTAGGACTCCGAGATCCCTCTGGCAGTTGCTACTGTTGAGCAAGGTAACCCCCTATTCTATACCTGTGCATTTGGTTTTTCTTGACTAAAGGTAAAACTTTACTTTTCTCTGCGTTGAATTTCATTTTGTTAGATAGGGCCCAGTGTTCACGTCTGTCAAGATAATCATAATCATAACAGTAAAGTTGGAAGGGACCTTGGAGGTCATCTAGTCCAACCCCCTGCTCAGGCAGGAAACCCTATACCCTTTCAGACAAATGGCTGTCCAGTCTCTTCTTAAAAACTTCCAGTGTTGGAGCATTCACTGCTTCTGGTGGCAGGTTGTACCACTGGTTAATTGTCCGCACTGTCAGGAAGTTTCTCCTTAGTTCTAAGGTTGCTTCTCCTGTATTTTAAGCATATCTTCCAGGATGTTGGCTATTCCCCCCAAGCTTGGGTCATCTGCCAGTTTGATGAGTTCCTCTTCTGTCCCCACCCCCATCTAAATTGTTCATGAAGATATTCAAGAGTACCTGTTTATTCATATTTTTTTTATTTTATGTTTTGCTGTCAAATCTTTTTAAATGCCACTTCTTAACCATCCTGGGCTCCCCACTTACTTATATCACAAAGGTTACTGATCCTTCCCATAATTTCTTGCTCCATTTAGTGAGTGACAGCCCTCTTAAGTGAGGAATCAATTAATCATGTGATGAAGGACATGATGTCAGTTGTCCCGTGAACATCCTGTGTGCGCGTTAACCGGAATACTTAATAAAGTAGGCTGAGCTCAAGGAGAAACATTGGACCAATCAGAAATCTGGGCATTTGCACTGCTTTCCCAGATACATCTGTAGAATCTTTGATCAGGGATGGTAAGTGGAATTTTTTTATTAATTTTTTTTAGCTCCTTCGTTACAATCCTTTTCAAAACTTTATCCGTGCTCTTTTGGTTTATGGGTAATGTCATGATGTTCTCATGGCGACAAAGGTTCAGTTTTTAAAAACTGTTATTACGCCAGGGTTTCTCATGTGCATTGGACGGCTTAAAATGCCTTTGCAGTTACACATAGTCCTCGACTTGCAACAATTCGTTTAGTGACCTGAGTTATAACAGCACTGAAAAAAGTGACTTACGATCGTTTTTCACACTTGCAACCGTTGCAGCATCCCGCGCGGTCACGTGATCAAAATCCGGACGCTTGGCAACTGACTCATATTTTTGACGGTCGCAGTGTCCCCCCTTTGCGACCTTCTGGTAAGCAAAGTCAGTGGGGAAGATTCACTTAACAACCGTGTCGCTACCTTACCAACTGCCGTGATTCACTTAACAACCGTGGCAAGAAAGGTTGTAAAACGGGGCCCATAACAAATATCTCGCTTAGCAGCAGAAATTTTGGCCTCGCTTTTTGGTCGTAAGTCGAGGACTACCAGTGTGCAGATGAAGATATCCTAGAGTTAAGGAGGAATACATTCCAGATGTGCCTGAAAGGACCAGCTTTGTGCATCACAAACAACACCAAAATGGGACTCACCGCAATCATTTGGGCCACGTAACTTTCAGGTCCGGTATATTCTGTTGGGTCTTTCACTCTGACCAGAACGATAAAATATAGATAGTGCCACATGTTGTGTTCTGATTTGATGTGTTCCTCGAATGAAACCGTCTTGTTGTCAAACTTATCCCGCTCAAGCCCTGTGGAAAAAAAGGAGAATTTCCCACAAACCTATTCATACATTAAAGCAGGAGTTCCCAGCGTTGCATCTGGTGGACTTCAATTCCCAGAATTCTGGGAGTTGAAGTCCACAAGTCTTAAAGTTGCCAAGGTTGGACACCTTTGCATTAACAGCTTCCTTAAGGAATGAGTAGACAAAAATCCTACAACAGGCCGTCCTCAACTTACCATAATTCATTTAGTGACCATTCAAAGTTTCAACGGCACTCAAAAGAGTGACTTACGATCATTTTTTTCACCCTTACGTCTGTTGCAGCATCCCTCTGGTCACGGGATGAAAATTTGGATGCTTGGCAACTGATTCATATTTATGACGGTTGCAGCGTCCTGGGGACACGTGATCCCCTTTTGCGACCTTCTGACAAGCCAAGTCCAAGGGGAAGCCGGATTCACTTAACAACTGTGTAACTGACTTAACATCTGGATTGATTCGCTTAGCAGCTACGGTAAGAAAAGTTGTAAAACAGGGCAAAATCCATTTAACAAACATGTCCCTTAGTAGCAGAATTTTTGGGCTACATTGTGGTTGTAAGTCAGGGACTACCTATACCAGGAGTAAGCAACCTGGGCTCTTTTATGACTCGTGGACTTTAACTCCCAGAATTCCTGAGCCAGCCATGCTGAGGGAAAAGGGAGAGCTTTCCAAATTGAGCCATGCTGGCTGAGGAATTCTGGGAGTTGAAGTCCACGAGTCATAAAAGAGCCAAGATTGCCTACCCCTGGCCTAGGCCGCTTTATGACTTGTGGACTTCAACTCCCAGAATTCCTGAGCCAGCCACGCTGAGGGGAAAGGGAGAGGTTTCCAAGCTGGGCCATGCTGGCTCAGGAATTCTGGGAGTTGAAGTCCATGAGTCATAAAAGAGCCAAGGGTGCCTACCCCTGGCCTATACCATTTCAGACAAATGGTTGGCCAATCTCTTATTTATGATACCTACGCTGGGGCGCATAATCTTAAATTAACTCTGCTATTCTGAACATAATTCTGACATATTGATTCTGCATCTAGCGCAGGGGTAGGCAACCTTGGCTCTTTTATGACTCGTGGACTTCAACTCCCAGAATTCCTGAGCCAGCCACGCTGAGGGAAAAGGGAGAGGTTTTCAAGCTGAGCCATGCGGGCTGAGGAATTTTGGGAGTTGAAGTCCACGAGTCATAAAAGAGCCAAGGTTGCCTACCCCTGGCCTAGGCCGCTTTATGACTTGTGGACTTCAACTCCCAGAATTCCTGAGCCAGCCACGCTGAGGGAAAAGGGAGAGGTTTCCAAGCTGAGCCATGCCGGCTCAGGAATTCTGGGAGTTGAAGTCCACGAGTCATAAAAGAGCCAAGGGTGCCTACCCCTGGCCTATACCATTTCAGACAAATGGTTGGCCAATCTCTTATTTATGATACCTACGCTGGGGCGCATAATCTTAAATTAACTCTGCTATTCTGAACATAATTCTGACATATTGATTCTGCATCTAGCGCAGGGGTAGGCAACCTTGGCTCTTTTATGACTCGTGGACTTCAACTCCCAGAATTCCTGAGCCAGCGACGCTGAGGGAAAAGGGAGAGGTTTCCAAGTTGAGCCGTGCTGGCTCAGGAATTCTGGGAGTTGAAGTCCACGAGTCATAAAAGAGCCAAGCTTGCCTACCCCTGCCCTATACGTTGGACCAAAATTATTTCTAAGGCAGCTTTCTGTGCAAACCACAATCCTGGCGCATTCACAAAGCTTGCTTGTCAGCGCCTCTCTGCTTTTGCATTTCTTTTTTAAAAAAACCTAACGACAAGACCCAAAGGGACGAATGCATACCGCAGATGAAACAGGTTGTCTTCAAAATCTCTTCTTTCTTCTGCTTTTCGCTTCTGAGGTCTGCGAACGTATCGATGATGACTCCGAAAATGAGGTTCAGAACGATAATGATGACGATGAAATAAAACAGGAGATCATAAACCACCCGAGCAGCAAACAGCGGCTCCTGAAAAGAAAGAACATGTTTATGGGACGTCCAATTTTAACCCAATGAAATGAAAATGAAGGTAGTCCTCGACTTACGACACTTCCTTTAGCGACCCTTCGACGTTACAACGGCACCGAATAAAGGGACTTATGACCCGTTTTTCACACTTATAACCGTTGCAGCATCCCCGTGGTCACGTGATTTACATTCGGGTGCTGGACAACTGACTCGTATTTATGACGGTTGCAGCGTCCCAGGGTCACGTGATCCCCTTTTTGCGACCTCCTGACAGGCAAAGTCAACGGGGGAAGCCAGATTCACTTAACAACCGAGTTACTCATTTAACAACTGCAGCGGTTCACTTTAAAAAAGTGAAAAGGAAAGTCGTAAAACTGGGCAAAACTCACTTGACAAATTTCTCACTTAGCAACATAAATTTGGGGCTCAATTGCGGTCATGATGACCTATAAAGCCCTAAATGGCATGGGTCCGGATTATCTTCGGGAGCACCTGCTGCCAGCATCAACTTCCCATCGTCCTGTGCGCTCCCACAGGGAGGGCCTCCTCAGGGTGCCGCCGGTCAGGGAGTGCCGGCGGGCGATCCCCAGGGGGAGAGCGTTCTCTGTGGGCGCGCCTGCCCTATGGAATCAGCTGCCTGTGGAACTCCGGATGACCCCCGACCTTCGCTCGTTTCGCCGGGACCTAAAAACTTGGCTATTCGAGCTTGCCGGCCTGGACTGAGGGTTTTTGGGTTAAGGTTTTAATTTTTAATTATTTAATTTAATTTAATTTTAACCTGTGTATATATTGTATTGTTTTAATTTGCCCTGTAAACCGCCCTGAGTCCCTCGGGAAAAAGGCGGTATATAAATCGAAATAAATAAAATAAATAAAGTGAGTTGAAGACTACCTCTACGTTTGATCAGACACAATGTTGTTAATAGCTACTGAAGATCGGCAGTGCGGAACAGATGAATGTCAAATTGTCCGTTACATCATATTCCCTTCATTCACTAGATACGAGGGCGATTCAGAAATAAACCTCCATTTGGTCATCAGTGACAGACACGCGCAGATACAGAACTTTTATTATACACATTAGAAAACTACAATATCACATTACTTTTCGACAAAAGAGCCATTCAAACTGAGGCACCTGTCGTTAACGTCTTACAAGGTTTGAAATTCCTTAGTTGTTGTCGCTCGGGACCAAATCTGGGCTGTGGGGTGTGTGTGTGTGATCAAAAGCATCCCAACGGAACTGCTTCAAAAGTTCTTGGATGCGTTTAGCGGTCTGCGGGCGAGCATTCTCGTGAACCCACACCACATGGGAATTGGTGCCCTAGAAAATCCCACCAAATGTGAAGAGGCCAAAGGAGTACGGCTAGCGATGTTTACGGAGCCTGGTTCGACCATCAGTTCAGACGTGTACTGTGAAACGTTACGAAAACTCAGATGAGTCATCCATAACAAGCGTTGGGGCCTGCGGACTTCCGGTGTGGTGTGGGTTCACGACAATGCTCGCCCGCACACCGTTAAGACGCACTCAAGAACTTTTGAAGTGGTTCCGTTGCGATGTTTTTGATCCGCCCCCTCCATAGCCCAGATTTGGCGCCAAGTGACTACCACCTCTTCATTTCAAACCTTGTAAGACGTGATGACAAATACCTCAATTTGAATGGCGATTATGTCAAAAAGTCATGTCATGTAGTTTTCTCATGTGTATAATAAAAGTTCTGAATCCGTGTGTGTCTGTCATGGATAACCAAAGGGAGGTTTATTTCCGAATTGCCCTCGTATTAATATACAGAACACTTACTCTGTCCTTATGAAAACGAATTTCAAAATGTGACTTATAACTTCCTGAATTCCTCACAGCTCACAAAACTGACTTTTATATTTCTTTTATATGTGCACCCTGGTATTATATGTTCCTTTTGTATAATTTTATTACTGTTATCCATGTACTCGATGCCATATACTGCATAAATAAATAAACTTTTTTTTCCCAGATTTTTACTTTTCTAGGCTGTACTCTTTTCTGGATGTCCTTACTTGTGTCCTTGACCACAGCAGCAGGTTTCCTATGGGTGCTAACAGATAGCCCTCGATTTACAACTGGCCGTTTAGTGACTGTTCAAAGTTACGACAGACAGACAAACACACCACACACACACCCCAAAGGCTGTTTATGTTTCAGATTCAAAGTTCTAACATTTTGGGCACCACAGTGAGTCAATTAACAACCCTGGCAAAAACGGTCATAAAAAATGGGGCAAAATTCAGTTCACACATGTCTCTCTTAGCAACAGAAATTTGGGGCTGAGTTCTGGTCGTAAGTCCAGGACCCCCTGTATAGCAATACCAAGCCAATGAAACACTCACATCTTTGGATGGCTTCCGAAGAACATCCCCCACTCCTCCGCCGTTTCTCAGTCCTTGGTTCAACACGGTCACGATGCACATCAGCAAAGTGTCACAAGTCCTCTCAATCCCATCCACATCGCTGTCTTCCCCTATGGATATCGTAAGGACACTTTCAATTTTTGCCCAGGTTCGCCTGGTGCGCCAGTTGCGACCCTATCTGGACCGAGATGCCCTACGCACAGTCACTCATGCGCTCGTGACCTCCCGTTTAGACTACTGCAACACTCTCTACATGGGGCTGCCCTTGAGGACCACTCAGAGGCTTCAGCTGGTGCAGAATGCGGCCGCGCGAGTTGTGATAGGGGTTTCCCGATACTCCCATGTAACACCTCTTCTCCGCGAGCTGCGTTGGCTTCCGGTTGCCCTCCGGGTGAGATTCAAGGTGCTGGTGATGACCTATAAAGCCCTAAATGGCTTGGGTCCGGGATATCTGAGGGAACACCTGCTGCCGGCATCAAGTTCCCTTCGTCCAGTGCGCTCCCACAGGGAGGGTCTTCTCAGGGTGCCGCCGGTAAGAGATTGCCGGCGGGTAACACCCAGGGATAGGGCCTTCTCAGTGGGGGCGCCTGCCCTTTGGAACCAGCTGCCAGTGGAGCTTAGGACTGCCCCCGACCTCCGTTCATTCCGCGGGGGCCTGAAGACCTGGCTCTTCGAGCTCTCTGGCCCAGGCTGAGGATTAATCTCATTTTAACTGAGGTTTTATTTATGCAGGGACAAATATAATTTTTTTAAAATTTGTTTTTAACTTTTGTATCTTGGTTTTTTAATCACCCTGTAAACCGCCCTGAGTCCTTCGGGAAAGGGCGGTATATAAATGTAATAAATAAAATAAAATAAATAAAAATAAAATTAACCAATCAGAATAGAGCTGGAAGGGACCTCGGAGGTCTTCTAGTCCAACCCCTTGCTCAAGCAGGAGACTCTATACCAGTGATGGCGAACCTTTTAGAGACCGAATGCCCAATCTGCCTCCTGAGTCCTTCGGGAAAGGGCGGTATATAAATGTAATAAATAAAATAAAATAAATAAAAATAAAATTAACCAATCAGAATAGAGCTGGAAGGGACCTCGGAGGTCTTTTAGTCCAACCCCCTGCTCAAGCAGGAGACTCTATACCAGTGATGGCGAACCTTTTAGAGACCGAATGCCCAAACTGCAACCCAAAACGCACTTATGTATCATCGGGTGCCGGGTGGGTGTGGCCCATTGGATGGGCGTGGCTGCAATGGTAACGGTAGACTGGGTGGGACTAAAAAGTTCAACCAATCAATTCCAACTTTGCGAGATTTTTTTTTTCCCGTGAGAAGTTGAAATTGATTGATTGAAAAAAATTTATTTTGCCCATGGCGGCAGAGGCCTAAAGCGAAAAAGTTTTATAAAACCCAGCTGAAGGCCTAGGACAGGGGCGACGGCGCACGTGTCCACAGAGAGGGCTCTGCGTGCCACCTGTGGCACGCGTGCCATAGGTTCGCCACCACGGCCCTATACCATGTCAGACAAATGGCAGTCCAGTCCCTTCTTTAAAATCTCCAGTGTTGCAGGAACGGTTGCAGGAATTGGGTATGTCAAGTCTAGAGAAAAGAAGGACTAGGGCTGACATGACAGCAGCCTTCCAATATCTCAGGGGCTGCCCCAAAGAAGAGGGGGTCAATTTATTTTCCAAAGCACCTGAGGGCAGGACAAGAAGGAATGGATGGAAACCAATCATGGAGAGAAGCAACCTGCAACTAAGGAGAAATTTCCTGACGGTGAGAATAATTAATCAGTGGAACAACCTGCCTCCAGAAGTTGTAAATGCTCCATCACTGGAGGTTTTTAAGAAGAGACTGGACAGCCATTTGTCTGAAATGGTATAGGGTCTCCTGCTTGAGCAGGGGGTAGGACTAGAAGACCTCCAAGGTCCCTTTCCAACTCTCTTATTCTGTATTCTGTAGTACACTGGGACTTCACTTTACTATGTCCCCGTGCAAATGACTTTGCATGCAAATAACCTAATTTCTGGAATGACATCACCAATTTTATCCTCCATAATGGACACCCCCTTCCCCAAGCTATTTTATCAATCACTTGTTTCATTATAGTTGAATAACGACAATATTTGTCTTAAACATGAGTCAGGGTGAGTGAAGAGCAGAGGAATAGAGAGGAGAGGAGAGAAAGAAGGGGAGAGGAGAGGAGGGGAGGGGAGGGGAGGGAAAAGGTTAAGAGGAGGGGAGGGGGAGAGAGGAGAGGGAGAAGGAGAAGGAGAAGGAGAGGAGGGGTAAAGAGAGGAGAGGAGAGGAGAGGAGAGGAGAGGAGAGGAGAGGAGAGGAGAGGAGAGGAGAGGAGAGGAGAGGAGAGGAGAGGAGAGGAGAGGAGAGGAGGAGAGGAGAGGAGAGGAGAGGAGAGGAGAGGAGAGGAGAGGAGAGGAGAGGAGAGGAGAAGAGAAGAGAATTGAGAGAGAGAATGAGATGGGTGGGGAACACATATCAGAGTAATTATCAAACAGATAATATTTCTTTCTGATCTCTAAGTCAGTACAGGTAATCCTCAACTTACAACGGTTTGTTTAACGACCGTTAGAAGTTACAGCAACATTGTAAAAACTGACTTTTAACCATTTTTCACCCTTACAACCATTGGAGCGTCCCCATTATCATGTGATCCAAATTCAGATGCTTGGCAATGGGCATGTACTTATGACGGTTGCTGCATCCTGGAGGGGTTTGGGGGGGGTGTCGCCTGACCCCCTTTTGCGACCTTCTCACAAGCCAAGTCCATGGGGAAGCCAGATTCACTTAGCCACCGTGTGACTAACTTAGCAACGACAGTGATTCGCTGAACAAACGTGGCAAGAAAGATTGTACAATGGGGCAAAAGTCTCACTTGGCAACAGAAACTTTGGGCTCAGTTGGGGTCATATGTCGAGGACTCCCTGTAGTGGAAATTTATTTAGCAGAAAGACAAAATATTTTATAAGCGTCCCACCAACCTGATTTGATAGTTGTAACTGCAGCACTGCAGTTCTCTATCGAGCAGGTTTCCACCATTGTTGTTAAGCTTGTGGTAGAGATGGTGCCGCCATCTGAAACGTCAACAAAGACAACAACAGTGACAACGACATGGAAAAATCATGAGGGCTAGTCACACTTTGAAAGTAGAAGTGGATGTTTTATGAAGTCAACCCCCCTGTTTGCCCATCATTCAATTATGCTGTTTCTCAGGCTTCTGCGTGAACTTGGGAAAAAAAGAAAACACGTCTGGGTGATTTAAGGAATCAGTTGACTCAAGTTAATGTCACTCTTAGCCCTTAATTTATTTTTTTTAGTGCCTTCAAAATGGTGAGAATTGGAAGTTTCAGGGATAATATGGATTGCTATGATGGATAAGCAGCCCAGAGTCGCTTGGTAGTAAGATGGGTGGCACAGAAAATTTACTGAATAAATAAATAATAGAGGAGGACCATATTTCAGATTATTTTTGAAGCATGCACCACCCTGCTATGCATTATTACGATAAATATTAGATGCTGGCCATTTCATCTTTGAGTTTCAAACTTGTTCCCTCGAACATAATAAATTCCACGTTCGTGTACGTTCCAAAGTTCTGTAAAAAATTCAGTAGATCAATTTCCTTCCTTCCTTTATTAATTTGTATTTGGTATTCTCCATTTTCGATTTACCTAGTAGCAAAGATTTAAATGTCACCTGCACACAGATCTCCCAAATATAGCTAGTTGTTTCATTTAGTGACCAAAGTTACAACAGTACTGAAAAAAGGGACTTATGACCGTTTTTCACACTTATGACCCTTGCAGCATCTGCAGGGTCACGTAATTTACATTCGGATGCTTGGCAATTGACTCACATTTATGATGGTCGCAGTGTCCTGGGATCATGTGATCCCCTTTTGCGACCTTCTGACAAGCAAAGTTTATGGGGAAGCCAGATCCACTTAACAACCGTGTTGCTGACTTCACAACTGCAGTTATTCACTTAAACACCGGCAAGAAAAGTCGTAAAATGGGACAAAAGTGATGTAAAAACTATCTCGCTTACCAACATAAATTTTGGACTCAATTGTGGTCCTAAAATGAGGACTACTGTACCTAATTGTAAGCTTGTAAGCCGCCCTGAGTCATCGGAGAAGGGCGGGATATAAATGGAATTAAAATTAAAAAAAAATAATTTCCTTTCTTACTTTATTATTATTATTAATTTGTATTAGGTATTCTCTATTTTTGATTTACCTAGTAGCAAAGATTTAAATGACATCTGCACACAGATTTCCCAAATATGTATTTCTTCTTAAAGCTGGGAGCTTTAAATCCAAATATTCAGCTATGCAAAACTAATTGAATTTTAAAGCCTTTTGAATATTTGCTCTTGCAGAGGGGAAATCTACAGTTCAATTACCATCAAGGAAGACAAAGAATTAAATCAAAATTCTACTGGAGCATAAAACTGTAATGGAAATAAAAACATCAGTGTTTCATATTTACATTATATCACAGGCTTCCATTGCAGCGTCTGCTTAAATTAAAGAACTGACATCAAATCACTTCATCTACTTAAGAGGGAAAATTATTCAGAGCTACAAACTGTCAAATATTAGAATAATATCAGTTTATTTAAAGCATTACATTGCTTTTAAAAAAAAGGCCGACATGGAGAACATTGTGTTAATGTGCTGCTCTTTTGAATTTTGAATATTTAAACATTTCCAAGGTTGAAAATGCAATTTGATGCTGATGTGCGAATAATGTGCAGAGTGGAATAAAATATTGTTCACTTTTCCAAAGTGACTAAGCAATATATGCAACAGCTTTATTGCATTAAATATTTCTTTGGCCACAAGCATTGAGCAGGATTTATCTAAGTTGCAGTGAAGGTCCCAAAGATGCTTTTTTCAAGAGGCCACTGGACTTTCTTCGCTTTTCCTTGAAGACATTTTGCTTCTCATCCCAGAAGCTTCTTCAGCTCTGACTGGATGGTGGGGAATGGAAGGATTTATATTCTTTGCATTCTTTTAGAGAGTCATTGAGGCCAGCTATCCGCAAGCAATATAAATCCTTCCATTCCCCACCATCCAGTCAGAGCTGAAGAAGCTTCTGGGATGAGAAGCAAAATGTCTTCAAAGAAAACCAAGAAAGTCCAGTTTGAAATAGTCATGAAACATTCTTACGGGTTGTCTATATGGGGGTGTTCAGTCATCCAGGTCATGGTTTGTCCCAAAGGTGCTTTTTCAAGAGGCAACTGGACTTTCTTGTTTTTCTTTTGAAGACGTTTTGCTTCTCATCCAAGAAGCTTCTTCAGCTCTGACTTCAGCTCAGGTCCTTCCATTCCCCATCATCCAGTCAGAGCTGAAGAAGCTTCTTGGAGAAGAAGCAAAAAAAAGTCTTCAAAGAAAAACAAGGAAGTCCAGTTGCCTCTTGAAAAAAGCACCTTTGGGACAACCATGACTTGGATGACTGAGACTCTCCATAGATGTGTTGCAGTGAAGGGTTTGTAGGGCTAAATCTGGCAAAAAGATAAGTTTGAAATAGTCATGAAACATTCTTACGGGTTGTCTATATGGGGATGCTCAGTCATCCAGGTCACGGTTTGTCCCAAGGGTGCTTTTTCAAGAGGCAACTGGACTTTCTTGTTTTTCTTTTGAAGACGTTTTGCTTCTCATCCAAGAATCTTCTTCAGCTCTGACTTCAGCTCAGCTCCTTCCATTCCCCATCATCCAGTCAGAGCTGAAGAAGCTTCTTGGAGGAGAAGCCAAAAAAAAGTCTTCAAAGAAAAACAAGGAAGTCCAGTTGCCTCTTGAAAAAAGCACCTTTGGCATTCTTACGGATTGACAATGGTAACAATTCCATTTTGAATAGAATTACTTCACAACCAGCGCTACTTATGACTCAGTTTTGAACTTCCGATGGCTGCCCTCTGCCACGGTCACATGACCGCCTTTTGGTTGCTTGGCAACCCAGTCACACTTATAGCCATCTGAATTGTCCCATAGTCATATGACGGTGATCAGACACTTTTCTTTTAAAGCCAGAAATAGATCTTTACTTCCGCATCATGGCAAAAACATCCATTGACTAAAATGGGTTTGCTTAATGACCGCTGCGTTCACTTAATAATTGCCCCTGTAGGTGAAAACCAGGCTGAGCTGGAAGGCGGTATAAAACGTGTCATCAGTTTGGGCTCATTGCCTCAAGAAAGCCAAGTCTGGCACTCTCTGAATTCTGTTGATCCTTCTCTAGCATCAATTTAGCTTTGATCATTAGTTGACCAGGTTCTTGCCCATTAGGTAGCAATACAGGTGGGTCCTCGACTTACGACTACAATTGAGCCCAACATTTCTGTTCTTAAGTGAGACATTGGTTAAGCGAGCTTTGCCCCATTTTACAACCTTTCCTGCCACTGTTCTTAAGTGAATCACTGTAGTTTTAAATTATCCGTTAAACGAATCTGGCTTCCCCTTTTGACTTTGCTTGTCAGAAGGTCGCAAAAGGGGATCCTGTGACCCCGGGACATTGTAACGGTCATAAATGTGAGTTAGTCGCGAAGTGTCTGAATTTTGATCATGTGATCATGGGGGTCCTGCAAAGGTTGTGTGAAAAACGGGGGTAAGTCCCTTTTTTTCAGTACTATTGTAACTTGGAACAGTCACTAAATGAACAGTTGTAAGTTGAGGACTATCTGTAATAAAACTCTTCTGTACTTTGAACTCCACCACTAAAACAAAGGTCATAAAATCGGGCACAGTCACATGGTGACCTGCTTAACAACCAGTGCGACTTAAGGCCCTAATTCCAGGCTCCATTACGGCAGCAAGCCAAGGACTGCCTGTCCCACAAAAAACGGAATTTGTTGAAATATCGTTCTATGCTTCAAGCTGTACCTGTAACGGAGGTTTTATTTTTCAGTCTTTCCACGTCCATGATGAAGTCATCCTTCAGAAACAAGAACCCAACAATGGAGAAGAGATAGACCAGGATGAGAGCTAGGACAGCTGTCAGGATAATGGACCGCCCATTCCGCGTGACACTTTTGATGACATTCAGCAAAGTCTCCTCTCGGTATACCAAGTCAAATAACTGCAGAAGGTAGTAAACAAGAAGGAAGGCAATTCATCTCATAAACCAGATGGGGTTGGCAGACATTTGCCCCCTAAATTCAAGTAATTCAAGTAATCCCCTTCACACTATCACCTTAAGTTCCGTGGAAGAGCAAAACAAGATGGAAGGGCTTCTGCACCAAAACCAGCCAGCACACCATCATCTTACACCAGTAAGGCCGCACCTGGAATACCGCATCCAGTTTAGGTCACCCGTTTTACAAAAAAAGATGTTGAGTGCAGAGAAGAGCAACTAAGATGATTAGGGAGATGGCAGGCTAAAACATTTGAAGAATGGTTGCAGGAATTGGGTATGGCCAGTCTAGAGAAAGGGACGCGGTGGCTCAGTGGGTTAGGACGCTGAGCTTGTCGATCAGAAGATCGGCAGTTTAGTGGGTCGAATCCGAAGTGCCGCGTAACAGAGTGAGCGCCTGTTACTTGTCCCAGCTTCTGCCAACCTAGCAGTTCGAAAGCACGTAAAAACGCAAGTAGAAAAATAGGGACCACTACGGTGGGAAGGTTACAGCGTTCCGTGCGCCTTTGGCGTCTAGTCATGCCGGCCACATGACCACGGAGACGTCCTCGGAGAAGCGCTGGCTCTTCGGCTTTGAAACGGAGATGAGCACCGGCCCCTAGAGTTGGAAACGACTAGCACGCATGTGCGGCGGAACCTTTACCTTTACCTTAGTCTAGAGAAAAGAAGGACTAGGGGTGACATGATAGCAGTGTTCCAGTATTTGAGGGGCTGCCACAAAGAAGAAGGGGTCAACCTATTCTCCAAAGCACCCGAAGGCCAGACAAGAAACAATGGATGGAAACTAATCAAGGAGAGAAGCAACCCGGAATTAAGGAGAAACCTCCTAACAGTGAGGATAATTAACCAGCAGAACAACTTGCCTCCAGAGATTGTGGGTGCTCCATCACTGGAGGCTTTTAAGAAGAGACTGGACAGCCACTTGTCTGAAATGGTACAGGGTCTCCTGCTTGAGCAGGGGGTTGGACTAGAAGACATCCAAGGTCCCTTCCTGCTCTATTCTGAGTGAGATCTATTTTGTTTTCCTTTATGCAGGCATAGATAAACTCATGTAGAAGATGCCTCCATAACACATTTTTATTTTTTATTATTTTTTATTTTAATCCCATTTATATCCCGTCCTTCTCTGAAGACTCAGGGCGGCTTACAATCTAAGCACAAATCAATGTGCTTAGCAATAGCCTTCATTCTATGTATATGCCTGCTTATTAGGGTTTTCGGGGGGCCCTCAAGCGGCATTTTTACAAAGTCAGCTTATTGCCCCCAACAATCTGGGTCCTCATTTTACCTACCTCGGAAGGATGGAAGGCTGAGTCAACCTTGAGCCTGGTGGGACTCCAACCTGCACTAATTGCAGGCAGCTGGTGTTACTTAAGGAGGCATCAGCCCACTGCTCCACCAAGGCTCATGAGGTAGGGTTTTGGTTACAGCCATCACCTTGACTTTGGGGACCTTCATTCTCTCTCAAAAAAGCACGTTGGGGAACCTCTTCTTGAAATGAAATAAATTCACTTGGGCAGGTTTTTTTCCGCAGGGACAATTCACAGTTATATTTACTACCAACAGTAAATTAATACTGGACTGGGTAAAGCTTCTGTCCTTCAGAGATATATCTGCCTGGGGAACAGTCCACGTGGAATTTACAGCACAGTACACAGAGGCCCAACAGCACAGGAAAGTTTTTTAGGCATTAAAATACCTCGTGATATTTTTAACATCCTAAGACGCTTCATAAAATTTGCCAAATTTCCATTCCACAGGAGTTAGAAGCTGCTGAGGACTCTTACCCAAAATTTCAACAAAGGGCCCTTTATTAACGTCTGAGGAGGTTGAGCCTCTAAACCCGCAAGAGGATGAATACAACGAATACGTTTGCAAATATATTATAGTGGTTTTGCTTGCCAGAAATCCAAGGTTGCCTGCTCTTTGTCTGATACAGGTGTTGAGATATGGAACAGGAAGTGTGATCTAACATCAACTAGTGCTTCTCGTGAGAGAGCAGCTGAAAAGGTTTATGGGTGGCCCTTGACTAGTTACAACCGTTTATTTAGCCACCATTCAAAGTTATAATGGAACTGGAAAAAGTCAGCTTCACATTTACGGTTGTTGCCTGTAGCAGGGGTCTTCAAACTCAGCCCTTTGATAACTTGTGGACTTCAACTCCCAGAATTCCTCAGCCAGGCACGCTGGCTGAGGAATTCTGGGAGCTGAAGTCCACAAGTTATCAAAGGGCCGAGTTTGAAGACCCCTGGCCGATATGCTTGGCAGAATTTTCAAGATGTGCGCAAGGAAACAGACACTGGTTTCTTCTTCGACAAGAAATAAAAACTATATACTCACCAAGAAGCTGTAAAAAAATTCATGTACACAGAGGCCCAACATGCAGACCAAAACATAAGCCACGTGGTAGAGAAAAGCCATGTCCATGATGACGGCTCGGTATCCACGGGTGAACGTCCCACGGTTCCCAACGAAGCTCACCAAAAATACAATCTTGTTACAAAGCTGCACACACAAAAAAACACAATCTTATTACAAAGGTGGAGAGAAGCAATATAGACAAGAGCTCTCAAGACCTACAATGCTATCCCCGTGGCTTGCATTTATCTTCTGTGAGCCTGAGTCCCACATAGGTAACAAGAATGTCTAAACAAAATGTGTTTCTACGAAATTAAAGCACCCATAGATAGGCAGGGTGAATAGAAACAACCACTAGGCCCAAGTTATATTTTTGATTAATGTGACATAATACCAGAATACACTGTGAATAACAAAGTCAGTTAATGAGATGGACGGTGTGGAAATTTAATTGGGCAGGTGGATGGGTGGACGGACGGACAGACAGACAGATAAATGATAATGATGGATAGATAGATAGATAGATAGATAGATAGATAGATAGATAGATAGATAGATGATAGATAGATAGATAGATAGATAGATAGATGATAGATGTTAGATACATACATACATACATACATATATATATATATATATATATATATATATATATATATATATATATATATATATATATATATATATATATATATATATATATATATATATATATATATATATATATATATATATATATATATAGAGAGAGAGAGAGAGAGAGAGAGAGAGAGAGAGAGAGAGAGAGGGACAGACAGACAGATTACAGAGGATAGATGATATAAATGATAGATGCCAGCTAGATAGCTAGATATGTATGTAAATTTTTTGGCTTGCTAACAAACAATAAAGGGAGACAGATACGATCATTTCAAACTTATTTGTTCTCATCAGTCAGCCATACCCTTCTGAGATTCGAACCTGGGCCGACTGCATCTTAAGCAGTTGTTTTAACCCCTAGGCCACAGACTATCTCTCTCTCTCTTTGTTAGCTGAGAAGCAAGGGAGATATGTGTTAAATGTTTGTTAAGAAACATTTAACAAACATTTGTATGTATATATATATATATATATATATATATATAGAGAGAGAGAGAGAGAGAGAGAGAGAGAGAGAGAGAGAGAGAGAGAGACAGACAGACAGACAGACAGACAGACAGACAGACAGACAGACAGATTACATAGATGATAGAGGATAGATGTTAGATGATATAAATGATAGATGATAGATGCCAGCTAGATAGCTAGATAAATAGATAGAAGATAGAGATATAGAGATAGATAGAGATAGAGATAGATAGATAGATAGATAGATAGATAGATAGATAGATAGATAGATAGATAGATAGATAGATAGATAAATGATAGAGATGATATAGATGGTAGATGATAGATGAGTGAAAGAGAGAGATAGGAGATAGGTAGAGCTCAAAAATCAGTGTTTAATCTTAGATTTCTAACTGTGGTAAGTTCTATTTTTGTGAATTTCCACCATGGATAGATATCTGGTTCCAAATTACAAGCCACGCCATCACAAAATACATGCATGCATGCATAGATACATACCTACAATTCATTCATAGCCTGCTTTTCTTTCAAAATACGATCTACCAGGTCTCCTAACCCTATTATTTTCATGCTACAAACCCCACAGCAGCAAAAGTAAAAGATGTCCTTCCAGCTGATTTGGAATAGGTTGATATACAAACAATTACCCAGAACTAAACAATGCTCGTGTAAGAACAGAAGAAAAAAACATGTTGCCATTTGATTCAATTTTCAGCATATTGTGCCACAGAGAAAAAGAGATTCAGACAGTAAACAACTTGTCTAACAATTGCTGCTTAAATGAATTCTCCATGGACCACAGGAGCTCTTTCAGCTGAATCAGTTGAAGACAATTACAAGGTTTCATTCCAAAGATGGGAAAGTCCATCAAATGAAACCAAATAAAATTGGAATTCAGCCACAACAAGCTTTCCCATTTCTTTATTGATAACAGAATTCAGAAAACTCTACAACTTAAGTATGGTGACCTCAAAGAGGCAAGAAAACTGAAACTCTACTAGCATTTGTCTGACATAGTATAGGTAGCCTGCTTGAAGAGGAGACTGGACCACTAGAAGACCTGCAAGGTCCCTTCCAACTCTGTTATTCTGAGTTAACATGATTTTTTAATCATGCAACCATCGCTGGTTCCAAATCACATCAGTGACCAATGACAAATGACTGTCCAATCCTTTCTTTAAAATCTCCAGTGATGGAGTACTCACAACTTCTGGAGGCAAACGGCTCCACTGATTAATTGTTCTATCAGGAAATTTCTCCTTAGTTCTAGGTTGGTTCTCTGTAATCATACGTCCATTGCTTCTGGTGCTTTAAGAATAGGTTGACCCCTTCTTCTCTGTGACAGCCCCTTAGATATTGGGATACTATCATATCACCCCTAGTCCTTCTTTTCATTAGACTAGACACACCCAATTCTTGCAACTTTCATATGTTTTAGCCTCCAGTCCCTTAATGATCTTGGATGCTCTTCTCTGCATTCTTTCTAGAATCTCAACATCTTTTTTAAGTCATGGAGACCAAAACCGGATGCAGTTATTCCATGTCTGGTGTTACCGAGGCCTTATAAAGCTGTACTAATATTTCATGTGATCTTGATTCTGTCTCTCTGTTAATGCGGCCTAGGATTGCATTGGCTGCAGCACGCTACTGACTCGTATTTAAGTGATTGCCCACTAAAAGAACTAATCAATCTATCCAGTCTATGTAAAGATACATAGGAGAGAATTTTGTATTGCAACCTAGGCCGTATGTAGTAAAAAAAAAGGGGTCTTCAAACTCGGCCCTTTGACGACTTGTGGACTTCAACTCCCAGAATTCCTCAGCCGGCGTGCCTAGCTGAGGAATTTTGGGAGTTGAAGTCCACAAGTCGTCAAAGGGCCAAGTTTGAAGACCCCTGTAAGTAGAAATTGTAGAAATTCTTACAGAAACCGCCACAGGGGATGTGACATTGCTTGCAGGGAGATAGTAATTCCACCCTTTCTCTCTAGCTTTATGTTCATTCATGAATTGCAGAATGAGTTTTGAGTACTTACGTTAGCGGCACCCAGGAGAATCAGCGTGGGCCCCAAACCAATTGTATATATAGACCTGAGCATAACAGAGACCAAAAATGGGCGGATTCCAACGGGTTTGGGGAAAAAGAAAAGGAGAGACGTGCAGCTGGCCACAGCTATCCAGAGGACAATGGAAAATAACGGAGAGAGTGTGCCTAGGTTGAAGAAGAGGCATCATGATATTTTAGAACATAAAGAACCATATTCTTGAATGAAACCAGTTTTATGATTAAATCAAATCAAACTTAAATCTTGCGAGGGGGGGGGAAGGGACACAAATGCTTCCATAAAATGGTAAACCTATCAATATGGATAAACAGAACTGAAGGACTTCCTCTACAAAAAAAAGGAAAAATTTAGTTGGTTGCCATGGTTTTATCTGGTGAACTCTTAAGTAAAGGCCTTGACTTACAATTTGCTTAGCAACCGTTCAGAGTTACAAGGGCACTGAAAAAAAAGTGACTAATGGCCAGTCCTCACACTTTAAGGCCATTGCAGCATCTCTACAGTCCTATGATCAAAATCTGGGCACTTGGCAACTGGGATGTATTGACTACGGTTGCAGCGAACCAAGGTCACGTGATCCCCATTTGTGGTCTGGCCAATCAGCTCCTGACGTGTATCTAGTTAAGGACGTGAGGACTTCAATTCCCAGAATTCCCCAGCCAGCAGGAGATTCTGGGAGTTGAAGTCCATGTGTCTTAAAAGTTGCCAAGGTTGGGAAAGCCAGATTTAGAGGATGGGTATGTAAAAACAAACAAATAAATAAATAAATAAATAAATAAAAAGTGAATAGGCTTGAATTATGGAATATTTTACCCCGAGTTGAAATTTGGTTGCCGAAGGAGGTAAATACGTTATGAATCAATGCATTTAATGAATGTTTGTAGCTATGGGAGAGATGGGCTAGTTGAATACGTGGGTCTACGCGTAGATTTGCATTCAGGTGACGCCATACCGCTGGCTGAGCATCTGAAGGATTTTTCAGCAAATGATAGATTGCATTGTGTACCGAAAAGCACGAATGCAAAAAAAAAAAGAATATATCAAAAGAAAAGGGAGATGTGTTTGACAGGGGAAAAAAAGCACTGAAGATTGCAGGTTATATAAAAATGACAAAATGTGCAACAAAGAGATGAATTTGTACCCCTTGGTAGAAAGTTTCCTTAAAGCCATGGAAATTGTCAGGCACAAAATATCAGGTACACACGAGAAGGGCCGATTATGCTGATTTATTGCTAAAAGCAATAAAAAAATTTTTGCCATAGAGTTCTGGCACATTTTTAAACAGATTTTCCAAGTTTTAAAAGTAATTTTTGAAAATTTGATGTTTGGTCCAAGTGGACTTGAATTGCCCTGTCGACCATAGCAAGTTGGCGGCAAAATCATTAAAATTGGTCCATGCGGGCTGCTTGTGTGTCGAGGCCAATGCATGCGTACTTCATCCGTGCTGGTTGTGATGGTGCTGCTGGGTTTGTGGCACTGCTCAGCTTGTGATTGGTTGTGTGGTCGCGGGCTGAGTGCTTACTGCGGGCGGCGACCATTGTGTTTCGTTACACAACTGATGTGCGGGTATGTGTACAGTGATTGACTATGAGCGAAAGGTAAATAATTTCTTTATTTTAAAAAATTGTTGAATTGAAAATCTTTTTTTAATTTTAGTGTAAAATTTACTATGAACATCAGCCTTAAATACAATAAATTAAATTTATGTTAAGAACTGAATATATAATTTTTTAAATAAAAGATTAACAAGATGTGAGTTCCGGCACCTTTTTTCTTACAAAAGAAGCACTGGCTAAAAGCAATCTTCTCAAATAACAGAGAGCACCTGAATTCATGGGGAATTGGGCTTAATCTGCTTGTGGCTACGTAGGGATTCTAGGCTGATTCCTCTTTTAACTCTGCCTCCATGTTCTGCCACTCCTTCTCCTATAGAAATGGCATGGATTCTGGCCAACTTGTTTTTTAAAAATCACTTATTATGGTATTCTAGGCCGATTCCTCCTTTAACTCCACCTCCACATTCTGCCACTCCTTCTCCTATAGAAATGGAATGGATTCTGGCCAACCTGTTTAAAAAATTCACTTATTATCATTGGAATTTGGTGGATAATCGGGACAGATGGATCTGGACACAATGAGATGGTCAAGAAATGGGGTCTCGTCCCGGCTACGTTGCATACAGAAATCTCATGCCACATCAGATGTCCTTCCGACGGATGGATCCACACACTTTGTGGTCTAAGGTTAGGGTTAGCATTCCAAGATTTGCAGTCGTGTAATATGCAATCCCAGTCTTGCAATTCTGCAATTTCAAGTGCACATGACATGAGGGGAAAAAACAGCTCCTCAATTAGAGACAGCCTAGAAGACAGCCAAGTGAGCACATGGCAAATCAAATGCCCCGGACAATCTGATCATCTGGAAAGCACATGTTGTTTGTGTTAGAAGCCCAGGACTATCTGAGTGAAAATGAAAAGTGAAGGTTACACATCAAGGAAAAAGGCCTAATTGGGCTTTTAAATAGGGATAGTCAGACCAGCCATAACTGGGCCATGTGCAATTCACATGTTCCTGTTACAAGCATTGTTCCACACCCCACAGAGTTATGGCTGGGTTTTGTTTTGTTTTTTCTACGCAAAAGAGCACGACTACTCTTTAATAATGGAGAGCCTTGAGGTTTTTAAAAATGGACTTGGTCCTTCTCAAGTAAAAATGGAGGACTGCCTTTAAAGCTGTTGAAGTTCTAGGTGAACGCTGCTGTCCTGCTTGCATGACGTCAATCACCCGGTCATTTCTTCTCCCAGACATTTAAGTTTTCTTTACATGTTTTCGGCATGTGATATGATGACTGGACTTGTCATGCGTTTACCTTTTTTAGAGTTTGCCCAGCTGGCAGAAAACAAGTCAGGAAATTTTCCTTTCCTTTCCTTTCCTTTCCTTTCCTTTCCTTTCCTTTCCTTTCCTTTCCTTTCCTTTCCTTTCCTTTCCTTTCCTTTCCTTTCCTTTCCTTTCCTTTTTTCCTTCTCTTGGTGGTGGGCTTCTAGTATTGCTAGCAATGGAAAGACCTGAGTTTTGTAATGTTATAACCCAAGCAATATACCTTCATCACCATCATCTCCAAATGGATAGAAGAGGGCGACGGCTAGATTGATGAAAACAGCCAGGTTGAATGATATGCTTCCCCAGAGAGAAATTTGTCGAGAGAACCAAAATAATGCTGGATTATCTAGGAAGGAAATGAAGAACAATTATTGTTCGTCTCAACAAAAATTATTGTTCATCAGGAAGCAGCACCTTCTGGGGAAGGGTTGATGTAACATTCTTCAGATGCTGTGGGTGCTCCATCTAGGCCAGGGTTAGGCAACCTTGGCTCTTTTATGACTCGTGGACTTCAACTCCCAGAATTCCTGAGCCAGCATGGCTCAGCTTGGAAATCTCTCCCTTTCCCCTCAGCGTGGCTGGCTCAGGAATTCTGGGAGTTGAAGTCCACAAGTCATAAAGCGGCCTAGGCCAGGGGTAGGCAACCTTGGCTCTTTTATGACTTGTGGACTTCAACTCCCAGAATTCCTGAGCCGGCATGGCTCAGCTTAGAAACCTCTCCCTCTTCCCTCAGCGTGGCCGGCTTAGGAATTCTGGGAGTTGAAGTCCACAAGTCATAAAAGAGCCAAGGTTGCCTACCCCTGACTAGGCTTTCAAAAAGACTGGACAGCTATTTCTCTGAAATGGTACGGGGGTCTCCTGCTCGAGCAGGAGGTTAGACTAGAAGACCTCCGAAGTCCCTTCCAGCTCTGTTTTTCTGTCCTGTTCTGTTTTAAATCATGGTATTTAAAATTAAAATTAAATTAAAATTAAATTAAAATTGATAGGTTAGGCATAAATTAAAATTAAAATTTTACCTCCTGCTATTAAATCTTCAAACAATGCCACCTCATCAAGAATACAGGAGTGAATTAATGACACTAAATGACACTAAAAATGAAGTGAAGCATATAAGCAACTTTTTAAAAAAGATGGTTTGCTTGCCTCGTTTGGAAAGAGAAAACATGGGTTGGATTCTAATTTACAGATAACCTAAGGCTTGATGTCAAATCTACATTGATCCCTTGTTTTAATGTGGCCACCCATTTCTTGACTTGTTATTCTATCTTCTATCTTGGTTTTTGTGGTTAATAAATAGATAAAGCAGAACCTTTACAAGAGGACTTTTCCCAAGGCTAGGCATTAGATCTCTTCAGAGTAACCATCCAACAGACGAACCCTTACAAACACCGTACTTACTCCTAATTTTTCTCTGCCACTTCATTTCATTATACAGATCCTCAGTCTGCTGAAAAAAGTCGTTTACTTTGCTTCCTTGCTCGTCTCTTTCTGTAGTATTGAACACCCGGCATTTTGATTCGTGAGTGAGGAATTCACAAATGTTGGGCACGGGAAATACTATTTGTTCCATGGTTCTGTCATGACGGACAATCTGCAAAGACCCATAACTCACTTGGAGACATATGTACGGTTGGGATGTCAACATAAATTATTTGTTTTGTGCTACTGTGGGCACGGCAAAAGTTGAGGAATATTACAGCTGCTGTTCAGTTTGATGCCTGTTCCAGACAGGTTAGAACAAAGCAATTGGGCAGAGTTTCAGGAACAGAAAAAACTCCTTAATTTTGAGGGATGAGGTATTGGGATAACAGTAGATTATCACCCCTTAAGTCAGAGGTCTTCAAACTTGGCCCTTTTATGACTTGTGGACTTCAACTCCCAGAATTCTTCAGCCAGCGTTGTTAAGCGTGCCTGGCTGAGGAATTCTGGGAGTTGAAGTCCACAAGTCATAAAAGGGCCAAGTTTGAAGACCCCTGCCTTAAGTGTTCAACATGAAGTTGGCAAACGTTCAATTTCAGTTAATATAAATTTGTGAGAATTTATGTGTGTCCCAGACAGATATGAAGAATTTTTAAGAGAAAGGAAAAACTACTAGGTAATATCTGGAATGAAAGAAGAATGCTACATTAAAACAAAACACCAAAAACCAGCATGAAAAGCAGAGAGAGCTTATTTGTTCATTTAACAAGATCTCTGTTGCCTTTCAAAAACAAGGACATAAAAAGCTAAAACTAAGACGCATAGCACAAACCTAATCCTAATTAGAACAATTTTTTTTAAAATTGAGACTTATGGTTTTGGTGATAGATTACAGAAAGAATATTAATAGGATGCAGAATTAGAAGGAGGTCAAAAAATATTTGTACAGTACTTATAATTGCTGTGCAGAATACAGCCAGTCCATGACTTACAACAGTTCATTTAGTGACTGTTCAAAGTTATGACAGCACTGGAAAAAATGACTTATGACCGTTTTTCACAGTTACAGCCTTTGCAGCATCCCCGTGGTCACGTGATCAAAATTCAGATGCTTGGCAACTGACTCACATTTATGACCGTTGCTGTGTCCCCAGGTCAAGTGATCCCCTTTTGCGACCGTCTGACAAGCAAAGTCAACGGGGAAGCCAGATTCACTTAACAACCGTATTACTAACTTAACAACTGCAGTGATTCACTTAACAACTGTGGCAAAACTCACTTAACAAATGTCTCACTTAACAAAAGAGGTTTGGGGCGCAGTTGCGGTTGTAAGTCAAGGACTATCTGTACTTGATGCCACTTCCTTAGTTTCACTTTTTTTTTAAAACATTTGTCTTTTTTCCCCTACTTTTTTCTTTGATTTATTTTTTATTTTTTATTTCTTACTTTCTACTAGTTTGTGTTAGCTTTTATCATCTTAAAAAGTTTTAATAAATATATACACACACACACACACACACACACATATACCCTTCTATCCTTGTTCTGTTTCCTCTAATGTTTTCTTTTTGTACTTTTATTAAACAGAGTCCAATTTTTATCTACCTATCTATCTCATCTAGCAATCTTCTATCTTTCTGTCTGTCTGTCTGTCTGTCTGTCTCTATCACCTATCAATCATCTATCTATCTATTATATGTTGACAGTATCTATCTATCTATCTATCTATCTATCTATCTATCTATCTATCTATCTATATGTGGACAGTCTATCTATCTATCATATGTTGACAGTATCTATCTATCTATCTATCTATCTATCTGTCTGTCTGTCTGTCTGTCTGTCTGTCTGTCTGTCTATCTATCTATCTATCTATCTATATCTATCTATCTATCTATCTATCTATCTATCATCTATCTATCTATCTATCTATCTATCTATCTATATCTATCTATCTATCATATGTTGACAATATCTATCTATCTATCTATCTATGATATGTGGACAGTCTATCTATCTATCTATCTATCTATCTATCTATCTATCTATCTATCTATCTATCTATCATCTATCTATCTATCTATTATTTTGACAATCTCTCTCTCTCTCTCTCTCCATCCATTATCCAATATCCAATATCCAATATCCAATATCCAATATGGATGCTGTTTAACTTCAGAATTAAATCTCTTCATGAACAGCTACACATTGTGATACAGCGCAGAAAGTGTGACAATAAGATTTAGGAAATACGAAACTTTCCCAATTTTTAGGGAATAAACATTATTTATGACTGAATTTGTAAGCAAACAGTGCTGAGCCATTCTTTGAGCAAAACTTGGTGGGAAACCTGAGGATCTCCTACACCCTTGGCGTAACCCACAGTTTGCTACCTGCTCATTCCTGATGACAATTCCACCTTACAAAGCAACAGAAGGAAGATCCCCTCATGAACTGCCGCTATTATTTCAACAAATCTCATATCTCAAGTAAGGAGCAGCAGCAGGAGTCCTCCGTGAGGTGGAAAGTAGCATTGAAGGCTACAAATATTTTCAGTTCAGCGGGAAAGCGTTTACCTCAATTTGAGCGGTGTGGTTGGCGTAATACTTCAAAGCTTCATCTCCTTCTTCTGGATCTGCCCCAGGCTTCAGCATGTGTTGCAATACTTTATTGTGACGGGACAACTAGAAGCGAAAAGGAGGGGGAAAAAATGCTAGAGGTGGCATCTGGGTAGCTTGTAGATAAAAGGCAAAGGACATATTCAGGTAGTCCTCGACTTACGTCCACAATCGAGCTGAAATTTCTCTTGCTGTTCAGACATTTGTTAAGTGAGTTTTGCCCCATTTTACAACCTTCCTTGTCTCAGTTGTTATCAGTTAAGTGAATCTGGCATTCCCCGTTGACTTTGCTTGTCAGAAGGTTGCAAAAGGGGATCACGTGATCCCCAGGATGCTGCAACCGTCATAAATATGAGTCAGTTGCCAAGCGTCTGAATTTTGATCATGTGACCAGGGGGATGCTGCAATGGTCGTACGTGTGGTCATAACTCACATTTTTCATTGCCATTCTAGCTTTAGACGGTCAACCAAATGAACTGTTGCAAGTCGAGGACTACCTATATTTATTCATTATAATTAGTTGTCATTATTATAAATAAGGGATAAAAAATGTTAGGGAATTTTCCTGGAATAAACGCGTTCTGTGAGATGCCAACTTTTTTAACTGCTCAAGTTGTTGGCGCCATGATTGATGTAAGACAGGCACGCTTAGCCATAAGGGTTGAGCAGTGAATTTGATTTGATCTCAAAAGGTTTACTGAAGCATGAAAGTAGCATTTATCTGTCATAACCTCAAACAGCTTCTTACTTCTCCCAGGATTTATAGGCAGGGAGATTGTGCCACCAACAATTGTTTTGAGCCTGAGTGAAGTAAGTATGTGTCGGGCAGAAAGAATCTGGATCACATGTTAAGTTCCGGTTGAGACGGTTTATTGCTCAATAACCCTATACACAAGTATCTAGTCAGCTAATGGTCAGCACTGGATTGTCACTAGATAAGAGCCAATGGAATTCAAGAGGGTTGAACTTAGATCCTTTGTGCTAACGTAATGGACTCTAGGCTGATTCCTTTTTTGACACTGACCCCAGACTCTGCCTGTCCTTCTCCTACAGTATTTTGTTGCTAGCTGTGAAGTCGTGTCCGACCCATCGCGACCCCATGGACAACGTTCCTCCAGGCCTTCCTGTCCTCTACCATCTTCTGCAGTCCATTTAAGCTCAGGCCTACTGCTTCAGTGACTCCATCCAGCCACCTCATTCTCTGTCGTCCCCTTCTTCTCTTGCCCTCAATCTTTTCCAGCATTAGGCTGGATCATGAGGATGCTACAAAGGTTGTAGCTGTGAAAAATGGCCATCAATTACATTTTTTCCTAATGCTGTTGTAACTTTTTATGATCACTAAATGAACAGTCGTAAGGCAAGGACTACCTGTGTGCAACCGAAGACAATGGGAACCGCTTAACCGTTTTCTGATTATTTACTAAAATGCATGACTTGTAAACTTGTAATGTTTAAAATCCGGGAGGAAATGGATTGTCTGAATCCTTAGTCCAGGGGTAGGCAAACCTGGCTCTTTTATGGGTCGTGGACTTCAACTCCCAGAATTCCTGAGTCAGCATGGCTCAGCTTGGAAACCTCTTCCTTTTCCCTCAGCATGGCTGGCTCAGGAATTCTGGGAGTTGAAGTCCACGAGTCATAAAAGAGCCAAGGTTGCCTAACCCTGCCTTAGTCCATAGTCATCCATGTCCTAACTAGGATCGGGGAGATGCCAGCTTGAAGAAAGAGACTGCTGAAGGTTACAAGTCATGCATTTTAGAAGGAGGAGGAGACGAAGCGATTCCCACTGTATCCCAAGACCTTAGCAACATCACTTCAGAATGCAGGGCTTGAAATGAACAGCTGAATATCACAGCATATTAATCATATTTGAACCCCATAAACTGGAAGCGATAACCTTTAATCTTTATTGACATTTTTTACAGCAGGCACACTGGCACAGATTAAAAATGAAACTCTTTGCCTGCTCTCAAAAGTGTACACACGCGTAACACACATATAAACGTGCTATATACAATATATACGTATATACGTATGTGTATATATGTATATGTATGTATAGAAGCTTTGTACTTGAGCTCTTCTCCCATGGAAAAAGGAGGAGAACCACCCCAGGCCCACAGTTGATTCAGGAGGACACCATGATCGATGATATCAAAAGCCATTGAAGCTTGTATCCCATTTCAAATTCCAGGAGGAAGTGGATTGTCTGAATCCTTCCCAATAGGTTTCATGTCTAGTCTAGTATGCAAATGATATTGACCATAGTCAACCATGTCCTAACTAGGATCGGAGTAGCTTGTTGTTCTCATTTTCACCCCATGCAAGAGACCACAGGCCCCCTTTTCTTGCACGGGAGGTCCAGTTCCTTAAAACATTCTGGAGCTCACACTCAAGGAATCCCTGCTTCATCAACCTGACTAGATCACCTGTTGAAAATTAATCCACGTGCCATTTTCATGAGCTACACAGTGGTTCCTGAATATTCTTGCCATCCATTTCAGCATTAAGCAAGCCACACCAAACATCTCTTTCCAATTTCATCTGAGGTTAATTAGCTGCTGTCACCCTAACCCCATTATCTTGTCTCACCCAGATGATAACGCCAGGATTATGACAAGTGACAGGCCTTCGCAAGTAATGACACGTGTCAAGAATTTAATCAGTGCAAAGGAAGGTTGACATCCGTGAGATGTTCAAGGCGAGACATTCAAGCAGATGTTGGTTTCCAATGAAGTCACGGGCCAGTTTTCAGACCACAATAGCTAATTTTAACCGAGGCAGATGAAAGATTTCATCAGACCATTCGGCTATCGGAAGACAAATTTACATATAAGCAATTACTAGGAGAACTGGCTTCTAGCAATGAGTGGCCAAACCACCAACTTTTGCTTCAAAAAAGCTCTCTTGGGAGATTAAACGTTTTCCATCCCTTCTTAAGAACACTTTCTGCAATGTGTGCAATTTCTCCCTTAACAGAGAAAGGCGTTTTATTAGCAAACATATCCCATGTTTGGTACGGAGATATTTTTCTGAAGAATTTGTTGAAGGCAACATCTGCACAATGCTTTAAGTAATTCGCAGGATTATCTGGCCAGCTAATTCCACCCCTCTTATTTTACCCCTCTTATTTTATTTTTAAGACCACACCTGGCATACTGCATCCAGTTTTGGTCACCACGTGATAAAAAAAGATGTTGAGATTTTGGAAAGAGTGCAGAGAAGAGCAACGAAGATGATTAGGGGGCAGGAGGCTAAAACTTAGGAAGAGCGGTTGCAGGAATTGGGGATGCTTAGTTTAATGAAAAGATGCATTAGGGGGGACGTGATAGCAGTGTTCCAATATTTGAGGGGCTGCCACAAAGAAGAGGGGGTCAAACTACCAGAAGGCAGGACAAGAAACAATGGGTGGAAACTAGTCAAGGAGAGAAGCAACCTAGAGCTAAGGAGAAACTTCCTGACAGTTAGAACAATTAACCAGTGGAACAACCTGCCTCCAGAAGCTGTGAATGCTCCAACACTGGAAGTTTTAAAGAACGGACTGGACAGCCATTTGTCTGAAATGGTATAGGGTTTCCTGCCTGAGCAGGTGGTTGGACTAGATCAGGGCTTTTCAACCAGTGGTACAGGTACCACTTGTGGTACATTGGCACCTGGCAGGTGGTACGCGGCTATCCTAGAAAAGTGGTAGCGGGGGAGGGGAATGAGCTGAAGCGGTAGCAGCACCGCACAAGTCTGAGCGAGAGACGGCTGGAGCTGCAGGGCTGTCAGGGCTCAGTGGAAGCGCCAGGATCAGCGCCAGGCTCCAGCTGGAGCTCAGTGCTGATCCTGGCGCTTCTGAGCCGAGAAGAAGCACTCATCAGCTGGAATGTTGCAGCATCTCCAGGATCTTGTGATTTACATTCAGATGCTTGGCAACTGATTCATATTTATGATGGTCACGGTGTCCCAGGGTCATGTGAAGTGACCAAAACCTGCTGCAACCACCCAGCAGATGGGCGGAATAAAAACCAAACACCGCCCCCCACCCTATCCCCGCTGCCAATCCTCAACAGAAATGCTCACAACAATGAAAACCTCGGACAGGAGGAAGAGCGCTGCCGGGCAGGCAGGTAGGTGTCTTGCTCGGTTGTGGCTTGGGGGGGCACTTTTTCCAGTGCCATTGTAACTTCAAACAGTCACTACGTGAACTGTTGTAAGTCAAGGACTACCTGTACTTCATCACTTTTTTCCTTTTTTTTTTAGTCATCAAGTTTTTGACACCTTGCTAGGCGACTGGTGGTCCTCGGATGTTGCCCTATCCTAAAAGTGGTACAAAATGGGTGAAAAGGTTGAAAAGCCCTGGACTAGATGACCTCCAAGGTCCCTTCCAACTTCCAACTCTCTTCTGTATCTACTGTGGAGGCGAAGGTACATGAGCTGAGCCCTCAAAATTGCTTCAGCTTTCTTAATGGAAGGCCGCGTATGCTCACCAGCTCTACGTGGAGTAAGAATAAGAATAATTTTTGCTCACTTCAGGAGAGGCATTTGCAATCGTTGGCAAAGGCTGACCTAAAATAGCAGATGGAAGGGAGATGGGAAATGAAAGGGAGATAGTGAAAAAAGAAAAAAAATAGAAATATCTAAAGTGACACAGGAGACAGTGAGCGCTCCTAGCTTGGTAACGAGAAGGTAACCACGATATGTTCTTTGCAACATATCTCATCCTTGTCACATTTGGCAACATGTCACATTCACTTATTTGCCATGCTAACTTGGGTCCTATTTATGTCTCCCAAAGCATGTAAAAATCAGTCATTTCCCCTACTTCTGGTAAGTTCAACCACAAGTAATGACAGGAAAGGATGTTGCATTGAAAAAAGTATATATATATATATATATATATATATATATATATATATATATATATATATATATATATATATATATATATATATATATGTAGAAATGTCTACATGAAACTGAGAGTTTGCATGCCTCTAAAATAAATTGGCGGCCCACGTAAGAATAAAAATAAAACTTGTGTCTGGTTTTTTACAGCTTCCTCTAATCAGCCAAAAGATTGGAAACCATCTACCCTCTTATTACTTTCCCTTAATAATAATAAAAAAACCCAGCTAAATTATATTCACCACGGCAAGTTTTGAAGATCTGCAGACTTCGCTAAATGGAGCGAAGTCTGTTCCAGAAATGCATCAGAAGGAAGAGATTTATTGCCTTGTGGCTGGTGAGATGTCTTCCAGACTTGGGGGTGGGGGGTGGGGGGGTGGGGGGAGAAACATGAGTTATGAACAGCTGAAAAAGCAGGAAGCAGAAAATAAATATGACGGAGATAAAAATCAATCAATCCATCAATCAAAATTGAGCCGGAAAGGTCCTTGGAGGTCTTCTAGTCCAGCCCCCTGCTCATTTCTCCAGGTTTTCAACTGTTTTCCATGAATCGATTTTCGTAAGGATATCACGTGACTTTGTGCTATATTTTGCAACTTCTTAACAAAAAGTGCTTTCATTCTCTGGGCAACTTCATTTCTTCGTCCTGTTTTTTTTTCACGAGCATCGGCAATGTTGGTGCAGGCAGTCCTCGACTTACAAGCGTTTGTTTAGTGACCAAAGTTGCGGCGGCACTGAAAAAAGCGACTTACGACCGTTTTCCACACTTACGACTGCTGCGGCATCCCCACGGTCACGTGATCAAGATTCAGACACTTGGACACTGACTCGTATTTCTGATCACAGTAGTGTCCCGGGGTCACGTGATCACCCTTTTGGGACCTTCTGATGAGCAAAGTCAATGGGGAAGCCAGATTCACTTAACAACGGTGTTGCTGACTTAACCACTAAAGTGATTCACTTCACAACTGCGGCAAGAAAGGTCGTAAACTGGAGCAAAACTCACTTAACAACTGTCTCAGCTTAGCAACAGAAAGGTTGGGCTCTGTTGCAGTCATAAGTCGAGGACTACCTGTATTCATCCAGGGATTTCTGACCGACATTTCTCTCCCTGTCTTCATCTTTTACATCAGGGGTCTTCAAACTTGGCCCTTTTACAACTTGTGGACTTCAACTCCCAGAATTCCTCAGTCAGGCACGCTGGTTGAGGAATTCTGGGAATTGAAGTCCACAAGCAGGGGTCTTCAAACTTGGCCCTTTTACGACTTGTGGACTTCAACTCCCAGAATTCCTCAGCCAGGCACGTCGGCTGAGGAATTCTGGGAGTTGAAGTCCACAAGTCATAAAAGAGCCAACTTTGAAGACCCCTGTCTTACACAAACATACACACATTTTAGAGAGAATTTCCAGTCTTGAGGTGCTTAAGCCCACAATCCCTATAACCGCCTCCCTCTTATGAGAGCTACTGAATGCTGTGAGACATTTTGTGACCCCTTCTATACAGAGTTGTCCTACAAAGCCCCAAAAGGCAACACAACAACATACCTGGTGAGCTAATATATAGATATTATGCCCAACATCTTTTGGTGAAATACTCTCATCCCCATTCTCCTCTTCCTGATCGTTCTCCACCCCCTGGTTGTACGCGTTCTTCATAACGTCCACCTAGAAAACAGATTTCTTTAATTACTGTATTAAATTGACTGAGATCTAAGCAGTGGTGGGATTCAAATAGGTGAACAACCGGTTCTCTAGGTGGATGCCTCTTCTGGAAGTCCATTCTGGGCCTAGGCAACAAAAAAATTAGCTACCGGTTCTGTCGAACCAGTGAGAACTAGCTGAATCCCACCACTGGCTCTAAGTGTTCTTTTGTTTCAGATAATAATATCTGCATATTCGTAATGCTTTGGTCCAATCTCAGTTCAATAATCTCTTTATATCCTACCTTATTTTTTTAATCGGCTGGCTGTATAACTTCAACCAGTATAAGTGGTATTAAGCCACAGTTCGTTTAATGAGCGTTCAAAGTTACAACGGCACAGACAAAAGTGACTTATGACCGTTTCTCACAGTTACGGCTGTTGCTGCCTCCCCATGGTCACGTGATCAAAATTCTGACCCTTGGCAAACTGGTTTCATATTTATGACGGTCGCAGTGTCCCAGGGTCACGTGATCCCCTTTGGCGACCTTCTGACAGGCAAAGTCAATGGGGAAAGCCAGATTCACTTAACTACCAGGTTATTAACTTAACAACCATGGTGTTTCACTTAACAACCGTGGCACGAAATGTCGTAAAATGAGGCAAAATTCACTTAACAAATGTCTTGCTTAGGAACAAAAAATTTGGGCCCCCAAGTGTGGTTGTAAGTCAAGGACCGCCTATATTCTAGTCATTGTGAGGGTCAAAACCACCTTGCTAGTTAGGACGCTGAGCTTGTCGATCAGAAGGTCGGCAGTTTGGCGGGTCAAATCCCAAGTGCCACGTAACAGAGTGAGCGCCTGTTACTCGTCCCAGCTTCTGCCAACCTAGCAGTTCGAAAGCACGTAAAAATGCAAGTAGAAAAATAGGGACCACTCCGGTGGGAAGGTAACAGCGTTCCGGGCGCCTTTGGTGTCTAGTCATGCCGGCCACATGACCACGGAGACGTCCTCGGACAAGCGCTGGCTCTTCGGCTTTGAAACGGAGATGAGCACCGGCCCCTAGAGTTGGAAATGACTAGCACGCAAGTGCGGGGGAACCTTTACCTTTACCTTTACTACCTTGACTCAGCCTTCCATCCTTCCGAGGTAGGTAAAATGAGGACCCAGATTGTTGGGGGCAATTAAGCTGACTTTGTAATAATGCCGCTTGGGGGGGTGTGTGAAAGCCCTAATAAGCAGGCATATACATAGAATGAAGGCTACTGCTAAGCTTGTAAGCCGCCCTGAGTCTTTGGAGAAGGGCGGGATATAAATGGAATTAAAATAAAAAAAATAAAAATGAAATATATTTTGCTGTGCTCAGTTATAAAACCAGGTAAAAAGATACTTACCAGCTCTTTTGGTCTCATGTTGAAAAGGACCCTTTCTGCATTTTCGCTGTCATGCCTGCTTTCCATTATAGCCAACAAAAGCTTAGAGGCGTTATTCTAAAAAAAAACATCAAGCCAAATTGAGACACCGTTAAAATCTACTTCATGGATTGATAACCCTTATTTTTCCTTTATCTGAAGTTGCAGGCACAGCCGTTCGTTATCAGACAAGGTTTTTAAATGCCTTGAATCTTTTGGTGGGTTTGTTGTTGCTGTTGTTGCTTTACGGAAGGCACGACGGCTTTATCACCATATTGCAGAACTTAATTAAAAATAAATAGATATTTATAAGAGCTGGAGGTGAGTGAAGAGAGCCTTTTCTGAAGTCTGTTTCCCAGACCGTGCATTGACTTAACAACTGTGGCGTTTGTTTTATGCAGCTTCCCAACTGCTGCAAAAAAAAAAAGTTAAAAAATTTGGGCAGTCATGTGACCAACCCATCTTACAACCATTATAACTTAAGACCATTATGGACAGGCTCCGTTACAGTTGTAATTTGAGGACTACCAACCTAGAACTAAGGAAAAATTTCCTGACTGTTAGAACAATTAACCAGTGGGATGGTTTGCCTTCAGAAGTTGTGGGTGCTCCGTCACTGTAAGGCAGGGGTCTTCAAACTTGGCCCTTTTATGACTTCTGGACTTCAACTCCCAGAATTCCTCAGCCAGGCACGCTGGCTGAGGAATTCTGGGAGCTGAAGTCCACAAGTCATAAAAGGGCCAAGTTTGAAGACCCCTGCTGTAAGGTTTGCGGAGAGGAGGAGGAGGAGGAGGAGGAGGAGGAGGAGGAGGAGGAGGAGGACCGTGGGGTCCCTGGTGCTCTCTGAGCTTGGCGGTTTTCTTGAGGACGTTTCATGACCCAAGTAGGTAACATCATCAGGGGTAGAAGGGAGTAGGGCTTGAGGAGAGGAGGAGGAGGAGGAGGAGGAGGAGGAGGACTATGGGGTCCTTGGTGCTCTCTGAGCTTGGCGGTATTCTTGAAGATGTTTCATGATCCAAACTAGGTAACATCATCAGTGCTAGAAGGGAGAGGGGTATGTGAGGAGGAGGAGGAGGAGGAGGACGACGACAGTGGGATCCTTGGTGATCTCTGAGCTTGGCAGTTTTCTTGCAGACGTTTCATTACCCAAGTAGGTAACATCATCAGGGCTAGAAGGGAGTAGGGCTTGAAGAGAGGAAGAGGAGGAGGAGGACTGTGGGGTCCTTGGTGCTCTCTGAGCTTGGCGGTTTTCTTGCAGACGTTTCATGACCCAAACTAGGTAACATCATCAATTCACCACAAACATCTGCAAGAAAACCGCCAAGCTCAGAGAGCACCAGGGACCCCTCATTTCAACCCTGAGCTATAAATATTCTCGTGTACAGAATATATGTTTGGATCTTGTCTCTCTCATTAGGACCAGCAGAGCAGCAGTTAAGACAGCTGACCTGACCCTCCCAAGAGTAGGCTAGAGCCGTGCGCTTCTTCTCCTGACCATGGATGAGATACTTCTGTCCTTCTTACATCCATCTCCAATTGTGACAGTGGGAGCCCAATGAGGTCAAGAAAGATGGGGACGATGTACACATGGTGGAATTTCATACCTTCAACTGTAGCACCAGGTCCATCCGATATTTCCCAAGAGGATTGATATCATTTAGGATCAGTGCGATGATGATGTCAATGCCATTAGACTCATGGGTGGCTATGCAGGTCTGCAAAAAGCAAATGAAGACATAACAACACATGGCATAAAAAATAGTTCCCTTCCTTTCCCCCTTTCTCCGAAAGATGAATAATATCCTAAACTAAGGAATCATCTAAGGCAGTGGTAGGCAACCTTGGCTCTTTTATGACTCGTGGACTTCAACTCCCAGAATTCCTGAGCCAGCCACGCTGAGGGAAAAGGGAGAGGTTTCCAAGCTGAGCCATGCTGGCTCAGGAATTCTGGGAGTTGAAGTCCACGAGTCATAAAAGGGCCAAGGTCGCCTACCCCTGAGCTAAGGAGATTCTGAGTCACCCCAGGTGATGTGGTGGTCCCAAAGGTGCTTTGTTTCAAAAGGCAGCCGGACTTTCTTCTTTTGCTCGAAGATGTTTTTGTTTCTCACCCAAGAATCTCCTTCGGTTCCGACTGAACGGTGGGGGATTTCAAAGCGGAACTGAAGACGCTTCTTGGATGAGAAGCGAAACGTCTTCAAGGAAAAGCAAGAAAGTCCAGTTGCCTTTTGAAACAAAGCCTCTTTGGGACATCCCAAAGGATTTGATTCATTTGCCGTGCATCTTTCTACCAGGGAAAACGTGCAGAGCGGTGGACAAAAGGCACGATAAACAGCACCGTTGTAAATACTGTACATCTTCTCCAGTGGAAAAAGTACGCAATGGAGCAACTCAGCCAACAGACTACCCTCATTTCCCTCAAAAGGTCATGCAAACTGGAGGGATTCCATGGCAGACATAATCCTCTTAAGTGCGGCAAACCAGAGCATGCTAATTCAACATTTAACTCGCATACAGTGCTTGCGTGCACGTAGGACGTTGCTGACAGCTACGCTGCCCATTTCCTCTGCGTGGAAACAAAAAAACACAAAACAATGATGGACAGCCCCAAAGGGCAACTGGACTTTCTTGGGGGTTTTTTTCCTTGAAAACATTTTGCTTTTTCTTCCAGGTTTTGAAGAAGAACTGAAGAAGCTTCTCGGATAAGATGCGAAACATTTTTAACAAAAAAAAAAAACAAAAACCAACAACCCACAAATAAGTCCAATTGGCTGTTGAAAATCACCTTTGGGACCACCGTGACCTGGATGATTGAGAACATCCATAGACAGTGACGGACTGGTATAGGCTTTCGTCAAGGAGGCAGGGTCTTGCTCCCTCAAAACCCACGATATCAAACAGAAGTGGAATACTTGTGGGGGTCAGGGTTGAACTGTGGGGGTCCTTGGTGCTCGTTGAGCTTGATGACTTTCTAGCAGACATTTCATGGCCCAACTCGGTAACATCATCAGTGCTAGAAGACAGGATGGTTTGCTCGCTGTTTATATTCCAGCGGTGTGCCCTTTCGGTGTTGGCGGGAGTGTGGTTTTCTTCTTTCTGGATCCTTGATTGGGCTATTTACTATTTGATTGTCTACGGAGATTCTCAGCCATTCAGGTCACGGGTGTCCCAAAGGGGCTTCAGTTCTGAAGAACTGAACTGAAGAAGCTTCTGGGATGAGAAGCGAAACGTCTTCAAGGAAAAGCAAAGAAAGCCCAGTTGGCTTTTGGAAAAAAAAAACACCTTTGGATTTACTCTTGGATTGTTTGCCTGAGTTTCAGTCCATGGATGTTTTTGCCAAGTAAAGATCTATTTCTGGCTTTAAAAGAAAAGTGTCTGATCACCGTCATATGACTACGGGACAATTCAGATGGCTATAAGTGTGACTGGGTTGCCAAGCAACCAAAAGGCGGTCACGTGACCGTGGCAGAGGGCAGCCATCGGAAGTTCAAAACAGAGTCATAAGTAGCGCTGGTTGTGAAGTAATTCTATTCAAAATGGAATTGTTACCATTGTCAATCCGTAAGAATGCCAAAGGTGCTTTTTCAAGAGGCAACTGGACTTCCTTGTTTTTCTTTGAAGAGTTTTTTTTGGCTTCTCCTCCAAGAAGCTTCTTCAGCTCTGACTGGATGATGGGGAATGGAAGGAGCTGAGCTGAAGTCAGAGCTGAAGAAGCTTCTTGGATGAGAAGCAAAACGTCTTCAAAAGAAAAACAAGAAAGTCCAGTTGCCTCTTGAAAAAGCACCTTTGGGACAAACCATGACCTGGATGACTGAGCACCCCCATATAGACAACCCATAAGAATGTTTCATGACTATTTCAAACTTATCTTTTTGCCAGATTTAGCCCTACAAACCCTTCACTGCAACACATCTATGGAGAGTCTCAGTCATCCAAGTCATGGTTGTCCCAAAGGTGCTTTTTTCAAGAGGCAACTGGACTTCCTTGTTTTTCTTTGAAGACTTTTTTTTGCTTCTTCTCCAAGAAGCTTCTTCAGCTCTGACTGGATGATGGGGAATGGAAGGAGCTGAGCTGAAGTCAGAGCTGAAGAAGCTTCTTGGATGAGAAGCAAAACGTCTTCAAAAGAAAAACAAGAAAGTCCAGTTGCCTCTTGAAAAAGCACCTTTGGGACAAACCATGACCTGGATGACTGAACACCCCCATATAGACAACCCGTAAGAATGTTTCATGACTATTTCAAACTTATCTTTTTGCCAGATTTAGCCCTACAAACCCTTCACTGCAACACATCTATGGAGATTCTCAGTCATCCAAGTCATGGTTGTCCCAAAGGTGCTTTTTTCAAGAGGCAACTGGACTTAATCTTGTTTTTCTTTGAAGGCATTTTGCTTCTCATCCAAGAAGCTTCTTCAGCTCTGACTGGATGGTGGGGAACGGAAGGATTTATATTCCTTGCGGATAGCTGGCCTCAATGACTCTCTAAAAGAATGCAAAGAATATAAATCCTTCTGCTCCCCACCATCCAGTCAGAGCTGAAGAAGCTTCTAGGATGAGAAGCGAAACGTCTTCAAGGAAAAGCGAAGAAAGTCCAGTTGGCTTTTGAAAAAAAAGCACATCTTTGGGATTACTCTTGGATTGTTTGCCTGAGTTCTTAGATGGTAATTGGATAGTACAGAGCAAACCCCACTCCCTTCTAGCACTGACGATGTTGCCTAGTTGGGTAATGAAACGTCTACAGGAAACAAACAAGCTTAGAGACTTCCAAGGTCCCCACAACCTGTGATATCACACAATCTACTGGAACATATGGTGGGTGGGGGTGGGGAAGATCTCATCCCTGGACTGAATCCAGATCCCGGTCCCTGTTCTAAAAAAGTGTGCAAGAATTGGGGATCTAAACGACCAATAGAAGAAATACCTCATTTACCACAGTTTCCCCAATAGAAAGGCCATGTTTTCAATCACAGAGAAGAGAAACAAAGATGATCAGGGGACTGGAGGCTAAAACATATAAGGAACGGTTGCTGGAATTGGGTGTGTCTAGTTTAATGAAGAGAAGGACCAGGGGGGACATGATAGCCATGTTCCAATATCTCAGGGGCTGCCCCAAAGAAGAGGGAGTCAAGCTATTCTCCAAAGTGCCTCAAGGCAGGAGAAGAAGCAATGGATGGAAACTAACCCAAGAGAGAAGCAACCTAGAACTAAGGAGAAACTTCCTGACAGTCAGAACAATTAACCAGTGGAACAACCTGCATCCAGAAGCTGTGAATGCTCCAACACTGGAAGTTTTTAAGAAGAGACTGGACAGCCATTTGTCTGAAATGGTATAGGTTTTCCTGCCTGAGCAGGGGGTTGAACTAGATGACCTCCAAGGTTCCTTCCAACATCATCATCATCATCATCATTATGGTATAGGTTTTCCTGCCTGAGCAGGGGGTTGAACTAGATGACCTCCAAGGTTCCTTCCAACATTATTATTATTATTATTATTATTATTATTATTATTATTATTATTATTATTATTATTATTATTATTATTATTATTAATGAGGGATTTTTGAAACGAAGAAAGAAAATCTGAGTTCACATTCAGTTCAGATTCTTCTCTGGGGGCTAAACCTACCTGATTTTCATGGCAGGGGCCTTGACAGTACTCAGTCAAACTTTCAAGGGTTTGATTCACCAAAGCTACGTTTTTTTCTTTGATGTATAGGCCCAGAAGTCCTAGCCCACCTGTGGTACTTCCGCAAATACAATCCAAAAACTGAAGGGTCTCACATACTAGGTTGTAGTTTGTCTTGTTGTTCTGGTTTCTTAAAAAGTTCTGGAAAAAGAAGGAAACAAAACAACTGACGAAAAATAGGTAATGGTTCGAATGAGAGATAATGCTAAGCCAGGGTTGGAAGACTTAACTATTGGGATTTGGTGTGATTCTGACTGTAACGTATCTTTCTTTTAACTCAGTTTGAAAAAAGAATCAAAGTCATGGTCTAACATGGATTTTTAAAGTGTAGTTTATACTGTGGCTATTTAACATTGTATCATGATCGACATTACCATAAATTTAACGATTAGTAAAAGGTAAAAGGTAAAGGTTCCCCCGCACATGTGTGCTAGTCGTTTCCGACTCTAGGGGCCGGTGCTCATCTCCGTTTCAAAGCCGAAGAGCCAGCGCTTGTCCGAGGATGTCTCCGTGGTCATGTGGCCGGCATGACTAGACGCCAAAGGCGCACGGAACGCTGTTACCTTCCCACCGTAGTGGTCCCTATTTTTCTACTTGCATTTTTAGGTGCTTTCGAACTGCTAGGTTGGCAGAAGCTGGGACGAGTAACAGGCGCTCACTCTGTTACGCGGCACTCGGGATTTGACCCGCCAAACTGCCGACCTTCTGATCGACAAGCTCAGCGGCCTAACCCACTGAGCCACCGCTCAGCGTTTTATATATATATTGGACTTGTGCCCAATTCACAGCATGATATATAGTTAAATAGCTGAACAAATAATGAACAAAAATAGATAAATTGCTCTAAAGCATGACTGGCGGATTATACCATTATAAACTCAATTCAAGGCTCTAAAACAGAGGTCTTCAAACTTGGCCCTTTCATGACTTGTGGACTTCAAGTCCCAGAATTCCTCAGCCAGACACGCTGGGTGAGGAATTCTGGGAGCTGAAGTCCACAAGTCATAAAAGGGCCAAGTCTGAAGACCCCCCGCTCTAAAGCATGGTTATCGCAAGTCCACCCAGTATTAATTAGATCAGTATTCTAAAATATTTAAATATGTGTAGATGTGGTATGCGAGGTGCGGTCATACTTATAAAGCGGTACTAATACTTCACATGATTTTTTATTTTATGCCTCTGTTTATAGAACCCAAGATTGTATTAGCCTTCACTCTAAAATACACTATAATAATAGCCTACCTGAAGTTCTCGATTGTGATTCTCACACAGCAATTGGAGAAACCTCAAGATGGGTTGCATGATCACAATGGTGGGACTCATGGTCATTTCTTCGGAAGATTTTTCATCCGTGCATCCCACATCTGACCCTGGACCCATGAGGTCAGTTTCTGGATCCATTTCTCTGCGATACATGCAATAAGCTTTGGATGTTGCAGTGGAAGCTTCCGCCAATTGTCCTTTCATTCCTTCTTTCAGATGCAGGTTGGAATCCCTAACTGTAGATAAGTTAAAAGAAACACAATTGCAATTAAATAATGTACTGTAAGGACCAGGAGGGGGTTTTATCTGTCGATCCTTTGAGTCCATGCTGACACCTGGTGATTTAGATGGATCACTCCCTGGAGTTTTTACGACAATATGAAAACGGTTGGGTGTGGTTGGCTAGGTGGTTTGTTGGGGTGTATATTTTGTGTTTTTGCATTATTTTCGTCAGGGTTATTGTTGTTTTTTTCTTTCTATAAGGCACAAGGCATCTTGGTTGAGCTGGACGGCCATATAAATGTTATCAATCAATCAATATTCTAACTAACACCCATGATCTTACCACCTCCCCATAGCCCTCCAACCAGTGGTGGGATTCAGCCGGTTCACACCACAACCGATAGCTAATTTTTTGTTGCCCAGGCCCAGAATGGACTTCCGGAAGTGGCATCCACAAAGAGAACCAGTTGTTCACATATTTGTATCCCACCACTGTCTCCAACCCCACCCCCCAACTCCTATGCTTCCAGGAGTGAAGATCTGGTGGTTTGATTTGATTGATGAATATGCATATACTGTAGGAGGTTGAAACTTAACATTAAGAAAAGCAAGATCATGGCATCTGGCCCTCTCAATTTCTGGCAAATAGATGGGGAAGAAATGGAGGTAGTGACAGATTTCATTTTCCTGGGCTCCAAGATCACTGCAGATGGGGACTGTAGCCAAGAAATTAAAAGACACTTGCTCCTGGGAACGAAAACCATGGCAAATCTAGACAGCACACTAAAAAGCAGAGACATCACCCTGTCAACAAAAGTGCGTATAGTCAAGGCTATGGTCTTTCAAGTTGCAATGTATGGCTGTGAAAGTTGGACCATAAGAAAGGCTGAGCACCAAAGAATTGAGGCCTTTGAACTATGGTGCTGGAGAAGACTCCTGCGAGTCCCTTGGACTGCAAGGCGATCAAACCGGTCAGTCCTAGAGGAGATCAACCCTGACGGCTCTTTAGAAGGCCAGATCCTGAAGTTGAAACTCAAATACTTTGGCCCCCTAATGAGAAGGAAGGACTCACTGGAGAAGAGCCTAATACTGGGAAAGATTGAGGGCAAGAGAAGAATGGGACGACAGAGAATGAGGTGGCTGCATGGAGTCACTAAAGCAGTAGGTGTGAGCTTAAATGGACTCCAGAAGATGGTAGAGGACAGGAAGGCCTGGAGGAACGTTGCCCATGGGGTCGCGATGGGTCGGACACGACTTCGCAGCTAACAACAAAATACTGTAGGAGAAGGACAGGCAGAGCCTGGGGTCAGTGTCAAGAAAGGAATCAGCCTAGAGTCCATTACGTTACCACAAAGGATCTAAGTTCAACCCTCTTGAATTCCATTGACTCTTATCTAGTGACAATCCAGTGCTGACCATTAGCTGACTAGATACTTGTGTATAGGGTTATTGAGCAATAAATCGTCTCAACCGGAACTTAACATGTGATCCAGATTCTTTCTGCCCGACACATACTTACTTCACCCAGGCTCAAAACAATTGTTGGTGGCACAATCTCCCTGCCCATAAATCCTGGGAGAAGTAAGAAGCTGTTTGAGGTTATGACAGATAAATGCTACTTTCATGCTTCAGTAAACCTTTTGAGATCAAATCAAATTCACTGCTCAACCCTTATGGCTAAGCGTGCCTGTCTTACATCAATCATGGCGCCAACAACTTGAGCAGTTAAAAAAGTTGGCATCTCACAGATCGCGTTTATTCCAGGAAAATTCCCTAACAATTTTTATCCCTTATTTATAATAATGACAACTAATTTATAATGAATAAATATAGGTAGTCCTCGACTTACAACAGTTCATTTGGTGACCGTCTAAAGCTACAATGGCAATGAAAAATGTGAGTTATGACCATTGTTCATACTTCCAACCGTTGCAGCATCCCCCTGGTCACATGATCAAAATTCAGACACTTGGCAACTGACTCATATTTATGACGGTTGCAGCGTCCTGGGGATCATGTGATCCCCTTTTAGTTTATTGAATGTAGTTTATTGAATTTATATTTATTTTGCAACCTTCTGACAAGCAAAGTCAACGGGGAATGCCAGATTCACTTAACAACCGTCTTGCTAACTTAACCACTTCAGTGATTCACTTAACAGTGGTCGTAAAATGGGGCAAAACTCAGTTAACAAATTTCTCACTCAGCAACTGAAATGTTGGGTTCAGTTGTGGCCGCAAGTCGAGGACTACACATAGATAAATAAAGTAATAATCAAAATAATAAATGAACAAACTTAGTTGTTTGTGTTTTTAATTACTGATTGTTTTATTTTGTTCCTATTTATTTTTACCGTTAGCTGCTTAGAGTCATGTATATGAGAAGGGCAGCCATATAAATTTATGGCAAAATGAACGAATGAATTCTTTAACAGTAGAACTGTACTTCGATGTATGTCATACATAGGTTATCTTGAATTCCTAAAAAGCACAATAATGATTTAGGAAAACCTTGATTTATTAATTAGGTTTTTTTGCTCAGGTAGTAAATATCAATGTGGGCCACACAAGTGCTCTTATTCCTTTTTTAAAAAAAAAATTAACCAAAATCTCTTTTTCTCCTGACTGCACTGAAACCAGCCTAGGGAAAGAAATACCCCCCCCCTTTTTTTTTTGTCTGGTTACCTCTCTTCTTGGGAGCTGACAAGATCAGGTCTGTTTCCTCGTCCTTCTTTTTGATGCTCAAATCAATTGTGTTTACCGTCACCGTGGACCGAATTTCCTGCTGGGCTGTTTTCATCCGATCATACAAAACTTTAAAAAACTTTTCGGATTTTTTCCGTTCGTTTAATTGTTGATAAAAAGAATACTAAAAGAGAAGGGGGAAAAATTACAACAGAAAACGAAGCATGGGGATCTATCACTAAGGGACTCGGTAAGGGCAATGGGTTTGAACACATTCAAATGGATCATTCATAAAGTCATCGTTACTCCTACATAACCTGTATTAATTGATCAGAGAACCTGTCCTTCATTTTTCACATCACCCCTGCCTATCTTCCCAATTTAAATCCTAATCACCCAAGCGTCAACTTTGTGAGGTAGTCCAGATAAGAGGCACCCCTAAAAAGCTCTAACTTTATTGTGAGGTCACATTTTAACGGAATGCAACTGAGTCCATACTTTCCGTTGCTAAGCGGGACAGTTGTTAAGTGAGTTTTGCTGCCTTTTTACAACTTTTCTTGCCACAGATGGTTCAGCGGTTCCCTGCAGTTGTTGAGTTAGTCACATGGGTTCTTAAGTGAATCCAGCTTCTCTGTTAACCTTGCTGGTCAGGTCACAAAAGGAGATGACATGACCCGGGGGACACTGCAACCGTCATAAATATGAGTCAGTTGCCAAGCGTCTGAATTTTGATCGTGTGACCACGAGGAAGGATGAAATGGTCTTTAAGTGTGAAAAACGGTCATAGGTCAGTGCTGATGTAACTTTGAACGGTCACTAAACAAACTGTCGTAAGTTGAGGACCTCCGGTATGGCTAGTATTTCTCTCCCCCCACCCTTATCTTTGCAGTCCAAGAAATTAGAGAAGTTTCCTTCTGAGACATTTGCCATGCTCCTATTCCACCCATGGGCTCTCTTGCCTGTTATCTGACTGTTGCTTAGTCTGTGGCTCTTCCTCCTGCCTTTGAAGGCTGTTCACACATGCCGTTACATTTAGCTACTTCACTGAATTTGATGAAGACCGCAGTAGCTTACAAAAACTTTTACTAAACATCGTTAGCCTGGAAAGGTACCACCGTGTTTCCCCAAAAGTAAGGCCTACCCCGAAAATAAGCCCTGGGTTGATTTTTGCAGGTGGGCCTAATATAAGTCCTACCCACCCACCCCAAAAATAAGTCCTAGTTTTGGAACAAGACGCAAACCTAAAAAATCAAGCAAGAGCGGGGGTGTGGGGTGTGCACGCATCACCCCCTAGTCCCCATTTTGCCATCAGAGGCCTTCAGGAAATGCCTCTGCAGCTGAGAATGGAGCTACGGATTGACGCATGCGGCGCCCCCTCCTCAGCCTCCATTTTGCCGTCAGAGAATGTCAGGAAATGCCTCTGCATCTGAGAATGGAGCTCCGGACTGACGCATGCAGCGCCTCTCTTGGCCTCCATTTTGCCGTCAGACGTCTTCCGAAAATGCCTCTGCAGCTGAGAATGGAGCTTCCGATTGACGCATGCGGCGCCCCCTCCTCAGCCTCCATTTTGCCATCAGAGAATGTCAGGAAATGCCTCTGCAGCTGAGAATGGAGCTCCGGACTGACACATGCGGCGCCTCCCTTGGCCTCCATTTTGCCGTCAGACATCTTCAGAAAATGCCTCTGCAGCTGAGAATGGAGCTCTGGATTGACACGTGGCACCTCTCTTGGCCTCCATTTTGCCATCAGATGTCTTCAGAAAATGCCTCTGCAGCTGAGAATGGAGCTTTGGATTGACGCATGCAGTGCTCCCCCACCCCTCGGCCTGCATTTTGCCATCAGAGGCCTTCAGAAAATGCCTCTGCAGCTGAGAATGGAGCTCCAGATTGATGCATGCGGCGCCCCCTCCTCAGCCTCTATTTTGCCATCAGAGAATGTCAGGAAATGCCTCTGCAGCTGAGAATGGAGCTCCAGATTGACGCATGTGGCGCCTCCCTTGGCCTCCATTTTGCCGTCAGAGGCCTTCAGGAAATGCCTCTGCAGCTGAGAATGGAGCTCCAGATCGATGCATGCGGTGCCCCTGCCCTCGGCCTCCATTTCGCCATCAGAGCCTTCCAGATGCGTGCAAGGTGAGACCATGGAAAAGACACCCCCTGAAAATAAGACCTCATGCCTCTTTTGGAATCAAAAAATAAATAAATAAAATAAAAAAGACTGGGCCTTATTTTCGGGGAACCACGGTATTAGATTCCTTCTCCATTAATGCAGGAAATCCTGGACTTACAATGGAGCCCAAAACTTCTGTCATTAAGTGAGACATTTGTTAAGTGAGTTTTGCCCCATTTTACGACCTTCCTTGCCCCAGTTGTTAAGTGAATCACTACAATTGCTAAGTTAATCACACGGCTATCATGTGACTCTGGCTTCCCCATTGATTTTGCTTGCTGGAAAGTCGCAAAAGGGGATCACATGACCCCGGGACACTGTGACCGTCATAAATATGAGCCAGTTGCCATGCATCTGAATTTTGATCACGTGACTGTGGGGGTGGATGCCAAGGTCATAAGTGTGAAAAGTGGTCATTAATCACTTTTTTCAGTTCAGTGCTGTCGTAACTTCAAATGGTCACTAAATGAACTAAGTCAAGGACTCCCTATATCTGGGCACAGTTGTCTAACTGAAAACCCTATTACACAAATAACACACTACATTCTTACAAAAGTCAGCTAGGGGACAGTTCCCTGTGGCTTATATATAAAATACCGTTACAATACCTGCTGTAATATTTTTTAGTTATTTTCCTAATAATTCTCAACCCTGGTCCTGTTTTCTTTCCTTGCTTTAGAAAATTCGAGGGTTAAATTAACTGGAAGATATTAAGGTAGGACTAGCACTTCTGAATATGGGACGCGGTGGCTCAGTGGGTTAGGACGCTGAGCTTGTCGATCAGAAGGTCGGCAGTTTGGCGGGTCGAATCCCGAGTGCCGCGTAACAGGGTGAGCGCCTGTTACTCGTCCCAGCTTCTGCCAACCTAGCAGTTCGAAAGCACGTAAAAATGCAAGTAGAAAAATAGGGACCACTACGGTGGGAAGGTAACAGCGTTCCGTGCGCCTTTGGCGTCTAGTCATGCCGGCCACATGACCACGGAGACGTCCTCGGACAAGCGCTGGCTCTTCGGCTTTGAAACGGAGATGAGCACCGGCCCCTAGAGTCGGAAACGACTAGCACGCATGTGCCGGGGAACCTTTACCTTTTTTAGCACTTCTGAAGTGGTTTTCATCTCTGGATTGTGTTCCATAATTAACCAAGATCCGAACTAACAAATCACCCTCCAAAATGTACCTGAATTTGGGTGTTTCCTCCTTCGAGCAACGCAATGCCAAGCAGGATGGCCTCGGAGAATATCCGGTCATTTTTGGTACTAACAATGACATCGGTGACCAGTTCTGAAGCTCCTTCTTTATCCAAAAGACATTGGATGTCATGCATGGAGGCTCCAGACTTGTCCACATCTTGTCCCGAAAAGGTCCCTGAAATTAATGAATTTAATTGACAAGTTAATTGAGACATTAAGACGTTTTTGAAAAAAAAGAGACTTATTCTTAAATTTTCAGTTAAGGATTATCTCATTTTCTCTCCCCTTATCTCTTATCTTCTAATGCCTTTCCTTGTCTTGTTTTGTCTTGCCTTTCCTTTCCTTATCCCTTCTTCCTCCCTTCCCTTCCTTCTCCCTTCCTCCTCCATTCCCTTCCCCTTCCCTCCTCTCCCCTCCCCTTTCCCTTCCCTTTCCTTCCTCCTCCCTTCCCTTCCCATCCCATCCCATCCCGTCCTGTCCTATGCTATCTTTAAAAAAATCAGATTTATAGAGAAAGGAAAGCTGGATGTCCTGCCTTATGGAGCAATACTCTGATATATATTCTTCACTCTGTAATATGCTCAAAAAATAGAATTAAACCATAAACAGGGATGAGATTCAGTGATGTTAAGTCCAGGGGTCCAGACAGTAGTGGGATTGAAATAGGTGAAAAACCAATTCTCTGTGTGGGTGCCGCTTCCGGAAGTCTGTTCTGGGCCTGGGCAACAAAAGATTAGCTACCGTTTCTGCCAAAGTGGTGCGAACCAGCTGAATCCCACCACTGGATCCAGATCAGTGAGATTTAAATAATTTTCCCTCTCGGTTGAACTGAGAGGTGAAAAAGAATTACAGTGCAGATTGCATCCAGCCAGACCAGGCTAAAACTTCTACATCAGCAAATATTGCGCACAATCCAAGGATCTAAATGTGACTTAGAAGCTGTTATTTTTATCAAAAGGAAGTTTTATATCCTGAGTTCCACTTCTTCCACTACATCGGAAGAAGAGTGGAAATTATTGAGAATGCGCTTGAACAAATAATATTTTTCTATGGAGAGGAGGGATCTCGTATTTACTTATTTATTTACTTTCTGACTTACGTACTGATTTATTTATTTAGTTTATTCGTATTCTGCCCTTATTATTAGAAATAACTCGATGGGGCAAATATATCTAACATAGCATCCTCCTCCTGTTTTCCCCACAATAACAATCTTGGGAGGTGAGTTGGGCTGAGAGAGAGGGATTGGCCCAAAGTCACTCAGCTAGCTTGCATGCCTAAGGCAGAACTAGAACTCACCATGTCCTGGTGATTGGCCCAAAGTCAGCCAGCTAGCTTTCACAGCTAAGGCAGGACTAGAATTCACTGTCTCCTGGTGATTGGCCCAAAGTCACTCAGTCACGTTCATGTCTAAGGCGGAACTAGAACTCACCATCTCCTGGTGATTGGCCCAAAGTCACCCAGCTAGCTTTCACAGCTAAGGCAGAACTAGAACTCACCATCTCCTGGTGATTGGCCCAAAGTCACCCAGCTAGCTTTCACAGCTAAGGCAGAACTAGAACTCACTATCTCCTGGTGATTGGCCCAAAGTCACCCAGCTAGCTTTCACAGCTAAGGCAGGACTAGAATTCACTGTCTCCTGGCAATTGGCCCACAGTCACTCAGTCACTTTCATGCCTAAGGCGGAACTAGAACTCACCATCTCCTGGTGATTGGCCCAAAGTCACCCAGCTAGCTTTCACAGCTAAGGCGGAACTAGAACTCAGCATCTCCTGGTGATTGGCCCAAAGTCACCCAGTCACTTTCATGCATAAGGTGGGAGTACAACTCACAGTCTCCTGGTTTCTAGCCTAGTGCTTTAGCTATCAGACCAAATTACGGTAACTCTCTATTCACACGAATATATTCACATGAACTACACTAGAAAAAAACACACAAGAGGAGCTGTTCTGAAGCTGGAATGTTTTAAATCCTAGTTACCTCCACTTTGCAGAGGTTTGCCATAGTTGCCAGACAGAGGACCGTTGATGCTCCCTCCGTAGTCTCCTTTAAAATAACAATTGAGAAGTATTTTTCGCAGGTTGCTGCCCTTTAATGACATCAAAACAGAGGGTAAGCATTAAAGAGGGAGGCAAATGTATTCCTAGGTATTTTATTTTCAAGTCTGCAGTGCATTGCGAAACACTACTCATCTGTTGAGTAGTGAAAGAAACTGCATTTTTCTAGATTTACGTGGCCAGGCTCCATCGATGCAGCGTAATCCAGAAAAAAATTACGTAAGATCTACTAAGGAGTTGCAAATAGGGGTGCAGCCCGTTCCCAATAACACAGAGATGACTTTGCGGTCAGGCACACTTAAACAGAATTTTCCAAGGAGTTTTCAGAAAATTCAGCTACCTCTACAGAAGAATTCCAAGAAGGCATTCCAGGGGAGCAAGATCAGAGGTGAAATTGAATAAAACTTCACAGCTTCCCCTCCAAATATGACAGAGGACACAATTACGTTGGCCAGGGGTTAACATTTGCACAACTCTTGCAGTTTTCAATAGTTCTGGGTGGCAAAGGATTCTGATCAACTATTTTAGACTAGGGCCAAGTAATTTAATGGGGCTACTGACTAGGTCCGATAGGCCTCCTTGCTCTCATGCCTGAGTGGAAGAGGACATGTGGAACAGTAGCCAATACAGGTGGTCCTCATTTAGTGACCATCATTGAAACCAGCAACTCTGTAGTTACGCAAAGCAGTCACTTATCATCCGACCTCAGCCTGCCTTAGCTTCGTAGACCTGCAAAGATGGCAAATCTGAGGACTGGCTACGGGCAATCCTCGAATTACGCTCAAAACTCAGCCCAAAATTTCTGTTGCTAAGTGAAACATTTCTCCAGTGAATTTTGCCCCATTTTTACGACCTTTCTTGGCGCAGCTGTTAAGGGAATCACTGCAGCTGGTAAATTAGTAACACGGTTGTTAACGAGTCTGGCTTCCCCAATGAAGGTCACAAAAGGGGATCACGTGATCCCGGGATGCTGCGACCGTCATAAATACGAGTCAGTTGCCAAGCGTCTGAATTTTGATCATGTGACCCTGGGGACGGTGCAACAGTCGTAAATGTGAAAAACAGTCATGAGTCACTTTTTTCGGTGCCGTCGATACTTTGAACGGCTCACTAAATGAACTGTCATTGAGGACTACCTGTATTTGGACATCTCCATTTTACTGCACAGGGCTGTTGTTAAACGAGGACTCCCTGCATTCCAGTGGCCCTTACATTTCAAGGTTAAAATTAGCCAAGTAGACAGTCAGAAGATGATCCAAACCTGGTTAAACCTCTGATTCAAGAGTCTCTCCCTACAAAAAGCGCCTTGAATTGAAGGTCTTCAATATTTAAAAGCCAGGATGATACATAAAGCAGTAACAATGCTGTTATTCACATGAAGGAGCGTGTGTCCTTCCCATCCAGTCTTCCCTTGAAAGGACTTTACAGCTTTTAAAAGTATACTAATCTGAAATGTAAATGTAGCACTCAGCTGACTCCCAATCCTTATGCAACACATAATATTGCTTTGATGCAAGAGCACAACAGTCTTATTGTAAACCACTCATAAGACTCTTTTGTGCAACAACAGCGACGCAGAGATAAGAACAGAACGCCAAGAGAACAACAGGAATTTGTAAATTTTAAACAAAGGTCTAACTCAGGGGTGTTAAACTCAATTTCATTGAGGGCTGCATCAGCATTGCAGTTGCCCTCAGGGGGCCGGGTGGGTATGGCCAGGATGGGCGTGGCCTACTGGGTGGGCGTGGCTAAAGTGCATATGGCCTACTGGGTGGGCGTGGCCAGCTCTACATCGTTCACATCAAGGGTGCCTATGGGGGCCTGGGCAGGAGTGGGACAGATCTGAGGGTCTCTGGCAGAAGGAGGGTCTCTGGGCCAGGGCCAAGGCAGTGGGGGCCATTCCCTGTTTCCAGGATGGCTTCGCAGGCCGCATGAAACCACTTCGCGGGCTGGATCCGGCCCCCGGGCCTTGTGTTTGACATGTCTGGTCTAACTGCTTTGCTGTGGTCCTTTCTTCTTCTGGAGAAGCATCACTAAACACTGAACTCTTCCTACTGCCTGAATTAAAATTAAAATTCAGGCCTGTGGGTTGCAAGAAAGCCGCACAAGTCATCTGTATTTATCTGAAGGTCCCTGTGATGCATTTGCACATTAAGAAAACCACGCAACCACAAAACCCACCGGCATTCCCAGGTGTTGGTCTAGAGTACGGCCTCGTAAACCCTTGCCACTTGTAGAACAGTGAAGCATCAGTCACCGAACAAAAACAGCCTCCTTCCAGTCAAGCAGATGGATAGTTGGAGAGCAGACTGCGTGAAAGCCAAATGCCTTGGTATGGAGAGGGAGCGCTGGAGGAGAAAGATAGGAAGGAAGGAAGGAAGGAAGGAAGGAAGGAAGGAAGGAAGGAAGGAAGGAAGGAAGGAAGGAAGGAAGGAAGGAAGGAGGGAGGGAGGGAGGGAGAGAAGGAAGGAAATGTGGGAGGGAGGGAGGTAGAAGGAAAGATGGGAAGGAATGAGGGAAAAGAAAGGAAAAGGAAGGAAGGTAGGAAGGAGGGAGGGAGGGAAAGAAATGGGGAGAGAGGGAAGGAAGGAAGGAAGGAAGGAAGGAAGGAAGGAAGGAAGGAAGGAAGGAAGGAAGGAAGGAAGGAGGGAGGGAGGGAGGGAGGGAGAGAAGGAAGGAAATGTGGGAGGGAGGGAGGGAGGGAGAAGGAAAGATGGGAAGGAATGAGGGAAAAGAAAGGAAAAGAAAGGAAGGAGAGAGGGAGGGAAAGAAATGGGGAGAGAGGGAAGGAAGGAAAGAAGGAAGGAAGGAAGAAATAAAGAGAAAGAAAGAAAGAAAGAAAGAAAGAAAGAAAGAAAGAAAGAAAGAAAGAAAGAAAGAAAGAAAGAAAGAAAGGAAGGAAGGAAGGAAGGAAGAAAGAAAGAAAGAAAGAAAGAAAGAAAGAAAGAAAGAAAGAAAGAAAGAAGGAAGGAAGGAAGGAAGGAAGGAAGGAAGGAAGGAAGGAAGGAAGGAAGGAAAGAAATGGGGAGCAGTGGAGGAGAAAGATAGGAAGGAAGGAAGGAAGGAAGGAAGGAAGGAAGGAAGGAAGGAAGGAAGGAAGGAAGAAAGAAAGAAAGAAAGAAAGAAAGAAAGAAAGAAAGAAAGAAAGAAAGAAAGAAAGAAAGAAAGAAAGAAAGAAAGAAAGAAAGAAAGAAAGACTGGACTGTGGACTCTGTTTGCCTTGGACATTGACTCAGGTCTGTGAGAATAAAAGGGGTTAGTTTTTTTCTTGCGGTTTCTGCCTGTGTCTCACCTAGGCTGGGACAGAACACTCACTGCCATCCTCGGTTGCCTCTTTTAGGGTCGATGCGAAGGACTGGCAGATCTTCAACCCCATGATAGTCCTTGACTTACGACATTTTCATTTGGAAGTCACAGAGGTCCCAGCACTTAAGCTCAGCATTCTTTCAGGTCAGGATTTAATCTGGGGCTAAGTCAGCATCCCAGGATACAGGTCCTTTAGGCTTACCACAGTTCATTTAGGGACCGTTCGAAGTTACAACGGCATTGGAAAAAGCGATTTGTCACCGTTTTTCACACTTACGACCGTTGCAGCCATCCCTGTGATCAAAATTCAGACGCCTGGGACTTGCTTCATATTTATGACGGTTGCAGCGTCCCGGTCTCATGTGATCCCCTTTTGCAACCTTCTGACCAGCAAAGTCAATGAGGAAAGGCTGATTCACTTAACAACTGTGTGACTAATTTAACAACTGCAGCGATTCACTTAACAACCGTGGCAAGAAAGACTGTACAATGGGGCAAAACCCAACAAGTTTCTCACACAGCAACCTAAAATTTGGGGCTCAGCTGTGATCGTAAGTTGAGGTCTACCTGTACACTAATAGAGGCAGTCCTCAACTTACAACAGCTCATTTAGTGACCGTTCGAAGTTACAATGGCCCTGACAAAAGTGACTTGCGACCCTTTTTCACACTTACGACCGTGGCAAGAAACCGTGGCAAGAAAAGCTGTAAAGTGGAGCAAAACTCACTTGAAAAAAAATTCTCACTTAGCAACATAAAATTTCGGGGCTCAAAATTGTGGTCGTAAGTTGAGGACTACCTGCCCACTAACAAGAGTGCTCCTGTCTGGATTTTATTTTATTTTTCCCAACGGAGATGTTTTCCAAGAGTGAGGAGCACTTCCAAGATTTTGCATTCAAGTCCCAACCAGCCTCAACTCAACTGCGTTAGGGATGAATCTCTCAAAAATTACTCAAGGGCTGACATCTGGTGAGGCGACCTGATAAACAGGTTGATGTTGTGATGGTGTTGCTTTGTGCAGCTCATCCAGGTTATGGGTTCCCCAGAGGCAGCTTTGCTGCTGTGAAACAACAACAACAACAACAACAACAACAACAATCTTCAACTAAGATCTTCTCTAAGCGGCTTCCCTTCGGTCGTGTCTTCTCATCACTTTCTCTTCTTCTCTAGCTCTTTGCTCCCACTTGTTTCTTCCCATCAGGATTGATGTCCCCATGTCGCTTTTTTTTTTTGAGGAGGCAAGTGGACTTTTCTTGTTTTTCCTTTGAAGACGTTTCGCTTCTTGTCCAAGGAGCTTCTTCAGCTCTTGACGGGATGGTGGGGAATGGAAAGATTTATACTCCTTGCAGAGAGCTGGTCATTTGCATTCTTTTTAGAGAGTCTTTGAGGCCACTTGGAGGCTTACCTGTGTCCTCAGGGTCACCTGAGTAGCGCAAAAGGGTGTGGAGTGTTCTTGGCTGTGGGATGTTTTTTCTGCCCTGGGTCCCTTCACGGTTGAAGACAGGCACCGGCTGTTGGGGATGCATCTGTGTTCTCTGCATCTCAAATTGAAGCGCAAATGGTTCCTGTAGTCTGCAATGTTTTCTGGAAATCCGTTCACACTCCCGCACCATTCGAAGGGTTTTCATCCCAAAGGGCATAGCTAAATGTCTATGGAGATTCTCAGTCATCCAGCTCATGGTTGTCCCAAAGGTGTTTATTCAAGAGGCAACTGGAGTTTCTTTGTTTTTCCTTGAAGATGTTTCGCTTCTCATCCAAGGAGCTTCTTCAGCTCTGACTGGATGGTGGGGAGTGGAAGGATTTATACTCCTTGCAGAGAGCTGGCCATTTGCCTTCTTTTGGAGAGTCATTGAGGCCACTTGGGGGTTTATCTGTGTCCTCGGGGTCACTTGAGTGGTGCAAATGCTCATTTAGGAACAAATTGCCCCTAGGAGCAAATGCACACAGGATTGTAGCCTTAACTATTTCACTGTATGATGCCAGCCAACCAGGCGTTACATGCTAATCTATAACTTACAAACTAGGCGGACTTGTGTTCAAAGTGCAACGGCTTAACTACTGTAGTTTCAATGCTTTAATTTAACCAATGAAAATGATCAGAAGGAAGCCATGACATCTTCTCTTAAAAACAGAGGCGGGACTATTATATCCAGTGCTTTTTTTGTAAAAGAAAAAGGTGCCGGAACTCACACATGTCATACAACCCGTCTTGCCTACCCTACAAGGTTCCATCCAAAAAAGGTGCCGGAACTCCGTTCTGAGCGTTCTATGACAGAAAAAGCCCTGATTATATACAGTATGTTCAAACAACATGCCAGATTTATTTTCTTGACTTGTCAACTCCTCAGGAAAATCATACGTATATTTCCCTGGCAGGGTTTAAGATGGTGTTTCAGATTCTGCTCACGGTTGGCTCTGGCGCCATTTTGACGTAGGAAACAGGAGACTGTTGTTTTAATATGTGAGATCAATAAATACTTTTGCACCGATCCATGGGAAACAGAACAAGATCACAGATCTACACATGGGTTCAAAAGCCGAGCAGTTCACGTATCTTCTCCATCTTCTCGGTCCTGCCCTTGTAGGATAAGAGAACTGAAGTCTCATCGCCAACAGATGCCGGTTGGCAACAACAAGATAAGCTGAAAGTTCTCTTACTAATAAGAGAAGACAAGGTTTATTGACCACATCTGGACAGTTGTAGAAACTGGGATGACACCACCTGCCAATGTCTGAGCGTCTGCTAAGGAAAATATCTTCCTGAATGATGGTGCCGCACACACACATGCACGCACACGCTGAAGTTCTCCCAGTGTGGTTCTTGTGCAAACCATCAACTCATGAGAGGGAAACGCCAGCAGCTTTGTTTGCCCAGCTCAAGTTTGCAAAAAGTGAGGAGGGAAAAAATCCCCAGACAGCATAATAAGAGGAACAAAAGTTTAGCTTATAGAAATCAAAGGTGTGATAATCTTGGCTTGATACAGTAACTGGAAATCTTCTTATGGCAATGTTGTGCTGGTGGGTCTCTTGGTTAAGATCCCTCAAGATGATTTCCTACAGAACAGAATAACAGAAGAGAATAATAGAGTTGGAAGGGACCTTGGAGGTCATCTAGTCCAACCCCCTGCTCAAGCAGGACAGCCTATATCATTTCAGACAGATGGTTATCCAGTCTCTTCTTAAAATCTTCCAGTGTTGAAGCATTCACAACTTCTGGAGGCAGGTTGTTCCACTGGTTAATTGTTCTAGCTGTCATGAAATTTCTCCTTAGTTCCAGGTTGCTTCTCTCCTTGATTACTTTCCATCCATTGCTTCTTGTCCTGCCTTCGGGCGCTTTGGAGAATAGCTTGATTCCCTCTTCTTTGTGGCAACTCCTGGGATACTGGAACACTGTTATCATGTCACCCCAAGTCCTTCTTTTTATTAAACTAGACATACCCGATTCCAGCAACTGTTCTTCATATGGTTTAGCCTCCATCTTTGTTGCTCTTCTCTGCACTCTTTCTGGAGTCTCAACATCTTTTTTTACATCGTGGTGACCAAAACTGGATGCAGTATTCCAGGTGTGGCCTTTTGAAAGGCCACAGTGATGGAACACCCACAAACGTCTGAAGGCAAGTTGTTCCACTGATTAATTGTTCTGTCAGGAAATTCCTCGTTATTTCCAGGTTGCTTCTCTCCTTGATTAGTTTCCACCCGTTGCTTCTTGTCCTGCCTTCAGGTCCTTTGGAAAATAGCTTGACACACACACACACACCCTCTTCTTCGTGGCAGCCCCTGACATATTGGAAGACTATATACAGAATAACGAAGTTAGAAGACACCCTGGAGGTCTCCTAGTCCAGTTCAGGAAACCCTACACCATTTCAGCCAAACGTCTGTCCAATTTCTTCTTGAAAACCTCCACCCACAACGTCTGAAGGCAAAGATCTTCCACTGATCAATTCTTCTCACTGTTGGGAAATTTCTCCTTAGCTCTAGGTTGGGTCTCTCCTTCACCGGTTTCCATCCACCTATCTCTGTGAGCAAAGCCAACCTGACCAAATTTCTACAATGACAACTAAGATTTTTTTTTCTCTTTTCCTTTTTTTCAAGATGGTTCACATTTTCCCCTAGATTCCATTCCCTTTGCCCCAGAAACCAGATTCAAACATTTATCCCCTCTTAGATTTGCGCGCTTTCTGCTTAAATGCCACAGCCGATGCAACTTAATTTTCAGGAATGAGATTCAGTCCTACCTCTTCAACGAAGCTGTCTTTCTGGTCAAGCATTTCCCGCAAAGTCTGGAGGATTTTGATGCAGAGTTTTTCTTCCTTCTCCATGAGCCGTTTGGTATGATTTATCAACCTTAAAATAAAACATGAGACAAAATATAATGTCGAGCCCTGTGGGCCCCTCTTGATTATTTCTCTTTGCTCTTTTTGGCACTGAGGATAACTTATTTCATTGCAAAGGAAAATAACTTGAGAGCAAATCCCACTCCCTTCTAGCACTGATGATGTTACCTAGTTGGCTGATGAAACGTCTGCAAGAAAACCACCAAGCTCAGAGAGCACCAAGGACCCCACAGTTATCATCATCATCATCATCATCATCATCATCATCATCATCATCATCATCACCACACACCACTCTCTCTTCTAGCACTGATGATGTTCCCTAGTTAGGTAATGAAACATCTGCAAGAAAACCACCAAGCTCAGAGAGCACCAAGGACCCCACAGTTATCATCATCATCATCATCATCATCATCATCATCATCATCATCACCACACACCACTCTCTCTTCTAGCACTGATGATGTTCCCTAGTTGGGTCATGAAACGTCTGCAAGAAAACCACCAAGCTCAGAGACCACCAAGGACTCCACAGAAATTAAGCAGTCAAACATGTTTTAGACAGTGGTGGGATTCAGCCGGTTCGCACCACTTCGGTAGAGCTGGTAGCTAATTTTTTGTCGCCTGGACCCAGAATGGACTTCCGGAATCGGCATCCACACCGAGAACCGGTTGTTCACATATTTGAATCCCACAGCTGGTTTTCGAATACGTAGCTTACTTGGACATGAAAGCTCCACATCGAATTCTAGCGTCGCTCCCTTCGGGAAAAAGAAGTTCAGGGCTTCGTAAGACGTCAACCAGCACAGAAAATTCAGCTTGCATCATAGGATTGAACTGCTCTTCCAAGGAGGTCACCACGTCCTAAAACAACGGCAAAAATAAATAAGTAAAGATTCTTCGCTGAGGCCTCCGGATCATGAAGGGTTTGCTAGTTTTCTAACAAAGCCAGCAGGGTGAAGGCTTCGTTTTCAACTTTTTCCCGTTTCAAGGGAAATGACTGTGACCAAGGGGAGATGGAAGGCATAGACTACCACGTATACCGCCAATAGGTTACGTGGTTTTCATTCAACAACTCAAAAACACCGTGATCAGTCATCATCTGGACCAGGAACGTCCAACTTTGGCAACTTGAAAAATCTGCGGATTTGAATTCCCAGAATTCTCCAGTCAGCCAATGCTGGCTAGGGAATTCTGGGAGCTGAAGTCCACAGGTCTTAAAGTTGCCGACTTTGGACTCCCCTTCTCTGTTGCTGTTGTTAGCTGTGAAGTCGTGTCCGACCCATTGCGACCCCATGGACAACGTTCCTCCCAGCCTTCCTGTCCTCTACCATCTTCTGGAGTCCATTGAGGCTCATGCCTACTGCTTCAATGACTCCATCCAGCCACCTCATCCTCTGTCGTCCCCTTCTTCTCTTGCCCTCAACCTTTCCCAGCATTAGGCTCTTCTCTGGTGAGTCCTTCCTTCTCATTAGGTGGCCAAAATATTTGAGTTTCAGCTTCAGGATCTGGCCTTCTAAAGAGCAGTCAGGGTTGATCTCCTCTAGGACTGACCGGTTTGATCACCTTGCAGTCCAAGGGACTTGCAGGAGTCTTCTCCAGCACCAGAGTTCAAAGGCTTCAATTCTTTGGCGCTCAGCCTTTCTTATGGTCCAACTTTCACTGCCATACATTGCAACTGGGAAGACCATAGCCTTGACTATACGCACTTTTGTTGGCAGGGTGATGTCTCTGCTTTTTAGTGTGCTGTCTAGATTTGCTATGGCTTTCCTCCCGAGGAGCAAGCGTCTTTTAATTTCTTGGCTACAGTCCCCATCTGGAGTGATCTTGGAGCCCAGGAAAATGAAATCTGTCACTACCTCCATTTCTTCCCCATCTATTTGCCAGGAACTGAGAGGGCCGGATGCTTCTCTAGACGCTGCTTTAATGGAGCATTTGGATTCACTATTTTATAGCATACCTGTAATTTCTCAATGATGTTCCTATAATCCCACGAAGGTCCTCCGAGGGGTTCTTTAAAGCGGGGGCCGCTACGCGCAGACATCCGCCAACCCATGGCTGCCCTCTGGATCATGTTGGTGTGACTCTTCATGAACAACGTATTCACTTGGCTATCCAGGTCCACAGGGATCGCAATGCCACGGTTCTTTGCTTTGGAAAAACATCGTTAAAAATGTATCAGTACATACACGCATGCCTATGCATACAATCAATATATTCAACAAAGGGATAAAATTAGACATGTCCTACATAAAATGTTACTGATAATGAGACTTTGACTCTCCTTCCTTCCTTCCCTCCCTCCCTTCCTCCTTCCTCCCTTTTCTTTCTTCCCTCCCTCCCTCTGTTCTTCCCTCTCTCTTCCTCCTCCCTCCCTTTCTTCTTTTTTCCCCTTTTCTCCTTCCCTCCCTCCCTCTTCTTTCCTCCTTCCCTCCTTCCCTCCCTCATCTCCTTCCTTCTTCATCTCCTTCCTTCACTCCCTCATCTCCTTCCTTCTTCATCTCCTTCCTTCACTCCCTCATCTTCTTCCTTCCATCCTTCCCTCATCTCCTTCCTTCCTTCCTTCCTTCCTTCCTTCCTTCTTTCCTTCCTTCCTTCCTTCCTTCCTTCCTTCCTTCCTTCCTTCCTTCCTTCCTTCCTTCCTTCCTTCCTTCCTTCCTTCCTTCCCTCTTTCTTTTCCTTCCCAAAAGATATAAAGGAGGTAAAACGGCTGAAAACGATCAGCTTTGATAGAAACACCAATACTAAACAGTCACCTCAGTATGGATTCTACAGATAATCCTCATTTAAGGTCCCCTCGTTCAGGGACTGTTCAAAGTTGTGACAGCCCTGAACGAGAAGGACTTTTGACGGCTGTTTCTCCTTGCAGCCATCACGTTGTCCCCCCAGCGACACGATTGCAACTTGGGTAGTTAGCCATTACAACATTGCGACGACGTGCCCCAGGTCACATAACTGTCAGGTGTGACCTTCGCTGCTGGCTTCCAGCAAGCAAAGGCATAGGGGAAGCCGGCAGAAGCTGGCAAATGGCGATCCGGTGAACACGGGACACTGCGAGTGTGAGGGACTGTCACTTCATGAGAGCAACAGGGACTGCCAGCTCTTCCGCCATTGCTCAGTTCAGTCATGTGACATCATGCCTCCCCACGATATTGAGAGACGCTTAATGAGATGACACCTCCCTCATCCTCTTCTCCAAAGCGCCTGAAGGCAGGACGAGAAGCAACGGATGGAAACTGATCAAGGAGAGAAGCAACCCGGAATTAAGGAGAAACTTCCTGACGGTGAGAACAATTAACCAGTGGAACGGCTTGCCACCAGAAGTTGTGGGTGCTCCATCACTGGAGGCTCTGAAGTAGAGACTGGACAGCCAGTTGTCTGGAAGGGGATACTGTAGGTATACTATAGGGTCTCCTGCCTGAGCAGGGGGATTTAAAAGACCTCCAAGGTCCCTTCCAACTCTGTTATTATGATATTCATCACATGACACCATTATGTAATATAAGGGAAAACGTGATCTATGGTTTCACAAGACACAATCGCACAAGGACAAACCTTTGTGTATTTTTGCTACAAAATACAGCGGCGTTAAGTCTTGGTGAAAAGCAAAAGAATTTTCCCCGAGCAGTATAGATAAAAACAACAACTCATGTCTCTGCCCAGAAACATAGCAGCATATGATACGATTAACAGGAGACTTTATTTTATTCATAGCACATATTTATGTATCCTCCCAGCTCCCAAGACTCCGGAGAGTTTACAATAGTAAAGATTAAAAAACACAAACCAGCCGCCACAAAAGTCCACAGGAAAATAATATTATCATCCTGACTCAATCGATTTTTCTTCGGCTCGAGTTACGGTTCAGAACCCACATAAAAATAGCAGGACAGGTCACCGTTCATCTAATAAAATTTAAATTCATAATCCAATGACCTTGTAGGTAAAACAGTCCTAACAAAAGACTGCAGAGGATCCAGAGGCAGCATCACTTGTAGATATGTAATAAAAGCAGTCCTCAACTTAGTGACCGTTCAAAATTACAGCGGCACTGAACAAAAGGACATACTGTTATGACCGTTTTTCACACTTATGACCATTTGCAGCATCCCCGTGGTCACCTGATCAAAATTCAGATGCGTGGCCACTGACTCATATTTATGACGGTCACAGCGTCACAGGGTCACAGGATCCCCTTTTGCGACCTTCTGACAAGCAAAGTCGATGGGGAAGACAGATTCACTTAACGACCGTGTTATTAACTTAATATCTGCAGCGATTCACTTAAACCAAGGGTCTTCAAACTTGGCCCTTTTATGACTTGTGGAGTTCAGCTCCCAGAATTCCTCAGCCAGGCATGCTGGCTGAGGAATTCTGGGAGCTGAAGTCCACAAGTCATAAAAGGGCCAAGTTTGAAAACCCCTGACTTAAACAAATGCAGCAAGCAATAAAAGGGAGCAAAATTCACTTAACTAATGTCTCGCTTCGCAACGTGGGATTCAACTGTGGTGGTAAGTCGAAAACTAGCTATAGCAGAGATGCTACACCGAGTATATTGTGCGCGTGTTTTTTTCCTGCAGAGATTGTCATCTTTTAGTTTTTAATGGATCTTGTACAACATTCCCAGAGACTGATTTCCAGGAAGCTAATTCATTAAAATAATTGATGATGATGATGATGATGATGTTGGAAGGTACCTTGGAGGTCATCTAATCCAACCCCCTGCTCAGGCAGGAAACCCTATACCATTTCAGACAAATGGCTGTCCAGTCTCTTCTTAAAAACTTCCAGTTTTAGAGCATTCACAACTTCTGGAGGCAGGTTGTTCCACTGGTTAACTGTTCTCACTGTCAGGAAATTTTTCCTTATTTCTAGGTTGCTTCTCTCCTTGACTAGTTTCCATCCATTGCTTCTTGTCCTGCTTTCAGGTGCTTTGGAGACTAGCTTGACTCCCTCTTCTTTGTGGCAGCCCCTCAAATATTAGAAGACTGCTATCGTGTCACCCCTCGTCCTTCTCTTCATTAAACTAGTTTAATGAAGATTCCATGCGATTCCTGAAAGGAAGATGTTGTATTCAGTTCTTGCAGGCATTGAGCGAGACGAGGGTTCAAACAGCAACAGGCTTTATTGAAGATAAAGAACAGAACAGAACAGAACAGAAGCAAACTAATAGCTGCTGCACAGCTATTTATACGGTTGGCCTCTAGGCGGCGACCAATAGATTTAAAGCAGCAGTTTCCTGCCCTAAACCTACTTAACAGAGTTGAGACAGCAAGTCTAGCTCTGCACAAGCAACCGTTACATAACATATAAAAGCAGGTCAGCCATTAAGCAAGCAGTTAGACATAAAGCAAGTGATTTAAGCATATAAGGCCAATACATTACAGAAGAATTAAAAAGAACCGTTGCAATTACCCACCGACTTCGGCTAATGTTTTGATGCAAGATTCCACCGAAGACTTTTGAGCTGGGTTTGGCCAAGTACAGTTGTAAATTCTGAAGGCAGATTGCAGCAGCTGGATGAAAACAGGCTGGTGTGTCTAAAGGAAGTAACGCAAGGAACACATTCATTCCCACAGCACAACATTTGCCCGTTCAGGAAATGAAACGCAAATATGTGTGTTACAATTTATTTAACACTTGTAAATATTCCTCTGTTGACAAAGGATTTTCCTGTACGTTGTTTTCAAGTGGCACTTACCAAACTGCCTTTGAACACAACCAAGGGTGACAACCTGTTTTATTTTATCCCATTAGAGCTTTGTGCCAGGAATTCCAGATCAGGAAATAAGATATGCAAGCTTGGCCTTTTTCTTTTTTTAAAAAAAGCTTTTTGGTAAAAGACCCATACAGACGGTCCTCCACTTACAACCACAATGGGGCCCCAAATTTCTGTGGTTAAAGGAGACGTTGGTTGAGTTTTGCCCCATTGTACGACCTTTCTTGCCACAGTTTTTAAGCAGTTCTTCAGTGAGTAACCTGGTTGTTAAGTGAATCTGGCTTCCCCATTGACTTTGCTCGACAAAAGGTCACAAAAGGGGGAGCATCTGACCTTGGTACAACACAGCAACGGTCGTAAGTATGAACCAGTTGCCAAGCATCTGAATTTTGATTACCTGATCGTGCGGAGGCTACAAAACTGTGAGAAACGGTCATATGTCACATTTTTCAGTGCCTTTGAACGGTCGCTAAATGAACGGTTGTAAGTCAAGGACTACCCACATTCTGCACAGCCGTTATAAGTACTGTACAAAACACTCTACCGTGCTTATGACTGTTATAAGCATAACTGTTACAAGTACTCCAGGCACCACAAAACGCGGAAAGGCTCTAAATGTATTGTGGCGTCTGGCCTTTGAGCTATTTCCTCATATTGAAAAAGTATTTTTCTGATGGAAGCGTTAGTTAAACATTACATAAACGCGATGTGGCACCAATGCCTCCATAACGTGGCCTCCCAGCTAATTGTCTCTGTCACCAACTGCTTACCTGGAGGCTTGTGCTGTTGTCTGAAAACGGAGAACTGAAAAAGCCACTCACTATACTCATTACCGGCTCGGTGACATATTTTTCGAGAGATAAATCGGCATGTTTCCTGTCTGTGCTGGTGTTACAAACCTATTTGTGGGGGGAAAAAAGTGACTATGTGAAGAATCAAAAAGATACAAACACTCCATTCATTCATCAGGTTTTAAGTCAGCAACGTAGTGCAGCAGACATGACAATAGTCAGTAGAAGTGGGAGTCTAGGTTTTTTTCCTATTTTCCTTTTTTAAGGGCTTAAAGAATGCACAGGTTTCCCTCCATCCATCTTTATATCTATCTATCATCTATTTATATCCATCTATCTCATATCTCTATCTCTCTACCTCTATCATCTCTCTATCTATATCTATCTATCTATCTATCTCTCTATCTCTCTATCTCTCTATCCATCCATCCATCCATCCATCTATCTAGCATCTATCTATATCTCTGTCTCTCTATCCCTATCTATCTCTCTATCTCCCTATCTATATGGGTCTCTGTCTGTCTGTCTGTCTATCATCTATTTATATCCAGCTATCTCATATCTCTTATATCTCTATCTCTCTACCTCTATCATCTGTCTATATCTATCTATCTATCTATCTATCTATCTATCTGTCTGTCTGTCTGTCTGTCTGTCTGTCTGTCTGTCTGTCTAGCATCTATCTATCTCTCTCTCTATCCCTATCTATCTCTCTATCTCCCTATCTATATGTGTCTGTCTGTCTGTCTGATCTATCTAGCATCTATTTAAATCCATCTATCTCATATCTCTAATATCTCTATCTCTCTACCTCTACCTCTACCTCTATCTATATCTATACCTATATCTATACCTATATCTATCCATCTATCTATCTATCTATCTATCTATCTATCTATCTATCTATCTATCTATCTATCTCTCTATCCCTATCTCTCTATCATCTATATGTGTCTGTTTGTCTGTCTGTCTATCTATCTATCTATCTATCTATCTATCTATCTATCTATCTATCTATCTATCTATCTGTCTGTCTGTCTCTCTGTCTCTCTATCCCTATCTCTCTATCATCTATATGTGTCTGTCTGTCTGTCTGTCTGTCTGTCTGTCTGTCTGTCTGTCTGTCTATCTATCTATCTATCTATCTATCTATCTATCTATCTATCTATCTATCTATCTATCTATCTATCCATCCATCCATCTATTTTAAAATCATTCTTAATATCAAGTTCAGTTCTCGGTTTGAAGGATACTTGCATCATTTAATTCTAGTGTTTTTCAACCTCCGCACCTTTAAGATGTGTGGACTTCAATTCCAAAGGAAGTTCTCTCTCTATTTAGCTAGATAGCAAAGTAAGTTTAAATATTTTTTAAAAAAACACCACTTAAAATCAGATTTCTGAAAGACATCCAAAGGCTTACCCTTGCCATGTCAACCAGAAAATTCTCAAACAGCTTCCAGATGTGGTTGCTGGTGTAGATTTCCTTCATTTCCACTTCAGTGTCCACATAGCAGTGATTGACAAAGTTGACATATGCAATCTTGATCTGGAAGTTCAAAGGAATTTTCACTGATGCAAAACAGAAGCATAGCCACGGGATTTTCCCACGCTATATCACAATCATTCAGCAAAGTTTTGTGCTACAGTTACAGAATCTAAGGCAATGCTTCCTTTTCAGAAGTGTATTACTCGGGGATAATAATTGGTCTTCTTTTCAGCAGTAGCCATAGCAACAGCACTTAGACTTATGTACCGCTTCACAGTGCTTTACAGCCCTCTCTACACAGTTTACAGAGTCAGCCTATTGCCCCCCCCCCTCCCAACAATTTCAGTCCTCGTTTTACCAACCTCGGAAGGAAGGGTGGAAGGCTGAGTCAACCTTGAGCTGGATCGAACTCCTGGCAGTCAGCAGAGTCGGCCTGCAATACTGCATTCTAACCACTGTGCTACTACAGCTCCCTAATAATAACAGGATTATTAAAGATGGGTGCAATTAGTAAGAATGAAGAAGGGCATACCACAGTAGTTCTCAAACTGTGGTCTGTGGACCCCTCGGGGGCCCCAATATCATCGCAAGCCATCTGATCAAGCCATCTGTGACGGCTTGAAGAAATGTTATGATTTATATCTTGAGTTAAGTCTTGGTGATCCATGGCCATGGTCCATGACCACAAAAGGTATTTAAACGGGGTCCATGGTTGAGAACCATTGACATACCATCTTCATTTTAAATGGCAAACCATTGTTTTTTGTGACTTTTCCTACTCCGGTTCCCAAACCATGTTACCATTTTAGGGGAGATCAGTTTCATTGCTTTAATTAATGGCTTAATTAAGAGCTGTGGTGGCCCAGTTGTTAGAATGCAGTATTGCAGGCTAATTCTGCCCACTGCCAACAGTTCGATCCTGACTGGCTCAAGGTTGACTCAGCCTTCCATCCTGAAATTGAGGACCCAGATTGTTGTGGGCAATATGCTGTCATTGTAAACTGCTTAGAGAGGGCTGTAAAGCACTGTGAAGTGGTATGTAAGTCTAAATGCTATTTCTATATCTATTCCTGTTTCTATTCTAATAAAATAAAATAAATATTCTAGCTGTGAGGGGCGCAGTGGTTAGAATGCAGCATTGCAGGCTGACTCTGCTCACTGCCAGCAGTTCGATCCTGACAGGCCTCAAGGCTGACTCAGCCTTCCATCCTTCTGAGGTCAGTAAAATGAGGATCCAGATTGTTGGGGACAACATGCTAACTCTGTAAACTGCTTAGAGTAGGCTGTAAAACACTGTGAAACGGTATATAAGTCTAAGTCAGGAGTAGGCAACCTTGGCTCTTTTATGAATCGTGGACTTCAACTCCCAGAATTCCTGAGCCAGCCATGCTGAGAGAAAAGGGAGAGGTTTCCAAGCTGAGCCATGCTGGCTCAGGAATTCTGGGAGTTGAAGTCCACGAGTCATAAAAGAGCCAAAGTTGCCTACCCCTAGTCTAAGTGCAATTGCTATTGGTAAGTGCTATTATTATTTTCTTAACTCTTTTGCTGTAACTGCTATAACACAGAGCAGAAGGCCTATTTTTAGCACGACTACTCAACGTGCAATTAAGATTCATCTTCTTATTCATTTTTTTGTTTTGTTTTGTTTTGTTTTTGTAGTCTAAAGATGGGTTTATATAAAACTCGGGTTACCTCAGCAACGTCCGATATCAAAGGCCACCTTATTTTAAGAACATGGCAGTAGCATTCAACTTACCTCAGGTATGCAGTCATCGTGCGTGACCACTCGGACGATGTCGTCCAAGGGAAGGAGAGAATTACATTTGATCTCGGTGTAGACATTTTTGCCTTCTGTGCAGGCTGCCAACAGTTCCACCAGGGTGATGTGGTAAACCAGAGGTCCACTCTCGTCTACTCGGTCTCGCTCCGAGCACATCATTTGAAGGAGGACTGGGAAAGACGCTCTGTCATTGTAGAACACCAATGCATCTTCACCTCCGTTGACCAGCTGAAAGGAGACCTGGAATTATTTCTCATCCAGAGAAATAATTTCTTCCAACGGGATTGGAAGAAACTTTAGAGGTCTTCTATTCAATCCTTTGCTTGAGCAGCAGACAGACCCCATACTAATACAGACAGATGGCTGTCCAATCTCTTCTTAAAAATCTGAGGGGATAGAAGGCGAACTCATCAAACTTGCAGATGACACCAAGCTGGCAAGAATAGCCAACACTCCAGAAGTTAGGCTTAAGAGACAGGAGGATCTGGACAGGAGGATCTGGACAGACTTGAACGGTCCCTCAGATAAGCTGGTCCTAAGCCATGATGGGCTTTCAAGGTGACAACCAGCACCTTGAGTGTTAAACGTTATCATCGATAAATTCTTGTCAGATGATGGTACTAAAGAACGAATTCTCCTTCATTATGACCTTGTGATGGTTGCAATAACTCCTGGAGGGAAAAACAAACAAACCAACAAAGAGGTAGCCTCTTGTGTCCCTTAACCTACCTCTGTCATAACCATATCCTGGCACTTCTTGACGTATTTCCCATCGGCCTTGACAATGGTGTGCAAAAAACGCAGATATTCGACGTGGCGGCCGTGCGTTTCTATGAAGTGGACAAAATGCTGCACCACCCGCTCGCTAATCTCATTGCACAGATGGTAATTGTTGGTGAAGATGTGCCGCATGGTTTCAGCCTCAAGAAGCTAATTTAAAAATGGAGAAGAAGAAAAAGATTGTACGATAATGTAAGTGGTAATTTCCACGTAACATTGTGTTGGATAACCTCTCTCTCTCTCTCTCTCTCTCTCTCTCTCTCTCTCTCTCTCTCTCTCTCCCTCCCTCCCTCCCTCCCTCTCTTTCTCCCTCCCTCCCTCCCCCCTCCCTCCCTCCCTCTCTCTCTCTCTCTCTCTCTCTCGCATTTTATTCCTCAAGGCCAGAATTTAGTCTCACTTAAAAATTTTCATATTTTGAATCAGACTAAATTCGGGCCTTGGAGAGGTTGAACCGAAATGGATCAGCAGAGAATTGTCACAGCAGTGGGACAACATCTCCAAACAGGATTTAAGAAAGGAGACCTGCTATTCTATCCCATCTTTCAAATAAGAAAACATAGCCCCGAATACCAATAAAGGAGAATATTTGTAGCTCAGGATTGAAACAAGGGGTCCTTGGTGCTCTCTGAGGTTGGTTGTTTTCTTGCAAATGTTTCATTACACAAATGAAATGTTTCATTACACATTTTTTTACACGCTGTAAAAAAGGTGTTGAGACTCTAGAAAGGGTACAGAGAAGAGCAACAAAGATGATCGGGGGACTGGAAGCTAAAACATATAGGGAACGGTTGCTGGAATTGGGTGTGTCTAGTTTAATGAAAAGAAGAACTAGGGATGATATGATGGCAGTGTTCCAATATCTCAGGGGCTACCACAAAGAAGGTGGGGTGTCAATCTATTCTCCAAGGCACCCGAAGGGAGGACAAGAAGCAATGGATGGAAACTAGTCAAGGAGAGAAGCAACCTAGAACTAAGGAGAAACTTCCTGACAGTGAGAACAATTAACCAGGGGAACAACCTGCCTCCAGAAGTGGTGAATGCTCCAACACTGGAGGTTTTTAAGAGGAGACTGGACAGCCATCTGTCTGAAATGGTATAGGGTTTCCTGCCTGAGCAGGGGGTTGGACTAGATGACCTCCAAGGTCCCTTCCAACAATATCATCATCATCATCATCATCATCATCATCATTATTATTATTATTATTATTATTATTATTATTATTATTATTATTATTATTATTATTATTATATAAATTAGATAACATTACCACTACTAGAGAGGAGGAGGAGGAGAAGGAGAAGGAGGACTGTGTGATCCCTGGTGTTTTCTGAGATTGGTTGTTTTCTTGCAAATGTTTCATTATCCAAATTAGATAACATCACCACTGCTAGAGGGGGGCTTGTGGAGAGGCAGAGAAGGAGGAGGAGGAGAAGGAGGAGGAGGAGGAGGAGGAGGAGGAGGAGGAGGAGGAGGAGGAGGAGAAGGAGAAGGAGAAGGAGAAGGAGAAGGAGAAGGAGAAGGAGAAGGAATAGGAGAAGGAGAAGGAGAAGGAGAAGGAGAAGGAGAAGGAGAAGGAGAAGGAGAAGGAGAAGGAGAAGGAGAAGGAGAAGGAGAAGGAGAAGGAGAAGGAGAAGGAGAAGGAGAAGGAGAAGGAGAAGGAGAAGGAGAAGGAGAAGAAGGACTGTGGGATCCTTGGTACTCTGAGCTTGGTTTTTTTTCTTGCAGATGTTTCATTACCCAAACTAGATAACATCATCAGTGGTAGAAGGGAAGGGAGTTTGCAGAGAGGAAGAGGAGGAAGAGGAGGAGGAGGAGGAGGAGAAAGAGAAGGACAAGGAGAAGGACAAGGAGTAGGACTGTGGGATCCCTGGTGCTCTCTGAGCTTTGGTTGTTTTCTTGCAGACATTTCATTATCCAAACTAGATAACATCACCAGTGCAGCACTGCATTAGTATTGATGATGTTACCTAGTATGGTAGTGAAAAAACTTCAAGAAAACAACCAAGCTTAGAGAGCAACCAAGGCCCTTTCCTAGCCTTGAACATTCAAGGGCAGAATCACGCAATCTTTTTGGATACAAATACCGTCCCTTCCAGGGAGAAATTCATCCATAATTAAATACTCACCCCAGGGGTTAAGAATAGGTTGAGGTGTTTATGAAGAAGGATTTGATTCTGGGAGTTTCCACGACAGAAGTTCTGAAGAAACAGGTGCGCTAAGGTCATAATTTCATTCATCTTTTGGTCAGTCTTCAGTCGCAGTCATTATTTCAGTTGTGAGATGAACCAACAAAAGGAAAAAAAAGTTAAGACATTAATATTGGCAGAGGTGGACTCTTAACACATTACGTGTTTGGTAGTCAGTCAACACTGGTAGAATCCACTGTAAACAATCCATGTTTGTTTGATTCGCGCGCATGTTCAATTCAGATTTATTACACCCCTGGGACCAGACACAAAGAAGATATTGAATAAACTAAGTATTTCATTCATGTGGATGTGTGTGCCTGTCTGTCAGAGTAAAGCATTCATAAATTGAGTCCAAAAAATCATTAAGAACATAGTTACTAAAATAGTTCCAAATAAAACACTGTTACAGCTACGTATGTTCTCAAAGCAACTTTACATTTCACCCCTGCATGTGAGACGAAAGACACATTTCTAAAATAATGAGCAACTTGAGAAAATGTCATTTCATTTCTGCAAAAAAAAACACCAAGCCAGTGTCTTAATAATTTATTTTACCACTCTGAAAATCTTTTGTCTACATGCAGTCCACGATTTACAACCATCTCTTTAGCGAGCATTCAAAATTACAACGGCCACTGCAAAAAAAGTGACTTATGACCATTTTTCACATTTACAACCATTCAGGCATCCCCGTGGTCACGTGATCAAAATTCAGAGGCTTGGCAACTGGCATGTACTTGTGACGGTTGCCGTGTCCCGGGATCACGTGATCCCCTTTTGCGACCTTCTGACGAGCAAAATCAAAGGGGAAGCCAGATTAATTTAACAACCGGGTTACTAATTTAACGACTGCAGCGATTCACTTAACAACTGTGGCAAGGGAGGTTGTAAAATGGGGCAAAATTCACTTAACAACTGTTTCGCTTAGCAACAGACATTTTAGGCTCCATTATGGTCGTAAGTCAAGGATTATCTGTAGACGTCCAGCTAATCTATGTCCATTAACAGCCAAAACTGAAAAACCCCGCATTTCAATTTTTGCTTCAGGGTGCCAAGAGTTTCAAAGTGAAAATAACCTCCCTTAATTATAACAATTTAATTATTTGCATTAATTACCACTGCCAAATATATCCAAGCCTCACCTTCTCATAGGGGATTTGAAGAAGATCCAACACAACGCTGTGGGCTCCCATATTTTTAAGCAGGCGCTGCTGCTGATTTCGACATTTTTTATTTTGAATGCAGAGCCCCCGTAATCGGATCAAAATCTGTGGATAAAAAGTAACACATACTGGATATATTTTTTTCATAAATGAAGGTAAATAAACATGTCCTGGGATAAGATCCAATCTGGTTTAATTTTCTGAGCTTTCGAACCTGTGCTGGAGCCCAGCTTCAGGGAACTTCTCTCTACTAAAACATGAGCTTTGGGCTATTCTGTGAGTTGTATTCATGTGGTGCCTTCCTATTGGTTGATAGGTGTGTTGAGGGATGGCAATTGGCTGTTGTTTCCTTCTGCTGCCAGGTCCTCAGCTCCCAAGTACTTGATCAGCTGGTGGTAAATCAGCACTCCTGTCAATTCCCAGGCTTCCAATGTTTCCCTGGCTATTTTTGTACCTGTTCAGCCAACAAACTTAGTAACTGCGAAATTGAATGTATGTCCTCGTTCACTGCAGCGTGAGGCTACCAATGAGTTTGGGTCTCCTCGTCTGTTTTCATTTTACTAAAAAAATGTACAATTTTACTGTAATATTTCAACATACCTCCATAACTATATTATAGTTGTTACTCTTATTGGTATCGATCTGAGGTTTCTTACTCCCATCCTGGACTGGACTTAACATGTTTGAATCCTGTAATTTCAAGGAAGAGTCAAAAAGCAAAATTTAAATTGCTGTCACGTAAAGCAGTTACTTATGCTCTGATTATTAACTAAGGCTGTATTTGTATCTTAGGTTTTATTTTATATGTCTTTGTGAAGTGTTGTTAGGAAGAGAAGAGAAGAGAAGAGAAGAGAAGAGAAGAGAAGAGAAGAGAAGAGAAGAGAAGAGAAGAGAAGAGAAGAGAAGAGAGAAAAGAGGAGAAGAGAGAGAAGAGAAGAGAAGAGAGAGAAGAGAAGAGAAGAGAAGAGAAGAGAAGAGAAGAGAAGAGAAGAGAAGAGAAGAGAGAGAAGAGAAGAGAGAGAAGAGAAGAGAAGAGAGAGAAGAGAGAGAAGAGAAGAGAGAAGAGAAGAGAAGAGAAGAGAAGAGAAGAGAAGAGAAGAGAAGAGAAGAGAAGAGAAGAGAAGAGAAGAGAAGAGAAGAGAAGAGAAGAGAAGAGATTTGTCTAGAATGGTAGTTACAATAAATGTAAGATAATAATAATAACAAAAACATAACAAAGCTTGAAAAACTGTCAAAGCCTAGGAAAATGAAAGTAGGAAGTGATCAAAGCTAAAGAAAAAACTCACTTCTATAGGTTCCTCACTTCCTTTTGTTTGATTTTCACCTAATACACTATTTTCATAATTACTGCTTTTTTGGACCCAAAGTTCTGATTTTTCCACAGTCAGTCTTAGCTGGTCAAGGTCAGCTTTAATTTGCTTGTAACTGTCCACATCTTGGTTAGACACCAGCAGTTGGACCTGTAAATAGTCAGAATTCAACAAAAGACATTTTACCCCAAAGGTCTGTTCATCTGCTTGTGATGTCATGTTACAAAATGGCGCTTTTGAAAAATGCTCAGAAAAATTGCTTTTTACACATCTGGAAAAATAAATAAAGTACAAAGGATTTCATTTTTAGACACTGGTAAGCATAACAAAATAAAAACAGTATTTTGTTTTCTTCTCCTGCTTTTGCCGAGTAAAGAAATTCTAGGCTATTTTCCTGGTATTCCTTCGCTGATAAGCATCCAAATCTCTTCTTGAACATTTGGAAATGTTTTCCAGGGAATGTGTAGGTATGTGAATGTAACTGTAATCACACGTACATTATTCATTTTCTGACAAGATGCTCCCAGCATCTTCAAAAGATTTTCACCCTCAGTTCCTATGTTGTTATCATAGGCAAAACTGACTGAAAAGCTCTTCTTGGCTTACTAAAATTATTAATTAAGTTGGGGTCAATCCAGATTTGAAACTTAGTATCTACATCAGCCCTGAGGTTCAATAGAAATCGATGTAAAATAGCCCTTGACTTGCGACCACAATTGAACAACAATTCTGTTGCTAAGGGAAACATTTCTTAAGTGATTTTTGCCCCGTTTTACAACCTTTCTTGCCACAGTTGTTAAGTGAATCACTTCAGCTGTTAAGTTAGTAACATGGTTGTTAAGTGAATCTGTTTTCCCCGCTGCCTTTGTGGGTCAGAAGGTCGCAAAAGGGGATCACATGATTCCATCATCAATATGAGTCAGTTGCCAATTTTGATCACCTGGCCATGGGGGAATGCTGCAATGGTCGTAAGTGTGAAAAATGGTCATAAGTCACTTTTTTCAATGCCATTGTAACTTTGAATGGTCACTAAATGAACTGTTGTACGTCAAGGATTATCTATACCAGGGGTAGGCAACCTTGGCTCTTTTAGGACTCGTGGACTTCAACTCCCAGAATTCCTAAGCCGGCCACGCTGAGGGGAAAGGGAGAGGTTTCCAAGCTGAGCCATGCTGGCTCAGGAATTCTGGGAGTTGAAGTCCGTGAGTCATAAAAGAGCCAAGGTTGCCTACCCCTGATCTATACAGTCAAAGTGTTCCTTCGCTGTTGAAGATTTGTCGTAGACAAATGCTTATTCAGATTCAGAAGGAACAGCATTCAAAATGGGAATATCATAATGCTCTATTTTTTCTCTACAGAAAAAGAACATCTAACCTGACATCTAAACAGCAGTTTTGACTCACCGTGTAAAGAAAATGCACAAACCTTATTGTATCATATTAAAGTATGCTTGCAGACATTTATCTCCTATGACAACTGAAGGATAGGTTGATGCAGTGTGCTAAACCAACATTTTGGGAGGCACGGTGGCTCAACGGTTAAGACACTGAGCTTGTCAGATGAACAACTGACAGGCTGGGTTCAAGACCCGAGCGTGCATGATAGGGTGAGTTCCTGTTCCTTGCTCCAGCTCCTGCCCACTTAGCAGTTCGAAAGCACGCAAGTGCAAGTACAGTAGATAAATAGGTACCACTTCGGTGGGAAAGTAAATAGCGTTTCACGCACGTCGGTGTTTAGTCACACTGGCCACATGACTACGGAAAATGTCTTTGGACAATGCTGGCTCCGTCGGCTAAGAAAGGGAGATGAGGACCACTTCCTAAAGTCGGACACGATTGGACGGGAGAAATTTTCCCTCTCCCTTTTTTAAAACAACATTCTGGTGGGATGTACCTGCTTAAATGCTTGCAACACTTCTGCTCTCTGACTGAAGTGCTTAAACAAGAGTTGCAGAGCTCCTGAGAGCAAAGGAGGGTAATCGTGCATTATAAGATGAATCAAGACTCGCAAAAACGTCCTGCCCCCTTCATCGTCCAGTTGCACGGCGTTCTTTTCCTTCCTGCATAAAAAAGAGAGAATCTAGTGATAGCAACGCGTGTGACGTTAAGCCTCTTTTTTTTTATTGAAAAGTTTTAAAATACAGTTTTCCCTTAAGAAACCCCCCTTCCCCCTCCCTGCTCCCCCCCTACCTCCCCCCAACCTCCCCCCCTCCCCCCCCTCCCCCTCCCCCCCCGACTTCCCAGAGCTAAATACAAGGTATATATATAAAAAGCAATCATAAACAATCATATGCTAACAACTATAAGTTCTAAAATCCATCACTCTCTAGCTTATATAGGAAAAGACACACCTTAACAATATTAAATATATATAAAAAACTAGAATAAAAAAAACAAAAAAACGAAAAAAAAAAAACGAAAGAAGACTTATTCAAATGCTACGTAAAACTTCTTAACCCTATACTTATTCTGGATAAACTCAATCCATTTTCTCCATTCCATAATATAGCGTTCTTGCGAATGATCTTTCAAATAAGCCGAAATCTTCGCCATCTCTGCCAGGTCGGAAACCTTTAAAGTCCACTCTTCTATGGTCGGCAGTTCCTCTTTCTTCCAATATTGGCCTATCAAAAGTCTTGCCGCCGTAATTAAGTTCAACATCAGCTTAGTGTCCACAACTGTAGCGTCTGCAATTATTCCCAACAAAAAAAGTTGCGGACAAAACTTTATCCTGTTTAAAAATCTTCTGCATATTCCACCAGACTTTTATCCAAAAAGCCTTAACCTTTTTACAAGTCCACCATATGTGGAAATACGTTGCATCTTCATCACCACACCTCCAACACTTAGGCTGAGACGTTAAGCCTCTTTAGATGGGCCATTCTGAAGAGTGGGTTCATTCTGTTAGGAGGATCACTTGGGCCTCACTCAAAAGTGGAGGAAGAGATTCTTGTCGTCTTGGTCAAAACAAGGAATAAGGAAAAAACCAGGAAATCCTTCTGTTTGATATGCTACGCTCCATATTTGCCTAAAACTAAGAATTCGGGCACTAGAACGCTATTGACAATAGACGGGACCAAGCCCTCAGCTGGCTTTATATAATTACAATTTCAAGTTTCCTTTCTGAGTCTGTTCAATTAGTCAGATTGTTGTTTCGGAGACTTCCTTCTCTGAGATGCTTGGAATCTAACCATCGGAGAAATTTTAACAGAATGACAGAGTTGGAAGGGACCTTAGAGATCTTCTAATCAAACCCCTTGCTCAAGCAGCAGACCCTAGACCAGGGGTGTCAAACTGCCGGCCCACGGGCCAGATGCGTTGTGCCGAAACCGTGCCCACACCGGCTCCGGCAATGGGGGAAAAGTCGTGATATGTCGCGACACGTCACGTGATGTGGCGAGTTTGACACCCGTGCCCCAGGCCATTCCAGACAAATAGCCATCCACTCTTTTCTTATAAGCCTCCAAGGATGAAGTAACCACAACTTCTAAAGGCAAGCCATCCCTCTGGTTAATTGTCTTTGAATATTCTCATCTTGGTCTACTGATCAAGACCAACAGAATACGCTTTCACACCTGAAGTTCAGGAACCTGAACTGAAAACAAAGCTTAGCCCGCTGCTGTTTTTTACGGATAATTTGGTAGATCTGAAAAAAGATTTTAACGGCGAATTTGCAGTGTAGTGCAGTGATCTCAAGCTGTGCAACTTACTACCCCGGCTACGGCAACGAGTGGATGGTCTTGAGTTTTTTTTGTTTTGTTTTTTGTCAAGCAGAAGCAGTACGGCTTCCAAGCTTACTAAAAGTCCCATGGAGAATATTTGTAGCTCAGGGTTGAAATGAGAGGTCCTTGGTGCTCTCTGAGCTTGCTAGTTTTCTTGCAGACGTTTCATGACCCAACTAGGTAACCCCATCAGTGCTGCCGATCTGTGCTTACTAAAAGTCCTTAGGACTTTGCGAAACCTTCTGAAAAATTAAGAATGCCACCACAGAGAAACAGGAGCGTGTTGTTGCGCTGTCCAGAGTCAAATATAAAGATGAATTAAAAGTATTAATAGAGCAAGAGAGTGGGAAGCGGTTGGTCAAGCAAAAACAGCAGGCCAAAGACATGAGCTTACCTGCCAGCAAACATGGTTTCAGCTTCAGCTGCAATTTCATCTATATCAGGAACAGCTGCTACAATAGAAGACGGCGTAGAGTCAGCACTATAAAAAACATCCTCCTCTTTTCCTAGCTTTTTTTTTTTGCAAAAAAGAACTGATCAGTGGCAACTGGTGTGAATTAGAATAACAGAGTTGGAAGGGACCCTGGAGGTCTTCTAGTCCAACCCCCTGCTCAGCCTGATACCCCTATACCCGTGGTGGCAAACCTATGGCACGCGTGCCACAGGTGGCACGCAGAGCTCTCTCTGTGGGCACCCGCGCTGTCGCCCCAGTCCTAGGCCTTCAGTTGGGTTTTATAAAACCTTTTCGCTTTAGGCCTCCGCCGCCGTGTGCACACACACAAAAAAAAAGGTTCAATCAATCAATTTCAACTTCTCGCGGATAAAAAAAAGATCTTACAAAGTTGGAATTGATTGAACTTTTGAGTCCCACCCAGTCTGCAGTTATCACTGCAGCCACGCCCACCCAAAGGGCCACGCCCACCCGGCATCCAACGATACATAAGCGGGTTTTGGGTTGCAGTTTGGGCACTCGGACTCTAAAAGGTTCGCCATCACTGCCCTATACCATTTCAGGCAAGTGGCTGTCCAACTTTATAATTCACAGGCTCCATTTTTACGAGTCGATACTCACACGCGATAGCTATGAGTGGCATGGCTACTCATAGATCACTTGTTTGCCACTTGTTTCCCCAACTTTCCCTTTAGTGCCCCCAAGATAATACCTACCATCTCAATTTAAGGGCTGGGCACATTCCACACGCAACGCAATAATGTCGCTTTCAACGTACTGCCCAAGAATGAAAGCTCACTCATGTGTATTTTGCCCTTTTTGGACCACAGACAAGTTATGATACATAAAATCATTGAATCATAAGGCTGGAAGGGACCGTGAAGGTCTTCTAGTCCAATTCTCTGCCGAAGACAGGAGTTTTTATATCATCTCGGACAAATGGTTGTCCAAACTTTTCTTGAAAAGCTCCAGCGATGGAGCACTCATAACCCTGGAAGGCAAACTGTTCCACTGATTAATTGTTCTCACTGTCAGGAAATTCCTCCTTAGATTCAGGTTGAATCTCCTCCTGACCAACACCCACTAGATGCTTCCTGTCCTGCCTCCAGTGCTACGGAGATAAAAAAATGTCATCCGTTTCCCTGCGACAGCTCGACAAGGATTGGAAGATGCTATCATGTCCTTATTTTCATTAGACTAGACCAGGGGTAGGCAACCTTGGCTCTTTTAGGACTCGTGGACTTCAACTCCCAGAATTCCTGAGCCATCCATGCTGAGGGGAAAGGGAGAGGTTTCCAAGCTGAGCCATGCTGGCTCAGGAATTCTGGGAGTTGAAGTCCACGAGTCATAAAAGACCCGAGGTTGCCTACCTCTGGACTAGACATTCTCAATTCCTGCAACCGTTCTTCAAACGTTTTAGCCTCCGGTCCCCTGATCATCTTTCTTGCTCTTCTCTGCACTCTTTCTAGAGTCTCTTTTTTTACATCGTGGCAACCAAAACTGGATGCAGTATTCCAATTGTGGCCTCTTTGATACAATATAGAGCGGTACAGGCAGTCCTCGACTTACGACCACAACCGTGCCCAAAATTTATGTCGTCAAGTGAGACATTTATTAAATGACTTTTGCCCCTTTTTACAACCTGTCTTGCCATAGTTGTTAAGTGAATCACTGCAGCTGCCAAGTTAGTAACACAGTTGTTAACTGAAGCTGACTTCCCCGTTGACTTTGCTTCTCAGAAGGTCGCAAAAGGGGATCACGTGACCCTGGGACACTGCAAACAGTCCTAAAGACGAGTCGGTTGCCAGCGGTCTGAATTTTGATCATGTGACCCTGGGGACGCCGCAACGGTCGTTAAGTGTGAAAAATGGCCATAAGTCCCTTTTTCCCCCCGTTGCCATTGTAACTTTGAATGGTCACTAAATGAACTGTCGTAAGCCGAGGACTGCCTGTACTGTCACACTTCCGCATGATCTTGATGCTGTCCCTCTGTTGAGGTAGCCTAGGATGGCGTCGCAACCACAAAAGCAATTTTGCATCACAGGCTTTCATTCCTGCATCTGACATCATGATGGACTCTGATGCTAATTTCTCACTGGGCTTGCTACAGATGCCTTGACGAAGGCTCTAGTTTGAAAGAAACCATTGTTACCTTGATTCAACCTGGTTTACCTGAGGTGATAGGTGGTGAGTCGGGTGGCGGCGTTGTGGAATTGTCAACGTTTTCATTGTTCTCCCCAAATTCCTTCTTGTAAATAGATAGCAGGTAGGATATTCGGTAATCAAGGCGAACGCTAAGGATAAACTTTACGACATACAGTAGACTTTTGAGCCTATTTTTCAGCCGCACACAAAGACCATTTATTTACGAAAATCAAAGTTGCTACTATGGCAGTAAAATAGATTTTAAAATGAAACAACACGTTTGTCCCAATTAGAAGGGAACGTTTATAGCTCAGGGTTGAAACGAAGGGACCTTGGTGTTCTCTGTGCTTGGTTGTTTTTTGGCAGACGTTTCATGACCCAAACTAGGTAACATCATCAGATCACAACCCACCAACATTGATAGGGCAAGCCACTAGTATATAGACAGAGAGCAAGCCTCACTTCCTTCTGGCACTGATGATGTTACCTAGTTGGGTCATGAAACGTCTGCAAGAAAACCATCAAGCTCAGAGACAATCAAGGACCCCAACGCATTTGTCATTCCAAAAATTAATCCTTTTAAGTCCTTCATCCTTGAAGGTTTGAAAAATAGTTCTTGTTATATCCAATACTAATAACTAAAACGGAGCTAAATTAAATCTTTAGTCAGGCAGCTAAAAATTCTGATGTTAATGCAAAATTTGTCTGGAAAAAATGACCCTACCTTACATCTTCATACATGTCGCTTGGGGTAAAACACAGGACTGGATTTCAGCTTTCATTTTCATCTCTTTGTATGTATGTTTGTGTCTATGTACTGAGAGCTTATGCACCGAAGACAAATTCCTTGTTATGTTCAATTGTATTTGGCCAGTAAAGAATTCTATAAGTAGTCCTCAACTTACAACAGTTCATTTGGTGATCATTCACAGTGACAAAGCACTGGAAAAAAAGGACCTGTGATCGTTTTTCATATTAATGACTGCTGTAGCACTGTTGATCATGGTGACATGATCAAAAGTTGGAAGGTTGGAAACTGCTTCATATTTATGACTGTCGCAGTGTCCCGGGGCCAGGTGATCCCCTTTTGTGACTTTCTGCCAAGCAAAGTCAATGGGGAAGCCAGATTCACTTAACAACTGGGTCACTAACTTATCCCACCGCAGTGATTCCCATCACAGCTATAACAAGAAAGGTTGTAAAATGGGGCAACACTCACTTAACAAATGTCTCACTTAGCAACAGAAATGTTGGGCTCAGTTGGGGATGTAAGTCGAGGACTACGTCTACTCCTCTTCTACTCTACTCTATTTTATCCTGTTTTCTGTTATATTCTGTTCTGTTCTGTTCTGTTCTGTTCTGTTCTGTTCTGTTCTATTCTGCTCTACTCTACTCTACTCTACTCCAGTCCAGTCCATATATTCTATTCTATTCTATTCTATTCTATTCTATTCTATTCTATTCCATTCCATTCCATTCCATTCCATTCCATTCCATTCCATTCCATTCCACTCTATTCCAGTCCAGTCAATATTTTTATTCTATTCTATTCTATTCTATTCTATTCTATTCTATTCTATTCTATTCTATTCTATTCTATTCTATTCTAGTCCAGTCCAGTCCAGTCCAGTCCAGTCCAGTCCATATTTTCTATTCTATTCTATTCTATTCTATTCTATTCTATTCTATTCTATTCTATTCTATTCTATTCTATTCTATTCTATTCTATTCTATTCTATTCCATTCCACTCTATTCCAGTCCAGTCAATATTTTTTATTCTATTCTATTCTATTATTCTATTCTATTCTATTCTATTCTATTCTATTCTATTCTATTCTATTCTATTCTATTCTATTCTATTCTATTCTATTCTATTCTATTCTATTCTATTCTATTATTCTATTCTATTCTATTCTATTCTATTCTATTCTATTCTATTCTATTCTATTCTATTCTATTCTAGTCCAGTCCAGTCCAGTCCATATTTTCTATTCTATTCTATTCTATTCTATTCTATTCTATTCTATTCTATTCTATTCTATTCTATTCTATTCCAGTCCATATTTTCTATTCTATTCTGTTCTGTTCTGTTCTGTCTTGCATTTCTTCATCTGCCCTCATTCTAGCTCCAGAAAATCTCCTTAACTCACAAGGAAAAAAGAGAATACAAAACTCTTGTTTTTCAGACCAAAAGGTTAAGTAAGCTATATTTCGTCCTTTTCTCCAAAAATAAGTAACAGCGCAGATTTTTTTTTTTACCTGTAAAATCTCGATAATTTTTAACTTGGTGTCCATCACGGTGATATCTTCGCTCTCCACAAGGTTGGCTTGTTTGCTTCGGTGGGCGCTTGGGGGAATGTCAGGTGTGGAGGCAGGGAAGATAGACCCCCTGCTGAGGACCATTTGAGTCATCATCTCTCCCACGCCATGAATGGTTCTCATCACATTGTTGCCTGGAAACGAGAGAGATAACAAGGGTTACTCTTGACAGGCAACAGAAAGGCTGAGAATTGGGAGATGAACATAAAAGAAGAACATCTGAGCAAGTAAGTTCCCTTGAACTGAACTCGAGAGTCTGGTGAAAGGAAGGACACATCCATGGAGTGTCTGTCATGGAATGTGTGAATGGCCTTAAGGAAAGAGGAGAAGAGAGGGCGCCTAGGAAACAATGAGAGAAGAGTATCAGGAACCCCCAGTCGCTTAACAGTCAGAGGAAGAAGCTTAGGGAGGACCCTCCCTAATGGATCAAGAGGTTAAAAATGGTGAGGGGAGGTTTGTACCTTCAGACCTTCAGGTCAACCTATTTTTCAAAACATCAGAAGGCAGAACATGAAACAATGGATGGAAACTAATCAAGGAGAGAAGCAACCTGGAACGAAGGAGAATTTTCCTGACGGTGAGAACAATTAACCAGTGGAACAGAAGTTGCCTTCAGAAGTTGTGGGTGGTTCATCACTGGAGGTTTTTAAGAAGAGATTGGAGAGCCAGCTATCTGAAATGGAATAGGGTCTCCTGCTTGAGCAGAGGGTTGGACTAAAAGACCTCCAAGATCCCTTCCAGCTCTATTCTGATTATATTGATTGATTGATTGATTGATTGATTGATTGATTGATTGATTGATTGATTGATTGGGATGGGACAATCCCAGTGGGAACTGGAATGTCATATTGGATTAATTTCCAGTCTAGAACTACAGGAGATAACCAGCGTAGCTCCTTTGGTAGCGCTAACAAGACAGGCAAACCACACAAAATGTGATGTTCCTCAGGCTGCTATTTTATGGACCAACGGCATCTTCCGAACAATCTAGGCTACACAATGGAAATTGCAACAGTCCAAATTCAATATAACTGGGACATTGAATCATCCTCAGCAAAACCTGAGGTTTGCCTTCAGAAGTTATGGGTGCTCCATCATTGGAGTTTTAAAGAAGACATTGGACGACCGTTTGTCTGGAAGGACACAGAGTCTCTTGCTTGAGCAAGGGGTTGGACCAAAAGACTACTTAGCTAGTTGTTACTATATTACAGGTAGTCCTCAACATACAACACTTTGCTTAGTGACTGTTCAAAGTAACAACAGCACTGGAAAAAGTGACTTATGACCATTTTTTCACACTTCCGACTGTTGCAGCATCGCCACGGTCAAGTGATCTACATTCAGATGCTTGACAACTGACTCACATTTATGACGGTCGCAGTGTCCCAGGGTCACGTGATTTATTTAACAACTATGTTACTAATTTAACAACTGCACCGATTCACTTAATAACAGTAGCAAGAAAGGTCATAAAATAGGGCAAAACTCACTTAACAAATTTCTCACTTAGCAACACAAATTCCGGACTTCATTGCGGTCGTAAGTTGAGAATTACCTGAATTGTATTTATTTGGTTCATTAAATTTTTGCTGGTCGTTGACCGAATCAATATATTAAATATAATGGCCAGGCCAAAGAGTATCAATTCTCAGTCATTGCAGTGAGACTCATTCATAAAACTTTACAATTTTCAAGTTTTCTTTGAAGCATCTCCCACGAAACGAAATCTTACTTTTGACACCAATATATAAATTGAACACCTATTCTGGGCCTTCAACAACTTCACAACTCAATGAAATGTGTCAAACAAGAAACGACTGTCTTGCTAATCCCTCCTGTACGAATAATAGAAAAAGACATTAAATGAAAGCCCTTAGCAGTTAAGAAGAAATTAAATTAAGGGGGAATTAATTTTTTTCTATTTAAACATTGCCATTTATACGACACCGAATTATTGCAGCTGGGAAGAGTTTTAACGGGGAAACAAAACCATTTAATTTTAGGATTCACTGTTGAAAGAGGTTGTGACACAAGATCTGGTTTATATCAATCAAGAAGAGCAAAAGTCATAAGCACTCCAGTTTTAGATAAGATGTTTAAAAAAATTACGAGAGGAAGGCAATTATATTTCAAATTAACCCAGAGCAGGTGTTGGAAAAATCTACTTGAGTCAAATAGAAATTGCAATTATGGTGATTACCAGGGACTTTTTTTTTCATCACCCTTGTTCTCTCCCCAAAACAAACCTGGAAATTTTTGCACAACAAGAATTACTAAAGTGCTGTTCAGCATCTGAAAATTAAAGAATGAAAGACAAGCATTTCAACTGAGCTCTAGCTGATCGTAAAATAAGTTGCTCTTCAAAAGCGTTGGATATAGTAAAAAAAAGTGCACAATCATGCCGTTAAAGCTTATGTGAAACACATAAAAAAACAGACTTTTCATCATTCTGCTGGAGCCACTCTCTAACTATTCTTTGCAAACACCGAAGACGTCTCCGTGGTCATGTGGCCGGCATGACTAGATGCCAAAGGCGCACGGAACGCTGTTACCTTCCCACCGTAGTGGTCCCTATTTTTCTACTTGCATTTTTACGTGCTTTCGAACTGCTAGGTTGGCAGAAGCTGGGACAAGTAACAGGCGCTCACTCTGTTACGCGGCACTCGGGATTCGACCTGCCAAACTGCCGTCCTTCTGATCGACAAGCTCAGCGTCCTAACCCACTGAGCTCCCTGGAAATCCTGAATCGTTCCTTTTGTTTTTACATTATTTTATTTACATTTCCTTGCAGACGTCCATCCCTTCTAGCACTGAGGGTGGGTATCTAGCTGGGTAAGGAAATGTCTGCTAGAAAACAACCAAGCTCAGAAAGTACCAAGGATTATTCCTCCTCCTCCTCCTCCTCCTCCTCCTCCTCCTCCCTGCAAACTCTACCAACTTCTACAACTGATGAAGTTATCTAGTTGGGTCATGAAATGTCTGCAATAAAACAACCAAATCAGAGAGCACCAAGAACCCTAAAGTCCTCATCATCCTCTCTTCCTCTTCCCCCTCCTCCTTCTCCTCCTCCTGTCTGCAGACTCTACCCCCTTCTAACACTGATGAAGTTACCTAGTTGGGCCATGAAACGTCTCCATGAAAACCACCACACTCAGAGAGCACCAAGGACCCCACAGTAGTCCTCCTCCTCCTCCTCCTCCTCCTCCTCCTCCTCCTCCTCTTCTCTGCAAATCCCACTTCCTTCTAGCACTTATGATGCTACCTTGTTGGGTCATGAAAACTCTTCAAGAAAGCCACCAAACTCAGAGGGCACCAAGGAGCCCACAGTCCTACTCCTACTCCTACTCCTACTCCTACTCCTCTTCTCTGCAAATCCCACTTCCTTCTAGCACTTATGATGCTACCTTGTTGGGTCATGAAAACTCTTCAAGAAAGCCACCAAACTCAGAGGGCACCAAGGAGCCCACAGTCCTACTCCTACTCCTACTCCTACTCCTCTTCTCTGCAAATCCCACTTCCTTCTAGCACTTATGATGCTACCTTGTTGGGTCATGAAAACTCTTCAAGAAAGCCAGCAAACTCAGAGGGCACCAAGGAGCCCACAGTCCTACTCCTACTCCTACTCCTCCTCTTCTCTGCAAATCCCACTTCCTTCTAGCACTTATGGTGTTACCTATTTGGGTAATGAAACGTCTGCAAGAAAACCACCAAGCTCAGAGAGTACCAAGGACCCCACAGTCCTCCTCCTCCTCCTCCTCCCTCCCTCCCTCCCTCCCCAAAACCAGTCATGTAAACAAGTCGCCAAGTTCTGCCATTTTTTTCCTCTCATGTCCAGACGTATTTCTTCGTAAGCCAGACACTTATTTCTCGAAAAGCCCTAAACGAGATCAATGCTTTTTTTTAATCCAAGCATCATTTTAGGCTTATAATCGGACATGAGATTTCACCCATTATCATGACAGGGCATTTTTCCAGATGCGAACGTAGGAAAGAGAAGGGGGGAGGGGGAAAAAAAACAACCCGATACGCGATAAACATTTTCTGGGGACGCTGGCGTTTCCCTCCCACCCACCCCCTCCTTTACCTCCATCCTGAAATTTGTTTAATCTTTCAAAGTAGGATGACAAGGGCACTTGTACAATGTCGAGGATAGCCAATAGCGTTCTGGTCAGTCTCAGCAGTTCACTGAAACTGTAAAAACCAAAGTATATGAGATTGCGAGCGAGGTGCACCACCTAAAAAAAAAAATGAAAACAGAGACAAGAAAGATCAAAAGCAAGAAAGGGAACCCAGCGCTCAACTTGCAACGAATGGACTGATGTGGTTATATGCTCGAGAACTCATCCAGAATAGAGCTAGTCCTCTCCTTACGGTCACAGCTCAGCCCAAACTTTAAGTTGCTAAGCGAGTCAGTTGTTAAAGTGAGTTCTGCCCCATTTTACCACCTTTCTTGCCACGGTGGTTAAGTGAATCACTGCAGTTGTTAATTGAGTAACACGGTTGTTAAGTCAATCTGGTTTCTCTATTATTATTATTATTATTATTATTATTATTATTATTATTATTATTATTATTATTATTATTATTATTATTATTATTATTATTATTATTATTATTATTATTTTATTCATTAAACATGAACCTCAGTCAACTGAACACTCAAATTGACTGGCACTAATGATTGACACGGGTTGCTGCCAGCATCCTAGGTATCAACCAGGTATCTCCTTAAAATGTAAGATGTTCCGAGTAGCGCAGTTTTTTGTAGCTTTGCTGGAGTTATTGCAGGAAGCTGCAATTTCTTGATGTATTTTGCAAAGTTTTTGGACATAGTTCCCCGTGCTGCTGCATCATCATCATCATCATCATCATCATCATCATTATTATTATTTTATTCATAAAACATGAAACTCAGTCAACTGAACACTCAAATTGACTGGCACTAATGGTTGACACGGGTTGCTGCCAGCATCCTAGGTATCAACCAGGTATTATTATTATTATTATTATTATTATTATTATTATTATTATTATTATTATTATTATTATTATTATTATTATTATTATTATTATTATCCTTTCATTCATTAAACATTAACCTCAGTCAACTGAACACTCAAATTGACTGGTGCTGATGGTTGACACGGGTTGCTGCCAGCATCCTAGGTATCAACCAGGTATCTCCTTAAAATGTGAGATGTTCCGAGTAGCACAGTTTTTTGTAGCTTTGCTGGAGTTATTGCAGGAAGCTGCAATTTCTTGATGTATTTTGCAAAGTATTATTATTATTATTATTATTATTATTATTATTATTATTATTATTATTATTATTATTATTATTATTATTAATTATTATTCTGCCTATCCCAGGTCCTTGGTAAGGACTCGATAGGTAGACAAAAATGCCAAATCCAGTCTGAACATCTGGCTGACTGTGCGATGATCAATAATAATAATAATAATAATAATAATAATAATAATAATAATAATAATAATAATAATAATAATAATAATAATAATAGAAGGGGCCTTGGAGGTCATCTAGTGGGCCTATACCATTCCAGACAAATGGTTGTCCAATCGCTTCTTAATGTCTATGGAGTTTCTCCTCCACTTGAACACCATCATTGGCATTGACAAGTTCGCCATTAGTCAACTGCAAAAGGCGGCCTTACTAGGAACTGCTTCCATCCTGCGATGAGATCTGTAATACCATCAAGCATCCGCATCTGCCTATCCCAGGTCCTCAGTAAGGACTCAATGGGTAGACAAAAATGCCAAATCCAGTCTGAACATCTGACTGACTGTGCGATGATCAATAATAAAGTTGGAAGGGACCTTGGAGGTCATCTAGTGAGCCTACACCATTTCAGACAAATGGTTGTCCAATCTCTTCTTCATGTCTATGGAGATTCTCAGTCTATCCAGGTCATGGTTGTCCCAAAGGTGCTTTTTCCAGGAGGCAACTGGACTTCCTTGTTGTTTTTTCTTTGAAGACGTATCGCTTCTCATCCAAGAAACTTCCTCAGCTCTAACCTTCTCCCCGCCATCCAGTCAGAGCTGAAGAAGCTTCTTGGATGAGAAGCGAAATGTCTTCAAAGAAAAACAAGAAAGTCCAGTTGCCTCCTAAAAAAGCACTCACAACTTCTGGAGGCAAGCTGTTCCACTGGTTTATCTCCTGCATTTTTTAGTGGGCTGCAGGAGACGGCTGTGATATTACAGAAATCTTCCTGGCTTGTTTGTTTTTGGTGTTGTTTGGTTTTTTTTGGACTTTGTAGTCCCTCTTAAACACCCAACGTTCCTCACAACTGCGCTGTCCGTATCAGCATCAAAAGAGACAAATTCGTTTTGTCAGTTTTGTTCGGAGGGCCCAATAGTGAAGGTTTTCAACAAAGAAATGAAAACGGCTTGTTCTGGCTCCTTCCATTTTTCTCATTTTTTTTGCCAAAACTAATATTTACATGGTCCCAAAACATCCATTCTTAGGCTGAAAAGCTGGCAGGCTTCTCGATCTCACATGGGGAATCTAAAAGCTACGAGTTGCTGCTGCCCCAGATTATTGTGACAAAATTGTAACCTCAAATGTCAGCTTGTTCTTCTCCTTGTCTCCAAAAGGGAAAGGCTGATTAACAACTTCTTTTAAGTAATCTTCTACAAATTCCATCGTAAAAGCAAACTTCCTCTTCATGTCATTTCGGGTTGAATCGGTGAAGGAGTCATACCTGCAAAGAGAGAGCAGGTTAGGGTGGGACGTAGGTCACGCTCCATAAATCAGGAGCCTTCAAACTTGGCCCTTTTATGACTTGTGGACTTCAACTCCCAGAATTCCTCAGCCTGGCACGCTGGCTGAGGAATTCTGGGAGTTGAAATCCACAAGTCATAAAAGGGCCATGTTTGAAGACCCTTGCCATAAATCCTGATGTACATTTTCTCATTTCGACGAAATCTAAGTTCCTGTGAATACCCCTGATGGGTACGAAATCCTGATATTAGACTTACCCCATCCATAATCCCAGGTAGTCCTCCATTTACGACTACAATTGAGCCCAAAGTTTCTGTTGCTAAATGAGACATTTGTTAAGTGAGTTTTGCCCCATTTTATGACCTTTCTTGCCCCGGTTATTAAGTGAGCCAGTGCAGCTGTTCAGCGAATCTGGCTTCCCCATTAACTTTGCTTGTCAGAAGTGAATCAGCCCGGGACACTGCAACATCATAAATATGAACCAGATACCAAGCATCCGAATTTTGACCACGTGATCACAAAGATGCTGCAAGGGTCCTAAATGTGAAAAATGATCCTAAGTCACTTTTTTTCCAGTGCCACTGCAACTTTGAACGGTTACTAAATGAACTGTTGTAAGTCGAACCCCGCCGGTAACTTTTTTTAGAATTTACGAAAGGTAAATCTTCCTTCTTAAGAGGATTCGGGGATTGAATGGATACGATCTTGGACTGTCGTGATCACGCGATTGCAGTGGGCAGTCACAACTTTGGGGGTCACTTTTTTCGAGTCCGTCGTGACTCGGAACAGCCGTTCCGGTAAGCTGAGGACCGCCTGTATCATGGAGGGGATCTGTTGTTTTCAGAAAGGCACTTACTCATGGATAGTAATCTTGGTAGGTATTTCAGTCCACAGCCTGGCGTACTTTACAGGCACTCCCGTCTCTTGAGGATCTCTGTCGACGTGCATATGTAACATTAAACGGCAAAACGATGCTCGCAGCTCATAAGGTAGGCTTTCGTCCGACATGCACCGTAAGATCAAATCCACGGACAGCTGGGTGGAAATCTGATTTATAGCCAAATATTGGCGATCCAAACACATCCTTGCAAAGAGGTTCAATTGATACCTTCAGATAAGAAGATAAAACTGTTATCTGCAGTCTGCCTCGGTTTCCCTAAAACGCCGTGGCTAAAGGAACAGCCTAACCGCCAGACGAGTATGGCATGTTAGCCAGAATGATTTTCTTCCCTTTTTTTTGTTCAAACTTTCCTTTCGGTTCTAAAACCAGACCCGCAATATGTGACCTGCACACAGGCATCCCTGTCGCAAATTCCAGAAGTGTTTTAAAATTCTTTGGTTTTCAGAATTTATCATGCAATCCAATCCAAGCTTAACGAGAAGTAAAACCCGCGGTGTTGAACCGTGGGAATTGAGTACCGATCTGCATATAAACTCCAGCCTTTATTTAACCAAATAAAAGAATTTGAGTTTGAAAGAGGAATGCAAAATATCTGCAGATCACACATGAAAAGAGCTCAGAAATTTTCCCTTCCAGAGGAGCCCAAATTTCCACTCCCTGAAGATCCAAAATGTTGCAGGTAATCCTCAACTTATGACTGTTTGCTGTTTGTTCCAACAGCTGCCGCCAAAAAGGTCACAAAATTGGGTGAGCCAGGTGGGTGACCCAATTTACAACCACTGCAACTTACAGTCTTAGTTGAGGACTACCTGTATTCATTTCTCATATTTATCCATCAGAAGCCAGAACATCCGAAATGTATCTCCTTGTAATCTCCTCTTTAAATCCTGATCACATCAAACATCAGAACTCTTTAAAACAATATATACTAAAATAACAGTCCCGGAACGTTCATTTCAGGCTATCCATGAAATTATCAGGAATTAGTCCTGTTTTGTTTTTAATATTCATTTAATATTCATATCCTACTTGGTTTAACAAGGTTCTTCCATGGTCTTTCATGAAATGAAATAGTTAAATTCACACCAAACTAAGAGACTTTCAACAATCGGCTGGTTTTTATAGCACTGAGCAACAGTAATAGCACTTAGACTTATATACCACTTCACAGCCCTCTCTAAGCAGTTTACAGAGTCAGCCTCCTGCCCCCGACAAATCTGGGTTCTCATTTTATCGACCTCGGAAGGATGGAAGGCTGAGTCAACCTTCAGCCAGTCAGGATCGAACTGCTGGCAGTGGGCAGAGTCAGCCTACAAACCTGCGTTCTAACCTCTGCACCACTAGGGCTCTTTATACTCGAAATATTGCATTAAACAAAGCGCATGTTATAAATGTGGACTTGGCTACTTCCAGCTTCATTTGGACGCTCCCCCCTTCCCCCCCCTTAATTTTCCTGACATGCTAATGGAGCTGTGCTGGAGATGAACTGGCTTCATTTCAAGTTTCTCAAAGGGGTATAATATTTTTTCCCCCAACGAATTTCTAATACAGGCTTCGTTCATCATTGTATCGACCTTGACTTGTCTCAGAATGCTTTAGTGTGATAAGAAAGCCGTGGATTGTCAGTAAAGCTAAAGAAGAAGGAAAAATTGTTTAGGATCGCCTACAGTTTTTGTAGGGGACGCGGTGGCTCAGTGGGTTAGGACACTGAGCTTGTTGACCAGATGGTCGGCAGTTTGGCGGGTCGAATCCCGAGTGCCGCGTAACAGAGTGAGCGCCTGTTACTCGTCCCAGCTTCTGCCAACCTAGCAGTTCGAAAGCACGTAAAAATGCAAGTAGAAAAATAGGGACCACTACGGTGGGAAGGTAACAGCGTTCCGTGTGCCTTTGGCGTCTAGTCACGCCGGCCACATGACCACGGAGACGTCCTCGGACAAGCGCTGGCTTTGAAACGGAGATGAGCACCGGCCCCTAGAGTCAGAAACGACTAGCACGCATGTGCGGGGGAACCTATACCTTTACCTTTACAGTTTTTGTTCTGCCTTTTGAGAAAAATTACCTGTAATAAGTAAGGACCTCTAAATCGGTTTTGGTGCCCTCCTTCGCTTCCTGTGCCAGGTGGCGGATGGCTTTTCCATGGGGCTCCTTGTTACTGTCAATCCAATATAACCACACCTCTTCTTCTTCCATATCGTCGGAAAGGGAGGAGCAATTCAAAGGGTTGTCCATTTGCATGGACACCAGCCTTTAAAACAAGGGTGGACACTATCACTACCAAGGGTTGGCATTAACACGTGGCTTAAGAGAAGCCATGCAGAACCGTTACAAGTAGATCTCAGTGGGCTTACTTTGTCTGAATGAGGATGTCCGCATTTCCTGGACTCAGCATGTATTTACAAATGAGTTCCTGAGTGACGGGGATTGCAGCTGTGTTGGAAACACACAGGTCGGAGAGATAATCCAGGAACCTTGGCAAGGGGCAAGGTTGACAAGAAGATAAGATGCTTCAAATTGTGCAAATTCAAAGAAATTTACAGAAATACAACTATGATAATTCATCCATTCATGAAAGATGATAGCTAGACAGCGAGATGGACAGATGGATGAATGGATAGATTAGATAGATTAGATAGATAGATAGATAGATAGATAGATAGATAGATAGATAGATAGATAGATAGATAGATAGATAGATGAAAGACATACAGAGACACACAGAGAGAAATGCTAGTTTTACAAATCATCACCACAATTTTATAGTAAATATTCACAAATAAAAAGTTAATCAATGACATGAATTCTGTGAGAGGCTTCAAACCTTGGCTCTCGGTTCCTCCTGAGTAAATTCACAAATGTCTCGATTTCTTTAGCTGTGATATGTTTCTCCAGCAGCTTCCTGTTGTTGTGCAACAAAGCTGTGATCGTATCTTCTGCCAAGATATCATAGCCAATTTGAGACTGCATGATGCAGAAATTGGTAGCAATGTATTCCTGGAAGAAAACCCCAGAACAACCTGCTAAATGGTTTGAAAACAGGAACACTGCACACGACTTCTCCATGTTCCATATTTATTCCGTATTATTTCCCCTCCTTGGTGTTAACCAAGCTCAGCACCAAGGAGTCGGCAGGAAGAGAAACCCAGATAAGCATGGATTAACACCAGACAAACAATCAAGCAGAAATCAATGTCCTAGTAGTCAAACAACTACCAAGCAGGAAACCGGTCTCCCACCAACACTTCCTAGGGCAAACAACTGTATATCAGAAGGGAGCAAACCATACACTCCCTTCTAGCACTGATGATGTGACCTAGTTGGGTCATGGAATGTCTGCAAGAAAACCAACAAACTCAGAGAGCACCAAAGATTCCACAATCCTCCTCCTCTTCCTCCTCTCTGCAAACCCCAACCCCTTCTGATGATCTTACCTAGTTGGGCCATGAAATATCTGCAAGAAACCCACCAAGTTCAGAGAACACTAAGGATCCTACAGTCCTCCTTCTCCTCCTTTTCCCTGCAAACCCCACTCCCTTCTAGCACTGATGATGCTACCAAGTTGGGGTAATGAAACATCTGCAAGAAACCCACCAAGCTCAGAGAACATCAAGGATCCCACAGTTTTCATCCTCCTCCTCCTCCTTCCTCTCCTCCTCTTCTCTTCCTCTCCATAAGCCCTACTCCCTTCTAGCACTGATGATGCTACCAAGTTGGGGTAATGAAACATCTGCAAGAAACCCACCAAGCTCAGAGAACATCAAGGATCCCACAGTTTTCATCCTCATCCTCCTCCTTCCTCTTCTCCTCCTCTCCTCCTCTCCATAAGCCCTACTCCCTTCTAGCACTAATGATGCTACCAAGTTGGGGTAATAAAATGTCTGAAAGAAACCCACCAAACTCAAAGAACACCAAGGATCCCACAGTCATCGTCCTCCTCCTCCTCCTCCCTCTCCTCCTCTCTCCATACGCCCTACTCCCTTCTAGCACTGATGATGTGACCTAGTTGGGTAATGAAACATCCGCAAGAAAACAACCAAGCTCAGAGAGCACCAAGGACCCTTCATTTCAACCCTCAGCTGCAAATCTTCTCTTCTGTCGGTAGAAAAAGACCCACCTGATTTTTTCTGTAGTCCTGTTGAGAATGACGAAGGATTCTGTAGCAAAGTCTAAGCATGTATTTGTATGGGGCGTATCTCTGGTCTCCCAAGTCTTCCAATCTCAACATGGCTCCTTCGCCAGCTTTCTCTTTAAATGGGGTTTTCAATATTCCAAAAATCTGTTTCCAAACAACAGTGACAGATAAGACAAATGCGCACCAAGTTATGCTACTGAGGAAAGCAAATAAAAGATCTTCTGGTAAGCATTCATAAACCAAAGGCAGCTCTTTACCACCGCTACGAACAGACAGTCCTCAGGTTATGGCCATAAGTGAGTCTACAACTGCTGACCTAAGCCATGAGGGGCATAAAGCAGGTCCCACACACCTGATTTTATGACCTTCTTTTGCGGCGGATGTTAAGCATGTTAGGGAGGCTGTTAAAAGTGGATATTGGGTGGGTTTTGCTGGAAATTGGAAGTAAATGATTGTTTCTGGTAAAAACATCATACAGTTGTTCAATTTCCTCAAAACACGTTTCTCCAGTCTAGAGCCTCTTTGATGATGATGATGATGATGACAGCAGTAGTAGTAGTAGTAGTAATAGTAGTAGTAATGTTGGAAGGGACCTTGGAGGTCATCTAGTCCAACCCCCTGCTCAGGCAGGAAACCCTATACCATTTCAGACAAATGGCTGTCCAGTGTCTTCCAGTGTTGGAGCATTCACCACTTCTGGAGGCAGGTTGTTCCACTGGTTAATTGTTCTAACTGTCAGGAAGTTTCTCCTTAGTTCTAGGTTGCTTCTCTCCTTGACTAGTTTCCATCTGTTGCTTCTTGATGTGCTAACACAACACTCAGAGTTTCTAACCCATGTCACAACATTTTTTTTATATTTTTATTTTTTAAAAGCCATCCCTTAAGATAGTGGGCACCACCAAGGAAAGGATTACACGGCATCTCTCCACTTCATTTTAGGGACTGCATTTGTCAGCCACCTACCTGTTCCAATATATTTTGTTCCCTCATTAATTTCTGCCTCTCTCGATTGGGTTTAATCACCACCACATCCAAAACCTCTTGGCCGTTGTTCTGCACATCAGCCACAAAGAAAATGAGATCCTCCAAGAGCTTAGTGACAAACCTAAGATAAGTTTGAAACAACAATCAAGAACGTTCATTTCCACATAAGTTCAACCTCCCCTAAACTCCACACCTTCAAATGATGACAGATCCCAACATAGCTGATTGTTACAAAACATCTGGACTCAAATCTGAAGTCTTTTTCATCTCCAACCCCTCTCCAATCCACATTTAGCTTCCTAACCCAGATTAAAACTAGCCAGATGTTGCCAGCTAGTGTGGTTATACAGAGCTGTTATTCAAAAAAAAAACCACCACACATAATAAGGCAATTATTTCCTTATAATTACATTCCATTCAGGAAACACTGAACAGAAAAGGCAAGAAAGACCGTTCACCTCCTTTCATTTTGAGTTACCGAGCCGTTCTCCAAATTTTTGACTATCGATGCTAACACCTTGTTGGCATCATTTGCAAAGTCCAAGTCTCTGACCTCCGACAGAGGAACAGAGACGATGGCAAAGGCTTCTTTGTCTTCTTTTGTCTGGCAGGTCCCAATCTAGGGATCAGGAGGAAAAAGCAATAATAAATCAATCCCATATCTACCAATTTGTCTTTTACCATCCATCACCTATCTATCTGTATCTATCATTATCTATAATCCATCATCAATATATCTGTAATCTATTATCTATTTATCATCTATCATCTATTTATCATCTTCCAATCAATCATCTATCTCTATCATCTACTATCATCTATCTATCTATCTATCTAATCTATCTATCTATCTATCTATCTATCTATCTATCTATCTATCTATCATCTATCTACTATCTACCCATCATCAATCTATCTCTCTATCTCTCTATTTCTCTATCTCACCATGCATCCATCATCTATCTTTATCTATCACCTATCTATCATCTATTTATCTTGTATCTGTAATCTATCAATAATCTATCATCTATAGATCTATATCATCTATCTATCCATCATCTATCTTTATCATCTATCATCTATTTATCATGTATCTGTAATCTATCAATAATCTATCTATAGACTATCTATAGATTATTATCTAGCAATAATCTATCATCTATAGATCTATATCTATCATTCATCCATCCATATCTATATATCTATATATCTATCATCTATCTACCCATCAATCTATTTCTCTATCTCTCTATTTCTCTATCTCACCATGCATCCATCTTCTATATCTATCATCTATCTATCATCTATTTATCTTGTATCTGTAATCTATCAATAATCTATCATCTATAGATCTATATCATCTATCTATTCATCATCTATCTTTATCATCTATCATCTATTTATCATGTATCTGTAATCTATCAATAATCTATCTATATATCTATTTATATCTAGCAATAATCTATCATCTATAGATCTATATCTATCTTTCATCCATCCATATCTATATATCTATCATCTATCTACCCATCAATCTATTTCTCTATCTCTCTATTTCTCTATCTAACCATGCATCCATCATCTATTTTTATCTATCATCTATTTATCTTGTGTCTGTAATCTATCAATAATCTCTCATCTATAGATCTATGGGGGACATAGTGGCTCAGTGGGTTAGGACGCTGAGCTGGTCGATCAGAAGGTCGGCAGTTTGGCGGGTCGAATCCCGAGTGCCGCGTAACAGAGTGAGTGCCTGTTACTCGTCCCAGCTTCTGCCAACCTAGCAGTTTGAAAGCATGTAAAAATTCAAGTAGAAAAATAGGGACCACTACGGTGGGAAGGTAACAGCGTTCCGTGCACCTTTGGCGTCTAGTCATGCCGGCCACATGACCACGGAGACGTCCTCGGACAAGTGCTGGCTCTTCGGCTTTGAAACGGAGATGAGCACCGGCCTCTAGAGTCAGAAACGACTAGCACGCATGTGCGGGGGAACCTTTACCTTTACCTTTAATAGATCTATCTATCTATCTATCTATCTATCTATCTATCTATCTATCTATCTATCTATCTATCTATCTATCTATCAATCTACCTATCTATCTATCTATCTATCTATCTATCTATCTATCTATCCACCCATCATCTATCATCACTTATTTATTTATCATGTATCATCATTTATCATGTATCATGTATTATCTATCAATAATCTATCTATATATCTATTTATATCTAGCAATAATCTATCATCTATAGATCTATATCTATCAATCATCCATCCTTCATCCATCCCATATCTATCTATCTATCTATCTATCTATCTATCTATCTATCTATCTATCTATCTATCTATCATCTATCTATCTATCTATCTATCTATCTATCTATCTATCTATCTATCTATCTACCTCTCTATCTTTTAATTCTTATTCGCCCATGTCCCTCAGAGGATTGAAAAAGTCCTTTTTGTAGACAAAGTCCGATTTAACAAACTTCCTGTTTACCTTTAACATTACAGGCCTTTCTTCATCTTTGTCAATTGGGATACTTGTGCTGGTCACCCACGTGTTGGTGCAAAGATGCCTCAGCCGTACATATGAATTCCTAAATAAATAAAAAACAGGGGAAACAGGAAATGAGCTTTCAACCTTGGACCAGATCATACATTCTCCACTCTCTCCGAAGGAATCTGGACCTAGCTAAAATAATCTTCTTCCACTTGAGGTCAGCTCCTGGTGACCTCATAGACATATCCATAAGTTTTTCTTGATCATTATATAAGAAATGGCTTGGTTGCCTTCTTCTGGAATGGCTTTTTGACTTTCCGTCCCAGCCTATCCTTTCAGGACTTCCTGGGAGTGTCCTGTGCGAACACTAACGAGATCCACCAAGGAGAAAAGGTGTAGGTATCTTATAGAACAGTTGCATCTCTCCAACCTACAGTACTAAAGATGCATCTAGGGATAACCCAAAGCTTGGGTCCAGCCCAAGTTGGCTTCTTGACTTTCAGATAGAATTCCGTTTGGAAAGAACCTGAGACAGACAGGCAGAGAGATGGAAACACACCCACACAACATTTCATTTCTGTCTCCAACAGTACCTTGGAACCAGGCAGTCCGCCCTTTGCAAAGTGGTGGCATCCAGTTCAAATAGAGAGGCAATGTCATTTCCATGAGGGACAGACACCAGAGTGTACATGATCTTCTCTCCCGCTTGCCGTTTCTTCTTTGACGCTAGAAGCTCGTGATCTTTCTGCCGAGATGGAATGGGGGAATTACTTGATTCGTCTAGGAGCTGACTGTTAACTCTCACTACAGGTGGTCCGCAACTTAAAACCACAACTGAGCCCAGCATTTCCGTTGCTAAGCGAGACACTGGTTAAGTGAGTTTTGCCCCATTTTACCACTAAGCGAATCACCGCAGATGTTAAGTTAGTCGCACGGTTGAGAAGTGAATCTGGCTTCCCAACTGACTTTTGCTTGTCAGATGGTCACAAAAGGGGATCACCTGACCCCGGGACACTGCGACCGTCAGAACCATGAGTCAGTTGCCAAGCGTCTGAATTTTGATCACGTGACCGTGGGGATGCGGCAAAGTGGGGGAAATGGTTGTTAAGTCCCTTTTTTTCAGGGCCACTGTAACTTTGAATGGTCACTAAATGAACTGCTGTACGTTGAGGAGTCCCCACCGTGTTTCCCCAAAAGTAAGACCTACACCAGGGGTAGGCAACCTTGGGTCTTTTATGACTTGTGGACTTCAACTCCCAGAATTCCTGAGCCAGCCATGCTGAGGGGAAAGGGAGAGATTTCCAAGCTGAGCCATGCTGGCTGAGGAATTCTGGGAGTTGAAGTCCACGAGTCATAAAAGAGCCAAGGTTGCCTACCCCTGGCCTAGGCCTAGGCCGCTTTATGACTCGTGGACTTCAACTCCCAGAATTCCTGAGCCAGCCACGCTGAGGGAAAAGGGAGAGGTTTCCAAGCTGAGCCATGCTGGCTGAGGAATTCTGGGAGTTGAAGTCCACAAGTCATAAAAGAGCCAAGGTTGCCTAACCCTGACCTACACCAACAAAAAGCCCTAGCTTGATTTTTGGGGGTGGGCCTCAGATAAGCCCTATCCCAAAAATAAGCCCTAGTTTTGGGCGAGGCGCATGCCTAAAAATCAAGCTAGAGTGGGGGTAGGGATGTGGAGCTGCCCCACCTGCCCCGCACCCACTTGCAGCCAGCCCACCTCTCCTTCTGAGGCCTCTTCTGCAGCCAGGCCTGCATTTCTCAGTCCCAAGGCTTTCTGGAAGGCCTCTGCAGCCAAGAACCGAGCTATGGGTTCAATCCGTAGCTCATTCTGCAAGATCTCAGCAGCCGAGCACCCAGCTATGGATTAAATCTGTAGCTCGGTACTCAGCTGCTTAGGCCTCCTGGAAAGGCCTGACTGCAAAATGCAGGCCCGAATGCAGCTGCAGAACTTCGGCCCCAGAAAAAGTGGACCAGCTGGCTGGAGCTGTCGGTGCCGGAGATGAGGCAAGGCCTACCCCCAAAATTAGAACTGCTGCCTCTTTTGTAGGCAAAAAAAATAAGACCCATTCTTATTTTCAGGGAAACACGGTATATACCATTTTGAATAGGATTTAACAGTGGGAAATTTATTTTCCTTTTGGCATCCACTGCAGAAGCTTATTGCTTTACTTCAAGGTTTCTCAACTTTGGCAACCTAAAAAAACTGTGGACTTCAACTCCCAGAATTCTCCAGTTTGCTTTGCAACCTGAAAGCTGTATAATGTGATCAAGTGGCTCTGGGGGGAGGGGGCAACAGATTTAGAATACAGACAGTCCTCGAATTACGATCACAATTGAGCCCACACTCTCTGTTGCTGAGTGAGACATTAGTTAAGCGCATTTTGCCCCATTTTACGAACTTCCTTGCCACAGTGGTTAAGTGAATCCCTGCAGACATTGTGTTAGTAGCACGGTTACAAAGTAAATCAGGCTTCCCCCATTGAGTCTGATAGTTGGAAAGTCACAAAGGGGGATCACGTGACCCTGGGATAACGCCACCATCATAAATACAAATAGGTGGCCTGGAGTCTGGATTTTGATCACGTGACCGCGGGGATGCATCCACGGTCGTTAAGTGTGAAAAAGGGTCGCAAGCCCCTTTTTCCAGGGCCGTTGTAACTTTGAAAGGTCACTAAATGAGCTGCTGTAAGTTGAGAACCAGCTATCGTTCCTGCTCTCTCCCACTCCGATCTCTTTCCCCATGGCAGAAATTAAGTGCCCGCCTTGCTCCTGAACATTACTTGAGCACTGCTAGGCTCTTTTGCAAGACCTTCCTAAGGCTGACTCATTTGTGAGTCATCCTGTTTTCGCTGAGTCGTTGAGCATAAAGGGCTTGTTGGAAAGAGGATGGAGAGAAGGACAAAGGGAGGAGAAGAACATCCTGTAAGGAGCTATTTGGATGCTTCTGGATCGATCCCAACCTGGGTAGAGCCACCAAATAAGGAACGTGTCCAGATGGCACATGAGTTCATTTTATGCCCGCTCAACGTGATGCATATGCCTTCACGGGTGCGTGCCAGCAACCAAAAAGACTGGGGATGTTTTCTTATTCATCTCCGCTTCTTGCATTCTGCAACCAAGCCAGTTTCTGCTGAATTTCGATTAAAAAGCAAAAAGAAAAGGGGGTGGGAACCTCTACGCCCCTTAGATGACACAAATTGAAATCCATGGTGCTCTCTGAGCCTGGTTGTTTTCTTGCAGTTATACCCCAGTTATACCCCATAGTCGTTGTCCTCCTCCTCCTCCTCCTCTTCCTCCTCTCCACCAACCCCACTCCCTTCTAGCACTGATGATGTTGCCTAGCTTGGTAATGAAACATCTGCAAGAAAGCCACCAAGCTCAGAGGGCACCAAGGACCCCATAGTCGTGGTCCTCCTCCTCTTCCTCCTCCTCCTCCTCCTCCTCTCCACCAACCCCACTCCCTTCTAGCACTGATGATGTTGCCTAGCTTGGTAATGAAACATCTGCAAGAAAGCCACCAAGCTCAGAGGGCACCAAGGACCCCATAGTTGTTGTCCTCCTCCTCTCCACCAACCCCATTCCCTTCTAGCACTGATGATGTTACCAAGTTGAGTCATGAAACGTCTGCAAGAAAACTACCAAGCTCAGAGAGCACCCAGGACCCCACAGTTCAAATCTCTGAGTTACAAATATTCTCTTCTATCGGTACAAACTGAATTGTTAATTAAGGAAGTCCTTTTGTCCACCAAGCTCTTCCTGAAAGATGCTTGGAAGGGGCATGCCTGAGAGTGTGGCTGAGATGCCGTGTAACGCTTGAGGATGGTGCACTGTTGCAAATTCAACCCTAAGCTTTCACACCTGCTGCTCTCCCAAAATGCTGAAACGGATCCGAGTTGGATAGCTTAAATAAGCGTTCTAGTTTTGTGGCCAAAAAAAAAAATGTTGACCCCCCCGAAAGAAGCGCCCTTTTTTTCCAACATTCAAATATCAGAAGATTGTACAGGGAAATATTTCACCACATTTTATTTAATGGAGTTGGGACTTACCAGGATCTTTTCCCCATTGCAGCCATCTGGATAGTGAGAATTAAGCTGCAAAAGAATACTTTTATTAGCATTTTAGAAGTGGTTTTTAACAGCTGGCGTTAAAATGAGTTCGTAGACTCGAATTCAAAAACATAGAGAAATGTGCCCAATTAGAATAAGATTCGTTGGGTCCTTGGTGCTCTCTGAGCTGGGTGGTTTCCTTGCAGACATTTCATTACCCAACTAGGTAATGGCATCAGTGCTAGAAGGGAGGGGGGTGTCTCTCATTTTATATACTAGTGTCTTGCCTTGTCAGTATTGGTTAAGAGTGTTCTTAGTGCTTCCTTATCCAAGCTAAACCAAAAACGCTAGAAAATTCTCTGAAGCCTGGCACTCAGACAAATCAGCCATCAATAGGCATGTAGAGATGAACAACATCTACATATCATTGGAAAGAGACAATCAAAAAGTTAAAAACTCCCAAATCAAGGAACTACCAACTCAGACAAACAAGCTAGCAGTAAATAATAAGCTAATCAAAGAACCATCAAGAAGAAAAAACGCACTCCCACCAACACTGACAGGGCAAGCCACTAGCATATAAAATGAGAGCTAACCCCACACTCCCTTCTGGCACTGCTGATGTTACCTAGTTGGGTAATGAAAGGTCTGCGAGAAAATCACCCACTTCAGAGAGCACCAAGGACCCCACAACTCAACTATGAGTATAAATATTCTCTTCTATCGGTAGAAATTTTCCCAGGTTTTTTTTTTTCTTACTAAGGTTCCTTCAACCTACAAAAAACGTTAAACCTGAAAGTTGGGGACCAACAGGTGATAAGGTACCATGTGCTTCTAATCAGTGGCCTTGCGATAAGCATTCAGAAGAAGCAAAGCCCTCCTTTTGAAGGTGTCAAGCTAGCAGCATCCTCTACAACAGACATGTCAAACACAAGGCCCGGGGGCCGGATCCGGCCCGTGGTTTCATGCGGCCCGCAAAGCCATCCTGGAAACAGTGAGGGAACGGCCCCCACTGCCTTGGCCCTGGCCCAGAGACCCTCCTCCTGCCAGAGATCCTCAGATCTGTCCCACTCCTGCCCAGGCCCCCACAGGCACCCTTGATGTGAACGATGTAGAGCTGGCCATGCCCACCCAGTAGGCCATATGCACTTTAGCCACGCCCACACAGTAGGCCACGCCCACCCGGGCCACACCCACCCGGCCCCCTGAGGGTAACCGCAATGCTGATGCGGCCCTCAATGAAATTGAGTTTGACACCCCTGCTCTACAAGGATTTCAAAAGTGCTTCACTGATCCTCTCAGAGGTCATGCAGTGGACAGAGACAGCTGAAGATCTTCAAGGAGCCGTGTGGAGCTTCCCCAAAGATGCAGCTGCTTTGGTGCTTCAAGGACCCTTCTTTCACTCCCACTAACATGCTTTGTGAAGCACCTCTACCCTCTGCTTCCCTCTGTCCATGAGTTCTCGGGTGTCTTCAGCCTTTTGATGCAAATGTGCTTCAAGTTAGTTTAGGATGATCATCAACGTGTGTTCCCGTGCACGCCTCTCTAGCCCGTTCATACATTACACTTGAGGTTCTTCTTTATCAAGTTCTTCGGCTTCCATGAGTATCACAAGAGCTGTATTCGGGCATTTTTTAAAGAATTATGATTAGGCCCTTCCCTATTAATTCATTAATAGGGAAGGGCCTAATCATAAAATAAATAAAAATAAATGTTCACACCACACCACTGCCAGCAATTTCAGGCAGTTATACTTATATCCCCCACTCATTTCGTATAACTTGAGGCACCAAACATAATGATCTTGCCTTGTGTTTTCCCACAATAATCCTGCGATGTGAGTGGACTTTCGTACGGAACGATAGATGGACGGACGGATGGATAGAAGGAGGGAGGGAGGGAAGGAAGGAAGGAAGGAAGGAAGGAAGGAAAAGAGGGAGGGAGGGAAAGGGAGGGGAGGGAGGAAGGAAACGAGAGAGGAAAGAAGGAAGGGAGGAAAAGAAGAAAAAGAGGAAGGGAGGTAAGGAAGGAGAGAAAGGGAAAGGGAGGAGGAAGGAAGGAAGGAAGGAAGGAAGGAAGGAAGGAAGGAAGGAAGGAAGGAAGGAAGGAAGGAAGGAAGGAAGGAAGGAAGGAAGGAAAAGAGAGAGGAAGGAAGGAAGGAATTTGGTTTTGTGCATGTTTTTAATGCCAGGTTAAACTGAAAAGCCATTTCCAACAAAAACTAGAATGAAATTAAACTCTAAGTGATTATTTCTTTTAATGATACATTTTGTCTCTTCGCTCTTTCATTCTCAGCCACCTATAAAGATAGACATTGTGCCAGATAAATTATGCAATGCATACACACTGCCACCTGGTGGCACACTTTTCATTTATTCAAATTAATTTTATCTGTGTGTGTGTGTGTGTGAGAGAGAGAGAGAGAAAGAGAGAGAGAATGAGAGAGAGAGAGAGAGATGCTTCAGAACAACAAGAAAAAACCCCCCTCACATATAACCTTGGCTCCTAATGTCTTCATTTTATCGAATAAAACATGTTTTTTTTTTAAAAAAATACCCCTAATCAGGCTAGTGATGCTGTGTTTCCAGAAAAGCAAATAAGAATATCCTTCAACTGAGTACAGTCAATAAAATCGCCATTCATTTCGGGGAGATCTTTATCCTAAGGATAAATAAAAATTTGAGATAAACTTTTTGTCATGGGAATCCTACAGCTGCAAGGCTACCTTGGGCCCGTGTTTTTGGCAAGGCTGGGGGACAATAGGGCCTGCCAAAATGGGGTTTGTGATTATTTTATTTGCCTACTGATTCAATGTACAGTCTGCTTTCCTGCTCAAAAAGGACACACAAGGCAACTAATAAAAATTTGTTAAAAAAAAACAAAAAAACGAGGTCAAACGTTCCAAACACAAAATTAATATTCAGCTCCCTTTGGAGTTAAAAAACTTGTCAAAAGAAATGCATCTCTAGGGATGTCCTGAATACAGACGGTCCTTGACTTACGACCACAATTTTTTTTTTATTACATTTATATCCCGCCCTTCTCCGAAGACTCAGGGCGGCTTACAAGCTTAGCAGTAGCCTTCATTCTATGTATATGCCTGCTTATTAGGGCTTTCACACACACCCCAAGCGGCAGCATTACAAAGTCAGCTTATTGCCCCCAACAATCTGGGTCCTCATTTTACCTACCTGGGAAGGATGGAAGGCTGAGTCAACCTTGAATTGAGCCCAAAACCTCTGTTGCAAAGTGAGACATTTGTCAAGTGAGTTTTTGGCCCACTTTATGACCTTTCCTGCCACAGTGGTTGAAATGAATCACTGCAGTTGTTAAGCTAGTCACACCTTTGTTAAGTGAATCTGAATCCCCCATTTGATCCCCCCACCCCCATCCCCACGACTCTGCAAACCTGGAAACGTTGGGGAACTCTGTTCTAGACAAGTGCTATAGGGTGCTTGCACCGTGTGCTACTTAGCAGCTGAGCTGCCGTACTTTCCAACAGCTTTGAAAGCTGGTGAAGTGGACGCCCATTCAGAGCACACCTTGCGTGCGTTCTTCAAAGATGCGATCTAAGCAAGAGGCAGAAAAAGACCCCCGGAGCATTTTTTCCAGACTCAACATTTTGTCTGGAAAATTGTCTGCTTCAAATTAGCTTTGGCAGCTTCAAAGTTGCATCGTATCTGATGGTTTTATTACCTACGGGCCTCGATGGTTTCCAACATTCCAGTGAAAAATGTGGGGTTGTTTTTTTCCTCCACGGCTGTTGCAGCGTTTAGCGCTGCGCTGCTTCGAGGCTCACTTAACAGGCTGGAGTTTTTTCCACATAAAATAACAGAGCCCAAACACTTTTGTGCCCCAAGGACACTGCGATCAATATGCTGATTGGAACCATACCTATTTGCAGAGAAATTTTTTCCAGTTCAATGCTTCCAGAATAGAATAGAATAGAATAGAACAGAATAGAATAGAATAGAATAGAATAGAATAGAATAGAATAGAATAGAATAGAACAGAATAGAACAGAATAGGAACAGAACAGAACAGAACAGAACAGAACAGAACAGAACAGAATAGAATAGAATAGAATAGAATAGAATAGAATAGAATAGAATAGAATAGAATAGAATAGAATAGCATAGAATAGAATAATGAACAGAACAGAAAATAGAATAGAATAGAATAGAATAATGAACAGAACAGAATATAGAATAGAATAGAATAATGAACAGAACAGAACAGAACAGAACAGAATAGAATAGAATAGAATAGAATAGAATAGAATAGAAAATAGAATAGAATAGAATATAGAATATAGAATATAGAATATAGAATATAGAATATAGAATAGAATAGAATAGCATAGAATAGAATAATGAACAGATCAGAATATAGAATAGAATAGAATAATGAACAGAACAGAACAGAACAGAATAGAATAGAATAGAATAGGAATAGAATAGAAAAGAAAATAGAATAGAATAGAATAGAATAGAATAGAATAGAATAGAATAGAATAGAATAGAATAGAATAGAATAATGAACAGAACAGAACAGAACAGAACAGAACAGAACAGAATAGAATAGAATAGAATAGAATAGAATAGAATAGAATAGAATAGAATAGAATAGAATAGAATAATGAACAGAACAGAATATAGAATAGAACAGAACAGAACAGAACAGAATAGAACAGAACAGAACAGAACAGAACAGAATAGAATAGAATAGAATAGAATAGAATAGAATAGAATAGAATAGAATATGCAAAACAACAAAATAACAATAATCATAATAACAAAGGATAATAATCGTAATAATGATACCAATAAGAGAGGGTAGTGGAACAGATGGGAAGGATAAAAGCAATATAGCCATACTACATGGCTAATATACTGAGACATAAGACAGAGCTATGGAAATTTAAGCGTTCAGCAGAATGATGGCATGAGGCAAAACACACAATCCACCCAAGAAAGAATCCCTGTGGCCAAATGAACAGTCTGGAAGGACCTCAGCAATGCGTAAGATATCATTTTGCGATTGTCCTTTTTTTTTTTTTTCAAAGTCTGAACCCAAGCTGCCAGCATTCTTCTGCGTTCCTCACCGACCTTTCCCATCCTTCTCTGTTGCTTCCAGCCAACCTCTTCTTGCAAAAAAAAGTCCTGAAGATTAATGGCTTACGTAACCCACTCAGAGATAGGAGACAGTTTTGACATTTCCTTACTCAGGAAGGCTTAATTTGGTGACACGTTCAAAGCTGAAAGCAGACTGTTGTTCTTGGCAGGGAAAACTGTGTAACCCAGCAAAGAAAACACTTTGCTACCTCTACAATCTACATCAAGGGCTTACTGAAAGAGAGAGGAGCTATGATCCCATGCCAAAAAAAAACAAACAAAGACGGACACGTCAAGGAAGACATTTCCTCAACTTAATCTCCAAACTCCAAATTGTCTCCCCCACCCCCACCCCGTAAAAATTCCCCAAACACGACAGGGCGACAAATTACAGGTAGAAAGTCCAGTTTTTCCCTGGTTTGTTCTGTGTATTCTGCGAGAGCCTTTAATCAGAATAAAAGCAAACAATGGCAGTGTGTGATGTGTGACGCTGTTGATAATCCCTGCCCTAATCTACTCTTTCATGTGCAAATCTGCAAATCCAAAGGAAAACAAGTCCCATTTCTCTTTCCAAATGATTTATTGAAGGCCCAGCGGCTGCAGAGAAGCTACCTGCATTTTGCATTCCAGTTTTTGGAATATCCCAATGGGGAGGGTGGCACTTTGGGGGTGGCTAATGGAGTAGACAACACCCCATCTCCACTCTGGGCTAAAACAACTAGACACAACCAAAGGTTTTTTTCCCCTGTGCCATCACTCTGCTAAACACCTAATTCCTATAGCACCATCTTAGGCCTAAAGATATTAACTCATTAGTAGGCTGCATTAAAGGTAAAAGGGACGCGGTGGCTCAGTGGGTTAGGACGCTGAGCTTGTCGATCAGAAGGACGGCAGTTTGGCAGGTCGAATCCCGAGTGCCGCGTAGCAGAGTGAGCACCTGTTACTCGTCCCAGCTTCTGCCAACCTAGCAGTTCGAAAGCGTGTAAAAATGCAAGTAGAAAAATAGGGACCACGACGGTGGGAAGGTAACAGCGTTCCGTGCGCCTTTGGCGTCTAGTCATGCCGGCCACATGACCACAGAGACGTCCTCGGACAAACGCTGGCTCTTCGGCTTTGAAACGGAGATGAGCACCGGCTCCTAGAGTTGGAAACGACTAGCACGCATGTGCGGGGGAACCTTTACCTTTACCTTTAGGCTGCATTGCTATTATCCATCTCCTCTTCTCTTTCTCTTCTTTCTCACCTTCTCACCTATCTTACTACCTTCCCCTATTGGTATTTTAAGATTTATCACTTGTTTGTATCTTATGATTTATGATTGTGTCTTACGATTTATGATCTATGGCTTACCACTTTGTGGTTTGTATGTACACTGAGAGTTTCTGCACTGGAGACAAATTCCTTGGGTGTCCAATCACACTTGGCCAAATAAAGAATACAGGCAGCCTTCAACTTACAACAGTCCGTTTAGTGACCATTCAAAGTTACAACGGCACTAAAAAAAGTGACTTATGACCACTTTATGTATATGTAGGCGTGTAGGTCTAAACATATGTTGTACTGTAGATAGTGTGTATATGTTGTATATAGTATGTTTAGGTGTGTGTCATGTATGTGTTCGCTTTGGGAGTGGGCAACTAAATTTCAGTTTTGATGTGTGTCGTTTGTGCCCACAGTAAAAAAAAATGACAATAACGGTTATCTTATCTATCTTATCATATTTTTCACAGTTGCGACCTTTGTAGCCTCCCCATGATCAACAGGGATTCACTTCACAGTAATGTTACTCCCTGAACAATTGCAGTTGTTACTTAACAACTGTGGCAAGGAAGGTCGTAAGATGGGGCAAAACTCACTTAAAAATGTTTTTCTCACTTAACAACAGAAAGGTCAGGCTCCATTGTGGTCATAAGTCAAGGACTACCTGTACTCCTAGCCGGGACGCGGTGGCTCAGTGGGTTAGGACGCTGAGCTTGTCGATCAGGAGGTCGGCAGTTTGGCGGGTCGAATCCCGAGCGCCGCATAACAGAGTGAGCGCCTGTTACTTGTCCCAGCTTCTGCCAACCTAGCAGTTCGAAAGCACGTAAAAATACAAGTAGAAAAATAGGGACCACTACGGTGGGAAGGTAATAGCGTTCCGTGAGCCTTTGGCGTCTAGTCATGCCGGCCACATGACCACGGAGACGTCCTCGGACAAGCGCTGGCTCTTCGGCTTTGAAACGGAGATGAGCACCGGCCCCTAGAGTCGGAAACGACTAGCACGCATGTGTGGGGGAACCTTTACCTTTACCTGTACTCCTATTCTATGCATACTTTTCTCCCTGCCTCTCCATCTGGCTTATTTTATGTACAGTGCAAAAAGCCAGGAGTTCAAAAGTACGACAAGTTTATTACATGCTACCGATATCGGAAGAATTGACGTTCGAGGTGAATTGGTGCCAGATAAGAGTCAACAAACTTCAAGGTCAGTTTGCAGTCTCTTAAGTCAAGACTGCAAACTAATGATCCATTAGACCCCGCCCTCAGCCTAAGCCTGGTCATCTTCTACAGTTGTATTTTAATTGCATTTTAAATTTAAGCTCTTTACGTTTTGTTTTAAGGCTTTATAGTTTTATTTTAATCAACCTCTTTATTTTAATCACCTCTTCTCCATGAGCTGCATTGGCTTCCGGTTGCCCTCCAGGTGAGATTCAAGGTGCTGGTAATAAACTATAAAGCTCTAAATGGCTTGGGTCCGGATTATCTCAGGGAACACCTGCTGCCGGCATCAACTTCCCATCGTCCTGTGCGCTCCCACAGGGAGGGCCTTCTCAGGGTACCGCCGGTTAAGGAATGCCAGCGGGTTACTCCCAGGGGAAGGGCGTTCTCTGTGGGCACGCCGGCCCTATGGAACCAACTTCCCACGGAACTCAGGACTGCCCCCGACCTTCGCTCATTTTGCCGGGACTTGAACACCTGGTTCTTTGAGCTGTTTGGCCCAGACTGAGGGGTTTTAACTAATTTAATTTAATTGGGTTTTAGTTTAACTTCAGGGACTGTAATTTAATCATAGTTTTAACTGATTTTAATTTGTATGTTATGTATTTTAATTTTCCCTGTAAACCGCCCTGAGTCCTACGGAAATAGGGAGGTATATAAATTTAAATAATAAATAAATGTTTGCAAGCCTAGGATCACCTTTGGTGAGATGGATGGCATAGAAGCGGAATAACAGTTGGAAGAAGGGACATTGGAGGTCTTCTAGTCCAACCCCCTGCATACAAATGTAACCAATCAATCAATAAACAGTTATTACGTGTGTAGGCACGTAATTAGTTGAATCTGAACTTCTCCTAAGATCCTAACTCCATGGTGGCAAACCTATGGCACGCGTGCCACAGGTGGCACGCAGAGCCCTCTCTGTGGGCACGCGCGCCGTTGCCCCAGTCCTAGGCCTTTAGCTGGGTTTTATAAAACCTTTCCTCTTTAGGCCTTGGCCGCTGTGTGCAAAAAGAAAAAGGGTTCAATCAATCAATCAATTTCAACTTCTCGCGGGGAAAAAAAGATCTTGCAAAGTCGGAATTGGTTGATTGAACTTTTTAGTCCCACACAGTCTGCCATGACCACCATAGCCATGCCCACCCAATGGGCCACACCCACCCAATGGGCCACACCCACTCAGCATCCAGCAATACATAAGTGGGTTTTGGGTTGCAGTTTGGGCACTCGGTCTCTAAAAGGTGCGCCATCGCTGTCCTAACTAATACGGTGAAGGAAAAAAAATGAGAAGGCACATTTTACGTTCACATTTTCCAGTTTCCTTTTACTGAGTCGGCCACAGGTTAAAAAATAAGCAAGAAGCTGTGATGGGCACAAGAATTAACACATCCTTGCATTTCTTTTCTTCAGAAAGGCATCAGCATAATACAAAGAGCTCTGCATCGATTAAGCTAACCATGTTCAATTTCATCAACATCGCCCCCTGTGAAAATCCAATTTGTTTAGGACGGTGTACCGCGATTTCGTTCTTTCCAGCAATAAGAAAATGCTGGACATTGCTACGAAAAAGATGAGCAAAGGGGAAATTTAGCGGCAGCAGTTTCCTTCCCACAAATTTCCTCAACCTCACCAACCAACAACATTTGTTACACCCAGATAAGCTCTTTAGGGTTGACAAGACCAACATGTTGAAATGCAAAGGAAGGATATTCATGCTGAAAATTAGAAGGAGTTCCCTGGCAATAAGCATTGAAACCATCTAATTAAAATAGCAATGGAGTCCTTCTAACTGAAGGCTCCCAAACAGGGGTTAGATGACCAGATAAGTTTATTAGATTCCTGAATTAAACAAGTTGAGCAAGATGGTCTATTAAGAACCTATTCTGTAGGAGAAGAAATGGCAGAGTCGGGCAGAGTCAAAAGAGGGAACAGCCTAGAATCTCTACATAGCCACAAGCAAATTAAATCAAACTCTCCTTGAATGCCATTGACCCTTATCTAACTCCAAGCAAGTGCGAACCATCACTTGACAAGATTCATGGCCATAGGCTTCTAGCAATAACTCAGTATCTAAGATGGCGGCGCCTGGAATGGCTGCGGCTGCATTGGCTCTTGAAGGCAAATAGTTTTGGGAAGGATAGTAAGGGCTATAGGCCACATGATCAGGAAGATTTAAATGTGTTTGAGCAACATGGTGGAACTAAGGTAACAATCAACATACAACCGACAATCTTTGCTGGCATGGCAAGTTTCTAGTTGTTTTGGAACTGTTGGTGAGACCGTTAAAAGTCATTGGCACTGTTTGAATTTGTTCTACCAGCAGCAAGATCTGACTGCTGGCCCAGTGATGGATTCTATTTCAAATCAGGGCTGTTTCCAGAGGAGGCAGAGGAGAAGAGGACCTGGAGCTTATGGAGCGAAGGAACTGGATGAGGCTGTCGGCAGGCCCAGAGGAAGAGAGAGAGGCTTTTGGAGGAGTTGGTGGTGGCGGCAGCAGCGTGCTCCAGGGGCGAAAAGAAGCAAGGCCTCTTTAAGGAAAAGGTGGAAGAGTCAGGATCAGAAAAAGGAAAGAAGGCGAGGTTGTCAGAATACAAGCGAATTTGAGGGCTAATCCACATGGAGCCCCATTTCCATTTGTCCTGTTTGCCATCGTTCACTCCCTAGAGACTAAAATGGACAATGTGAAATTTGAGCGGGCCCCGAACAAGGAGTATATATCGGAGGTGGTGACCCTTTGAGAGCTGTATGCAACGAAATTTCATTTTGATGTATGCCAATTGGTGTACATTCAAAGTGACAATAAAGTTATCATCATCATCATTATTTTAATTGAACTTTCACGTGTGAACTTGGTCTTTCGCACCTGACACCTTCCTACTCATACATTCTGGGATATTCCTCACTTCTGTGGATAAACTGACAGAGGAGCAGACATGGAAAGTGGATTCAAAGATTACATTCATGATTCACTCATTATACTGGATCCCTGGATGAATATGGTGGTTGACGTAAGCATTTTTATCCCGTTCTTCTTTCAAACAATTCAGGATTACTTTCAAGGTTCAATTTTTTCCTCCTAGCAATGCTGCAAAGGAAATTAGACTGTTGTGATTCAGGGTCAGCCTGTGGGTTCGGCAGTTGGGTCGGACGACTCAGAGGAGGAGGGGGGTGTTGAAGAGCTTGCTGATGAGAGCCCTCAGCCAGGCCTCTCCCACTTGGTCACCACGGAGACCCAGCTGTGTGAGCCTGACAGCGTGGATGAAGATGACCCACAGCTGGCCCTGTTCAAGGACGCCTGACGCAGGAGGCAGTCAATCAGGAGTAAACAGAGGAAGGCAATGGGGCTCCTCGGAAAGAGGCAGAGAGAAGCCACGCCCTGAACTCTATATAAGGGGAATGTGTGGGAGGGCTGGTTTGCTGAAGGCAACCGCTTGGATAGTTCCTGTTTCTTAAAGCTCCTGTTTCTTGGTTCGTGTCTTGTTTGTTTTTGTAGCTATAAATTTGGCAGACGTAATTCCAGCCTCTTGCCTTCTTGTAAAAGGGGTTGTCCCTGCCTTTTCTGCAGGGCCGGTAGCAGGCTGGTACAGAACATAGACTCAGACGCCATGTCTGACCCAAGATGACCCAAACCTTTTCAGGGTTAATTGGGAATTCAAATGGGTGTCCCGGATCAAAGATCTTAGAGGTTGAAAAGAATTTCAGGTCATATGCCACAAAGAGGTACAAAGAAAGAAACTAAATGTTCCCATTATGAATAGGGCCATAACAGTATGGCTGGCACATTCAATTTTTGTAGGAAAAAGAGCAATCCATACGTAACATTGGCAAGAATATTTACTTATTTTTTTTATCCACGTTACCGTTTTTATTAGTTTATAATATAAAACACAAAAATACAAAAGCAAATAGTAGGAAAGAAAAGGGAGAGAAAGGGGAAAGGAGAAGTGTAGAAAAGAAGGGAGAAAAAAACGAAAAGGCATTGACTTCCGATTCCCTGGTGCAGTAGAATAAAACAATAACATCAACCTTCAACTTGTTAAAAGGTAAAGGTAAAGGTTCCCCCGCACATGCGTGCTAGTCGTTTTCCAACTCTAGGGGCCGGTGCTCATCTCCGTTTCAAAGCCGAAGAGCCAGCGCTTGTCCGAGGACGTCTCCGTGGTCATGTGGCCGGCATGACTAGACGCCAAAGGTGCACGGAACGCTGTTACCTTCCCACCGTAGCGGTCCCTATTTTTCTACTTGCATTTTTGCGTCCTTTCGAACTGCTAGGTTGGCAGAAGCTGGGACGAGTAACAGGCGCTCACTCTGCTACGCGGCGCTCAGGATTCGACCCGCCAAACTTGTTACTTTTACATAATAGTATTTTATTTTTTATTTATTTTTATTTTAATTCCATTTATAGCCCGCCCTTCTTCGAAGACTCAGGGCGGCTTACAAGCTTAGCAGTAGCCTTCATTCTATGTATATGCCTGCTTATTAGGGCTTTCACACACACACCCCAAGCGGCATTATTACAAAGTCAGCTTAATTGCCCCCAACAATCTGGGTCCTCATTTTACCTACCTCGGAAGGATGGAAGGCTGAGTCAACCTTGAGCCTGGTGGGACTCGAACCTGCACTAATTGCAGGCAGCTGGTGTTACTTAAGGAGGCATTAGCCCACTGCTCCACCAAGTATAAACCAGCCATTTCTATATCAGCCAATCTATCGAACGGGGAAAGCCCAAAATCAAAGTTTCATTCTTTCCCCCCCACAAATCAAGCGCAAAGTCCAGAAGCGGTTTCCAAGTAGAAACAAAAGTATTTATACTTTTTTTTCTTTCTTTAATCAAAAAAAAAAACACCCACCGGTCAATTTAGCCACTAACTCCATCCACTTTAGCAGCCACTCATCCATTGTGGGAATCAAAGTGTCCTTCCATGTTTGTGGATAAAGTTGTCGACAATATTTGCTTATCAAATCAGCTTTCCAAGAAGGAAATAAGCTAATTTTAACATCAAAGGGCGTACAACCACATTTAGTTCTCCTACGCTATTTTTCTTCTAATCCAACTCACATCCAGAAAGCCGAGTTGCAAGAATAAAGTCTGCGGCAAAAGAAAGTTGTGAAAAGAGCTTGACGTAAGAAACAAGGAGACCACACTCGTCTAAGCAGTTCCTTTCTTTTCCTTGCAAAATCAAATCCATTCCAACACACCAAACATATTTTTGGGAGCAACTTCTAAAGTCAACTAACACAACTGCTCTGTGTCTGGCCACGATGAACTAATTCATCAGGTGAATTGATTTCTGGAATTTATTACAGTGGTGGAATTTTTTTTTTAAAAAAAAGGAGAGGTTTTTAATTGTCTTTTTATTTTCCCTGGAAGTTTGGAAGAACTGAAATTGGATTAGCCGGATATGTTAAAAGGAGAAGGAAAAATGCTCTGGTCTAGAACGAAGGCAGAGTTTAAAATGCTCAAATCTTATCAATCTCGTAGGGTTAAAATGCACACTGTATTGATTTCACAAAATATTCTACGGGTCACAACAATGCATGAAGTGAGATAAAGCGGCTTTGGTTTTAATGTGTGCGTTCTTTTCTTTCTACGATTACATCTCCTTATACCCTCAAGCTTCTGTCTCCGGCCTCATGCACAGCTTTTCCTGTAAAGTCTGATATTATCTGTATTTTTTTTTCCTGTTCTGCTATAATTTGTCATCTTCAGAGAAAAACAAACTGCTCTTTCCTTTTGGGGGGTCTTTCTTGTCTCAAAGAAATTGCTATATATCCCATACGTAATCATGTTAAGGTGTTGTTTTTCCTGTTAGACACTGAAGGAGAGCAATGCAACAAAAGGTGAGACGTACACACCAATGCATCTAATTTAGTTCTTTTTTTTTTAACCACTGATCGCTCTTTCAAAAGATCAGGAGAATTTGCAGCAGGACAACAACAGATACGGAAGTTGAAGCTCAAAGCTCAGGAAGAGTCGGACACAACTTAGCGACTAAACAACAACAAACAACAACAAGGCAATTCCCTCCTTCCATGGCACCTCACCAACACCCATGAAATCTCTGATGAAAAAGAAGTTTATGCTTGTCTTGCCTAAACCACCCCCACTGATCTTTCTCGTGTATTCTAGTAACAGTATTCCTTACTTCAGCAGCCAAATAGTTGCCAGTTGCCAGGTGTTTAAATCTGAATAGGCTGTTCCACTGTCCTGCCCCACCGCGACAAGGATCATGATGCACCACCTGCGGAGAAACACACATGGATATGTCAAAGATTGTCCTAACGTAGGAATTCTACTTGGTTCATCCACAAAGATGAGACAGAGGGAAAGAGAGAGGGAGGGAGAGAGCGAGGGAGGGAGGGAGAGAAAGGAAAAGAGAGGAAGAGAGAGGGACAGAGAGGGAAGGAGGGAGAGAGGAAGAGAGAGAGGGAGGGGGGAGAGAGGAAAGGAGAGGAAAAGAAGGAGGGAGGGAGAGAGAGGAAAAGAGAGAGGGAGAGAGAGGAAACAGAGGGGGAGAGAGGAGAGGGAGAGGGAAGGAGGGAGAGAAGAGAGAAAGAGAGGAAAGGAGAGGGAGAGGGAGGGAGGGAGAAAAAGAGAGTGAGGGAGAGAGCAAGGGAGGGAGGGAGAGAGAGGAAACAGAGGGAGAGAGGAGAGGGAGAGAGAGGGAAGGAGGGAGAGAGGAAGAGAGAAAGAAAGGAAAGGAGAGGGAGAGGGAGGGAGGGAGGAAAAGAGAGGGAGGGAGAGAGCAAGGGAGGGAGGGAGAGAGGAAGAGAGAGGAAAAGAGGGACAGAGAGGGAAGGAGGGAGAGAGGAAAGAGAGAGAGGGAGAGAGAGAGAGGGAAGGAGGGAGAGAGGAAGAGAGAAAGAGAGGAAAGGAGAGGGAGAGGGAGGGAGAGAGGAAAAGGGAGGGAAAGAAGGAGGGAGGGAGAGGAAAAGAGAGAGGGAGAGGGAGGGAGGGAGGAAAAGAAAGGGAGGGAGAGGGAATAGAGGAAAAGAGAGGGAGGGAGGGAAGGAGGGAGGGAGAGAGAGGAAAAGAGACAGAGAGAGAGGGAGGGAAAGACAGAGGGAGAAAGAGGAAGAAAGAGGAGAGGGAGAGGGAGAGGGAGAGGGAGAGGGAGAGGGAGAGGGAGAGGGAGAGGGAGAGGGAGAGGGAGAGGAGAGAGAGAGAGAGAGAGAGAGAGAGAGAGAGAGAGAGAGAGAGAGAGAGAGAGAGAGAGAGAGAGGCCCAAGGTCAGGCCCAGGCTGTGCTACCTCTGATCTCTCCCCCTCCTTCTGTAATAGGCTCCCTAAAAAACTGCCACTTCACTATAGTCCATTACGCCAGCTTCCCCCCACCCCCATATGTACCATCTCTCCAAGAAGTCTCATAAATGGAAATTCAGGGACAAAGCTCTTGTTCAGATAGTTTCTACTGCAGCTACTACAGGAGCCATTAGTATGAGGAAAACTAGGAACTGCTAATTGCAAAGCCCAAACAGATCCAAGTTTCAAGGCTCACCACCTTTCAGTCTTTGTATTCCTGCGTCTTCACGTTTTGTTTCGTTTCGTTTTGTCGTGGGTTTTTTTTGGTCAGATGAGCTGTTGCCCTCTTTGCGTTGACATGAGTTTGCATGGCTGAGGCGGATTTCCTTGTAGACCACTGGCTGAAATCGTGAGGTCCAGATCAGGCAAGACCAGGTTCAAGTGACCTCAAGACCAACCTGGTCCTTTAAAAGATCAACACAAAGATGGCAACAGCATATCTGACACCCCCACCCCCCACCCCCCAAAAAAGTGTGGGTGTCAGTGTGGATAAAGCTGTTACAAGGAATACGAAACCCAGTTAGGGAGCTTCTCTGTCCCAAATACCTCTATTTCCCACAAGGCTTTAGAACTGGTTGCCGAAGTGGCTGATTGCCGCAAAGTTGTGCGAAGGAAAATGTGTTGCTTCTGCTGGTATTCGTCGCAGGTCAGAAACTTCTCCTGTTCGGCATGGAACAGTCTGACCACATCTCCCTGAATAGATGGAGAGATGGAAAGAAAGAGGGAGAGAGAGAATGAGACACACACACACACACACACACACACACAGGGAAAGAGTGTGTTGTGTTAGGTTTACTATAGATGAACCTGTAGATCAGTTTTTCTCAATCTGGGCAACTTGAAGATGGCTGGACTTCAACTCCCATCCTGGCCGGCCAAGGAATTCTGGGAGTTGAAGTCGCACGTCTTCAGGTTGAGCAACACCGATTTATACATTTTCCGTAAGGTTTAGGACAGAGAGGCCAAATTGCTGCAGAGTGAAGACCCAAAACCAAAAAGGCCATCTTATTTTTTTCATGAGAGGGAGTTAAAGTGAGAATCTGACTGAGGGACATTGGGGCACACCGTCTTCACCAGTTTGCCAGGACAGAGTGCTTAAAGGATGAACAAAATGGCCTTACAAACACTTCCCACTCTTCAATCTTATGTTGGGTAGAGCGAGGAAGTGATGGTTATCAAAATTTGGTCCATTAGCCATCAGCTTTTTGGTGCAAGGGTTTGGTGCAACTGTGAGGTCCCGTAAGACTAGAGCAGGGGTCTTCAAACTTGGCGTACCTGGCTGAGGAATTCTGGGAGTTGAAGTCCACAAGTCATAAAAGGGCCAAGTTTGAAGACCCCTGGCCTAGAGGCTACCTCATTCTTGTTTATGGCTTTCCAAGCCATTCCGACTTGCAATTTTTCTGAGAGGATGGAAAAGCACAGGATAGGTGTGCAAAGCAATAATCCTTCTGGAAGATGGATAAACAGGACTAAAGAAGGACCATCCTATAAAACGTATGTTTCAGAACAACTTGAAACATTACCTGTTGATCATAAAAATAGCTAAAATCAGGAGCTATGGGAATGAATAAATTTTATAACAATGAAAAACAACTCATCCATACTTACACCTTTAAGCACATCTTCTCTGTAGCAACTGAATTTCATGAACAAGGTGATTTTCCAACTGGTGTTACAATTGACTGCATTGACCTGCATTCAAGGACACCAAGAATTGTTCAATAATAATAATAATAATAATAATAATAATAATAATAATAATAATAATAATAATAATAATAATAATAATAACAACAACAACAACAACAACAACAACAACAACAATAATAATAATAATAATTTAATTTCTATACCGCCCTTCTCCCGAAGGACTCAGGGCGGTGTACAGGGCAAATACAATAAAAATACAATATACAAAAGTTAAAAAGAAATTAAATAGTGCAGCCCAATAACAATAAAAATACAATTAATATTAATATTAAAATACCCCAAACCCATCAGACCAGGCCGGCTTGTTCAAATAAGTATGTTTTTAGATCACGTCGGAAGGAGCGAAGGTCGGGAGACATCCGGAGCTCAACCGGTAAACGGTTCCAAAGGTCTGATGCGCCCACAGAGAACGCCCTCCCCCTGGGGGCCGCCAGTCAACACTCTTTGACCGACGGCACCCTAAGGAGGGAAGGGAAGTTGATGCTGGCAGCAGGTGCTCCCGTAAGAAATCCAGACCCATGCCATTTAGGGCTTTATAGGTCATTACCAGCACCTTGAATCTTACCCGGAGGGCAACCGGAAGCCAATGCAGCTCGCGGAGTAGAGGTGTTACATGGGAGTATCGGGAAACCCCCAACACCACTCGCGCGGCTGCATTCTGCACCAGCTGAAGCCTCCGAGTAGTCCTCAAGGGCAACCCCATGTAGAGAGCGTTGCAGTAGTCCAAACGGGAGGTCATGAGCGCATGAGTGACTGTACGCAAGGCATCTCGGTCCAGATAGGGCCGCGACTGGCGCACCAGGTGAACCTGGGCGAAGGCCCCCTGGTCATGGCTCCTATATGATCTTCCAAAGAGAGTTATGTCATGAAACAGCCACACAGAAAAGTTTCCGTCATGTTACCCTCTGATATTACTGTTTACCCATATCTATTTAATATCCTTTCCTTGTTAGAATAACTTTCTTCCTGTAAAGCTGTCCATTGTCCCCAACAGGACTTGCTGCTATATCTAAAAAAAACAACCCCTCAAATGAAGGTGTTAAAAATAATAAAAATAAGTTATATATCAGGAGATACTTGAGCAGATCCTGGCTTAATATTCCTTAAATCGACTGATAATCTCATATTTCAATCCCATATTTGTATAAATATGGCCGCTAGGGTGTATGGCCAGAAAAACCCCAAAGTGCTTTTTCTCCAAGTGGCAACGGGTCTTTCTTGATTTTTCTTGAAGATGTTTCACTTCTCATCCAAGAAGTGAATTCTTTCTTTTTTCAAAAGACCAAAAAGAGTACAAATCCCTTCCATTCCTCACCAGGTTTTTTTTAGAACTGAAGAAGCTTCTTGTATGAGAAGCGAAACATCTTTTGAGAAAAGCATCTTTGGGACAACCAGGACTTGAATGACTGAGAATCTCCATAGACGTGGCCACGAAAAGACTAAGTCCGTGGTGGCGAACTTATGGCATGCGTGCCACTGGTGGCACGCAGAGCGCTCTCTGTGGGCACGCACGACGTCGCCCCTGGCTCCTAGGCCTTCAGCTGGGTTTTATAAAACCTTTGCACTTTAGGCCACCGCCGTCGTGTGCAAAAAAAAAATAAAGTTCCATCGATCAATCAATTTCAACTTCTCACAGGAAAAAAAAAAGCTCTCGCAAAGTTGGAATTGATTGATTGAACTTTTTAGTCCCACTCAGTCTACCGTTACCAACGCAGCCACGCCCAGCCAATTGGCCACACCCACCCAAAGGGCCACGCCCACCCGGCACCCGGCGATAAATAAGTGGGTTTGGGGTTGCAGTTTGGGCACTCGGTCTCTAAAAGGTTCGCCATCACTGGACTAGGTTATCGCAGTAATACACAAGTAACACTGTAATTTCATATACACAGGTAGTCCGTGAAGGAGGACCACAACTGAGGCCAACATTTCTGTCGCCAAAAGAGAGAGTTAAGTGAGTTTTGCCCCATTTTGTAACCTTGCTGGCTACAGTTGTTAAGTGAATTTGGCTTCCCGGTTGACTTTGTCTTGTCAGAAAGTTGCAAAAAGGGGATCACCTGTGTTGTGACTCAGGGCCAGCCTGTGGGTCCGGCAGCCGGCTCAGATGTCTCGGATGACTCAGATGAGGGGGAGGAGGAGTGTGTGGGAGACGAACCGGCTGATGATGGCTTGGAGGCTTCGCAGAGCCCTCAGCCGGGGCCCTCTTCTCAGCTGCGTGAGCCCGATAGTGCGGAGGATGATGACCCACAGCTGGCCCTGTTCAAGGACGCCCGACGCAGGAGGCAGTCGAGCAGGAACAAACAGAGAAAGGCTGTGGGACTCCTCGGGAGGAGGCACAGGGAGGCCACGCCCTGATCTCTAAATAAAAGGAGTGTTTGGGGAAGGGCTGGTTGCTGAAAGCAACCCTTCCGTTTGAGGATTCAAGTTCCAGTGTTTTTGTTTCTTGTTCTGTTATTTGAGTAATAAATCTTGGCAGACGCTTTCCAGCCTTAGACGCTCTCCAGTCTCTACTGTTTGAACAGGGGTTTGCCTTATTGCAAGGCCGGTAGCAGGCTGGTTCAGAACAACCTGATCCCAGGACACTGCAAACAGTCCTCGATACATGCCAGTTGCCAAGCACCCGAATTTTGATCATGTCACCCATCGGGATGCTGCAATGGTCGTCAATGTGAAAAAGGGCCGTAAGTCACTTTTTCCAGTGCCGTTGTAACTTTGAGCAGTCAGCAAACAAATGGCTGTAAGTCGAGGATTGCTTGTGCACTAGCAAAGAATGTGATGGGTTGCTAATAATGTGGAGCAAGTTATTGCCAGGCAGTGCCTGATGCTGGTGACAAGAGAAAGTTGATCCTGATCAGCTCTTTTTGGAACAAGCTTCCACCTGGGATGACCACTTAACTGCAACCTACCAAAACAAACCTGGTTAGATGGATAAACCCTCATTAAACCTACCTCCTTGCATCCTGGATTATCTAGCAGCTCTATGTTGCTGGCGTGTAGCGGTTGTCCAGCATTAACCGGCATCAGGACAACTTTGTCTCCGACAACAATCTGAAGTTATAAAAAGAGTCACGAATTATCATTCTTTTTTTTTAAAAAAAAATCACTTTATTTCTGTTGCTGTTATTTCTATCATCTGGATTCTATCTCATATCGTGGATTCTTACTGTGAATATACCTGATATCCCTTGCCCAGTAAAAACCCAGTAAGATGGACAGCGATTAATATTTATATTATTTACATGTATACATAGGTTGTATATAGCATGTTTAAATGTTTGTTATGTATGTGTACACTTTTGAGAGCAAGCCAAAAAATTTCATTTTTAATGTGTGCCAATGTCAAACTGAGACAAGGATCCAAATTCTATGCATTCAAGAGGATATTCAAAACAGTAAATCTGAAGGACAACGTGAAGAATTACCATCAGCTGCCCTATGGAGGGATTCCTGGAGAGAGAGAGAGGGAAGATGTTATTTCTGCTAAACATCCCCACAACAGAAATAGGAGAGTATAAGCAGTCTTTCTTGATACATGAACATGGCCTTACTTTAAAAAAAAGGCAGGGGGGAGGAGGGGAGTGCATAGCCTCTAGGTTTAAAAAATTATACTTTAAATGTAATGTGCTAAGTACTGTATAGAAAATAACAGTGGTTGTGGGAAGAGCTGCCTGCAATTAGTGCAGGTTCGAGTCCCACCAGGCTCAAGGTTGACTCAGCCTTCCATCCTTCCCAGGTAGGTAAAATGAGGACCCAGATTGTTGGGGGCAATAAGCTGACTTTGTAAAAATGCCGCTGGGGGGGGTGAAAGACCTAATAAGCAGGTATATACATAGAATGAAGGCTATTGCTAAGCACATTGATTTGTGCTTCTTAGATTGTAAGCCGCCCTGAGTCTTTGGAGAAGGGTGGGATATAAATGGGATTAAAAAAAATGTGCCCACAGTAAAAAAATAACAATAAGGGTTATCTATTGTATTCTATTCCATTCCATTCCATTTTTCTATTCCATTCCATTCCATTCCATTCCATTCCACCCCACCCCACCCCACATTCTATTCTATTCTATTCTATTCTATTCTATTCTATTCTATTCTATTCTATTCTATTCTATTCTATTCTATTCTATTCTATTCTATTCTATTCTATTCTATTCTATTCTATTCTATTCTATTCTATTCTATTCTATTCTATTCCTTGTGGTTTGGGATTACAATTAATTTTATCTTACAACCAACCTGCCTCTATATATTTTCACTGCCATGTTCCTCATCTCCGAACATATATTAACATCATTCCATAAATTGCTCTAGACTAGAGTGTTTCTCCCCTCTTCCCTCCCAGATGCACCATGCATCAAGAGAAGAGAATATTTGTAGCTCAGGGTTGAACTGTGGGGTCCTTGGTGCTCTCTGAGCTTGGTAGTTTTCTTGCAGACGTTTCCTGACCCAACTAGGTAACAACTTCAGTGGTAGAAGGGAGGAGGGGGAGGAGGAGAACTGTGGGTTCCTTGGTACTCTCTGAGCTTGCAGAAGTTTCATTACCTAACTAGATAAAATCATCAGTGCTTAGAAGGGAGTGGGGTTTGTGGAATGGAGGAGAATGAAAAAGGAGGGTGGAGAGGGAGGAGGAGGAGGAGGAGGAGGAGGAGGAGGAGGAGGAGGAGGAGGAGGAGGAGGAGGAGGAGGAGGACTGTGAAGATCTTGGTGATCTCTGAGCTTGTTTGTTTTCTTGCAGATGTTTCATTACCAAACTAGGTAACATCGTCAGTTCTAGAAGGATCTGCTCTGTTTATATCCAAGTGGCTTGCCCTGTCAGTGTTCGCGAGAGTGTCCTTGGTGTTCCTTATTAGGTTATGGTTTGCTGCTTGATTGGTCTGGTATTAATCCTGGCGATCATCTCTACTAATCTGGACGTTGATTGCTGGTGAGGTGACGTTTCGGTATTTTATTTTTTCTTCTTAGCCATTTTTATTGTCTCTTTCCAATGGGGTGCAAATGTTGTTTATGTGCCTGTTGATGGCTGATGTGTCCAAGTGCCAGGCTTCCAGGAATTCTGCAGCATTTATGGACTTAAGCTTGATCTAAAATAAGCAAGCTCAGAGATCACCAAGGACTCCATATACACCATACATTTTCTGGGCTTGTGCAATTCCACACGCATCTTGAAACAGAAGAAGCTAGAGATTCAAGAGAAATGACCAAGCAATCATGCACGGGCAGCTCATCACAAGGGCAAAGTTACAAGTGCACCAGCACCCACGACAGAGCACTGAAAACAGGTGATCCAACTCCTTGTAATTCATCATAGTGTGTGGTACAAAACGTCTGGGAAACAAGATTTCATGGCAGAATTTACCAATACATTCGTACTTCAAATACAGTACATAGTGGTTTGTGGCAAGTAAGTAGCAAAAAGCCAAAACGAATGCTAGGGATTCCGTGAATTTTTCTCTATTTTTGTCACAAATTGGAAAGTGGAGACAATCACAGACCGAAATCACGAAGCTGAGAACTCGTGCAAGTGTCTTACTGTGCCACTCCTTGAAAATATCAGAACATCCACAATAAGATCATAACCTTTTTACACACAGTTGTACTTAACGCAGGGTGCATTGCATGCCATGCTGCTGAAAAAGAAAACAACTTACAGCTACGTCAGGGCAGAGAGAGTATTAGCAAAAGAAACCTGCAGGATTGAACCAGTAATTACAAATTGGCTGAAAGGAGCAATCATGAAGACAATATTAAGATGTGCTTGAGATCACAGAGGAGAAACTCTGTCTCTGAAGTCAGCTTTGGGACAGCTCCAGCTAGAGTGACACAGGTTGTTTCTTGCCATTCTAGTGTTACTCTACTATGGCTTCGGAGAAGCTATCTCAGTAGGTCTTAAAAGGATTGGATTTGGATCCCAGGTGGAAGGGTTTTGTCAACATAAGGTCTTGACCCTTGAACACACGAAAGGGAATCGGAGAACATAGGCAAGCCAGGATGCAAATATTGCAACCCTGGGATCTGAGTTTCTGTGTTTGGGGAACATGGCCAGGAATTCAAAGGAAGTCTGAAAGTGGGAGATGACTTAGTCCAGAGATCTCCAACCTTTCCGGGCTCAAGGACCGTAGGGAAGGAGACCAGCTTCAAAAGTGGTGTGCGTGCGCGCATGCACACACACTGGGCCACGCACACTGGTGCAGCACTAGCAGCCCCATTCACGCACATGACATGCGCTGGCACCGTGCGCATGTGTGAACGGCTGCGCACCCCCCATGGTGGCTAGCGGCCCATTCACGCATGCGCAAACGGGCAGGGCAAACCACCTGGGCTAGTGGCACATGCGCAAATGGGCCGCGGACACCCGCCCCATGGTAGCATTCCTGTTTGTGCCCACTGGCATGCACAAACAGGGCCACGGGCGCTAGTGCGAGTGGAGGGAAAATGCGTGCCCACACGTGCCTGCAGAGCTGTTTCCACGTCCCACTGGCCAAGAGCCCATGGTCCGGTGCCAGGCCACGGACCATAGGTTGGGAGCCCCTGACTTAGTCCACCAAACAAGCTCCGAGTATTTGCTTCAAGTGCTCCAGCAGATGAGATACTTAACTTTCCTTCATTTCTTCAGCTTGAGGAGAAGACAAGGCCCTTCTTGATCACTAAAGACCATTACAATCTCCTGAGCACCACTGTGGGCTTCCCTTATCAGAATCAACTCTGATTCACCAAGCGCTTCATTTAAAACTCTATCTGGGTTTGCTGACACAGAACACCCAGAACTTATGAGTAAGGCTGTGACCTCATTCAAACTTGACATTGCCTTACCCGAGTGGGATCGTGGAACTGCAGGACTATCAAACGTTGCCCCTTTCAACGCAGATCCCATCTGACGACTGACTGCCTTTGTTAAAATAACATGTCAAGATGCAAGGAGACAGCTGTTCGGACGTCACCAAGGAAGGACAAGAAGCTTTGACATTTTGTTTCCCCCGACTGATTTTTGACTGCAGAGGGGACAATTATTCTAACAGCTGTTTAACCCTTCGATCGTCCCAATAGGTGCTTTTTAAAAAGGCAACGGGACTTCGGTTTTCCTTGAAGAGGGCTTGCTTCTGAAGAAGCTTCTTGGATGAGAAGCGAAATGTCTTCAAGGGAAAAACAAAGAAAGTCCAGTTGCCTCTTGAAAAAGCACCTTTGGGACAACCAGGACCTGGACGACTAAAAATCTCCACAGAAATTTAACCGTTCAGTTGTGTACGATTCGTGGTGATTTTACACCTGGGAGGTCTTCAAACATCGTCCTTTTATGACTTGTGGACTTCAACTCCCAGGATTCCTCAGCCAGGCCAAGTTTGAAGACCCCTGTCTTAAATCTAACAAACAAAATGGAGGTTGGCTGAGGAATCCTGGGATTTGAAGTCCACAAGTCATAAAAGGGCCAAGTTTGAAGACCCCCTGCTTTACCAGGCAAGAAAACTCTGTGCTTTTTTTCCCCTGCTGTTGCGTGGTGATCTTTGTGCCGGTTTTGACGTTCTCAAGCCAGCCTGTTCTTTGCTTGCCCTTTGTCTTGTCCCACTAACCATTCCTAGCCTCATGGACTTCTCCGATGAATTTGCACGCACGACGTGGCCAAAGCAAATCCAAATTCTAGCATCTTCGTTACTTCGCTCACTTACATTGTCCCCTTCACTGCGCAGTTTCCAAAAGGGCTGGATGTAGAACCAGGAGCCTTCGTTCCCAGCCGTATCCAAAGAGACCCGCATGGCGTTCTTTTCCAACAAGGCTGGCAACCTCTTATTGACGGTAAGGTACTTGTTGCTCTTGATATGAAGGAGCTGTCAGTGAGGAAAATAAATAAGATCCGTGCATTCAGACGCCGCCATTTGGCTAAGATTCAGCCCAAGGCGTGTCCTATGCTAATTAGAACAGGAGGAAATCTCTTTTGACTGTCTACCTTCCGTGGGAATGGAATCCAGAACTTGGCTAACCGCAATACAAGATGGCTTAATTTAGGAGCCGTGGTGGCGCAGTGGTTAGAATGCAGCATTGCGGGCAAACTCTGCCCACTGCCAGGAGTTTGATCCTGACAAGAGACCTTCAAGGTCCCTTCCAATTCTGTTATTCTGCCATTCTTTTTTCCTTCCTTCCTTCCTTCCTTCCTTCCTTCCTTCCTTCCTTCCTTCCTCTCTTTTACTTCCTTCCTCCCCCTCACTTTCCCTTTCTCTCCCTCCTTCTCTCCCTCCCTCCCTTCCTCTTTTCCTTCTTTTCCTTCCTTCCTTCCTTTCCTTTCCTCCTTTCCTTTCCTTTCCTTTCCTTTCCTTCCTTCCTTCCTCTCTTTTACTTCCTTCCTCCCCCTCACTTTCCCTTTCTCTCCCTCCTTATCTCCCTCCCTTCCTCTTTTCCTTCTTTTCTTTCCTTCCTTCCTTCCTTGCTCTCTCATTTCCTTCCTTTCCTTTCCTTTCCTTTCCTTTCCTTTCCTTTCCTTTCCTTTCCTTTCCTTCCTTCCTTCCTTCCTTCCTTCCCTTCCTTCCTTCCTTCCTTCCTTCCTTCCTTCCATGGGGGTGCAGTGGTTAGGATGCAGAATTGCAGGCAAACTCTGCCCACTGCCAACAGTTCGATCCTGACGGGGCTCAAGGTTGAGTCAGCTTTCCATCCTTCCGAGGTTGGTATAATGAGGACCCAGATTGTTGGGGGCCATATGCTGACATTTGTAAACTGCTTAGAGAGGGCTGTAAAAGAACTACGAAGCAGTATATAAATCTGAGGGCTATTTCTGCTATTGCTATTAGTTTACAGTTCTCAGATTGCAAACGATATCAACTCTCCCCAACAGACAAATGGCTCAAATTTTGAACCGGCAAAATGTTGCCAGCCTGTCACTCGCATTATCTGGCTGATGGCACCAACACACACATGATATCCTATCACTGTCATTGTGGCTTTTTCAGGCAGCTCTGAGTAAACTACACATTAGCTGCAAAACGGTCTCAATGGAAGATGACTCAGCCACCCTTAGATCAAGTCATTCAGTCCTCACAAAGCTTCAAGGCGGCAAAATGACTTCCTATTTCAATTTCCTCATTTAATTTTCCTTGTCTATAAACCACCTAAGGACTGGAATTTTTGACTGGATTTTTTATTTTCCCCTTTTTTTTGCCAAAGATTCCTTTTATCCCTGGTTTTAATGATGACTGTTTATTTTTTTTCTTAAGGAAATTCTTGTGCCTTGAACAGTTCTAAATTTAAAATGTGACATTTGACCCAGAGAGATCAAAGTTTAAACCACCATTGAATCGTAGTGCTGACTACGGGTTACTCTAGGTCAGTGAACTTGGAAGGGCTGTGAGATAAATAGGGGACATAACTGCGTGCAGTAGTACCTTGAGCTTCTGGAGAAAATGCGGGATATATTTGCAATGAATATGGTACTTCAATAGCATTATGCATAAATATGCACGGTGTTATGTTAATCACATTAAAGGACGCACCTCTGAGATACTTATAGCTGGTCATGCAAGGATAACGAAAGTATCGGGAGTCCTCGACTTATGACCACAATTGAGCCCAAAATTTATGTCGCTAAGCAAGACGCTTAAGTGCGTTTTGCCCCATTTTATGACCTTCCTTGCCACCACTGTTAAGTGAAACACTGCAGTCGTTAAGTTAGTAACACTGACTGCTTGTCAGAAGGTCACAAAAAGGGATCACGTGACCCCAGGCATTGCGACCATCATAAATACGAGTCAGTGGCCAAAGCATCTGAATTTTGATCACGTGACCCACGAGGAGGCTGCAACGGTCGCAAGGGTGAAAAAGAGTCGTAAGTCACTTTTTTCAGTGCCGTCGCTAAACGAACTGTTGTAAACCAAGGACCAGCCATAGCCTCTGCTGAATGACTTAACCTTTTGTTAGGAACGGCATTCAGAGCCTGTTTTATTCCTTGGCTTCTAAGCAAATCATGGCACCTCTTCAGGTTTTCATCAAAATGAGAGAAATATCTGGTCTGGGACTGTCCAGGGTGGACTTGAACCAGAACCAATCAGTGTCATATAATGTATAAAATTCATTTAAGTCTCTAGCCCAGGGGTCTTCAAACTTGGCCCTTTTAGGACTTGTGGACTTCAACTCCCAGAATTCCTCAGCCAGCGTGCACGCTGGCTGAGGAATTCTGGGAGTTGAAGTCCACAAGTCCTAAAAGGGCCAAGTTTGAAGACCCCTGGCTCTAGCCCATTTTGGCCACAAACCCCCTAAACTCTTTGAGGCTTTCAAAAACTCACCTGGATCACATTGCTGTATTTTACAATTTCCCCCAGCAACTTCCGGTTCTCACATTCGTTCTGCTTCTGTTCCAGTTCAGCTGCATGCTGCAAGTTAATAGGTCCAGTTGAGTTATTAACAGAATAATAGAGTTGGAAGGAAGGAAGGAAGGAAGGAAGGAAGGAAGGAAGGAAGGAAGGAAGGAAGGAAGGAAGGAAGGAAGGAAGGAAGGAAGGAAGGAAGGAAGGAAGGAAGGAAGGAAGGAAGACAGAATAACAGAATTGGAAGGGATCTTAGAGGTCTTCTAGTCCAACCCCCTACTCAAGCAGGAGACCCTATACCATTCGGACAAATGGCTGTCCAATCTCTTCTTGAAAGCCTCCAGTGATGGAGCACCCACAACTTCTGGAAGCAAGCTGTTCCACTGGTTAATTGTTCTCACTCTCAGGAAATTTTTCCTTAATTCTAGATTGGTTCTCTCCTTGATTAGTTCTGAAGCCCCAAATGGCCCTCAAGAGTAGCCTCTAGATCAGCGGTTCTCAAAATTTGTGGTCTGGGGGACCCCTGATGATTCCCCATACCCTTTCAAGGGCTCCAGAAAGTCAAATAAACAAACATTTTAACATTCCTCAGTTTTAACTTCTAATACAGTACACGTAGATTGATTCTGAGCAAAGCTTTTGGAGTCCTCAGTCACCTTTAAGAAGGCAAATGGGTTCTGAGACCAAAATGTTAGAGAAATACTCCTCTAGATCAGGGGGTCCCCAACCCCCAATCTGTGGGCTGTGGCACATTGGGATCCGGGCCACGCAAGTGATGGCTGAGCACACAAAGCTCCATTTGTGCGCGTAAAACCATCCTCTACCCTACACCTGCCAGTCCATGGAGCCAGAGAAGTTGGCGACCCCTGCTCTCCGTGAAACTGCTCTTAAATATAATTTATATTTAACTATTAAATATAATTGACTATTAAATATAATAGTCAATAAGGTGTATGGAGGTTGAAGTCCCAATATCCAGAATGTATTCTCCTTTCTATGCCAGTGTTCCCCAACTTTGGGGGGATGGCAGCCTGGAGCGGGGGAGGGGGAAAAAGAAGGGATGGTTTTGTGGGAGGGGTAAACGCATGTGCGTGCCTGAACACCCGCTGCTCGCACGCCTTGAGCGCTCAGGCGAGTAGGGCCACGAACGCCTGTGACGCTTGCGACGACCCTCACGCAAGTGGGGCGGTGCACGTGTTCACACACACGTGCCCCGGCCAGCCACTCATGCGGCCCGCTAGTTGGGGGCCACGGTCCCACAGGTTGGGGACCTCCGATCCGTGCCAATGTTCCTCAACCTTAGCTAAGATGTATGGATTTCAACTTCCAGAATTCTCAAAAGTTGCCGAGGTTGAGGAACCCCCGTTCTACACCGCAAATGGGACTCCGTTCCTGTCGACTTGGGGGACATGTGAACTCGGCCGACGGTGGTTTCTGAACCAACCACCTTTCGACGAAACAAGGCTTTGTGGGCTACAGAAAGACAGCCAGGAGCTCGGCGCCTCTTACTTGTAGCTTTTTCAGCAAGGCGGCTTCGGTGTGGTTGCCTTGTTTCGCTTGTTTCGCTTTCCAGTACTGCTTCTGTGCCGAATAGCGGTTCATAGGACACACTTTGAAAAGGCAATCTGAAGAAAAAAAAGCACAAAACCAAGATTTAAAAGAAGGATCTTCTCTCCTCTTTCTACTTTTGCAAATGCTGGCTGGTGGGAGAGCTTGCCGACATAATTGATAGACCAGAGGCATGCAACTGACCCAGCTGGAACTTGCAAAGCCTTTTTTATATCAAATTTTATTAATTTTATCAAAATATAAGACGCAAAGTAAAATAAAAAGCAATCGAAAATTGGGGGAAGGAAAAAGGGGAAGAAAGGCATTGACTTCCAAATCTCTTTGGCACAGTAGGAGATAATAACATTACAGCTCAACTTTTTATTTTATACAATAGTATATATTAGCCATTTCTGTAACAGCGAACCTGTCTTATCAATGAAAAGAAAACCACAATTTCATATATATATATTTTTCTATCACAAGCACACATTCCAGAAGCAATTTCTAAACGAAAACAAAATTAAATATATTCTCTTCTTTGGATTTAACAGATTTAACGATCTCTGCTTTTTCTTGCAAAATCAAGAAAATCCAGTTGCCATTTTGGAAAAAGCACTTTTGGCCATGATCTGGATGACTGAGACTGTCCATAGACAATGGATGCTGTGAGCGAGAAGGAATGAAGAAGCTGGCAAGATGGGACAGAGTCTTGAAATAGAGAGAAGTGTGAGAGAGAAAGTCGACACAACTCTACTTTGATGTTGCTTAACAGATATCAGGATTCTGTTATTCTACTTTACTGTAATAAAATTCTACGTGGGACAAACGGCACATCATTAAAAAGCAGGATCCATGAACACCGGCTGGCCCTCAAATGCCACGATTCCAAATCCATAATCTCTACCCACGCCGACATCAAACAGCACCAGTTCGATTGGAGCAACACAAAAATCATCGGCCACGCGGTTACCACCCGCCACGCTCGTGAGTTCAAGGAAGCCTGGTGCTCCAGAAGCAATTCCATCCACAGGCACATCAACCTACAACCAGCCTACAAAGCCCTCAGAATCCGTATCAACCGCACAACCGACCAGAGACGGCACTGACCCCCAACCAAACCACACAAGCCCCCCTCCCACCAGCAGTTCACCTCCCAATGACCCTGACCCAATGTAACCTCCCCATCACAAGACCTATCAAAGACTCTCATGATGATTCACACGTGACCCATCACTCGACACACCCACACCTGAAGCCCTCGTAAGCAGAAGAACACCGACACTGACGGCCCCTAAACTCCGCTGAAGATGTTACCTAGCCTGGCAACGAAACGTTCGGAAACCAACCCACAAGCTCAGAGGACGAACCTCCACCCTCATAATAAAAAGCATTTGAACCATACATGTTATTTGCCTTGGCCTATTCTGGTGAGCTGACATCAATCTTCATAGCTTGCTCGTTCCTTCCTTTTCTCAAGGTCAGTTTTTCTTTTTTTTCTTTTTTGCAACTCTTTAATCCCTTGTTTCGGGGTAGAGTCAAAGCGTCTGAATGGAGCTGAGCATTTACTGGCTGGCTGCCCTTCCTGACGCCTACACGGAGTTCACAGTACATGTTATTTCTTAGCTCCCTGATAGAGAAACATCTGCCGCTACCTAGGATTGAACTTTCAACTTTCCGAGTGGGAGGCGAGCGTGTTCACCTCTAGGACACCACACCACTCTCCCAAGGTCAGATATAAATTCCTTCAATGCCACCACCGCACATGGGTGCTGCTTGGCCAGTAGAGGGTACTCCTCAATCCGTTTAGTGACCGCACAAAGTTACAACAGCACTGAAAAACATTACCTATGACTGATCTTCTCACGACCGTCATAGCATCCCCACGGTCACGGGGATGAATTTATGATGGCTGTAATGTCCCTGGAAGTCGCACGATCGACATTGGTGACCTTGCCAGCCAGCATTCCGACAAGCAACGTAAATAGAGAGAGTGGACTAATTTCATGACTCTCGGATCTGTTTAACAACGGCCTGATTCGCTTGCAAGGAAGGTCATAAAATTGGATGCAACTCACTTAACCTGGTGAGGTTAAATTCTGGCCTCAAATGCGGTCGTACGTCAAGGACTATCTGTGCATAGCACAATCCTGGCTACCCTCTTCCCTTTCCTCACCTCCTTCTGCAGACATAGCGTCCCCCTCCCAACCAGCTGAAACTTTGGGGGGTCTGGTAGCCGTTGTGACTCTAGGCACGTGGTTTTCACACACAAGCCTACATGCACGGAAATGCACAAAAACAGCTCCCAACCTGATCAGATTCCAGATGCCTGACAACAGCTTCACAAATTCGAAAAGGGGAAAACGCTGGTCTGACATCAATGCATTTATTAGGGAACAATTACTAGGAAGTTGGGCAGCCTGGGGGGGGGGAGGAGGATTCCATTGCATATTTGTGTTTTTTTCCCCAGTTTCCATGTCTTTCAAAACGGCTTCCCTAGTGAAAAACCTCGAAAAATACATGCAAATGACTTCCTTTTTCTCCTCTGCTGTTCTCTTTGCACAATAAAGCACAGAAGGGGCATTGAAGAGAAAGTTTTTGTGAACTGCTAACACCACGTCCCAAGCTCATTCTTCCTTTCCTCTCGTTCGCTTTTGTTTTTTGTGTTTTTGCTTTTTTGCACAAAGGTCAGCTTAGGTAGCTGGTTGCAAAAACAAGCAACTATTGCGACACGGACCGGACCGTTTGTCTTTCCTGCATGAAAATGAAGCTCCCCCCCCCCGCCCCCCAAAGAATTCACTGCTTTGGATGGCTCAAAAAATATTGCAATCCAGGTGCAATAAATGTGATACAGGTAGTCTTTAGGACAGTTTGTTTAGCAATCATTCGAAGTTACAACGGCGCTGAAAAAAACTGACTTATGACCATTTTTCACACTTACAAACAGTTGCAGGATCCCCGCAGTCGTTGAAGAGAGAAAACTTTGGGGTGCCCCTCAGGTGAAGAGAGCTGTGTGCGCGCATCGGCTTGCCTCTCGCACGGCCCAGTTCCAAAAAGGCCACAGCCCGATAATTGGGGACTCCTCTTTTATGCGTATGTTTGACAGTTTGTTTCACACACTTTTTTTGTCTTTGTGGTTCTTGTTAGGCCCTCTTTCCCCCCCCCTTTGTTGGGTTTTTGTATTTTCACTTTGCAAATAAATAAAACATTTACAGGCACTTACTTACGATAGAACTGAGCCCCAAATTTCTGCTGATACGAGATGGTTATCAATTGAAAAAAGATTGATAAAGAGAGCATATATTTGATTTTACATGTGATGACAGAGGCAAGAATCATGTTCGCCACAATATTGGAAAAATGAAGAATTGCCACCAGAGGAAGAAATAATTTAAAAAAAAAATACTAGAATGTGCAGAAATGGACAGACTGAGGCTGAGAGAAAAAGAAGAAACAGAATACGATCAGACTTGCGACTTATTTTATCAATGGCTGGAGAAAAGAATAAAGGATTAGGAATTAAAGTTGTATGAGTGAATGATAAACTCAGACAACTCGTTGTTGAATAAGTACTATTGAATTGTATTATATATATATATATATATATGTGTGTGTGTGTGTGTGTGTGTGTAGATCTTTGGTCATTCGGGTTTTTCCCCACGTAGAATTGGAGATATCAGGGCAACGTTTCGACGAAATCTCATCTGTCATCCTCAGGCTGGTGACTTCAGCTTCGTTCTTCTGGGAGAAGTGTGTGGTAGTGGCTGTTTTTTCTTCTTTTTTAAACTTTCTTTTTTTAAAAAAGAAGAAAAAACAGCCACTATCACACACTTCTCCCAGAGAACGAAGCTGAAGTCTTTATTTCCTGTGTCAGCCTAACCTGAAGGCCATCGACAGGCAGTAGTCATACCGGTGACAGCTCACATTTGTGTAAATTTTTTAAATTGCTAACAAAGAATTAAGGGAGACTGATATGCATTTCAAACTTATTAGTTTTCATCAGTCAGCCATACCCTTCTGAGATTCGAACCTGGGCTGATTGCACATCACTGATGAAAACTAATAAGTTGTCCCATGTTTGGGGCCTAGCAAGGTAATCTAAAAATAGTTAACAAGCATTTGACACATATCTCCCCTTGCTTCTCAGCTAACAAAGCGAGAGAGAGCCTGTGGCTTAGAGGTGAAAACAACTGCCTAATGTGCAATCAGCCCAGGTTCGAATCTCAGAAGGGTATGGCTGACTGATGAAAACTAATAAGTTTGAAATGCATATCAGTCTCCCTTAATTCTTTGTTAGCAATTTAAAAAATTTACACAAATATGAGCTGTCACCGGTGTGACTACTGCCTGTCGATGGCCTTCAGGTTAGGCTGACACAGGAAATAAAGATTTGTCCCATGTTTGGGGCCTAGCAAGGTAATCTAAAAATAGTTAACAAGCATTTGACACATATCTCCCCTTGCTTCTCAGCTAACAAAGCGAGAGAGAGCCTGTGGCTTAGAGGTGAAAACAACTGCCTAATGTGCAATCAGCCCAGGTTCGAATCTCAGAAGGGTATGGCTGACTGATGAAAACTAATAAGTTTGAAATGCATATCAGTCTCCCTTAATTTGAGGGTGTCTTGGCGACATTTCGACAAGGTCCCACTCGTCATCTTCAGGCTGGTGTCTTTGGTTTTGTGCTTGTGTGAGCGAAGCGTGATCGGAGCTGCCGTCTCTCTATAAATACTGGTGGGGATGTGTGGGGTGCTGGCTTTGCTGCTGTAAGTGGATTGGTTGGCTATGATGGAAACAGGTAAAATTTGCAACCGTTTAATGCTTAAGAAATTGTTAGGCACACCTAAATTGCCACCAGTCCAACTAGTTAAGTCAACCTTGTAAAACCTTTCCAAATACATAACTGTGTGGCTTTTAAGATTCAAAAAGAAAGAAAATATTTACTGATCAACAGCAGAGACACAGACAACAAGCTCGGAGAAACAAAAGGAATTAGGTAGCACTTTTTTCTGATGAGCAAATTTTATAGCTTTTTGTGAGCTCCTATTTTCCACCCCCTCTGCTTATATGGTTCTCCTCTTAGAAGCTTCTACAGAGACTCCCCGACGTACGACCCCAATTGAGGCGGAAATTTCCCCACTGTGGTCCTAAGTCGAGTCGGACCCAATTTTACGACCATTTTCATGACAGTCGTTAAATGAATCGCTCTGGTCATTAAGTGAATCCGCACTCATAAGTGTGAAGCCATTCTTACAAGTGGTGCTTTTCTGCTGGAAACCAGGTTACAAATAGCAGTCACATAACCGCAGGACATTACAACCGGTGTTAAATGTTGCCAAATGACCAAATTGCAATCAGATGACAATGCAGGTTGCAGTCATAAGTGCAAGAACCAGTTGTAAGCTTGAGGAGTGAACTTTTTTTTTGGCACTGTTGTAACTTCAAACAGTTGCTAAACGAATGGTTGCAATTGAGGACTATCTGTACAACAATTCAGAACGAGCTTCCCCCTTAATGTTGCCCAAGCATGTCAGAGTAGAAATACTCAGACTTCCCAATTATCCTGGCAACTACTGGTGGGAATTTCTTGGCGGTATATTCCCAACTCACTTGGAAGGACTCTATCTTTTGAGAATCTCGGTTCTAGTATAAGTAATAATAAAAACAATTGTAACAATGGCAGTTGTTACAATTGGTTGTTATTTACAATGTCCTTTTAATGTTGTCAGTGCCGCTAGAAATTCTGTTTATATCAAGCACTACAAAGCAAACAACGAATACAGTCACCATGTGCTTTACTGCTCAACTGCTTAACTCTAACAGGAAGCAGGAAACTCTACTGAGGACAAAAGAGCAGAGAGTTTATACCATAGACCCAAACTTGTAAATACCACCAAGTGCTGGCTGAATACTACTGTAGTTGTTGCATGGAAACACATTCCAACAATGAATTCCAACAAGGGCTTACCTCGGAATTTTTTGGGTGGATTGCAAAGATCGCCTGCTTCGGGCTGAACCACACATCTGTCATCCACCAGCCTAGAAGAAAATTCAAAATGAACAGGATTTATCGTGACTTTTGCATTTATTGATTGAAGCAAAGTGTCCAAAGCTACGACTTTGGCTCTTTTGATTTCACACAACCATAAAACAAATGCTACCCAAAATATAGGTCCTCACGTGAAAAACGTACCAATGTCCAGTTTTGGCACACAACCATGGACTCAATAATTTCCACCCTCTGCGGAATTCTTTTTCAGAATACATAAAAAAGAAGAGTCCTAATTCTTTAGGTGGAGTTCACAGAGGCAGTGTGACCTTGTGAAAACAAAGGGCATGTTTTCAATTATTGGTCTCGGACAGTAAACCAATTCGCTGAACTGAAGCACAGGTGATCCTCGACTTACAACAGTTTGCTTAGCGACCATTTGAAGTTACAACGGCGCTGGAAAAAGTGATCTATGACTGTTTTTCATATTTAACGACCGTCGCGTGATCAAAATTCAGGCACTTGGCAACAAAATTCAAGACACTTGCAAATACAAGTTGCAAATATGCAACTCATATTTATGACGGTCGCCGTGTCCCAGGGGTCACGTGATCCCCTTTTGCCACCTTCTGACAAGAAAAGTCAATGGGGAAGCCTGATTCACTTGGCAACTAACTTAAACAACTGCAGTGATTCACTTAACAACTGTGTCAAGAAACGTCATAAAATGGGGCAAATCTCGCTTAGCCAATGTCTCACTTAACAATAAATATTTGGGGCTCAATTGTGTCCGTAAGTCAAGGACTACATGTATGTAGATATAATAGCATGCTAGGCAATTCAGCCCTACCCAGCAGAGGTCAGAATAACAGAACAATAGAATAACAGAATCGGAAGGGACCTTGGAGGTCTTCTAGTCCAACCCCCTGCTCAAAGCCACCGTCATTACTTTTCTGAGCACTTGTTTTTAAACGGATCCAACTAAATGAACAGAGATACTGTGATAAGAGAGAGAGAGAGAGAGAGAGAGAGAGAGAGAGAGAGAGAGAGAGAGAGAGAGAGAGAGAATATGTTGGGGAATATTAAAAGGCAGAATATTATATTTCCCCAAAGGATCTTAATGGCAGAAACCAATCCCCACCCCAATTCTCTCTGCCCCAAATAAAACCAGGTCTGCAGAAATGCAGATGTGATAAACCTGTCAGAAAGACTGGAGCCAGGAAGCTTGGAGCTGATGGGATTAGAAAGACAAAGATCTCTAGAATCAACAACCCCCCACACCAAATAATCCAACACAGGACATAGTCATCAGCCACAGCCCCAGGGAAGCAGGATGTGACCCTTGGGAAATAAATAGGATTAATCCACCACTATCAGAATAACAGAGAGGCACACTTGGACTCAGGTCAAAGTTCATGCCACAGGAACAACTCCAAACAAAAGCTCAAGAAGGTATAAAACCCCACCATTCCCAGCTACATGTGGTCAGCTTTCCCACAGCCATCTTTCTGTCTGGCTCCCCTCTTCAATAAACTGCAGCCTTCTTTCTAAAGCAGTCTCCATTTTGTTTATTCCCAGCTTAGGACTGAACCCTGATAAAAAATTTTCTTTTCGGGGAGGGGGGGAGGGGGGGAGGTAGGGGGGGGAGGAGGGAGGGGGAAGGGGGGATTCTTAAAGGAAAATTGTATTTTAAAACTTTTCAATAAAAAAAAATAAAAAAAAATTTCTTTTCAACAGAGCCATCCCTCTTCCACTGGAATTTCATCCCTGGGCTTTTGAAATCCTCTCTAAACCACTGGCAAACACAGCAACCTAGTTGTCATTCAGGCACAATCCTCATGTAAATGACCTCACTGTTTCCTAACAAATTAGTAACCAGTACAAGCCTTGCAAAGGGTGCTTGCATGCAAAAAGAGGAAGAAGAAGAAGAAAAAAGTTTTAAAAAAAAAACAAGCTAGAAAGCTCGGAAAGCTTTGCATTTGGATCTATTTCTTACAAGGTTTCCTTTCATTGTGCATGGAGAAATTCCACATTTCCTCCATGCTCCGTTCACCGTTGAAACTTCAGGGGGGTGACTGCCAGGTCCTCTGGATTTACTGCAGCTCACAGGAAGTGATAAGCAGAAAATTCATTCCCAGCAAAGAGGAGGGCTCGCATGAGCTTGGCTCAAGATGCAGCTGGATTTTTTTTATTCTCCTTGCCGTCTGATTTTGGGAGGGGACAGTCAGAAGGGGGAAAAACAGAGCACTGAAGTGCCAAGAATCCAGCGTTGTTCCGCAAACAACAAGCTAAAGCAATTAACAGGGTTGCAAATCAGTCTGCCTTTACGACAGCTTCTTGAACCCACTACCAATGGCAATATTTTTACCCTGTTCTGTATTTTTCCTTTATTTTTACTCTTTTTTTTAACATGCCTCTAGTTGCAATTCTGGTCTGTGATCATAAGAAACATTCTATTCTGTTCTGTTCTATTCTATTCTAATTTTCCAATATCTATTCTATTCTAATTCTAATTCTAATTCTAATTCTAATTCTATTCTATTCTATTCTCCATTCCTCCATTCCATTCCATTCCATTCCATTCCATTCCATTCTATTCTATTCTATTCTATTCTATTCTATTCTATTCTATTCTATTCTATTCTATTCTATTCTATTCTCCATTCCTCTACTCTACTCTACTCTACTCTACTCTACTCTATTCTATTCTATTCTATTCTATTCTATTCTATTCTATTCTATTCTATTCTATCCTATCCTATCCTATTCTATTCTATTCTATTCTCTATTCTGTTCTGTTCTATTCTATTCTATTCTATTCTATTCTATTCTATATTCTGTTCTATTCTATTCTATTCTATTCTATTCTATTCTATTCTATTCTATTCTATTCTATTCATTCCAATATCTATTCTATTCTATTCTATTCTATTCCAGTGATGGTGAACCTTTTAGAGACCGAGTGCCCAAACTGCAACCCAAAACCCACTTATTTCTCGCAAAGTGCCAGCACAGCAATTTAATCTGAATACTGAGGTTTTAGTTTAGAAAAAACCAACTCACACATTAACATCTTTTGTCTTAAAAGAAAAACACAATAACAAAGCTTTCAATGATACAAACAACTTTTTATTGAAAGGTGAAAGTTTGCATTTGGCATGCTTTTGAACAATTCATGTGATTTTTGCTGATAATTTGTCTAACCTTGGCTTATACTTTGTAACTTTGAGAGCAACACATGCAGCACTCGGGTCATCCGTTAGTCTGTTTCTGGTGTCAGATTTGATATAACTCAAAGCTGAAAACAGCGCGCTCACTCCGGAGGCTTGTTTTGGCTAGGAAGGGGCTTGAGAAATGGCTTTTTCCTACGAAAACATAGCCAAAGAGCAAGGTGTGCATGCCCACAGAGAGGGCTCTGAGTGCCCCCTCTGGCACGCATGCCATAGGTTGGCCACCACTGCTCTATTCTATTCTCTATTCTCTATTCTCCATTCCATTCCATTCCTTATTTTCTCTTCTCCTCTCCTCTCCTCTTCTCGTCTCTTCTCTTCTTTTCTCTTCCCTTCCCTTCCCTTCTTCCCTTCCCTTCTCCTTGAGAAAAATAGAGACACTTGGAGAAAAAAACCTGGCATTCACTAGGGCCATAGATATACTTCCAGATATCTTCTTGCTACATAAATGCAATTCCGGTCCCACCTCTGTTCGTAAGTCGAGGACACCTGTCTCGTCAAATGAGCAGTCGATATACACAAGATGCAATAAAATCCTTCATTTTCGAGGTGAAATCTTCACCTCCTTCGTGGAGGGGGAATACCCAGCCATAACGCCGCCCCCTCTTCTACGATCAAACTCAGAAAAATAGGAAATGCTATTTTAGCTGGGAACTTTCCTCTATGCAACTGAAACCCCACCCACGTAGCACTTCGTTTATGCACGCAGGGGAAGGTGTCCTGGCATCTTAAAAAGTTCACTGAAAGCTATCATGATAAGTGTGTGTGTGTGTGTGTGTGTGTGTGTGTGTGTGTATAAACATATAAAGACTGTTAGACAGAGATTGAGCAAATGTGGAAAAAGAAAGCAAGTTGCGGTGCCAAAGTGGGGTGGTGCCACAAGAAGAAAGGGCAAAAAAAATCTCAAAACGTCAGTTACAAAAAAATTGTTTCACTCAGAGCAACAATATCTTTACACGGTTTGAGTTCTTTGGGAAGGGTAAAAGTCAAAAGTATCAAACTTAAGTCAGAATTATCAGGTACTGAATAATGATGATGATGATGATGATGATGATGATGATGATGATGATGATGATGATAGCAGCAGCAGCATCTGACTGACTGTGCAGCAATAACAATAAGAATTGTCTAGCCATCCATAATAAGGATGATGATGATGTTGGCACCCATTTGGCTGAGTCAAACTCTTGGCGATTCTATAGCTCAGGTCTCTCCGCTTCCGATCTCATGCAACGTCAACCACCCCAACTCGGTCAGTTAGGAAAGACAGACTCCTGGTCCATGATAAACCAAAAGTACACTTTACTAACTTTGCAACCAGTTCTACGTGGGACAAATTAAAAACCAGGATCCACAAACACCGGCTTGCCGTCAAACGCCACAATCCCAAATCCTTAATCTCTACCCACACCAACACCGAACAGCACCAGTACAACTGGAGCAAGACAGAGAATCATTGGCCACGCTGCCACCTGCCACGCTTGTGAGTTCACTGAAGCCTGGCACTCCACAAGCAATTCCGTCCACAGACAAACAATCAGCTTACAAACCCCCCCTTAGAATCCAAATCAATCACAGCCAACCAGAGACAACAGTGACCCCCCAACCAACCCACGCAAGCCTCCTCCTCCCCCCCACCAGCAGTTCACTTCCCAAGGACCCTGAATTGATCTAACCTCCCCATCACAAAACCCATCACAAGCCTCTCACCGATGACTCACACCTGACCCATCACAAGGCCCTCACTCGACACACCCACACCTGAAGCCCTTATAAACAGAACGCCGACACTGACATCCCCTATACCCGTGGTGGTGAACCTATGGCACAGGTGCCACAGGTGGCATGCAGAGCCCTCTCTGTGGGGACGCGCCCCATTGCCCCAGTCCTAGGCCTTCAGCTGTGTTTTATAAAACCTTTTCGCTTTAGGCCTCCACCGCCATGTGCAAAAAAAAAAGTTCAATCAATCAATCAATTTCAACTTCTCACAGGAAAAGAAAAGATCTTGCAAAGTTGGAATTGATTGATTGAACTTTTTAGTCCCACCCAGTCTGCTGTTACCACCGCAGACATGCCCACCCAATTGGCCACACCCACCCAATGAGCCACACCCACCCAAAGGGCCACGCCCACCCAGCACCCGATTATACATAAGTGGGTTTCGGGTTGCCATTTGGAAACTCGGTCTCTAAAAGGTTCGCCATCACTGCCCTATACCTGTGGTGGTAAACCTATTGTTCTGTACCAGCCTACTACCGGCCCTGCAGAAAAGGCAGGGACAACCCCTTTACAAAATGGCAAGAGGCTGGAACTAAGCCTGCCAAATTTATTAACATAAAACAGAGCAAACAGAGCAAACACGAACCATGAAACAGGAGCTATTCAAACGGTTGCCTTCAGCAAACCAGCCCTCCCACACATTCCCCTTTTAAACAGTTCAGGGCGTGGCTTCTCTCTGCCTCCTTCCAAGGTGCCCCATTGCCTTCCTCTGTTTACTCCTGATTGACTGCCTCCTGCGTCGGGCGTCCTTGAACAGGGCCAGCTGTGGGTCATCTTCATCCACGCTGTCAGGCTCACACAGCTGGGTCTGCGTCATAACCAGATGGCTGAGGGCTCTGCGGAGCCTCAAGGCTATCCTCAGCAAGCTCTCCAACACCCCCCTCCTCCTCCTCTGAATCATCTGACCCAACTGCTGAACCCACAGGCTGACCCTGAATCACAACACCTATGGCCCGCATGCCAGAGCTGGCACTCAGAGCCCTCACTGTGGGCACGTGTGCCATCGCCCCAGCCCTGCTCCCCCACGGCCCCCTCCTCACCAGCAGCCCCCCCCCGAGAGTCAGCCCTGAGCACGGTCCACGCACAGCAGCGCAGCCAAAGACATGGCAGCCAGGCAGTGGGAACAAGACTCCGCCCTCACGCCCTGTCACACGAAGATGATGCTGCAGTGTGCGGGCAGAGGGTGTGGCTGCCATGGCACTGGTGGGCTGCCTGGGTGATCTGCTGCAGCGGACCGTGGCGGCGGTGGGTGGCCCTGCGGGTGGGATGGATGCAGAGCGGGGGTGGGCAGAGAGGTGGGGGCGGTTTTGGGGCACTCGATCTCTAACAGGTTTGCCATCACTGCCCTATACTCCACTGAAGATGTTACCTAGCCTGGTAATGAAATGTTCAGAAACCAACCCACAAGCATCCTACACCAGGGGTAGGCAACCTTGGCTCTTTTATGACTCGTGGACTTCAACTCCCAGAATTCCTGAGCCAGCATGGCTCAGCTTGGAAACCTCTCCCTTTCCCCTTAGCGTGGCTGGCTGAGGAATTCTGGGAGCCAAGGTTGCCTACCCCTGGCCTACACCCAAGCTAGAGATATTTGCCACTGTTGCATACTTTACTAAAGCTAAAGTGGTTACAGAAGAAGCAAGGCTGGATCTGGGTTTTTCGCGCACTTACCGTATTTTTCGGACCATAAGACGCACCTGACCATAAGACGCACCCAGTTTTTAGAGCAGGAAAACAAGAAAAAAAAATATTCTGAACCAAATAGTACCGGTATACTAAAACAGGGCTTTTCAACCTTTTCATCCATTGTACCACTTTTAGGACAAGGCAATGTCCGAGTACCACCAGTCGCCCAGCAAGGTGTCAAAAACTTGACACCCCCCCCCAAAAAAAAAGGAAAAAAAATGATAAAGTACAGATAGTCCTCGACTTACAACGATTCACTTAGTGACTGTTCAAAGTTACGGTGGCACTGAAAAAAGTGACTTATGACCATTTTTCACACTTATGAACGTTGCAGCATCCCCAGGGTCACGTGATTTATATTTGGATACTTGGCAACTGATTCATATTTATAATGTCACATTGTTCCAGGGTCATGTGATCGCCTTTTGCAACCTTCTGACAAGCAAAGTTAGTGGGGAAACCAGATTCACCTAACAATCATGTTACTAATTTAATTTCTCTCTCTCCTTCTCTTTCTCTCCCTCTCTCCCCCTCCCTCTTTCTTTCTCTCTCCTCTCTCTCCCTCTTTCTCTCTCTCTCCCTTTCTCTCCCTCTCCCTTTCTCTCCCTATTTTTCTCTTTCCCTCTATTTCTCCCTCTTTCTCTCCATTTCCCTCCCTTTCTTTCTCCTTCTCTCTCTCTCTCTCTCCCTTTCTTTCTCTCCCTCTCTTTCCCTCTCCCTCTTTCTCTCCCTTTCTCCTTCTCTCTCCCTCCCTACTTCTTTCTCCTTCTCTCTCTCCCTGTCTCTCTTTCTCTCTCTCTCTTTCTCTCTCTCCCTCCCTCTCCCATTGTCCCTTCCTTCTTTCCTTCCTTCCTTTCTTCCTTCCCTCCCTCTTTGTCCTTCCCTCTCCGCGTTAGAGCAGTACCCGCAGAGGCGGCCCTGGGCCCCGGCTTTCTCTTGCAGAAAGCAAGCTGAAACGGAGCGAGGGAGATTGCCAATCGGCTGATCTTGCGCTCCTGCAATCTCCCTCGCTCGGTTTCACCTTCCCTTCCTACAAGAGAAAGCAGGCTGAAAGCGAGCGAGGGAGATTGCAGGAGTGCGAGATCGGCCGATTCGCGTTCCTGGCAATCTCCCTCGCTCCGTTTCAGCCTGCTTTCTCTTGTAGCAAAGGAAGCTGAAACCGAGCGAGGGAGATTGCAGGAGCGCGAGATCGGCGTTTCTCAGCACGTGCCGATTTGTGCTCCTGGCAATCTCCCTTGCTTTCCACTTGCGGAGGTTGGGGCTGGCCATACGGATCACCTTCGGACCATAAGACGCACCCTCGTTTCCCCCCCCCCACTTTTGGGGGGGGAAGTGCGTCTTATGATCCGAAAAATACGGTAACTTTCCCTTTTGGGTCTAACAGAAAGAGAACTGGGGAGGGGGGAATTGGAACTCTGATTCTAAATAAGGTGACGGCAGCAAGATTGCTCTGTGCATAAAAGTGGAAGGATGCCACGATTCCCACCACGGACGAAGGGTTAGAAAAGCTGACGGAGTTAGCAGAGATGGCCAGATTGGCTGTGCTGATAAAAGAAAAGAACGTTAAGCCCTTTTTGTTTCCACCGTTTCTGGACTTTGTGCTTGAGGTGGAGAAAAAAAAAATCATACTTTGATTTTGGGTTTTACCGATTAGGCTGATTTGCCGATCTAGAAATGGCTAGCGCCTACGACTATGGAAATGTAAAAAGTTGGCATTTGATTTTAATGTCTGATTTTACTGCAACAGAGGGAGTCGGGAGTCAAGGCCTTTTGTTTCTTCCCCTCCCTTTCTTCACACCGTTTTTGTTTTCCTTTTTTCTACTATTGTCCCCTACTATTTGCTTTTGTATTTTCACATTTTGTGTTACAAATGAATAAAACTAATTCCAAAAAACCCCAAAAACCTTTCCCTTTTCCCCAGCCAACCCTCTGCTGCTTCTCACGGGACGGAGTGGCTTGGTTTCAATACTACTTGTCCTGCTCCCAGCAACTTCCCACCCCCCATTACTAATATCAGGCTGTCAGCTTGCAAGGCGTAGCTTAGCCAAATGGCAGCCATGACACATTACTTCTTTGTTCTATGCTGTGGCCGGGGTCAGCTTTGATAGTATCCAGCCATCGTGTTCTTTGGCAGCCTGGCTTCCTTATAATAATAGGTAGATAAAAATGTCAAACACAGTCTAAAGGCTTGGCCGACTGGGTGACCAAGCATGAAACTAGAAGACCAACTTGATCGCAGCTTGGCTTGATTATAAGAAGCTGTCTGATTTCCCCGGATAATCAAATGCCTGGAAATAACAGGAGACTGTAGAAACATCAGAAGGTTTGTGCAAAGATTGATGGCACCATGGAAGATATGCTTGTGTTCTGTTCCAGCCTACGACCGGCCCTGTTTGTGTGTCAGGGACAACCCCTTTTTCCTTTTTACAGTCAATAGGCTAGAAAAAACCCAACCCAAATTTAGTTACAGTTTAAACAAAAAAGCAATAGAATATTTCCTTCAATAAAATAAATCAAAATATCAAACAAGAGTTAAACAGAAGTAACAAGAACAGACCAGGACTCTCTCAGAATGTCTTCAAACGGTTGCCTTCAGCAACCAGCCCCGCCCACACCTTCCCCTTTTATTATCAGTCTCACTGCCTTCTCCTCCTCTCATTGAGTTGCCTCATTGATTTTCTCTGCTCTGCTCTGCTGGATTGCCTTCTGCTTCTAACGTCTCTGAACAGATTCAGCTGTGACTCATCTAAGTCCAACACCTCGTGCTCACACAGCTGGGCCTCATGAGGAACATGACTGGAGGGGCCAGGCTGAGAGTCCTGCAGTGCATCAGAACCTCCCTCCGACACCAAAGGCTCTCCTAACCCCTCCTCCTCCTCCTCTTCAGATTCATCGGACTCAGCTGCTGGGAGCACAGGCTGACACTGAATCACAACAGGTTGCTGGTCAATGGTGAGACACTGGAAGGGGTTAATATCAAGAGAGGAATATTTAAAGGAGACTCATTGTCATTACTGTTGCCTTTCATTGCATTGATTCCTGTATCAGCAGTGCTGACATTGGTATTATCAACATGAAAAACATCCCACCTCCTTTCCATGACGATCCGATGCTGCATGGCAAAACACCATCTGAAATAAAATCACTGCTCAACACCGTCCATATATACAGTCAAGATACTGACACGGAATTTGGACCGGATAAATGTGCCACAATCACCATCAATGTAAGAAAAATTGTAAACCTTGAAGGAATCAAGACGTCCTTTGGAAATCTGATCTGGATGACGAAGATGGCTACAAATATCTACGGACCTTCTCATTCACCCAGGTTAAGAAGCTTCTTCAGCTCTTGGATGAGAAGTGAAACGTTTTCAAAGCAAAATAAAAAATAAAAAATCCAAGAAAGTCCAGTTGCCTTTTGGGGAGGAAAAAGGACTTTTGGGAGATCACTTCAAGAAGCATCTGGGCATCCTTCAAACTAGCAAAATCAGGCAAACCAAAGTCAAGAAAAAGGCCAGTACTAAATACACCCAAGAGAGTGAAGAAGACTTTAAAGTCTAAACTCAGTGAGGAAATATCAAAGCAATGAACGCCTGGATAATTCCAACTAGTAGATACACAACGGGAAGAATGGAATGGATTCAAGCAGAACTAGAAGACCTGGATACGAAGACCAGACATTGACCAAAAAAGCCCTTGTAGAATATCTGAAGGATAGTGAAGAAAATGCACTGAAGCGAGTAAATCATGAAGGTCTACTGAATACTGGAGAGATCAAACTGGCTGTTCTGTACCAGCCTGCTACCGGCCCTGCAGATAAGGCAGGGACAACCCCTTTTACAAGAAGGCAAGAGGCTGGAACTAAGCCTGCCAAATTTATTAACATAAAAACATAAACAGAGCAAAGAGAGCAAACACGAACCATGAAACAGGAACTATTCAGCAAACCAGCTCTCCCACGCATTTCCCTTTTATACAGTTCAGGGCGTGGCTTCTCTCTGCCTCCTTCCGAGGTGCCCCATTGCCTTCCTCTGTTTACTCCTGATTGACTGCCTCCTGCGTCGGGCGTCCTTGAACAGGGCCAGCTGTGGGTCATCTTCATCCACGCTGTCAGGCTCACACAGCTGGGTCTGCGTCGTGACCAGGTGGGAGGGGCCTGGCTGAGGGTTCTCATCATCAAGCTCTCCAACCCGCTCAGCAACCTCTCCAACACCCCCCTCCTCCTCCTCTGAGTCGTCCGACCCAACTGCCGAACCCACAGGCTGACCCTGAATCACAACACTGGCCTACGAGAAAGACCAAATGAAGAATAGGAAAAATTATGGAATAGCCAAGGAATATCTGGTCAGGCCATTAAAAAAAAACACCTGGCAAAACAGATTATAAGTCCTGACAGTGGCTAAGACTAGGAAAGTTGAAGAAAGAGACGGAGGGTCTAATTCTGGATGCGTAAGGCCAAGCCTTAGGAACAAATGCATACAAAGCCAAAATTGAGAAGACAGCAAAGAAACTGAAGACAGAGTAGAACACTTCAGCTGCTGCAAGAAGACCACACAGGCTGATTACCAACAACAACATGACAAAATAGCAGCAATGGTGCCTTGGAAGATCTGCAAGAAATAGCACTTGGCTGTAAGCAAGAACTGGTGGGACCACAAAACAGAAAATGAAGACGCTAAAGTGCCCTGGGATATTAGAACGCAAAGACACAAAACCCTGGACTTCCAACAACTGTCGATAAGAAAGACAAACGAAGTCTGGATAGTGGATGTGGCAGGACCTGGAGACAACAGAAGAGAAGAGGAAGAACTGGAGAAAATTGCCAAAGACGCAAAGCTGCAAATAGAAACAGAACGACTGTGGCAGAAGAAAGCAAAGGAGGTCCAATAGAAACAGGCGCCTTGGGTGCAATCACAAAACACCACTTGAACATCACGGGCATTGACAAAATCCCATCAGCCAATTGCGAAAAGCAGCTTTATTTGGAACAGTTTTAGATCAGGGGGTCTTCAGACTTGGCCCTTTCAATGACTTGTGGACTTTCAACTCCCAGAATTCTTCAGCCAGGCAATGCTGGCTGAGGAATTCTGGGAGTTGAAGTCCCCAAGTCGTGAAAGGGCCAAGTTTGAAGACCCCTGGTTGAGATCCTGCAACAGTATCCTTAAAGAAAGAGCCTTGGTGGAGCAGTGGGCTGATGCCTCCTTAAGTAACACCAGCCTTCTGCAATTAGTGCAGGTTCGAGTCCCACCAGGCTCAAGGTTGACTCAGCCTTCCATCCTTCCGAGGTAGGTAAAATGAAGACCCAGACTGTTGGGGGCAATAAGCCGACTTTGTAAAAATGCCGCTTCGGGGTGTGTGTGAAAGCCCTAATAAGCAGGCATATACATAGAATGAAGGCTATTGCTAAGCACAATTGATTTGTGCTTTAGATTGTAAGCCGCCCTGAGTCTTCGGAGAAGGGCGGGATATAAATGGGATTTTAAAAAAAAAGACCATCAAAGAACAACATCTGCCTCTCCCAGGTCCTTAGGAAGCAATCAAGAGATGGTAAAATTGCCAAACCGAGTCTAAACATCTGGATGGCCGTGCGATCAACCAAAATAATACACCAAAGCAACTCTTCTGAAGTACAACTCTTGTGTTCTGATTACTTTTTGGGGGAGTGTGGGGGGAGAATGGAAAACTGTCTTGTTTTGATCAAGTCTCTGATGCTATGCAAAGAAGGAACTTAGTTGCTAAGTAAAAATCAGCTGCTTTGGAGTCAGAGAGCATAGTCAGCAATATTGCTTAGCAATAAGGGGAACTGGGCATTTCTCCTGTTTTACTTTTCTTCATATTTCACACACACACACACACACGCACACACACACACAGAGGCACTTTTTAGAATTAATAGTTTCACGTTACTCATTCAAACTGAGCAATCTGGTATCAATAGAGCCATATAAACAAGCAGCAAACCCAACCCTTCCTCGCACTGACGACGTTACCTGGTTGGGTAATGAAATGTCTACAAGTAGAGCTAGAAGGCCCCAAGGGCTCCACAGTCAGACCTCAGTACAGTATAAATCTAAATGAATGATTTTTAGCTGAGAATCCCGGGAATTTATTCTTTTCAATAAAACACGGAGGAACTTAACATCTCCTGCAGGCATGGCATATCTCCAGCTATTTTCACGAGCCATCAAATTTAACTCAGCTGCTTACTAGGCTAGGGACACTGGGAAAAGTTTTCTTTAAAAAAGTATGAAAATACACCAGATTCATACCGGTACAGGTCGTTCTCGACTTAACACCACAGTTGAGCCCAGAATTTGTGTTGCTAAGTGAGAAATTTGTTAAGGGAGTTTCCACCACCCCCACCCCCCCGTTTTACAACTTTTCCTGCTACATTGGCTAAGTGAATCGCTGCAGTTGTTAAAATTAGACACACGGTTGTTAAGTGAATCCGGCTTCCCCATTGACTTTGCTTGTCAGAAGGTCGCAAAAGGGGATCGCGTGACCCTCGGGGGACACTGCAACCGTCACAGAGATGTAAGGGTTGCAAGAGTGAGAAAGGTTAATACGTCCCCTTTTTCGTTGCTCTTGTAACTTTGAACCGTCACTAAACTGTTGTAAGTTGAGAACTACATCTGGGCCGCTTTTCAGCTGCACTTGTTTCAGCACGAACGTCAGATAGTATTTTTGTTATGTAGTCCATTTCATCCGAAGCACCTAGTACAAAACCGAATAAAGCTATTTTAAGGGCACATAAATTATGAAGAGTTTTAATTAACTGCACCCAACAGGTTTTAACCAGCACACACCTGCAGGAAATATAGATACATCATCTTCCAATTATTCCTGACAATCATTTGCAACAGCTGGATTTGATTTATGTCTGGTCTTGCCAAAACCACACCAGCCAGCATTTTTTATTATGTGTCTACCTTGGCGTTGTGCTTAGCAACCTTAAACAAATAGGAAAAGTATGAAGTACGGATGGAAACTAATTGAAGGAGAGAACCAGCCTAGAACTAAGGAGAAATTTCCTGGCAATGGGAACAATGAATCAGTGGAACCGCTTGCCTCTAGACGTTGCTGGTACTCCAACAGTGGAGGTTTTTATGATAAGTCTGGACTGTCATGGCCTGAGCAGGGGGTTGGGCTAATCCAGGGCTTTTCAATCTTTTCACCCATTCTACCACTTTTAGGATATGGCAACATCCGAGGACCACCAGTCACCTGGCAAGGTGTCAAAAACTTGAGGACCAAAAAAAAAAGAAAGGAAAGGAAAAAAGTGATGAAGTACAGGTAGTCCTCAACTTATCACATTTTGCTTAGTGACTGTTTGAAGTTACAATGGCACTGAAAAAAGTGCCCCCCAAGCCACAACCGAGCAAGACACCTGCCTGCCTGCCCGGCGGCGCTCTTCCTCCTGTCCGAGGTTTTCATTGTTGTGAGCATTTCTGTTGAGGATTGGCAGCAGGGGTGTGGTGGGGTGGGTGTTTGGTTTTTATTCCCCCCCTCCCGTCTGCTGGGTGGTTGCAGCAGGTTTTGGTCACTTCACATGACCCTGGGACACTGTGACCGTCATAAATATGAATCGGTTGCCAAGCATCTGAATGTAAATCACAAGACCCTGGAGATGCTGCAACATTCCAGCTGATCGGCGCTTCTTCTGGGCTCAGCGGAAGCGCCAGGATCAGCGCTGAGCTCCAGCTGGAGCCTGGCGCTGATCCTGGCGCTTCCGCTGAGCCCTGACAGCCCCGAAGAAGCGCTGATCCTGGCGCTTCCGCTGAGCCCTGACAGCCCTGCAGCTCCAGCCGTCTCTTGCTCAGGCTTGTGCGGTGCTGCCACTGGTTCAGCTCGTTCCCCTCCCCCGCTACCACTTTTCTAGGATGGTCGCGTACCACCTGCCAGGTGCCAATGTACCACAGGTGGTACCCGTACCACTGGTTGAAAAGCCCTGGACTAGAAGACCTCCAAGGTCCCTTCCCATTCTATTATTCTGTAATTTTGGGGATTGGTTACACACTGCAATGAAGCGTATCCCAAAATTTATTCTCCAGTACAACAAAGAGGCATTAAGTAGAGAGGAACAGAGAAATATTTCTACCTAAGCTTAATGTATGATATTTACTTGGTTCCCAACAAACCTCTGCACGAGGAAACTGAATGCTAAATGAAAATAAGAAAAAAAATCCTGCAAGATTCAACTTAAAAGAGGATTTACTATTTCGCTCCTTACTCTACAAATTTGGCCATAGGGTTAGGGAATTTGGAGGCTTATTCGGAACTGACCTTCTCAGTGACAACGAAACACAGTCTCTGTTATTGTGTGGCTGATTCAGCTACGCGGTTTTATCATATCACACACCCCTACTACACAATCTCTGTTTTCCATTAAAGGAAAGAAGTCAAGGCAGGAAAACAGACAAGTATCAATGCCACTCTCTCCCCTCCGAATATTGCTTACACAGGTAGTCCTCGGCTTACAAGGGTTCGTTTAGTGACCATTCACAGTTACAACGCCACTGAAAAAATGTGATTTATGACCTGTTTTTTTTTTCCAGTTACGACCTTCGCAGCCTTCCCCACAGTCAGGTGATCAAAATTCAGATGCTTGGCAACCGATTCATACTTCTGACGGTTGCTGGGTCCTAAGATCATGTGATTCCCCCTTTTGCGACCTTCTGACAAGCAAAGTCAATGAGGGGAAGCCAGGTTCGCTTAACAACCGGGTTACTAATTTAACAACTTGCAGTGATTCGCTTAACCACTGTGGCAAGGAAGGTCGTAAAATGGGGCAAAACTCACTTAACAGATGTCTCACTTAGCAACAGAAAATTTTGGGCTCAATCATGGTCGTAAGTCGAGGACTGCCTGTATATACATACGATATGAAGTTCCTGTATTTTTTAAAAAATATATATTCTAGGGAAAAATATGCAGATTAACCTAAGAAATAGCATTAAATGTTGCAATATACAGCAGTGTGCAAATATTGGATACAAAGGTTTAATAAGATACTTTGTATTTACTGAACAGGAATACAAAAATACACAGGGGGTGGGAAGGGAGAAAAATACTTGTAAAGTTAATTCTGTACATGTCTTTCATTGTACAGTATTAACATTCTTCTTGCACAGAGTCATACGCAACTGAGGTGGTGGAAATTAATAAGGATAATTGAGTTTGGTCTCGTGCCAGGCTAGAAAGCAAGAGACAGTGAGTTCTAGTCACGAAAGCCAGTTGGGTGACTTTTGGCCAATCGCCAGGAGACAGTGAATTCTAGTCCCACTCTGGGCATAAAACCCAGCTAAGTGACCTTGGACCAATCACCAGGAGGCTGGAAGTTCTAGTCCCGCCTTCAGCATGCAAGCCAACTGGTGGCTTTGGGCCAATCACCAGGAGACTGAGTTCTAGTCCCGCTTTAGGCATGAAAGCCGGTTGGGTAGCTTTGGGCCAATCACCAGGAGACTGAGAGTTCTAGTCCTGCCTTAGGCATGAAAGCCGGTTGGGTGACGTTGGGCCAATCACCAACAGACTGAGAGTTCTAGTCCTGCCTTAGGCATGAAAGCCAGTTGGGTGGCTTTGGGCCAATCACCAGGAGACTGAGAGTTCTAGTCCCGCCTTAGGCATGGAAGCTGGTTGGGTGGCTTTGGGCCAATCACCAGGAGACTGAGAGTTCTAGTCCCGCCTTAGGCATGAAAGCCAGTTGGGTGGCTTTGGACCAATCAACAGGAGACTGAGAGTTCTAGTCCCGCCTTAGGAATGAAAGTCGGGTGGGTGACTTTGGGCCAATCATCAGAAAACAGTGAGTTCTAGGGATGAATGGGTGACCTTGGGCCACCACTCTTAGATTAGAAGCTAATTGGTCAATTGTTGTCACCACCAATGGATCAACAATCATTGATCCAGAAAAGCGGGTCCTGTACTTGTGATAAAAATGCTAGAAGGAAGGAAAAAAAGACAAAAGTTATTAAGGAACTGGAGCATGGGCATTTAAACCTCTATCAAAAATAAATACTGAGACTGAAATATTGAAATTGCCTACAGGACAAAATGTAAGAATGGGGTCCAATCTTATCAAGGAAGACACATCAACATAAACATTGGGATTAAGATGAAGGGCTGTTAGGAAGGATTTGTTTTCCCATTAAAATGCTAAATGCAAGCATTTATAGCAGGGCATTGGTAAGAATGGGACTGCATCCAATTTTAGCTGTTCAGTGGCTGTATCTACTGGCTCAATCGTTGAGGACACCCGTCTTTATCGCGCTGATACCGTCTTTCCTATCTACAACCCATAAAAACAGTGAACAGTGTAATTCAGATTCTCTTAGGAGGCATTGTGAAGTCGCTGTTTCCTAGGGTATGCATATTTCTCCTGTCACCCAAAGCCAGTTTTGCTGGTTTTTTCACTACGCTTTCAGCAAAACCCACAACCAGCATTTTTCCAAGCCACACAGAAATATTTAGGCCTGCTACTAAGCACCCAGACACATTAGACACGGTATTATTTTGATGAACGGCAAACTAAACATTGTTTAAATAAATCCACTTAGTGCAGGCCATCAATCTTAACATTACGTAAGAGACACAACACCATTGACATCAATCACCAGGCACTGCCCCAAAAGTCTTATTTGGGGCTCGCTTATTATAACCATATGTAGAGAAATGCATTTGCCTGCTAGTCCTTTGACTCATTCCCCAAAGCAAAATGTAATGGGCACATAAAAATCTTAAAAAACGTGCCAGAGAAAACTTCCATGCGATCAAAACTCCTCCAGCTTGTAAAATTACCTTACGGTTTAAACAATCGTAAAAAAAAGAACGAGAAAGGTTTTAAATCTGACTTCCTACAGTCTTAAACTCTCTTTCTCCCCCTCTCTTTCACTCACTCTCTCCCTTACACACAAAATCATGGCAGAGGGCCTCTAATTTTATAATCTTGGTGGAGCAGTGGGCTAATGCCTCCTTAAGTAACACCAGCTGCCTGCAATTAGTGCAGGTTCGAGTCCCACCAGGCTCAAGGTTGACTCAGCCTTCCATCCTTCCGAGGTAGGTAAAATGAGGACCCAGATTGTTGGGGGCAATAAGCTGACTTTGTAATAATGCTGCATGGGGGGGGGGGCGAAAGCCCTAATAAGCAGGCATATACATAGAATGAAGGCTATTGCTAAGCACATTGATTTGTGCTTTAAATTGTAAGCCGCCCTGAGTCTTTGGAGAAGGGTGGGATGTAAATGGGATTAAAAAAAAAATCTACCGCCTATTCTGTAGTTTATATTTAACCTTTCACTTTCAGGTTAATTGATCTGAAAATGCCAACTTGGTTAAGGAAACTGGAGCCCTATTGTCAAATCAGTTGTGGTGTACCCCTCACGTTCAAAACGCTTGCTTGCTCAGAAGCCAGTATTCACAGGGTGACAAAACCAATTTTTTTTGCTTTTGTTTTTGTCTTGCAGACATCCACCCAAGCAGCAGTGTTAGTGGATGTGATTTCTTTGCATTGCGCACACTTGCCCAGATGATATGGGGAAACTCATAAAAGTGGTTGCTTTGGGTGTTGAAGACACTGGGCTGTTTCAAGGGCTTTTGCATTGTTGTAATGTTTTGTGAACATTAAACATTGCCTGTCCACCTGAGGATAAAGAACTCAGGCCTAAATTAGAAAAAAAATGTGAGTAAGTTGCAAGTCTCTTCCATTTCTTGTCTTTAAGCGCCTGAAGGCAGGACAAGAAGCAACAGATGGAAACTAATTAAGGAGAGAAGCAACCTAGAACTAAGGAGAAACTTCCTGACAGTCAGAACAATTAACCAGTGGAGCAACCTGCCTCCAGAAGCGGTGAATGCTCCAACACTGGAAGTTTTTAAGAAAAGACTGGACAGCCATTTGTCTGAAATGGTATAGGATTTCCTGACTGAGCAGGGGGGTGGACTAGATGACCTCCAAGTTCCCTTCCAACTTTATTATTATTAGTATTGATCATCACACAGTCAGCCAGATGTTCAGACTGGATTTGGCATTTTTGTTTACCTATCAAGTCCTTAACAAGGACCTGGGATAGGCAGATGTGGATGTTTGATGGTGTTGTTGTTGTTGTTGTTGTTGTTATATATGATTGGCACATGTGTACCGGGAAATGAAAATTTGGAAAATTCAGCTAAGCTGATGTATTCAACAATATCAGCCAAATTCTGCACTACAGGGAATCCGAGGTTGACCATCGTTCGTTTAGTGGTCGTTCAAAGTTACAACAGCACTGGAAAAAGTGACTTACAGCCTTTTTTCACACTTAACGTCCCTGGCAGCATCCCCACGGTCATGCGATCAAAATTCGGATGCTTGGTAACTGGTTCATATTTACGATGGTTGCGGTGTCCCGGGGTTGTGCGATCCCCTTTTGCGACCTTCTGACAAGCAAAGTCAACGGGGAAGCCGGATTCATTTAACTGAACAACTGCAGTGATACACTTAAGGACTGTGGCGAGAAAGGTCGTAAGATGGGGCAAAACTCACTTAACGAATGTCCCGCTTAGCAGCAGAAATTTGGGACTCGTCATAAACCGAGAACTTCCTGAATTTTGTTAGCAGCACGCTTTTAAAATTATGAGGTTTTATTTAAGTATCAAGTTCCCAACAATAAGAATTGTCCAGCCATTGAATAATTACCCTGTGTATTCTCCATCTCTGGAAGTTTTAATAAAGAGGTTGGACAGCTGCCTGACTGTGACAGTTTAAATTATTTTCTGGAAGACCAGACAGGGTTGAATATGAAGAGCCTTACGCTACGTTCCAATTGTACAATTCTATCGTTCTGCGATTAATCCCACAAAGCTCCAAGATCACACAATGCAGGCATTCATGATCCCCTTCTTGATCTGCGTTTGGCACCAAACTTGGACAACTGTGTTTCATTAATAGCATTACAGAACACACAACATATATTACATAACCCTTTAACCGCATTTGCTGGAGCAGAAAGAACTAATTTTAAGCCACACAGGAGGATTAGCCGAGAACAATGTAACATACAGCTTCAATCCTGGCCAGATTTACTGAGAAGTCCATTACAGTGTTAACAAAGTTTAGCCACAGCTACAAAATGTATTTAAAGCTGCTGCTGAAGCCCAGCGTCTCTGTTCCTTTCCGTCTTCCTTATAGAATTGCGAGCTCTCAGCTTTGTTTAAGCAACAATTAACTTTTGGCAGCTTATAATAAACAGAATGAATACATCCTCTGCTCCGAACCTACTCAAAAGAGCAAGGAGAGCCAAGCTCTTAAAATATGGCCAAAGGTTTCAGGATCTTAAGTTTCGCAGTCTCTACGGCGATGAATCAAAATGTCAGGGTGAGGAGACAGAAACAAGCTGTTGTGCTGGTTGAATCTTGCTTGCTCAGTCAGGAAGAGAAAGGCAAAAATTCCAGAGGGTCTGAACAACCCAAATTTCAATTGTTTTATGGTCCTAGTTCAAAAGTCTATGTCCAAAAACTCAAACAATGAACATATCATAAAATTGGTTCCTATCGCCGAGTTATGCGAACCACCATCCATAGTGACTTCTTCCTCAGTTGCGATGTATTTTAATTAATTTATTTTTTTGCATTTCTAATGGGAATTTCTTTTTTTAAAATATTTTAAGATTGCTTACTGCCCGGAGACACTTGCTGAGATGGGTGACTGATTAATCAATCAAAAATAAATAATAATAAATGTAATAAAATAAAAAGGGAACTATGTATAACACAAAAATTGACTACCAAATTTAAGTATGACCAGAGTTTCCTCCAGCAATCATGACTGTACAATATTTTAATAATTTTTTTTTAGATTTCTGAGGATTTACTGCCTTAACGGAGAATTATTTTCTCTTCCATAGAACAATGGGAGTGGTTTATATGTGGACATTATACTACGAATGGTTCAGCTGAGCTGAATAAGCGAAGTTGATTTGATAACAGCCTGCATGGGTTTGATTTGGGGACTGAAGGTTTAAATCAGGGGTCTTCAAACTTGGCCCTTTTATGACTTGTGGACTTCAGCTCCTAGAATTCCTCAGCCAGGCTGAAGAATTCTGGGAGCTGAAGTCCATAAGTCATAAAAGGTCCAAGTTTGAAGACCCCTGATTTAAATAAATAACTCCATTCCAGGATCTTTGATGGCAAAACTTAACTTGTCTGGCAACAATTAATGTCATTGGCCCTTTGGCTACAGTCAGGCATATACCTTTTAAATAAACAGAAATAAATAAAAGGATAACACCCTTGTACCTGAACATAATATCCTAGGGGGACACATCATTTTCTAATTTGAGAGCTTTGTCCCTAATTCTGTTTGTGATCAACAAACCTCCAGCTGAGAGATAAGACAAAATTAAATGCCAACCAGGTGCTCCTTCGTATTTGTTTTTACACACAAACTCACAGTTTCGTGAGATCCTAAACAGGACTAAATTTCAAGGCAACGATGAAGGATGTTTTTAGGCATAAGGCTAGGAACCAAAACTCGGTGAGTTCTAGTCCCGCCTTAGGCATGAAAGCCAGGTGGGTGACTCTGGGCCAATCACCAGGAAATTGGGAGTTCTTGTTCCGCCTTAGGCACGAAAGCCAGGTGGGTGATTCTGGGCCAATCACCAGGAAATTGGGAGTTCTGGTCCCGCCTTAGGCATAAAAGCCAGGTGGGTGGGCCAATCACCAGGAAATTGGGAGTTCTAGTCCCGCCTTAGGCATGAAAGCCAGGTGGGTGACTCTGGGCCAATCACCAGGAAATTGGGAGTTCTAGTCCCGCCTTAGGCATGAAAGCCAGGTGGGTGACTCTGGGCCAATCACTCTCTTTTAATCCAATCCACCTTCCAGGTTTGTTGTTATGGGAAAAATAGTAGGAAGAAGGAGTATTAGGTATGTTCACCACCATTACTTAACTTATAAAATAGTAACCAGTATGTGTGAGTGGCTATATGAATTTGTTTAGTAAATAATAAATAAAATAAATGGATTGTGGGAATGCTCTAGACATAATATATCCCGACTGAGCATGTTAGTTCTACCAAGTACTAGCTGGAAGGGCTTCCAAATTCCTGCCCCTGCCATATTAATCATTTTCATATTTTCAATCTGTAAGCAGCTGCACAATACTAAGTGTGTGTGTTCCAAGCTGTTGAAAGGTGTCATGTTTAATTTTGTGCCATGTAGAAGCCATGTCAATTTGTTTAGTTAGGGATTTCTTGAAATATGCCATTTGACCAAAGCTGCCTCAATGTTTGCATACAACAGTTTAAATACGGGCAAGCCTGAAGGAAGCTTTTTCTTAAATTTTAAGTAAGTTACTCATGACATCAGTTTGCAATTGTTATGAACTCAGTGACTCTGTCTTCACAGTATGTTTATCCACAGCTATTTGAATTATGATCATTAACTTCAATTAACCCCATCTGGAGCACCGCACTAGACAATGAACCGTACATTCGGCAACCACATTTTGGGATTATTATAGTTTACGGACTCAACCCATGTGGTTTATGTATAATTTGGTGTCATGCAAACCCTCAAAATTGCATCAAATGGGTAAATCCGCACCTCATCTCAATGACAAGCCAACCTTCATTCAACCACAATGGGATTTTGGTTTGGTTTGGTAACCATAATCCATGTTAAAGAGATCTCTGTTCTCTAGACTCCGAAAGGGCAGTGACTCTCAAACCTTGGATAAAATGTAGTATGTAAGAAAATGTATGTTGGGAGAGAGAGAGAGAGAGAGAGAGAGAGAGAGAGAGAGAGAGAGAGAGATGAGATAGATAGAAGAAAGAAATGATAGAGAGATGATAAATAGAAGAAATGATAGATAATAAATAGAGATGGTAGAAAGATAATAGACAGACGAAAGAAAGAAAGAAAGAAAGAAAGAAAGAAAGAAAGAAAGAAAGAAAGAAAGAAAGAAAGAAAAAAAGAAAGAAAGAATTTAGATAGAGGGTTGTTATCTTCTCATGTAACATGACAGAAATGATATATATAGAGAGATGATAGAAAGAGAGAGATAGAGCAATGATAGACAGACGATAGGATGGGATAGGATAGGATAGATAATAGAATTCCCTCCAGTTTTCTCAGCAAGATTTTTCAAAAATGGTTTGTCATTGCCTCCTTCCTAGGGCTGAGAGAGGGAGAGATACTAGCCCAAGATCACCCAGTTGGCTTTGTGTCTAAACTAAGACTAGAACTCACACTCTCCCAGTTTCTCTCCTTCTGTCTTAACCACTACACCAAACTGGCCGTCATTCATATTGGCTGAATTCCTTGAAAACCGCTCCCAAACATCTCTGTGTAGAGAGGACTTCCTGGGTTAAGACCCAAGGGTATATAGGACAGAAGCAGTTTAAGGGCGGAGGGCAGACCTACTCTACAAGACAGGCGATTAACAGCCGCATTGTAAAATACAGTCTGAAGGGAAAGGAGATCAGGATAAGTTGCATTCCGCAGCCTTCCCCACCAAAGTGCAAAGACCAGGCCAGGATTCTTGCTAAAACTCGAATCCTGCAATCAAAGGCCTTTTTGCTGGCTATGTTAATTGGTGCCACTGCCCTACCAAGCACAGGAAGCTTTATTTTTCCTTCTCTTTCTCTCCCTCTCTCTCTTTAAAACCTCTCTTTCAACTGTCGACCTGCCCAAAGCAAAAGCAAGCAAAACTTGGCCTAAAACATTTTTCCCCGCCCCAAGAAAAAAAAATCACCTTCTCTGTTTTCTTGGTTTATATTTTAATAAGGAAAAAAAGAGACAATAATAATGAATTAACAATCAGTAATGATTGAATTTGATAATTCCATAATTAGTATATTAATTAAAAATATGTTTCTTTTGATCTTCCCTTCTCCCATTCGTATTCTCCTTCGTCAACCTTAAACAAAACGTAATTCTTAATATTTTCAATATAAAGGTAAAGGTAAAGGTTCCCCCGCACACTGACTCTAGGGGCCGGTGCTCATCTCCGTTTCAAAGCCGAAGAGCCAGCGCTTGTCCGAGGACGTCTCCGTGGTCATGTGGCCGGCATGACTAGATGCCAAAGGCACACGGAACGCTGTTACCTTCCCACCGGAGTGGTCCCTATTTTTCTACTTGCATTTTTATGTGCTTTCGAGCTGCTAGGTTGGCAGAAGCTGGGACGAGTAACAGGCGCTCACTCTGTTACGCGGCACTCGGGATTCGACCCGCCAAACTGCCGACCTTCTGATCGACAAGCTCAGCGTCCCAACCCACTGAGCCACCACATCCCTTCTATTTTCAATATATAAAGGATTAAATATATGCATTTTTTTAATTTATACAAATAATAATAATCTCTATGTATAGCAGTTTTTTTCAGCTTATATTATTCTTATAACCCTCTTCTCATTAGTTCACCGTGCATCCTATTTTCGTAATTTTTGTGTAAGCTTAATTTCCCTTACATTCAACCCATTTCTTATCAGTCATGATTTCTTCATATGCCAAGTCATCTAAACATCCAAATTTTCCCATTTAGGTGTGCCATCCCAATATTTTATGTCATGCATTGTAGAAATACTGTACTTCTTATCTAACTTATAGAGATAACATCCTTTTTAATCAGCGTATATTTCACTTATATTAATAAAAGTTACAACAACCCACGGTTTTAATTGTTCTTTTGCAAACTACCAAAGTAGTCCCCGACTTACGAACACAACTGAGTCCAAAATTTCTGTTGTTCAGTGAGACGTTTGTTAAGGGAGTTTCGCCTCATTTTGTGACCTTTCTACCGCTGCGGTTGTTAAGTTAGTAACACGGTTGTTAAGTGAATCCGGCTTTCCCCGCTGACTTTGCTCGTCAAGAGGTCGCAAAAGAGGATGTCGTGACCCCGGGACACTGCGACCGTCATAAATATGAGTCAGTTGCCAAACGTCCGAACTTTGATCACATGACCGAGGGGAGGCTGCAAGCGTCGCAGGTGTGAGAAACGGTCCTAAGCCGCGCTTTTTTCAGTGTCGTCGCAACTTTGAACGGTCGCTAAGTGAACTGCTGCACTATAAAGGACCACCTGCGCTTCCTCGGAGCACCTTCTGGTGAGGAAGCGTAACAGGATATTTAAGAAAGAAAAGATCAAAGTAATATGCACATTGCAGCGGTTCTTGAAAATTATTCCTGGAATCAGAAAAGACGGTCTTTGTTCTCTTTACGCGTGTATATCTATGCGATTGATTGACTGGACATTTTCACAGGTTACGTACGGCTATCCGCTAAAATCCAGAGCAGGAAAGCAAGGTTTCCGTGTGCAACTCCTGGAATTTCACCTTGTTCCATGTCGCCAAGACTCTCTCCCGCTGGGCGGTGCTGTTTTGTGTCAGAATAAATCAACCCGAGGCTGGTGATTCAAATAATCCGTGAGCCACTTCCACTAACTAGTAGCGGATGAGAGCGTTATGTTTGCTTTGGAACTTGGGGATAAAAATCTTAAGAACCTTTGGGAGGTTTTCCACCAAGCAGAGGAAAATGAAAGAGCCTTCTTTGCTACAGTGCCAGATTTATAAAAAGATTGTAAACACAGACTTGGTGGGGTTTTTTTCCTACAGTTTCTCTCAAGTGAACTACTGCCCCGGCTACGACAGATGCAATATACAGTTAGTCCTCAAACATACGGCCACAACCGAGTCCAAAATTCCCGTTGCCGAGAGAGACGGCTGTTCAGTGAGTTTTGCCCCACTTTACGACTTTCCGTGCCACAGTTGTTAAGAGAATCGCTGCAACGGTTAAGTTAGTAACACGGCTGTTAAACGACTCTAGCTTCCCCCATTGACTTTGCTGGTCAAAACGTCGCAAAAGGGGATCGATCGCGTGATCCAGGGACACTGCCACCGTCATAAGTACAGGCCAGTTTCCAAGCATCCAAATTTTGATCACGTGACCATAGGGGAGGCTGCAACGGTTGTAAGTGTGAAAAATGGTCGTGCGCCCTTTCTCTCAGTGCTGTTGTAACTTTGAGCGGTCACAAAATTATTAGTTGTAAGTCAAGGACTATCTTACATATTAGAAAGGAAAACGGCAACCAGCATAGCATTGTCAGTGAAACATGCAAAACACGGCTTATTTTTGTCACTGTGACACTAAAAGTTACACTATCCTTAATCATCACTGCCTCATTCACCCACTCATTGTTTGCAAGTTCCTTTTTAAAAAGGGGTATGAAATCTTCAAATCATGTTCCAAAGGAGATTCTTATTTAAGCTATGACCATCTGCAAAGTTAAGCTGTCACTTAAGTGGATTTTTGAAAGGTCTGCATTCTGTTTGTAGGCCATTAAAATCAGGTTTGGAAGGCTAAAAAAACGTAGTTTAACACACTTAGTACAGCAGTGTGTTTAATCAGCTTCCTAGAATTGCATTGATTTCAATCAAATCTGTTCAATCCAAAGTTTACAGGTTGAACAGCTTTCAGAAATTTATCGGTTCCATGCAATTGCATCAAATTCCTTCTCTTATTAAAGGAATGTTGTCGCTATTACTGCTTTCAAAGTAATTATATTTTATGGCAAAAGAATAAATAGACTGCGACACTGTCCCACTGGAGGCAGAATTTCAAATAAACGAATCAGGTAACCCATCTTCAATTAAAATGTGTGTGCAATCCAATCCTAGGAATATTTCCTTGAGAGTAATCAACCATGTTCGGGATCATTTCCAAGTAAGAATGCATTGATATATTTTTTTTAAGAGACACTTCAATGCTTGCATTAAACAATGCTATCTACGAAGTTTATCTTTGTCAAGTTTTAAAAGATTGCCGTTATATATTGCGACAACAGAATTCCAGGGTCTTAGTCAATTATTTCCTGATCTGGCCTATTCCCAAAGGCAGACATATCCTCAGTCGGATTATAAAAAAAATCTGCATTTTGTAGAATCAGAACATTATTTGCGATGCCAAATATTTGCTTGCAGACAACTAACTATGTGCGTTTTTTGAAGAGTGGACCATCTCTGTGCCAAGATAACAAGTCACGAGAGAGCGAGAAATCTAAACCTGTAAATATGATCTGTTAATTTCAACATTTCTGAAATGGATAGGTGGATTTCAACTCCCAGAATTCCCCAGCCAGGTTAAAGTTGCCAAGTTGGAGAAACACCAGTCTAGATTTAGCTTTGGTTGTCCATTGAGTGCTAAATGGAAGTCAACTTCACGCTTTATGCCAAGACATAGTGGGCTTTGTTCAATTTTGGCTTAGCTGCAGGATATATGAAGACCAGATTCAGACATAGATTGGTTCCAGGGTTGTGTGACGCTAGCCAGTTCCGGTTCATTTAACAAACAAGGCTAAATAAACCACAAACTGAACACAAAGCTAATTAACAGAGCAAGATGGCTCCTGAAAGTCAGACCCAGGCGCCTCAGGAAAATTCCCATTATTGTCTCAGGCTGCAAACATTTCACAAACTGTGTCTAGAGTGCTGGAAGAAACGTTAAGATTTATTCCCCCCCCCCCCCACGGTTTCCCAGACGGAGAGAAAGCTAGCATCTAAGGAGAAAGCCTCGGTTAGAAATTTTCTCTCTGATAATCCTGTTTACATTTAGCAAGAACCTGCTTCCCAATGAAAAATCCGCCTTGCACTTTTACGCCTTTGATACTTTGACTGCTGCATCTGTAAATTGTCCTGTAGCACATGCCACGTTCACAGGCTGAAAGAGTGAGCCAGCCAGCCAGCCAGGTGGAACAGAAGGTGACAGCCACATATGAGTGTCTGCAGAGCTGAAATCTGCAGCGTAAATAAATAGTAAAGGTAAAGGTTCCCCCGCACATGTGTGCTAGTCGTTTCCGACTCTAGGCCGGTGCTCATCTCCGTTTCAAAGCCGAAGAGCCAGTGCTTGTCCGAGGACGTCTCCGTGGTCATGTGGCCGGCATGACTAGACGCCAAAGGCGCACGGAACGGTCTTAGCTTCCCACCGTAGTGGTCCCTATTTTTCTACTTGCATTTTTACGTGCTTTCGAACTGCTAGGTTGGCAGAAGCTGGGATGAGTAACAGGTGCTCACTCTGCTACGCGGCACTCAGGATTCGACCCGCCAAACTGCCGACCTTCTGATCGACAAGCTCAGCGTCCTAACCCACTGAGCTATAATACCGAGCTATAATTCACAATAAATTGCTTTTCTATTCTATTTCTGCCTTGGAAGAGAAGCCAGACACAGACAAGGTTTCCAAACCCTCAATTTACAACGCTTTGTTTAGCGACTGTTCAAAGTTAACAAGGACACTGGGAAAAAAGTGACTTATTACCGTTTTTCACACTTACGACCCTTGCAACATCCCCACAGGGTCACATGATCAAAATTCATACGCTTGGCAACTGACTCATATTTATAACGGTCGCTGTGTCCCGGGGGTCACGCGATCCCCTTTTGCGACCTTCTGACAAGCAAAGTCAGTGGGGAAGCCAGATTCACTTGGCAACTAACTTAAACAACCGCAGTGATTCACTTAACAACTGTGGCCCGAAAAGTCATAAAATGGGGCAAAAGTCACTTAACCAATCTCTCACTTAGCAACGTAAATTTGGGGCTCAGTTGTGGACGTACGTCGAGGATTATTTGCATACACCCAGGCATTTGCACGGTTGAAATCGGCTGTATAAATAAATGCCGAGCTGTAATTCACAATAAATTGTTCTTCTTTTCCAGTTCTGGCTTGGGAGCAAAGCCAGCAACGGACAGGGCTGCCAGTTCAGACTTGACTTTACAAACGTTCGTTTAGTGACTTTTCGAAGTTACAACGGCACCCAAAAGCATGGCAGCATCCCCGTGGTCACATGATCAAAAATCGGATGCTTGGCAACTAACTCGTATTTATGACGGTTGCAGTGTCCTGGGGTTATGTGATCCGCTTTTGAGACTTTCCGACAAGCAAAGTCAACGGGGATGCCAGATTCATTTCACAAAGGGCAGCAATTCGCTTAACAACCGGGGCACGAAAGGTCGTAAAATGGGGCAAAACCCCCTTAACAACCGTCTCGCTTAGCAAGGGAAATTTGGGGGTAAATTGTGGTCGTAAGTCGAGAACTAGCTGTAGTCAATAGGCCAAGCAACTGTAGTTTAATTAGCTGCCTTCTTCCTGGCTGGAAGCAAATGAGAGAGGTTATATTCCATGCTGGATAAAGTTGGACAGCTCACCTTTGCTCAAACAGAATTCGGAAAACCCAGGCCGATCACCGAGTGCAAGCTAGTGTAAGCGACCGACACCAACACACACACATCTGAAGCTTCACAGCAATTCTTACCCTGGAATGACTCACCCCCGAATTGGTTTTCCCCTGAACCAGATTTTCACTCTGATAACTGGTAAAATTGCATCATAAAGCAGTGACAGGCTGAGTGTGTCAGAGTGGGATCTTTAGCAGGCTAGTGTACCGCACAGACACAAACACAAACACAAGCCCTTCGCAAAGCCTGGCAAGGGAGCTTGCAAACCAAGTCTCCCAAGCTGACACCTGTGTTGCATTTTGGAGAGCAGCTGGAAGAGATTTGGGGAGTTTAACACACAAACACACACACACACACACACCAGAGAAGGAATCCTCAAGCCAAAGCTGTGGGTGCCGCAACGCTGGAAGTTTTTAAGAAGAGATTGGACAACCACTTGTCTGAAATGGTGTGGGGCTTCCTCCTTGAGCAGGGGGTTGGACTAGATGACCTCTAAGGTCCCTTCCGATTCTGTTAAATGGCGGGCTCCAATCTTTTAGTAGCCCTGTAGGTCCCCCACAAGCCTGGTTTAAAAGCTGGCAGACGAGAAAAAGAATAACATTCCAGAAGAGAAGGGCCCTATCCTTTTAAGGGAACCAGCTTCAGGGGAGTGAAAATCTTGATGTTTGTTCCCATAGGCAAGTCACAATATTATGAATTATCAGACCTGGGTGAATGAGTTACTTAGACAGAAAAAAAAAAACAACCCAACCCCATGCTGTACAGGTTGTCCTTGACTTACGACCACAATTGAATCCCAACGTTTCTGTTGTTCAGCGAGACATTTGTTTTGCCCCATGTTATGACTTTTCTTGCCATCTTTTTTAAGCGGATCGCTGCAGTTGTTAAGTTGGTAACACGGTTGTTAACTGACTTTGCTTGTCAAGAGGTTTGCAAAGGGGGAATCACGTGAGCCCGGGAACACTGCGGCCGCCGTCAATACGAGACAAGTCGCCAAGCGTTTGAATTCTGATGACGTGATCCTAGGGATGCTGCAACAGTCATAAGTATAAAAATGGTTGCAAGTCACTTTTTTCCAGTGCTGTTTTAATTTCGGACGGTTGCTAAACGAACTGTTGTAAGTCGAGGACTATTCCTGTATATGACACAACTTTTTCCTTCTTGGACCTCCTTTTAAGAAACTCCAGCAATCAATAACAGGGCAAAATCCCCCACATATCACATATTATTTCTAAATGTGAATAGATTATGCAGCCCGCGTCTCCTAGGACCATCAAGTGGAAATTGAAAAGTGACACCAACTGTCCCTCTCTTAAGCCAATCAGGGCCTTCCTTTCCCACCGAGGTCCCAGCTCAGCATCCTGTCAGCTCAGGATTTAATCTGGGGCCAAGTCAGAATCACAGGATACAGATAGTCCTCGACTTACAAGAGTTCATTCAGTGACGGCACTGAAAAAGTGACTTACGACCTCTTCCCACACTTACGACCATTGTAGGATCCCCGTAGTCACGTGATTCGGGGGCTTGACAACAGCTTCATATTTATGACAGTTGCAGTGTCCGTGTCCGTGTGTGTGTGTGTTACCTGATCCCCTTTTACAACGTTCTGACAAGCAAAGTCAATGGGGAATCTGGATTCGCTTAAGAACGGTGTTGCTTATTTAACAACGGCAGTGACTCCCTTAAAGAGAGTGGCAAGAGAAGTTGTAGAATGGGGCAAAACTCACTTAACAAATGTCTCACTTAGCAACAGAAATTCTGGGCTCAGTTGTGGCTGTAAGCCGAAGGCTATCTGTAACAGCATTGGGAAGGGACCTTGGAGGTCTTCTAGTCCAACCCCCTTGCCCAAGATCATAGAGACACAGGGTGGAAGGCACCTTGGAGGTCTTCTAGTCCAACCCCTTGCACAAGATCATAGAGTGGAAGGGACCTTGGAGGTCTTCTAGTCCAACCCCCTTGCCCAAGTTCATAGAGACATAAGGTGGAAGGGACCTTGGAGGTCTTCTAGTCCAATCCCTTGCCCAAGATCATAGAGACACAGGGTGGAAGGGACCTTGGAGGTCTTCTAGTCCAACCCCTTGCCCAAGATCATAGAGACACAGGGTGGAAGGGACCTTGGAGGTCTTCTAGTCCAACCCCTTGCCCAAGATCATAGAGACACAGGGTGGAAGGGACCTTGGAGGTCTTCTATCTAGTCCATTTTGCATGGATGGCAATAAGGTGGATAAGTGGATCAGCCGTTGCCCGTGAAAGATGCCCCTTCTCTGACTTAATAGAACAACAGAGATGGACGGGACCATGGAGGTCTCCTAGTCCAGCCCCCTGCTCAAGCAGGAGACGCTAGACCTTTCCAGACCAATGGCTGTCCAATCTCTTCTTTAAAAACCTCCAATGATGGAGCACCCACAACCTCTGGAGGCAAGCCGTTCCGCTGGTTAATTGTTCAGTGAAGTAGCTGGAAAGTGGGGGGGGGAGGGCTTGCATCCCACGGATTAACTGTTCTCACTTCCAGAAAATTCCTCTTTAATTCCAGGTTGGGATCTCTCTTTAATGACCTTCCTTCCACCCCTTGCTTCTGGTCCCGCCCTCCTCTTCCGTCTAAGCCCCCCCCCCACTCCTCCCTCCCAGGCAAACGCATCCGCATCCACCGAGGGGGACCACAGTCAAGGATCCCTCTGGGGATGCGCCTCGCCCACCTGCCTCTCACCTGGGACAGGTGGCAGCAGATCCCAGCCGCCTGCTGTAAACTTCCTGCCTCGCCAGGCCACCTCCGGGCAGAAAGTCGACACACGGCAGGCACAAGGTTGCAGGGATCTTCCAGGACAAATTCGCAACCGGCAACCTCGACAGCCCCGAGCACCCGGAACACACACACACACACACACAACCGGGCTTCTCGGGACGGAGAGGAGGAAGCGAGAACGGGACCCGGCTGAGCCCAAATGGGGTTCTGATCTGGCACACCCCAACTTGCCCCGGCCACGTGGAGGAGAAGCTGGCAGGCCGGAGCGAAGTCAAAACTCTGCCAAAGGTGCAGAGGGTCCCTAACGGAAGAACAGAGTTGGAAGGGACCTGGGAGGTCCTCTAGTCCGACCCCCTGCTCAACCAGGAGACCCTCACGGAATCCTAGACTAACCGACGAGGAAGGGACCTTGGAGGTCCTCTAGTCCGACCCCCTGCTCCACCAGGAGACCCTGACGGAATCCTAGACTAACCGACGAGGAAGGGACCATGGAGGTCCTCTAGTCCGACCCCCTGCTCCACCAGGAGACCCTGACGGAATCCTAGACTAACCGACGAGGAAGGGACCTTGGAGGTCCTCTAGTCCAACCCCCTGCTCCACCAGGGGACCCTGACGGAATCCTAGACTAACCGACGAGGAAGGGACCTTGGAGGTCCTCTAGTCCAACCCCCTGCTCCACCAGGAGACCCTCACGGCATCCTAGACTAACCGACGAGGAAGGGACCTTAGAGGTCCTCTAGTCGAACCCCCTGCTCAACCAAAAGACCCTATATATATTGTTCGGCGAAGTAGCTGGAAGGCGGGGAGGGGGAGAGAGGGGAAGGGGGGGGGGTTGCACCGTTCTGATGTTTCCTTCCCGCGCCTCGCTTAGCGACCTGCAGCGACTCTTCTGATTGCACCCCCAACCCCTGCCCGGGCTCTGCTTCCTGTACGGGGCTTTTATTTTTATTTTTTATTTTATTTTTTTTACCTCCCTCGCCCGGCCCGCTCTTCCTCTTCGCAAGCCGGGCTTTCAAGAAGGGAAAGCGAGCGGAGGGGGTCGGTCCGCAGAGCCCCTCCGACACCCACCCACCCACCCCCACCCTCCCTCCCTCCCCGCGCCTTACCCCAGGGTGCTGATGAAGCCGTTGACCGAGCCCTCGGCGTAAAGCGAGACCACATCGCCGATGTAGAGGAAGCTGGACATTTTGTCAGACATGCTGGCTCATCTTTGGCCGGCGGCTGCCTTCCTCCTCCTCCTCCTCCTCCTCTTCCTCCTCCTCTTGGTCCCCACCCAAGGGGACTCCAAGCGGGGCAGGGCAAGTCCGGAGCCCCCCCCCCCTCCCCAGCTGGTGGCCAGCCGAGCCAGGAGACGCGCCAGCTGGGGCTGCCGGCTGCCAAACCCCACGTCTGCTTTTGGCAAATCCTCTTCCAGCCTCCTCTTTTAATCCGAAGTCACTCCGGTTCCCCTCTCTGCTTTCTTAACCCCCCCCCCTCTCCCCGCGCTCGCCGCCCCTTTGCAATCCTCTCCGCGGCTTCTGCTCGCTTCCTGGCCGGTTCCCGGACTGGTGGGGGGGTGGGTGGGTGGGGTGGAGGCGGGGGTCTCTCTCGGCCGCTCTCCAGCCCCGTCGGGGTCCGGCCGCTTCGCCCTGCAGACAAACTGAAACTCCGGCGAGCGAGTTTCCCATTGAAGCAGCTCAGAGGAGGGGCTTTCCTCTCCCTCCCTCTCCCCCCCCCCGCTCGCCCGTCCCGACCAATCACAGGCGTCGGAAGGGAAAGGGGGGGGCGGCCCTATGAGAGATCTAGGAAGAGGGTAAGATGCGGGCGCAGGCCGGGGGGGGGGGACTGGGGTGGTGGTGGAAGAGATCTTTTCCTAAGGGGAGGGGGCGAGTTTTCTGGACTTGGGTTCCGGTTTGGGGGTGGGGGTGTCTCTGCGCCCCCCCTCCTCCTCCTCCAAAGCTCTTTCCATTAGCCAACCCATCATATTCTCGGTATCTAATAGATTCCAAATACCGTGACTGAAGTTCTTTGGAAAGCGTGCAAAGAAGAGCAACCAAGATGCCTAAGGGGTGGGGGGGGGGGGGCTGGAGGCTAAAACGTGTGAACGGTTGCTGGAATTGGGTATGTCTAGTTTAATGAAGAGAAGGACCAGGGGTGATTTGACCGCGGGTCGTCCAGTATCTCAGGGGCAGCCCCAAAGAAGAGGGAGTCAAGCTCTTCTCCAAAGTCCCCGAAGGCAGGACAACAAGAAGCCACGGATGGAAACTCACCAAGGAGAGAAACAACCTAGAACTTAAGGAGAAACTTCCTGACAGTGAGAACAACTAACCAGCGGAACAACCTGCCTCCAGGAGCTGTGGATGCTCCCAACACGGGAAGTTTTGAAGAAGAGATTGGACAGCCATCTGTCTGAAATGGTATAGGCAGGGTTTCCTGCCTGAGCAGGGGGTTGGACTAGATGACCTCCGGGGGTCCCTTCCAACTCTGTCGTTCTATTAAATCAGGGAGAAGGTGCATCTTTCACGGGCAACAGTTGATCCAGTTATCAATCTTATTGCTATCCATGTAAAATGGGACAATAATAAGGAAAGGACTGCACAGAGAGTGTGGGGAACAAACTAGGAGGGTGATGGCGAAGCTTTTTGAGACCACTGCAACCCGAAACCCACTTATGTATCGGCGGGTACCAGGTGGGTGTGTCCGATTGGGTGGGCGTCGCCCATTGGGTGGGCGTGGCTGCGGTGGTAACAGCAGACTGGGTGGGACTAAAAAGTTCAATCAATCAATTCCAACTTTGCAAGATCTTCCCCCCCCAGAAGTTGAGATTGATTGATTGATTGATTGATTAATTGAACCTTTTTTTTTTGCACATGGTGGCGGGGCCAAAGCGAAAAGTTTTTATAAAACCCAGCTGATGGCCTAGGACTGGGCGCATGTGCCAACAGAGAGAGCTGTGCGTGCCACCTGTGGCACATGTGCCATAGGTTCGCCACCACGGAAGTAGGAGAATTTGAATTCTGGGGAGGGAAGGGGTCAGGGAGTGGGCAAATGAGGCATTGATAAAAGGGAATCTGGGGGGACAGAACCAATAACTGGAGTAGAGTAGTGGAAAGATACAATTTGTCCCAAAGGAACATTCTCTCAAAATGGTGGGGGGGAGGGGAGAAGAGGGGACTAATATTTTTTTTTATCAAGGATGCCTTTTCCTATATGAAAATTCATAACACCAAGTGAAAGCACTGCAGAAGCTGACAGGGTGAAAATGAGAATTCCCAAAAACCCCAAAACGTTACACTGTTGAGTGTGTTTGTTTATTTGCATCCTGCCTTTATTATTTTTGCAATTAACTCAAGGCAGTCAACATCTCCAACGTATCTTCTTCCTCCTATTTTTCCCACAACAAGAAGCCTGGGAAGTGGGTTGAGCTGAGAGAGGGGAACTGACCACGATCACCTAGCTGACTTTCATGGCTAAGGTGGAACTACAACTCAGTGATTGGCCCATAGTCGCCCACCCATCTTTTATGCCTAAGTTGAGAATACAACTCACCATCTCCTGGTGATTAGCCCATAGTCACCCAGCTGACTCTCGTGGCTAAGTCAGGACTAGAACTCACCACCTTCTGGTGATTGGCCCAAAGTCACCCACCCAGGTTTTATGCCAAAGGTAGGACTAGAACTCACCACCTCCTAGTGATTGGCCCATAGTCGCCCACCCATCTTTTATGCCTAAGTTGAGACTATAACTTACCATCTCCTGGTGATTAGCCCATAGTCACCCAGCTGACTCTCGTGGCTAAGTCAGGACTAGAACTCACCACCTTCTGGTGATTGGTCCATAGTCACCCACCCATCTTTTATGCCTAAGTTGAGACTACAACTCACCATCTCCTGGTTTTTAGCCCATAGTCACCCAGCTGACTTTCATGGCTAGGTCAGGACTAGAACTCACCACCTTCTGGTGATTGGTCCATAGTCACCCACCCAGCTTTTATGCCTAAGGTGGGATTAGAACTCACCATCTCCTGGTGATTGGCCCAGAGTCACCCAGCTGACTTTCATGGCTAAGTCAGGACTAGAACTCACCACCTCTGGTGATTGGTCCATAGTCACCCACTCAGCTTTTATGCCTAAGCTAGGACTAGAACTCACCATCTCCTAGTGATTGGCCCATAGTCACCCACCCAGCTTTTATGCCTAAGGTGGGACTAGAACTCACCATCTCCTGGTGATTGGCCCAGAGTCACCCAGCTGACTTTCATGGCTAAGTCAGGACCAGAACTCACCATCTCCTAGTGATTGGCCCAGAGTCACCCACCCAGTTTTTATGCCTAAAGTGGGACTAGGACTCACCATCCCCTGGTTCTTGAACCAGGAGACCAAATCAGTACATAGTACAAGTCATGAAACCGAACAGAAGAGGTGGATTAATCTTCACAAATCAGATAACTGAGGCGTCCAGAAACGTCGTATTGTGGTCATGAAGGATTTCAATTATCTCAACATGAATTGGGAATCAAAGTCTGTGAGGAATGGAGAGCCAGCAGCTCCTTGACGCTCCTAGCAGACAATTTCAACAATTCAAAGGGTGGAAAAGAAAACGAGGGGATCAGCTTCTACCGGATCTGATTCTTGCTAAGAGAAAAAGGAATTCGGGGAAATTGTGAGAACTTTGGAAGAGAGCGATCGTGTGATCCCAGCATTTTCCCTAATGCAGATAGGGAGGACCCCAGGCGGAAAGAGTAGCATTCTAGATTCCAAGAGGTTGCCTTCAATTAACCTAAGGCAAAAAGTTCCATGGATGGCAATCCTGAACAAAAGATCCACTCGGGAACTTCAATTCAGGAATCCAATGAAAAACAAGTTTAAAGAACTGGGTATGTTTAGCCTAAAGGAGAGAAGACTTAAGAGGAAACATAATAGCTGTCATTACAGAAGGAAGAAGGTGTGGATTTATTATCCAGAGCAACCGAAGTAAGAGAAGAACCAAATCTATGGTGGCTTAACAGAGGAAGACCCACACTGTAAATAAAGAGGAATTTCCCGACTGTAATTACCTATTAAATAGTGGAATAGTCTGCCTCCTGGTGTACTGGAAGCTCCATCAAAGATTTCAAACCAAGTTAGACAGCCGTTTGTCAGCGAGGCTATGAGGATTCCTGCCTTGAAGATGGCTCTCAGGTGGATAGGCTAGAAGATCTTCAAGATCCCTTCCAACTTTATTTTTCTAAGGTTGTGGGAACCAATCATATAAAGTTCCAGCCCTGCGTACCCAACGGCAAAGTGAAAAATAGCCTAACAACTTACCTGGAATTAAGGAGAAACTTCATAAAGGTTAAGAACAGTTAACCTTCAGAAGGAACAACTGGCCTTCAGAAGTTGTGGGTGCTCCATCACTGGTGGCTTTGAAGAAGAGTTTGGACAGCCAGCTGTCTGAAAAGGTATTTTGGAAAATCCTTCTTTGGGCAGAAGAAACAGGGAATAATTACTCAGGCGTGTACTTGAATCGAGATGTTCATTTGAACAGAAAAAAGTAGTCAATTACAGATAATCCTTTCCTGTTTTAGGCTGCCACTGAATCCCACGTAAATGTATTTAATGGTGGAAGTAAATATGCAGAGTAGTTTGGAATGAAAAACTGTATGTCCCTTTTAAATCCAGGCTAGCAAATTCATCTGGTTCTGTTTTATATTATCACTAATGCAGATATCAGCATTTGGCTGGTTGTGCCCAGGTTTGGAAACTTAATTAGAATCAGATTTGTTTGGAAGTCAGTTGAGGGATAACACCGCCCCCATCCCCAAATTGTAGGCTAGACTGGGAAGTATAAATGAATCTAAACAGTATAAAAAGGTAAAGGTTCCCCCGCACATGCGTGCTAGTCGTTTCCAACTCTAGGGGCCGGTGTTCATTTCCGTTTCAAAGCCGAGGAGCCAGTGCTTGTCCGAGGACGTCTCCGTGGTCATGTGGCCGGCATGACTAGACGCCAAAGGCGCACGGAACGCTGTTACCTTCCCGCCGTAGTGGTCCCTATTTTTCTACTTGCATTTTTACGTGGTTTCAAACTGCTAGGTTGGCAGAAGCTGGGATGAGTAACAGGCGCTCACTCTGTTACGCGACACTCGGGATTCGACCCGCCAAACTGCCGACCATCTGATCGACAAGCTCAGCGTCCTAACCCACTGAGCCACCGCGTCCCTACCTAACCAGTATAGGCATACTCTTTTAACGATGCGGATAGCCTGATGGATGTGTTGCCAGCTAATTCGGGGGGAAATTTGTAACCTGGAACAATAACAGTTTCATCTGTAAGTTGCTATTCAGTACTCCTAATATATATAATCAGTAATACAGCAAAGCAACCTAGAATTTTTTTTTATTTTAATTCCATTTATATCCCGCCCTTCTCCGAAGACTCAGGGCGGCTTACAAGCTTAGCAGTAGCCTTCATTCTATGTATATGCCTGCTTATTAGGGCTTTCACACACACCCCAAGCGGCATTATTACAAAGTCAGCTTAATTGCCCCCAACAATCTGGGTCCTCATTTTACCTACCTCGGAAGGATGGAAGGCTGAGTCAACCTTGAGCCTGGTGGGATGCGAACCTGCACTAATTGCAGGCATTGCACTAATTGCACTAATTGCAGAATTAAGGAGAAACTTCATAACAGTGAGGATAATGGAATGGCTTGTCTCCAGAAGTTGTGGTGCTGCAACACTGGAAGTTTTTAAGAAGAGATTGGACAACCATTTGTCTGAAATGGTATAGGGTTTCTTGCCTGAGCAGGGGGGTTGGACTAGATGACTTCCAAGGTCCCTTCCAATTCTGTTATACTCTTCTGTTAAGTTGAAAAATATCCTAATTTCCATTTTGTTTCCAAGAAAATGACAACTAAGCATCTACTATATAAGATTATCAGAGATCAAGCTTCAGTTTAAGGAAACTTTATTTCCAAGCCGTCCCGAAGGTGTTTTTTTTCAGGAGGCAACTGGACTTTCTTGTTTTTCTTTGAAGACGTTTCGCTTCTCCTCCAAGAAGCTTCTCCGGCTCTGACTGGATACTGGGGAATGGAGGAAATTCTTCAGAGCTGAAGAAAGCTTCTTGGAGGAGAAGCGAAACGTCTTCAAAGAGAAACAAGAAAATCCAGTTGCCCTTTGAAAAAGCATCTTTGGGACAACCAGGACCTGGATAGACTGAGAATCTCCATAGACATTTCATTCCAAGCAATTGTAAAAACAGGTACTGTATAAAATCATGGGGGAGAAGAACCAAAATGTAAGAAGCTTGCTTTAAAAAGCGAAGTGACACAGATGGCCCCAAACTTCCATCCTTCCTATCAAAGCAGTGGGCTGCCTCCTTAAGTAACGCCAGCTGCCTGCAATTAGTGCAGGTTCGAGTCCCACCAGGCTCAAGGTTGACTCAGCCTTCCATCCTTCCCAGGTAGGTAAAATGACCCAGATTGTTGGGGGCAATAAGCTGACTTTGTAATAATGCCGCTTGGGGTGTGTGTGAAAGCCCTAATAAGCAGGCATATACATAGAATGAAGGCTATTGCTAAGCACATTGATTTGTGCTTTAGATTGTAAGCCGCCCTGAGTCTTCGGAGAAGGGCGGGATATAAATGGGATTAAATAAAAAATAAAAAAAAATTCAAGGTTCCTGAAATGGCGATTGTTACTATGATTACATAACAATCACCATTTCAGGAACCTGTTCTCACCTACGACTTATTTTTATTTATTTCTTTTATTTTTATTACATTTATATCCCGCCCTTCTCCGCAACAGCACTGATCCCATTCTTCTGAGCTGTAAGAATTAATTAAGTTACGACACGATAGACGGAGGGGGCTGGATGAAGCTTCCCAAATAATTTTAAAACGTGCTCTTCGTGGGCATTTAAATCACACGGCTGTAAAGTCTGGCGTTGCTCTTATCTGTTCTTACCATCGCAGCTGGAAGGAAGGGAGAGGCAACCCTACACCAAGACATCAGACGGAAGCATGGAATTTTTATTTCTTTTTAGAGATGTGGAATAAATATATCTCCGTGCTTGATGATACAGGCAGTGCTCGACTTACAACAGTTCTTTAGTGGCCGTTCAGTGTTACAATGGCACTGGAAAAAATATGACCCTTTTTCACACTTATGACCAGTGGTGGGTTTCAAATACCTGAACAACCGTTGCTCTGAGTGGATGCAAGCCTGAGACTCCGAGGCCTAGAACGGACTTCCAGAAGTGGCATCCATGCACTTCCGGCGAGCTGTTCTAGGTGTGGGAGGCCTGCTCCAGGCCTCCGAGGCCTAGAACGAACTTCCGGACGTTGAATCACCATGCACTTCCGGCAGGCCGTTCTAGGCCTGGGAGGCCTCCTCCAGGCCTCTGAGGCCTAGAACGGACTTCCAGAAGTGGCATCCATGCACTTCCGATGAGCTGTTCTAGGTCTGGGAGGCCTTCTCCAGGCCTCTGAGGCCTAGAACGGACTTCCGGAAGTGGAATGCACAGGAACTGTGTGCATTCAGCCGGTTCTCCGAACTCAACAAAATTTAGCTACCAGTTGTACCGAACCGGTGTGAACCGGCTGAATCCCACCACTGCTTACGACCGTTGCAGTGTCCCTAAGGGTCACATGATCAGAATTCAGAGACTCGGCAAATGACTCACATTTATGATGGTTGCAGTGTCCTGGGGGGGTCACATGATCAGAATTCTGACGTTTGGCAACTGATTCGTATTTATGACGGTTGCAATGTCCTGGGGTCATGTGATCCCCTTTTGCAACCTTCTGACAAGCAAACTCAATGGGGAAGCCAGATTTACTTAACAACCTTGTTTGTCACTTAGCAACTGCAGTGATTCACTTAGCAAACGTGGCAGGAAAGGTCGCAACACGGGGCAAAATTCGCTTAACAACTATCTCACTTAGCAACATAAAGTTTGGGCTCCATTGTGGTCGTACATCGAGGACTACCTGTAGTCCGTGGGTTATTTGTAAGATAATCTTTATTGTCATTTTTTTACCGTGGGCACAACGGCACACATCAAAAATGAAATTTAGTTGCCCGCTCTCAAAAGTGAAACACATACATGACACACACCTAAAACACACTACATGCAACATATGCATACACCCACATCCCTACATATACAGAACAATAAAATATTAAATACTGTCCATCTCCTTCTGTCGCGATCTGAAGACACTCTTATTTGAACAAGCCGGCCTGGCCTGATGGGGGATGGGTTGGGTTTTTATTGTCATTTTTAATATATGTATTTACTGTTTTTAGTTGGGCATATGTTTAATTTTTTTAACTTTTGTATTTTTGTATTTTTTATATATCTGCCCTGTTCACTGCCCTGAGTCCTTCGGGAGAAGGGCGGTATATAAATAAAATTAAATAAATAAATAAATAAATAAATAAATAAATAAATTTAATTGGGAGGAGAGGGCAAACTCACTATGATGTTAGGCGTGAATGAAGCAATTATGCAAAGCCGGACTTCTTGCTCTTAACAGCAACTCTGGGTTTGGGTCACATGGCCAGGAAGGCGGGTCTAAGGATGGAGGGGTCAACAACATCCCGATCCCCCTTTTCTGTAGGGATGCAGCAGGACATTTTCTTCCTGGGGCATCCCGTGAGGAAAGAGAAGAGATGGTGCCTGGAAAAACACTGAGAAGAGTATCAGGAGCCCCCAGTCGCTTAACGGTCAGAGGAAGAAGCTCAGGAAGGACTTTGCCTGATGGATCAAACCATTTAAAAGCGGAGAGCGGGAGGTTTGTATTTTCAGACCTGCAAGAGTCTGTTAATGTGATGATGGCCTCATCCATTCAGCTGAGTCCGACGCTCAGCGATGCCCTGGGCCAGCTCTCTACTGCTCTTGCACTGCTCCTTTTGAGTTGCTCTATGCTCTGGCTGGTGTCGGCTTCCATGGGGTCCAGCCACCGTGTTCTTTGGCAACCTGGTTTCCTTTTATGGCTAACTCTTCCAAACATAATTGCTTCCTCCAGTGAATTTCCCCGGAATGACCGTGGCCAAAGTAAGTGAGACGCAGTTTCATGACTTTGCCTTCCAGTGACAGGCCTGGTGCGGTGTGCTCCAGGACTTGCTTGCTGGTCACTTTTGCTGTCCAAGGAATATGCAGGGACCTTCTCCAGCACCACAGCGTAAACCAGGTGATTTTCTTCCTGTCCTGATTTTTTTAAGGTCCAACCTTCACAACCATTCTGTTAATGTAGCTTTCCAATAAAGTAGATCTAGTTCAGCGAATCACGTTTCCTGTCTAATTTATTTCGGAAGGCCAACGTCTATCTTGCAAATCTCAAATTACAAATGAACCCCCTGTCACTTCTAATTGCTTGATCTGGTAGGGTGGGGAGATAGCGCCCTAATAGCTTTTCCATCTTAAAAAAACAAACCAACCCATAGAATAGAATAGAATAGAATAGAATAGAATAGAATAGAATAGAATAGAATAGAATAGAATAGAATAGAATAGAATAGAATAGAATAGAATAGAATAGAATAATAGAATAGATATTGGAATATAGAGTAGATATTGGAATATAGAATAGAATAGATATTGGAAAATTTAGAATAGAATAGAATAGAATAGAATAGAATAGAATAGAATAGAATAGAATAGAATAGAATAGAATAGAATAGAATAGAATAGAATAGAATAGATATTGGAATATAGAGTAGATATTGGAATATAGAATAGAATAGATATTGGAAAATTAGAATAGAATAGAATAGAATAGAATAGAATAGAATAGAATAGAATAGAATAGAATAGAATAGAATAGAATAGAATAGAATAGAATAGAATAGATATTGGAATATAGAGTAGATATTGGAATATAGAATAGAATAGATATTGGAAAATTTAGAATAGAATAGAATAGAATAGAATAGAATAGAATAGAATAGAATAGAATAGAATAGAATAGAATAGATATTGGAATATAGAGTAGATATTGGAATATAGAATAGAATAGATATTGGAAAATTAGAATAGAATAGAATAGAATAGAATAGAATAGAATAGAATAGAATAGAATAGAATAGAATAGAATAGAATAGAATAGAATAGAATAGCAGAGTTGGAAGGGACCTTGGAGGTGATCTAGTCCAACCCCCTGCTCAGGCAGGAAACCCTAGACCATTTCAGACAAGTGGCTGTCCAGTATCTTCTTAAAAATTTCCAGTGTTGGAGCATTCACAACTCTGGAGGCAAGTTGTTCCACTGATTAATTGTTCTCAGGAAGTTTCTCCTTAGTTCCAGGTTGCTTCTCTCCTTGATTAGTTTCCATCCATTGCTTCCTGTCCTGCCTTCATGTGCTTTGGAGAAGAGCTTGACCCAGTCTTCTCCGGGGCAGCCCCTGAGATATTGGAACACTGCTATCATGTCACCCCTCACCCTTCTCTTCATTAAACTACACATACCCAATTCCAGGAACCGTTCTTCATATGTTTTAGTCTCCAGTCCCCTAATCATCTTTGCTGCTCTTCTCTGTACTCTTTCTAGAGTCTCAACATCTTTTTTTTACATCCTGGTGACCAAATCTGGATGCAGTATTCCAGATGTGTCCTTACCAAGGCATTACGAACTGGCATTATAATGCCATTGGTTTTTCTAGAAGTACCCCTAGGAACAAATAATTTAAACATGAGATTTAATCCCTACTGCCGCCCACTCAAAAATGCGGCATGCAAATTGGGCCGCTGGTAAAAAAAAAATAATGCATGGCTAATTGGTCTAAATGAAAGTTAACTAGTGTTGGCAATAAAATCAGAGTTGAATAGAGGTGGTTTTCTATAGTATGAATTAGCCCAAAGGCAAGAGGAGAACCTGGAGAAATCTCAGCTATCTATGGTGAGGTGTCACACATTTTCCATTCTTTGTGGGTTCTGGAGGAGAATATGGCATTAAAAAGGGGAGGGGCTTGCACGGCAAAATCATGGCTGCCCTCTTAGCCTTTTTGATTCTGTTCCATCCCCAACACAGGTCCCTGGTCTGGCTATTTCTTAAAATACAGATAGGTTGACAAAAATAAAAGATTATTATTTGGCTTTCTCTTAGGAAGATAGCTAAAACATCCACACATATTTTGTTTTGTAATTCGGTTACATAGTACAGGTAATCCCCGACTTACAACAGTTCATTCAGTGACCGCTCAAAATTTTTCACACTTAACGACCATTGCAGCATCCCCGTGGTCACGGATGCTGAGGTATTGGAATTTTAAGTAGAAAAAAGCACAGGGTGCAATTGCAATTTTCCAAACAAATGGGAAATCCTGGACGCCTTTGATAACAGGGACGAAGAGATCAATGTCATAAAGAACCTGTCTGAATTTAATTCCGAAGCCAATCAAATTCATCACAGAAAGAACTGCAGACATGGTGTGCTTTAGAAGTTCTAAACATCTCTCATGAAATCACTATCCAGGTCTACTTCAAGTACCCTCTCCAGCTTTTTAACCTTTGAATATTGGTGAGCAAATTATCCACATTTCAAAAGGAGAACAGCTCTTATTTCATAGTAATATCTACATAAGAGATGTAGGTTGAGCTAGAGTTGGCCTACCTATTTACAGAGCTCACCTGTGCATAATTAATTCTCTCTTAAGACCTGGCTGAAATCCTTTGCTGGATGTTCAACATCAGACCAGACTTCCCTGTTAAATGTGGTTTTCTTGGCAAAAATGGGGCGGGGTGGGGAAAACACATTTTCAAAAACCTAGAAGGACTTTCTCTGTAAAGCAAGTCAGCGGTATAATTTTTTTTTAAAACGTTAAAGATTAACAAGAAAGGCAATGAAGCAGAGGAACCCGAAGGAACAAGCCAGTGTTGCATTATGCACCAGTGAAAAAGATGCTTGTATAAGACTCAATGTTTCGATGCCGTAAGCGATGACAATAGGTCACTCCCCGTACTCAGCTGAACTGCTCCGTGGTTGGGACTTTCTCTGCTCCCAACAATGGTAGTTCTCGACTTACGACCGTACCTGAGTCTGGAATTACAATTGCAAGACGTGCCGATGGTTAAGTAGGACATCACACTCCACGCCTGATTTTAAGATTTTTTTTTTTATACGATGGACGTTAAGTTCTGCAATCGTTAAGTGACCACATTGTTTGCAATTTGTTTTTTTGTTTTTTTGTTTGTTTTTTTGCTGGAAACCAGAAATAAATGCTGATTTCCAGATCTTCTCCTTGGTAGTTTCTTCACTACAATATTGATCTACGGTATTGAGCGCACTGTGCAGAACACAACACCCACGTCAAGGAATTCCCTAGATTAAAAAAAATACACTCCCTACCAAAACTGTCAGGGCAAGCCAGAGAGCAAACCCCACTCTCCTATAGCACAGATGATGTTGCCTAGTTTGGTGATGAAATGTCTGCAAGGAAACAACCAAGCTCAGAGATAACCAAAGGGCTCCACAATTTAAGGCTGAGCTACATATATTCTTGTTCATTAGAAAATCGACTCTTGCGGACCCTCTAGAGTTTTACACTCTTAACAATGTTAGGTTATTGAATAAACTCTAAATTTACTCAAAGGTCTTGCTTTGCTGGAAAAAAGGTATCAACAAATCCTTCCCTTCCTGTCCGGAGCAAGACCCATTGCATGAAGAGAAGTCTGTTTGGATAACACAGGATATCATCACTGGTTTCAAACTGCAGACTGGCTAACCTTGTAGATTAAATCTATTTCTCCTTCTTTCTTAGATAGGCCTCTTTTTATTATTATTTTTTTTAAAAAAAAATCATGTTTACCATCTCTCAGAAAGCCAAGATGATCCCTTTCTTCTTGAACCTCTCTGGGAAGGGATAAAAATGAAGCCACGGGGAGAAAGAGGAAAACCCAACGAAGTTACAGGTAGTGCTGTTTATTACTACATGACACAAACACAGTTTAATGTGTATTTACCAAATTTTATGTGTATAAATGTTTATCTATCTATCTATCTATCTATCTATCTATCTATCTATCTATCTATCTATCTATCTATCTATCTATCTATCTATCTATCTATCTATCTATCCCTGTTATCTATCTAGCTGTCTAGCTGTCAGTCTGTCTATCTAGATCTCATCTATCTGTCTGTCTGTCTGTCTGCGTATCTATCTATCTATCTATCTATCTATCTATCTATCTATCTATCTATCTATCTATCTCTATATCAATAATCTATCTATCTACCTGTCTGTCTGTCTCTGTCTAATCTAGTTCATCTATCTGTGTCTGTCTATCTATATCTCATCTATTTCATCTATCTATCTATCTATCTATCTATCTATCTATCTATCTATCTATCTATCTATCTATCTATCTATCTATCTATCTATCTATCATCTATCTATCATTCTAGCAGCTAGCTAGCTATCTCTATATCCATAATCTATCTGCCTGTCTGTCTGTCTCTGTCTGTATATCTCATCTAGTTCGTCTATCTGTCTCTATTTCTATCTATCCATTATTTATCTATTTGTCTGTCTGTCTGTCTGTCTGTCTATCTATCTATCTATCTATCTATCTATCTATCTATCTATCTATCTATCTATCTATCTATCTATCTATCTATCTATCTGCCTGTCTGTCTGTCTGTCTCTGTCTGTCTATATCTCATCTATTTCATCTGTCTGCCTGTCTGTCTGTCTGTCTGTCTGTCTGTCTGTCTATCTATCTATCTATCTATCTATCTATCTATCTATCTATCTATCTATCTATCTATCTATCTATCTATCTATCTATCTGCCTGTCTGTCTCTGTCTGTCTATATCTCATCTATTTCATCTGTCTGTCGTCTGTCTGTCTGTCTGTCTGTCTGTCTATCTATCTATCTATCTATCTATCTATCTATCTATCTATCTATCTATCTATCTATCTATCTATCTATCTATCTATCTATCTATCTATGATGATTTGCCATTGCCTGCTTCCTAGGGCTAAGAGAGAGAGAGAGAGAGAGACTGGCTGGCCCAATGGCAAACCACTTCTGAAATGTTGCCAAGAAAACTGCAGGGACCTGTCCAGGCAGTTGCCAGGAATCAACCCTGACTCAAAAGAAACACAAACACTATAGGCACCAAGCACAAATATATACTTTAGCGACTTGTTAAACAACTTAAATTTTTACTACTTTGCTTTTAAAACCAAACATCTCCGCTGCAAATTGCTCCCTCCTTCCACCTGACTTAGCCACTGGCTTTAAAACGTTAGGGAGTGTCTTCTCTTAATGGGTTTATGGCCAGCTGTCCAAGCCCTGAACCACCTGGACTCATTCATTATGCCCCCTTCTGCATTTTGTGTGTTTTGTTTTTTTTTTCCTGCTGACTTTCCTTCTCTGGCTTCAGCTGTCTTGGAGACCTTCCTGGATCTTCTTCCTGGAGACTTCTGGGTCTCCCAGCCGTGGCCTCTTCTGCTCCATGCCTTGTCTGGTGACCTCCAGCAACATCTTCTCCTGAACCTAGACAACCCACTTCTCTTAGGTCCTTAGGCCTACCTGCTCTAGCATCTTCTACACAGCCTTTGAGGCCTACCTGCAGGCCTACAGGTGCTTCAGAGGAGTTTTAGACTTCCCTTTCTCTGCAGAGCCCTGTGTCAACTTTAGAAGGAGCGTGGTTGCAGCCCTCTTTTTTCCCCCTCTCATTCCTAGTTGCCACATAGCACTGTTGAAGGAAAAGTCTTCATCATGATTCAGTCCTCGGTGTGGGTGAGCCTGGACCACAACTATGAATCCCCCCCTCGACTTTTTTTTTCCTTCTTCAAGTCTGGAATGCTTCTTCGGCAAGGAAGCAAGCCAGGAATTGTAGGTAGACTTTGGATTCTTGGTTTATTTTAACCTCCAGGCAATACGGAGTAATCTAAGGCCATCCCAACCTCTCTCTCCTCGTTGGAAGCCTGACAAACCGATCTAAAAGGTCACTGTGTTTGTCTCCAAGCAACTCTGCTCGTTTTTTTAAAACAGGGAAGACGAGAGGCGTATTATTCGAAATAAAGCTCTCTCCAAACTATGGCTAGGCACGCATGTCTGAAATAGCGTGGGAGAAATCAGCTTTTCCCATTGACTCCAGAAGGGCAGAAACAGTGTAGATCTCGTTCTCGGTTAAGGCAACCACTCTCAGTTTGATATATTAGCTAAATATAAAATGTTTTGCAACCATTGGCCACGTTAGCAGGAAACTGGACTTCTTCCCAAGTTCAACAACAAAAGCAAGCTTCAAAAAGGTTCTTCAGGAGAACAATCTTGCAATGTTGAGGGGGGGGGGTAAAAAATGAGAAAGTAACCATGAGGACTACACAAGGGGTCTCCAGGGGTCTCCACCACCAGAAAGTCTCTTTTGATTCAGCTTTGCATCCCAGACATATCCATATAGTTTTCTTAGCAACAATATAGGGTTGTTGTTTTTTAACTTCACAATATAGCCTGTTGTCTCCTATCCAAGTACGGGTAGTCCTTGACTTACGACCACAACTGGGCCCAAGATTTCTGTGCTTAAGCGAGTCATTTGTTAAGGGAGTTTTGCCTCAGTATACGACTTTCCTTGCCGCGGTTACTAAGTGAATCACTGCAGCTGTTAAGTTGGTGACACGGTTGTTAAGTGAATCTGGCTTCCCCATTGATTTTGCTTGTCGGAAGGTCGCAAAAGGGGATCACGTGACCCCGGGACAGTGCGACCGTCATAAATATGAATCAGTTGCCAAGCATCTGAATTTTGATCACGTGACCAGGGGGATGCTGCAAGAGACGTAAGTGTGAGAAAGGGTCATAAGTCACTTTTTTCAGTGCCGTTGTAACTTTGAATGGTCGCAAAATGAACTGTTGTAAGTTGAGGACAACCTTATAAGCCATACCGTTTTTTGAGATTTGCCAAGTTCAGTCAGTGCTACCAACCTACTTAAGTGTAAGTCTGGAATTCACACACACACCTATTAAGAGCAAAGTGTAGAGATTTGATTACTTTCTTAGCAACATGTTTTGATTGCCAGGAAACAGAAACAGCTCTGAGGTGATCTGCCTTACAAACAAACGTTGCTGGGTCATAAGCTCCAATGCTGGGAAAATAAGAATCATTTGTAGTTCTGCCTCTTACATAGGACACAGAATCATAAGGATGGGACTTCGGAGGTCTTCTAGTCCAACCCCCTACTCAAAACAGGAGGACTTACACCAGGGGTAGGCAACCTTGGCTCTCTTACGACTCATGGACTTCAACTCCCAGAATTCCTGAGCCAGCATGGCTCAGCTTGGAAACCTCTCCCTTTCCCCTCAGCGTGGCTGACTCAGGAATTCTGGGAGTTGAAGTCCACGAGTCATAAAAGAGCCAAGGTTGCCTACCCCTGGCCTAGGCTGCTTTATGACTTGTGGACTTCAACTCCCAGAATTCCTGAGCCAGCATGGCTCAGCTTGGAAACCTCTCCCTTTCCCCTCAGCGTAGGTGGCTCAGGGATTCTGGGAGTTGAAGTCCACGAGTCATAAAAGAGCCAAGGTTGCCTACCCCTGCCTTACACCATCCCAGTCAGGTGTTTGTCCAGGATATTTTTGAAAACCTTCAACAGATGAAATACCCACAACTCCATCAATCGATTTTTCTTACTGACAGGAAATTTCTCCGTAGTTCTAGGTTCTTCCACTGGTTATTTCTTGTCCTACCCTCAGGTGCTTTGAAAAATAAGTCAGTTCTTCTCTGTGGCAGTCCCTCAAGTACTGGAAGATGGTGATCATGTCCCCCTAATCCAGGGGTCTTCGAACTTGGCCCTTTTATGACTTGTGGATTTCAACTCCCAGAATTCCTCAGCCAGGCACGGTGGCTGAGGAATTCTGGGAGTTGAAGTCCACAAGTCATAAAAGGGCCAAGTCTGAAGACGCCTGCCCTAATCCTTCTCTTTGCTGGGCTAGACATACCTAGCTCCCTCAGCTGTTCATCCTACGGTTTACTCTCCAGACCCTTCCTCATCTTTGTTGCTCTTCTCTGCACATAACCTCAAATTGCAAAACATCTTGAGAAGGTCCTACGATGGAAAAGCAGGGGATGAAATCTCACCATGCAACTGCCCCATTCCTTGAAAAATAGGTGAGTTGCGTTTTTTTTTCCTTCATTGGGCAGCAATGAGCATGTAGCTCAGCAAATGCTGAGCACAGCTGGGGCCCTCAGAATTTTCCTATTCAGAATAACAGAGTTGGAAGGGACCTTGAAGGTCTTCTAGTCCAGCCTCCTGTTCAGGCAGGAAACCCTATACCAGTGATGGCGAACCTTTTAGAGACCGAGTGCCCAAACTGCAACCCAAAACCCACTTATGTATCATCAGGTGCCGAGTGGGCGTGGCCAATTGGGTGGGCGTGGCCCATTGGGTGGGCGTGGCTGCAGTGCTAACGGCAGACTGGGTGGGACTACAAAGCTCAATCAATCAATTCCAACTTTGCGAGATCTTTTTTTTTCCCGTGAGAAGTTGAAATTGATTGATTGATTGAACCTTTTTTTTTTTTGCACATGGTGGCGGAGGCCTAAACAGAAAAGGTTTTATAAAATTCAGCTGAAGCCCTAGGACTGGGGTGACGGTGCGTGTGCCCACAGAGAGGGCTCTGTGTCCCACCGGTGGCACCCATGCCATAGGTTCGCCACCACGGCCGTATACCATTTCAGACAAACAGTTGTCCAATCTCTTCTTTAAAACGTCCAGTGTTGGAGCACCCACAACTTCTGGAGGCAAGTCGTTCCACTGGTTAAATTATTCTAACCACCAGGAAGGTTGTTTCTCTCCTGGGGAAAAGCAGCATTATTCAACTTGGACACATCATAAAGCCACACACCCTGCCTATGTGGCCTCACAAAAGTCTTGCTTGGGAAAAATCCTGGAATAAAAGAGTTTTATCCCGCAGGTGTCACAAAACTTTTCTCTGAATTGTTTAGTAAACCTTCCCAAGCAAAACGCCCTCTGCAAGGACTTGTTAAGCCCTCGGTTTTGTCTCCCAGCTCATTTTTTGTTTGCCTTTGAGGCAACACAGCAACACAAAGACTGGATGGAACTAGTTAGCGCAAGCCAAAAAAACACTTCTCCGCACCTGGGCTGGATTTCGAGAGAGGTAATTCTACATTCCAGATGCAATCTTGCTTCTTTTCTTAGCATATCCTCTTATTCATTTTTTTCCCCTTCTTGCTGAAAGATATAAATGTGCTCTGAAAAAAAAGAAAGAAATTGGAGCACTCCTATCAAGAAGAAACAGAATTCTTGCAGAACACTTTGGAGGGGGGGGGGAAAGAAAAGAAAAGCAATGCTCAGAGGATACTACAATAATATGGAAGTTGGTGGAAGGAAGGTTGCTAAATTTTAAAGCCTAAGAGCGAAAAGGGGAAGGAGGTGGTCCTTGACTTCTCTGATGTAAAAATATCCATGGCATTATTTTATAATGCTGGAAAATGCCTTTGGGAAGCTATAAAAACGAATCAACAGGAACTCTATCAATTGCACAGAAAGGCTTTTGCAAAATCACTTCCTGTCTGTTGGAGTTTGGGGCGAGCATAATCTCTAGAGTCCAGTTAGGACAAACAGAGGAAATTCTGTTCCTTTTCACAGTTGTCAGTCAACAGTCTCCATACCAAAGAAAGGTCCCTGGAAGAGACATTTTTTCTGGGATGTGAAAGCCCTGCCAGATAATGAAACAACCCAATATTTTAGCCAATGGGACCGACTGGATCCTACAGTTAGTCCTCGACTTACAGCAGTTCGCTTAATGACCGTTCAAAGTTACAAGGGCTCTGGGGAAAAAGCGACTTATGGCTGTTTTTCACACTTACGACCGTTTGGACCATCCCCCAGGGTCACGTGATCAAAAGTCAGTCGCTTGGCAACTGACTCACATTTATGACGGTTGCAATGTCCCGGGATCAGCAATGTCAATGGGGGAAGCCAGATTCACTTAACAGCCGTCTTACAGCGGCAAGAAAGGTCATAAAATGGGGCAAAATTCACTTGTCAAATATCTCACAGAAATTTTGGGGCTCATTGCGGTCATATGTTGAGGATTGCCTGCATAAGTCAGCTCCCAACTACCACCCTAAACCCACTTTCAAATCCACTTCGATTCCTAGTGATTCTACAGATCCAGTGGATTTTTTTTTCCCCCTTAACCCATGAAGTAATCTGAAGAGTAATGACTCCAGGGAGTCTGTGAGAATTGCAACATGTGCAGACAAGCTCAGGTTATTGAGAAATAATACAAGTTAGCAGACATGCTTCATCAGTCAAAAACACTAATAACACTCTACAATGTCCATGTGGTTGCCTTGGTAACAATAGGGAAGAGGGTGTCCATTGCTTTTTCCAGATTTGTTTCTTCTTTCCATCGCAATCTAACCCTCGGCCCTGGTGTTCTGGTAATCTTCAGTCCAACTGCTACTAGTCAGGTCCAACGCTCGTTGCTTTTCCGGAGGAACCAAAGTTCACTCAATGAAGCCATTCAAAAAAGGTGAAAAATCACGACCGTCGGAGCAAACCTTAGTTGGCTGGCTGGGTTCACTCAATACTTTAAAGTAGAAACTAGCCAAATGCGTTTTAGTTGGCTCAATCAATCAATCAGTCAGTCAGTCAATCAGAACAGACCTGGAAGGGACCTTGGTGGTCTTCTAGTCCAACCCCCTGCTCAAGCAGGGGACCCTATACCAGAGGTAGGCAACCTTGGCTCTTTTATGACTCGTGGACTTCCAGAATTTCTGAGCCAGCATGGCTCAGCTTGGAAGCCTGTCCCTTTCCCCTCAGCATGGCTGGCTCAGGAATTCTGGGAGTTGAAGTCCACGAGTCATAAAAGAGCCAAGGTTGCCTACCCCTGCCCTATACCATTTCAGACAAATGGATGTCCAGTCTCTTCTTAAAGACCTCCAGTGACCTCTTTTTTTAAAAATCTCTCCCAAGTAATTTTGCATATCGACAGCATGCACCACCAAGTTCCTATTTGCGAGACACCACTTGTTCTACCACTACGAGGAAACTTGAACAATCTGTCCAGTCAATCCACGCGATCTGAAGCTTCTATCGGGGCCACGAGCGAAGTAACCACTTTTTCATCTAGGATGTTGCATGAACACCAATAGCAACAGCACTTATATACTGTTTCACAGTGCTTTACAGCCGTCTCTGAGCAGTTTACAAAGTCAGCATGTTGCCCCCCAACAATCTGGACCCTCACTTTACCGACCTTGGAAGGACGGAAGGACGAGCCAACCTTGAGTCAGTCAGAATCGAACTGCTGGCAGTGGGCAGAGTTTGCCTGCAATACTGTATTCTAACCATTGTGCTACCGTGGCAGAGATAGCAATAGCAATAGCACTTGGACTTATATACTGTTTCACAGTGCTTTACAGCCCTCTCTAAGCAGTTTGCAGAGTCAACATGTCGCCCCCAACAATCTGGGTCCTCATTTTACCGACCACGGAAGGACGGAAGGCTGAGTTAACCTCGAGTCAGTCAGAATCGAACCGCTGGCAGTGGGCAGAGTTAGCCTGCAATACTGCATTATAACCACTGTGCCACCACGTCTTTCTGGTAAGTTGACCTAACAGGGTGAAGTCAACTTAACTAATTCAGTTACTTAGTGTTAGCCATGTTGTCTGCCTAGCCAGAAGTTTAATCTGTGGTTTGGGGAAGCAAGAATTAATTCTGGCTAGGCTAGCTCTCTTGCCAGTAAACATGATGTCATTGTTAGAGGCAGACTCCAGCGTTGAGTGAGAAGGCAACCCGGAACATAACTTTAGCGAGTATGTTATTCCTTTGTGGTTTAGGATGCATTTCAGATGAAATTCAAAGGACTGGTTATATAAAAGCTTTGTAAACAGGAACAATGGAAGTCATGCTTTCTTCTGTACATTTTCGAAGGAAAATAAAGAGTTTCTAGCGGGCAGCTCCATCAGGTTGTTTGAAACCACGGAGAGTGTCTTCTCTGTGCTCATAACTGAGACGCTCTATCTTTAGAAGACCAAAGCCAGATTAATTCTACCATAGTAGTTGTCTTCTGATGCAGTCATTTGATGGAAACCCTACAGCTAAGTCTGACCTACTGAGTGGAAACCCTGAAGCTCTTCTGCATATTCCGATTGTCCCTACCTTTTGGAAAATGGGTTCGATCAAAATAGAGCTGGAAGGGACCTTAGAGGTCTTCTAGTCCAATCCCCTGCTTGAGCAGGAGAGCCTATACCAGGGGTAGGCAACCTTGGCTCTTTTATGACTGGTGGACTTCAACTCCCAGAATTCCTGAGCCAACATGGCTCAGCTTGGAAACCTCTCCCTTTCCCCTCAGCGTGGCTGGCTCAGGAATTCTGGGAGTTGAAGTCCACAAGTCATAAAGCAGCCTAGGCATAGGGCAAGGGTAGGCAACCTTGGCTCTTTTATGACTGGTGGACCTAAACTCCCAGAATTCCTGAGCCAGCATGGCTCAGCTTGGAATCCTCTCCCTTTCCCCTCAGCCGTGCTGGCGCAGGAGTTGAAGTCGACCAGTCATAAAAGAGCCAAGGTTGCCTACCCCTGGCCTAGACCATTTCAGACAGGTAGCTGTCCAGTCTTTTCTTAAAATCCGCCAGTAAAATCCTTACGGTTACATTTCTTAAAGAAATTTAGTCCCTTGCCTTTTTACGATGCTGCCTACCTACAGCTGACTCTTGCGAAGACAGAAATTGTCTCCAATTTCGGGTATCTGGATTCCATCAACCTGTCTTTCAAATGCTTCCAAGTAACCTGAGGAGCAAAATGGCCCCACCTAGAAATTGTCATTCAACAACAATGACGGAGCCCATCCTGTCACACAGCCCCCAACGTGTTGTAATCTCATCTCATAACAAGTATCCTGTTTCCTCCCAGGAACAGGCTGGCTTCGTACAGCCTCGTAAACCAGAGAAGCAGCAAGCTGGCGTTACCTTAGAGTAACCTGGCAACGAGAACACAAAGAACACGTCTTAGGGTGCCCTAAAAGGCAAAGGCACAGGTGAGCCATCCCAACAAGGTTCACAGTCTTATTGGTGAATTGCTAATTCAGCAACAAATGAAGAAACATAGCAAGCTCAGCTCTGTTGGAAGCATCTAACGTACGTAGATCCAGTAGATCTGAATAACAGAATAATAGAGTTGGGAGGGACCTTGGAAGTCTTCTAGTCCAAGCCCGTGCTCAGGCAGGAAGCCCTAGACAGGTAGTCCTCGACTTACGACCACAATCGAGCCCAAAATTCCCATGGCCAAGTAAGACGTTTGTTAAATGAATTTTTTGCCCCAATTTGCGTCCTTCCTTGCCACAGTTGTTCAGTTAATCTGGCTTTTACCCGTTGACTTTGCTTGTCAAAAGGTTGCAAAAGGAGATCACGGGACACTGCAACCGTCATAAATATGAGTCAGTTTGCCAAGCCTCTGAATTTTGATCCACATGACCGTGGGGATTCTGTTACCGTCGTAAGTGTGAAAAAGCAGCCAGAGGTTACCTTTTTCATTGCTGTTCTAACTTCAAACATTCATTACTGGTACCATTTCAGACAAATGGCTGTCCAGTCTCTTCTTAAAAGCCTCCAGTGATGGAACAGCCACAATTTCTGGAGGCAAGTAGCTCCACTGGTTAATTGTTCTCACTGTCAGGAAACTGCCTAAATTAAGGTTTCAGTTCACTGGGTTTCCTTTCATAATTCATTATCTGATCCACCCATAAATGTGGTTCTTATCCCATCTGTGAAGCAATAAACGAATACAGACATAAATAAATAAAGGGTTAAGGCTTTGCTCATGCACTTGTGCTGCCATCTTGCCCTTTTTTTAAACCCCTGTCCTGTGGATACCCCTGATATGAATAACATTGGAGCCCCAGGGAAAAATAATCCGCGGGATGTTTATAACGATGCTTCTTCCGTGCTATTCATAGATGATTAGGGGGCTGGAGGCTAAAACGTATGAGGAACAGTTGCTGGAATTCGGTATGTCTAGTTTAATGAAAAGAAGGACTAGGGGGGACAGGAGAGCAGTCTTCCAATATCTCAAGAGTTGCCACAAAGAAGAGGGAGTCAACCTATTCTTCAAAGCACCTGAAGGCAGGACAAGAAACAACGGATGGAAACTAATCAAGGGGAGAAGCAACCTAGAACTAAGGAGAACTTCCTAACAGTGAGAACAGTTAACCAGTGGAACAACCTGCCTCCAGAAGTTGTAGGTGCTCCCTCACTGGAGGTTTTTAAGAAGAACGTGGACCACCATTTGTCCGGAATGGTATAGGGTCTCCTGCTTGAGGAGGGGGTTGGACTAGAAGACCTCCAAAGTCCCTTCCAACTCTGTTATTCTGTTAAATTGAGATCACTGAATCATTGTTGTTGTTAGTTGCGAAGTCGTGTCCGACCCATCGCAACCCCATGGACAACTTTCCTCCAGGCCTTCCTGTCCTCTACCATCTTCTGGAGTCCACTTAAGCTCATGCCTCCTGCTTCAGTGACTCCATCCAGCCACCTCATTCTTGGTCGTCCCCTTCTTTTCTTTCCCTCAACCTTTCCCAGCATCAGGCTCTTCTCCAGTGAGTCCTTCCTTCTCATTAGGCGGCCAAAGTATTTGAGTTTCAACTTCAGGATCTGGCCTTCTAAAGAGCAGTCAGGGTTGATCTCCTCTAGGACTGACCGGTTTGATCGCCTTGCAGTCCAAGGGACTCGCAGGAGTCTTCTCCAGCACCATAGTTCAAAGGCTTCAATTCTTTGGCGCTCAGCCTTTCATATGGTCCAACTTTCACAGCCATACATTGCAACTGGGAAGACCATGGCCTTGACTATACGCACTTTTGTTGGCAGGGTGATGTCTCTGCTTTTTAGTGTGCTGTCTAGATTTGCCATTGCTTTCCTCCCCAGAATTTCTTGGCTGCAGTCCCCATCTGCGGTGATCCTGGAGCCCAGGAAAATAAAATCTGTCACTGCCTCCATTTCTTCCTCATCTATTTGCCAGGAACTGAGAGGGCCGGATGCCATGATCTTGGTTTTCTTAATGTTTACATTCAACCCAACTTTTGCACTCTCCTTCTTCACTCGCAATAAGAGGCTCTTTAGTTCCTCTTCACTTTCTGCCATTAGAGTGGTATCATCTGCATACCTTAGGTTGTTGATATTTCTCCCAGCAATACACATGGCTAACTCCAAACTGGCAGTTAAATCCCTCCCCTTCTCCCCAGGAGAACTAGTATAGGATTTCATCTGATGGAAGTGGCCTTATCAGAGAAAAGGGAGATGTAGGGTGGATCTGGGGAAGAGGCACACACAGAGAGACTGTCTTTAGATATCACCTTATCTGAAGTGAAATGCGAGTGCCTGCTTTGTTTCTGAGACTCCTACCGTTTTGCAAATCAGTCGCTGCGTGGATCAAAGCTTCAGTGACCGATTGTGGAAGTCTTTGTGGATTTATTTATTTATTTATTTTATTTTTTTGGCATAATCTTGAACCTGCTGTATCTTTCTACAGATCAGATCTGCGGTGTTAGGAAAACGTCCCTTCTCCACAACTGGATGGATGCCTCAGCCACCCCACGATGGTCTTCAACATCTACCCGGCCTTTCCTTTGCTGTCAGGGAAACAAGTTCTGACAGCCTTCTCCTTGCTCCTTCTCTCGATGTTCCTCACCTTAGCCGGGATTTCTCTTGTTATCAAGGAACCACGCCGCACGTGTGAAGACGTACAGATCCTTCAAGGAGTTCCAGGAAGAAGGGCAGTCGCTGGAAAAGCAGTGTCTTATCCCCTATCCCTGTTTGCCTGCCAAGGAAAAATAATGTACTACGAGGTAATGCTCCTCAAAGACCGGTGAGAATCGAATTGATAGCCAGGCTTGATTAGTGAAATGGATTTACTTCACTTTGTGATGAAGTTGCTAGAAAACAGAAGGGCTGTCGTGATGGGGATGGGAGAGAGCATTTCGCCCAGGGCTTCAGTCCACACAGAGATAAATCTGCATTTTTATCAAGTCAGAAAGAGGGCTGAGAAAATATCTACAGACCCCTCGCATCCTGGGCGTAAACTGTTTCAACTCCTCCCCTCCAGACACTGCTACAGGGCATTGCATGCCGAAACAACTAGACACAGAGACCGTTTTTCCTTCATGCCGTTGCTCTGCTGAACACCTAATTCCCACGGCACTGTCTTATGCCTAAGTGTTTTTACCCATGTAGTATGGCTGTATTATATGATCCTTCTCATCTTTTCTGCTGCCTTCTCTTACTAGTATCTTAGGATTATGTTGCTTTGTTGTTGCCGTGTACACTGAAAGCTTCTGCACCAGAGACAAATTCCTTGTCTAATGACACTTGGTCAAATAAAGTCTTCTCTTCTCTCCTCTCCTCTCCTCTCCTCTCCTCTCTTTTTTCTTTTCTTTTCTCTCCTCTGCTTTCTTTCCTCTCCTCTCCTCTCCTCTCCTCTTTTCTTATCTCCTGTTCTCTCCCTCTCTTTGATCCAGTCTTCTTCTCTGTTCTGTTCTGTTCTGTTCTATTCCATATCCTATCCTATCCTATCCTATCCTATCCTATCCTATCCTATCCTATCCTATCCTATCCTATCCTAACCTAACCTATTCCATTCCATTCCATTCCATTCCATTCCATTCCATTCCATTCTATTCTATTCTATTCTATTCTATTCTATTCTATTCTATTCTATTGTTGTTCTGTTTTATTCTATATTCCAATATCTATTCTTTTCTTTTCTGTTCTGTTCTGTTCTGTTCTGTTCTATTCTATTCTATTCTATTCTATTCTATTCTATTCTATTCTATTCTATTCTATTGTTCTGTTCTGTTCTATTGTTCTGTTCTATTCTATACTATACTATTCTGTATTTCTATTCTATTCTATTCTATTCTATTCTATTCTATTCTATTCTATTCTATTCTATTCTATTCTATTCTATTCTATTCTATTATTTTTAGTAAACTTGCTGGCTATCTGTCAGTCTATTACAACATCTCACTGATAGGATCACTTAAGAACTCAGAATGGTATCTCTGCTGAGGCCATCAGCATTTTTTACTGGCATATAAACACCATTATTTTCATATGTGTTCTACCGTTCAACAGCAAATCTAATGTTTTATTGAGTTGGAAATAAGCCTGACTGTGTTTAGTGAGGCATAGAGCAGATCTACTGCTTTAAAAACATCTGAAGTATTTGCCACTCCTTCAGGTCAACACAATAGTTAAGAGCAGCTGATCTTTCCAATTAAATATATACTGGTAGGGGGGATATGCTGTTTGAGTTAGAACTGGGACTTGACTCATCACATTTGCTAGCTCTGAAGTTTGCTGAATGACTTTGAACCATAGGCAGTCCTCGACTTACAACCAAAACAGGACCCAGAATTTCCTGTGCAAATCGGTATAAAATAGATATAAAATAATGGGAAAATAGGGGAGGAAAAAGGGGAAGGAGGGAAAAGTGTAGGGTTAAAAAGGAAAAGAAAAAGGGTAATAACATACAGCCTCAACTTTTTTTTTACTTTTGCATAACAATATACAGGTTGTCCTTCTCTTGCAACAGCCCGTTTAGTGACCGTTCAAAGTTACAACGGCTCTGGGAAAAAGTGACCATTTTTCACAGCTACCACCTTTCCAGCATCCCCTTGGTCACGTGATCAAAATTCAGATGCTTCGCAACTGGTTCATAGTTATGACGGTCGCAGTGTCCCGGGGTCACATGATGCCCTTTTGCAAGCTTCTGACAAGCAAAGTCAAATGGGGAAGCCAGATTCGCTTAACGACCGGGTTACCAACTTATCAACTGCAGTGATTCCACTTAACAACCGTGGCGAGAAAGCTCACGAAATGGAGCCAAACCCCCTTCACAAATGTCTCACTTAACAACATAAATGTTGGGCTCAGTTGTGGTCGTAAGTCGAGGACTACCTGCATACTAGCCATTTCTATAGCAGCAAGCCTATTTGAACAGCAAAACCCCAAAAAATCAAAGTTTCATTTTTTTCCCCACTTCAAGCTAAGTCCGGAAGAGATTTCCAAGGAAGCAGAATTTCCATGGCTAAGCAAGCCAGTTCTTAAGTGAGTCGTGCTCAGTTTAGTGAGCTTTTTTTTTTGCAACGGTCGTTAAGCGAATCACCGCAGTTGTTAAATGAATCACGTGGTTGTTAGGTGAATCCAACTTCTTCCATTCGTTTCGCTTGTAAGAAGCCGGCTGGGGAATGTCGCAAATGCTAATCACGTGACCACGGGACGTTGCAAAGAGTTGTAAATGCATCAATTCATCTTTGTATGCCAGGGACCCAATCAGTATATAAATGTCCCAGGAGGCTAAGTGGGGGGGGGTGTCATTTTATTTCCCTGGAACAAAAAAATAGTGGTTTGCATCTATCCCAATTCATTTCCTTAATTCTTGCTAAGAGTTGCATTTCCTTAACGAGGGAGCTCCATCAAGTAATTAGGCAACATTTTCTTATTTCTCCTTTTAACCATACCGATCATCGACATGTAAGAAATAAACAATTAGATAAATTAAAGAATTTCAGATATATGTCTAGTTTAATGAAGAGAAGAACTAGGGGTGACATGATACCAGTCTTCCAATATCTCAGGGGCTGCCCCAAAGAAGAGGGAGTCAAGCTATTCTCCAAAGCACCTGAAGGTAGGACAAGAAACAATGGATGGAAACTAACCAAAGAGAGAAGCAACCTGGAACTAAGGAGAAACTTCCTGACAGTGAGAACAATTAACCAGTGGAACAACCTGCCTCCAGAAGCGGGGAATGCTCCAACACTGGAAGTTTTTAAGAAGATACTGGACAGCCATTTGTCTATAATGGTCTAGGGTTTCCTGCCTGAGCAGGGGGTTGGACTAGATGACCTCCAAGGTCCCTTCCAACTTTTTTTTATTTTTTTTATTTTTTTTATTTTTTTATTATTATTATTATTATTATTATTATTATTATTAATTTCCAATGGCATATTTTTAGCAATAGCTTCATTGCACCTTAATACGTTGCACATGATTATTGTTGTTTAGATTACTCTGGCGAATGACTCAACTTTGTCGAAACGGCTAGAATGTAGTATTTCCACAAATGCACGCCAAGGGATGCCGCTGATGGAGAAGAATGGAGGATTTCGTGTACGTGTCGTGGCGTATGGTGAGGCATGCAAAATCCCAACCACAAAGGCAGATTTTACACGCTGTGGTCAAGATCGCATTTGCGTCCATGCGAAGAACATGTAAGTTGCATTGACACGTAGGAACAAGAGGTTTTGACCATCTTTATATGGGTGTATTTTCAAATACTTATGACACGGATTTAAAACTTTAGAAGACAATCGGGGCTTCTGGCTCCTTCCATTTCAGAAGCAGAGACCTATTGATGGGATTGAGTTGCATTCAATCTCAGATGACCCGACTGTTCTCTGAAGTTCCCACCTGGCCACAACATTCTTTTTGGGATGAAGGCCAGGGCAGAAACAGAGATTAACAGGACTTTTCAAATTCAAACATTCAAATAAGAATGCTATGTCGTATTATTAATTAGTTGATGTACGATGGTGAGAAATAGAATATATTCAAATAGATAGGATATGTATTCTGAATATTAGACTTTGTGACGTATTGCGACAATGGGAACTGTGGTTACTTAAAACTTGGGAACTAGAAATATTAAACGTTAAATATGAATGGGGAATTAAAAAAACTAGGGGAAATTAATTCGGACATTGATTGTCTATAAAGACGGAATGTTAAAATAATAAGGATGTGTATAAGCCAAAAATTATAGATGAATGTAAGAATGTCATTTTTTATCTAATTGATTTAATAAGAATTGCATTAGTTTAAACAGGAGACAGTAAATACTAAGGGGAAAAGAGAGGAAAAATTTAATGTAGCAGCTTGAGACGTGCACTAAAGATACTTTTCAAATACTTATAAATATAAAATATAAAATTAGAAAATCAATAAAACATTAAAAGAAAGAGAGAGAGTTTAATAGGAGTTTTCCTACTCTTTTGTCCAAAGTGACTTAAATAGATCCAAACCTGATCCATTAATGGCTAGAAAAACCTCCATAATCGGATTATTTTCTGTATCTGAGCTTCTGTCTTCTCTTCATAAGAACTTTGAAAAGTTCTGCTTCTATACTAGTCGTCCTTGAATTACAACAGCTCATTTAGGGAGCGTTCAAAGTTTCATTTTATTTTATTTTAATTCCATTTATATCCCGCCCTTCTCCGAAGACTCAGGGCAGCTTACAAGCTTAGCAGTAGCCTTCATTCTATGTATATGCCTGCTTATTAGGGCTTTCACACACACCCCAAGTGGCATTATTACAAAGTCAGCTTAATTGCCCCCAACAATCTGGGCACTCAAAAAAGTGAGTTATGACCATTTCTCACACTTACGACTCTTGCAACATCCCCATGTTCACATGATCAAAATTCAGATGCTTGGCAACTGACTCGTATTTATGACGGTTGCAGTGTCCCAGGGTCCTCTGATCTCCTTTTGTGACCTTCTGACCAGCAAAGTCAATGGGGGAAGCCAGATTCACTTAGCAGGCGGGTTGCTAACTTAACAACTGCAGTGATTCACTTAACAACTGTGGCAAGGAAGGTCATAAAATGGGGCAAAATTCACTTAACCAATGTCGTGCTAGGGAACAGAAATTTTAAGCTCAGTTGTGGTCGTAAGTCGAGGACTGCCTGTGTAGAACTTAAAACTCATGCATCTTCCTATATTTTATGGGAACCTTCGATCCTGCAGTGATTCCTAGACAGACTAGAGCCAATATTTTTTTTAAAAAAAGCAGGCCAGTAGGCTTTAAATTAGCAGAAGCTAAGTGATGAAGAACAAATTATCAAATAAAGTGTAAATACTCCACAATAGTCGTGCACTATTCATTTTAAAAGAAATGTTTTAATGCAATTTTCAACCAAGCCCAATAGTTGTTTTTTCACCTAACCCAGGGGTAGGCAACCTTGGCTCTTTTATGATTTGTGGACTTCAACTCCCAGAATTCCTGAGCCAGCCATGCTGAGAGGAAAGAGAGAGGTTTCCAAGCTGAGCCGTGCTGGCTCAGGAATTCTGGGAGTTGAAGTCAACGAGTCAAAAAAGAGCCAAGGTTGCCTACCCCTGATCTATGGTAACATGTCCATATATTTAGAATATTTAGGATTGTCAGGATATTTAATAATCTATACCAGGGGTAGGCAACCTTGGCTCTTTTATGACTCGTGGACTTCAACTGCCAGAATTCCTGAGCCAGCCACGCTGAGGAGAAATGGAGAGGTTTCCAAGCTGAGCCGTGCTGGCTCAGGAATTCTGGGAGTTGAAGTCCACAAGTCATAAAGCGGCCTAGGCCTAGGCCAGGGGTAGGCAAAATTGGCTCTTTTATGACTCGTGGACTTCAACTCCCAGAATTCCTGAGCCAGCATGGCTCAGCTTGGAAACCTCTGCCTTTCCCCTCAGCGTGGCTGGCTCAGGAATTCTGGGAGTGGAAGTCCACGAGTCATAAAAGAGCCAAGGTTGCCTAACCCTGACCTAACCTAAGAGTCACTTTTAAAATAATACCTTAGAAGCTAACTTGTTCATCGATATGTTTGTGAGAAATATATACTAACTTTATGACTGCAATCATAAACATAAATACTCAATATATATATTAATATCAGTCGTGGGATTCAGCCGGTTCACACCACTTTGGCAAAACCAGTAGCTAATTTTTTTGTTGCCCAGGCCCAGAATGGACTTCCGGAAGCGGCATCCACGCAGAGAACCGGTTGTTCACATATTTGAATCCCACCACTGATCAATATACAGTATACTGTTGAGTAGTTCTGGAAAATGTTACATTATAATGCCAAATTTTAAAAGATGTCAGTCTTTTAACAGTATTTGCTTTGGGGCTTTCAGTATTTGTTCGGGAGGATGGTACGCCAAACACGCCTCCATCACCTTCGCCGAGATCGTACTTCAAACAAACCACACTCTGGCAATTAAAGAACAACTAACTCTGATTTGTACCATGGCAGAGTATCTCCATCTGGATCCTTCCTCACTCGCACTTATGCCAGTCGAAGACTCACTAAATAAATATTTTCAGAATCTAACCACGTTGGCTGAAGATATCAGAGACATCAACTCTACGAAAGGCCATTATGTAGGACTCTGTTGGCCAGTTGGGTTTGGGGTGTTTGCTATGCTGTCTGAATTGGTCCAAGTTCTGAGCCACAACGTTGAGTCAAACAATCTCTCGCAGCTCCTAGGCTACGAAATTGCTGGCTGGAGAGTCCTTAAACAAGGTTATGAAAAAAGAAATCCCAACAAATGGCAAAATGGGAAAATGGCCACCCCAAAACCTACACGGAGACCCATCAAAACTCAGAACCTCACAGCTTTAATAGCTGCTATGCAAGAGACACATTCCGTTGTAAAGTCTGAAGCGAGTGCATCGCTTGGCGACAAGGCCACTATCTCAGTTATCCATCCTTACGTGGAGATCAGCACTCAGCCTGTAATCATCACTATAGATGTGGAGACCATTCAGACTAAATCAGCAGCGTCTACCATCTTTCACTCTCTCTCTTTTGAACTTTCACCTTCGTTGATGCTAAGCTCTGCAGAATTTGAGGATAAAGTGACTTTTGAAACCCCACCAATATCAGAGCATGTCCTGTATGAAGCATCGCTAGATACTTCAACACAAGAGCGTCTCCCCACAACTCAACAATCTGAGCTAAAGGATAATGATTATTTGGGCTTGTTGATGCCCTTGACCAAAAATCATTTCTCACACCCTGTTCACCACCTCATGGACATTTCAGCAGAAGTTCTGTCTTCAAAACCCTTCTCAGGAGAAATAAGAAATCTAAATGATCATAGCCCATTCATGCATCGAACAGCATCTGGATTTAAATATGGAGAGATCATTTCTATAATCAAACTTTCTCTGCCTTCCATGTCGACATTAGCATATTTAAGGTCATCACCATCATCATCATCTAGTGTTGAAGTATCTTTGCTCTTGTTACATGACAGCTATCAGAATCAAAAACTACTTAATGTCTACACTTCTGCCTCAGAGACTTCTATGACATTAGCACTGGTAAAGCAGACGGAAGTTTTCAAATGGACCAAAAGCTCCATCTTGACCAACATCCCATCAATATTTGATGCCATCATTACAAATGGTGATTTTTACCCCAAACCTGGTTCTCCGTCCAATGCATGCCCACCAACTCAGTTGTATTACCACAAAGCTCCAGCTTCATCAAAACATTTGACAGATACGTTAAATAACAGCACTTTTTTATCCAGTAAAACTCTACTAACATTTAGTTTCCTGTCTAAAACTATTAGCAACCCCGTAGTTTTTCCTTCTTTCTCCTCATCGGTTCCAATGGAATTGACATTATTATTTGGACTTGGTAATATATTGCCAATGGAAAAATTGCCTGACAGAAGACAAGTTAGCTCAGACAGAACGAACACCCATGAATCTTTTACAACTATTTCATTAACCTACAGATTTGTTACTACAGGAAACAGTGTCTTGGTATTTACGGAAACTGAAATGGACACTTCCCTGTGGGAAGAAGGAACATCTCTATTTTATATTACAACACCCAGTGCTGTTATCTTAAGCAGTGGATTCCTTAGTCAAACAGAAATGTCTCACAGAAAAAGTCAGGCACTGGAGTTGCTCTCTTACAGATCTTCACTGATTACTCACCCTCTAGAACTTAATACCTCCAGTTTTTATTTTTCTACAAATCAATGTGACTCCATGAACAATTTAGATAGAAGCTCCATGGTAGATCCTGAGGCCTTACAACTGGATATAAATGATTTAAGTTTGAAAAGCTCATTTGGAACCAAAATTAATGTCCAAATTACAGGGGATATTGCCTCAAAATTGAAAGAACCAGCCGTTGTTTTCAACAACAAAGGAATATCCACAGAGATCGGACTTCATACCGCCATGAGCCACAAAATAGAAGGTAAATCACACGCGTTCGTCAGTACAAGTAGCCCCCGATTTATGACCACGGCTGAACCCCAAATTTATGAGGTTAAGCAAGATGGTTGTTAACGGAGTTTCACCCCAATTTACAACTTTTCTTGCCACAGCTGTTAAGCGAATCACTGCAGTTATGAAGTCAGTAACATGGCGGTTAAATGAATCCGGCTTTCCCATCAACTTTTGCTTGTCAGAAGGTGGCAAAATGGGATGTCATGACCCCGGGACAGGGCAAAGGTCATAAATATGAACCAGTTGCCAAGCGCCTGAATTATGATCACATGAGCACAGGGATGCTGCGTCGGTTGTAAGGGTGGTACATGGTTATAAGTCACTTTTTTCAATATCATTGTAACTTTGAACAGTCACTAAACCAACGATTGTTAAGTTGCGCAGTGCAAATGGGAACTGGGAAGTGTGTTGCGCAACCATAGTCACTCCTTTTGTCTTTTCAGGGCCAGGTTATTCAAACTTTTACATTTGCAATTTCATTTTCATTCAGGTCAGCCAAACACACCTCCCAGGATCATTAATGCCATTAAGTGTATCGCAGCAACAGTCGGACACAGGTTCTCGTTTTCCATACCACCAGAGACCTTTCAGGATCAAGAAGATGGGAATTCAACACAGCTGACCCTCGGAATGAAACCCATCAACGGCCCACTGACAGATCTGGAAAGCTGGCTACAATTTAATGCACGGGATCAAAATATGCACGGTTATCTGCTTGATGCCGATTTCCAGTATTCCCCTCAGGAGTTTTCACTCTTTGCCATAGATTCGGGAGGACTGAAGGTCGAAGATAAATTCACCGTAGAAATATTCAGACCAACTGCTGTCCCTTGCCATATTTATACAGTAGTAACAACAAATAGCTACCACTCCTTCCTGAAAAACAGAAGAAGAATGAACTTCTTTTTAAAGAAACTTTCCAAATATTTGTTTGCAGAGAGTCCCGGGGACATGGTTCTACTTCATCTCAGAACTGGGTCCACCGTGTTTACGTGGTACAATAAGCAGCTTTGCGTAGAGACTGAACAATGCCCAAGAGACGAAATCCAGGATGTGCTAAGGAAGCTAGGAAGACCTGGGGAGCACGTCAATCCAGATTTGGCTGAGGCCATGTTGCCAGAATTCAAAATTGAACGCATCGAAAAGGTGACGTATGCTGGGATCTGCTTATCTACGACAAAGCCAACCAATGATTCTGCCGCGTTCAACAGGACGGTGGCGGCATTTAAAGGCGGCAATTGTTGGATGACGAACATGTTCTCTGCCTTGCTAATTGCGATATGTTCCACAACGCTAGCGTTCCTCATAGTTGTTCATTATCAGAAATATCACAAGAAAACATTTCAACCACAGGGTCCGCCTTCCTGTGGCAACGTCGATTTCGAGATGGACCTGCTGAGTTCTCGTAGATCTCCTCTAGGGGAACGAGATGTTCCGCCATCAGCTCGGTTACCGTTAGCTGTGCCAATGGTTTCTCAACAGCCTCCCTTCAGACCAAACCAAGGTCTGGTTATCTCAAGGCTGCCATCACCTCCAAAATACAGACTTCCGCCATTGTACGGAAGAACTGATAGGGATCCGGTATGATCCTACTCCAGTGATGGCAAACCTTTTAGAGACCGAGTGCGCAAACTGCAACCCAAAACCCACTTATGTATCATCGGGTGCCGGGTGGGCGTGGCCCATTGGGTGGGCGTGGCTGTGGTGGTAACGGCAAACTAGGTGGGACTAAAAAGTTCAATCAATCAATTCCAACTTTGCAAGATTTTTTTTCCCCATGAGAAGTTGAAATTGATTGAACCCTTTTTTCCCCCCACACACAGTGGTGGAGGCCTAAAGCGAAAAGGATTTATAAAACCCAGCTGAAGGCCTGGGACTGGGGCGACGGCGCGCGTGCCCACAGAGAGGGCTCTGCGTGCCACCTGTGGCACCCGTGCCATAGGTTCACCACCACAGCCCTACTCGCTTGCTCCAGTGCAAGTCTATTTTTATTTATTTATTAAATATATATGCTGCTCTATCTCGTTATCCAAAGGGAGTCTATGTAAAAGTCCATCTGAAATCCAAAATTCATTTCTTCTTTTTAAACCTTCTAGGCATAAAAAAAAATGAACTGATTTTTTTGGCGAAACTTGTCCACATATGAACAATTATACATTTGGATATACAGAATTATATATAGTTCTTCCTTCGAAGTCAAAAGACTTAAAATTAGCCCTCTACTATTAACTCCATCTTAAGTGTGACCATGAAGGGCTTGCTGTAACACACTGTAACATAAGAACTAGCCAGTTCAAAAAATAGTGTGAGTTTAAGTGGGTTTCTATGGAATTAGTCTAAAGAAGCATTTATCAATCTTAGCAACATTTAAGATGTGTGAGCTTAAAACTCCCAGAATTCCCCAGACAGCGTGGATGGTGTTAACAGTGTTTCACAAAAAGCATGGACTTTCAAGTATATAGCAATTTTGTTGTTGTTAGCTGCGAAGTCGTGTCCGACCCATCGCGACCCTATGGACAACATTCCTCCAGGCCTTCCTGTCTTCTACCATCTTCTGGAGTCCATTTAAGCTCACGCCTACTGCTTCAGTGACTCCATCCAGCCACCTCATTCTCTGTCGTCCCCTTCTTCTATTGCCCTCGATCTTTCCCAGCATTAGGCTCTTCTCCAGTGAGTCCTTCCTTCTCATTAGGTGGCCAAAGTATTTGAGTTTTAGCTTCAGGATCTGGCCTTCTAAAGAGCACTCAGGATTGATCTCCTCTAGGACTGACCGGTTTGATCGCCTTGCGGTCCAAGGGACTCGCAGGAGTCTTCTCCAGCACCATAGTTCAAAGGCCTCAATTCTTTGGCGCTCAGCCTTTCTTATGGTCCAACTTTCACTGCCATACATTGCAACTGGGAAGACCATAGCCTTGACTATACGCACTTTTGTTGACAGGGTGATGTCTCTGCTTTTTAGTGTGCTGTCTAGATTTGCCATGGCTTTCCTCCCCAGGAGCAAGCGTCTTTTAATTTCTTGGCTACAGTCCCCATCTGCAGTGATCTTGGAGCCCAGGAAAACAAAATCTGTCACTACCTCCATTTCTTCCCCATCTATTTGCCAGGAATTGAGAGGGCCAGATGCCATGATCTTGGTTTTCTTAATGTTAAGTTTCAACCCAAGTTTTGCACTCTCCTTCTTCACCCGCAACAAGAGGCTCTTTAGTTCTTCTTCACTTTCTGCCATTAGAGTGGTATCATCTGCGTATCTTAGGTTGTTGATATTTCTTCCGGCAATCTTAATTCCAACTTTTGATTCATCTAGCCCTGCCTTTCTCATGATGTGCTCTGCATATAAGTTAAATAGGCAGGGCGACAGTATACAGCCTTGCCGGACTCCTTTCCCAATTTTGAACCAATCAGTGGTTCCGTGTCCAGTTCTCACTGTTGCTTCTTGACCCGCATATAGGTTTCTCAAGAGACAAATAAGATGGTCTGGTACTCCCATCTCTTTAAGAACTTGCCACAGTTTGTTATGATCCACACAATCAAAGGCTTTAGCATAGTCAATGAAGCAGAAGTAGATGTTTTTCTGGAACTCCCTAGCTTTCTCCATGATCCAGCGTATGTTGGCAATTTGATCTCTAGTTCCTCTGCCTCTTCGAAATCCTGCCTGTACTTCTGGTAGTTCTCGATCCACATACTGCTGAAGTCTAGCTTGTAGGATTTTAAGCATGACTTTACTAGCATGAGAAATGAGTGCAATGGTGCGATAGTTTGAACATTTTTTGGCACTGCCTTTCTTTGGAATTGGAATGTAAACTGATCTTTTCCAATCCTGTGGCCACTGTTGAGTTTTCCAAATTTGCTGGCAAATTGAGTGTAGCACTTTTACTGCACTGTCTTTTAAGATTTTGAATAGCTCAGCTGGAATACTGTCACCTCCACTAGCTTTGTTGTTGCTCAGCTTTTCTAAGGCCCACTTCACCTCACATTCTAGGATGTCTGGCTCGAGGTCAGTGACCACCTCATTGTGATTATCTGGGACGTTAAGCTCATTCTTGTATAGTTCTTCTGTGTAATTTTGCCACCTCTTCTTAATCTCTTCTGCCTCTGTTAGGTCCCTGCCATTTTGGTCCTTTATCATGCCCATTTTTGCATGAAACGTTCCCTTCATCTCTCCAATTTTCTTGAAAAGATCTCTGGTCCTCCCTATTCTATTGTTTTCTTCTATTTCTTTGCACTGTTCATTTAAGAAGGCATTCTTATCTCTTCTAGCTATTCTCTGGAATTCTGCATTCAATTGGGCATATCTATGTTTTTCTCCCTTGCCTTTCGCTTCCCTCCTTTCCTCAGCTATTTGCAAAGCTTCCTCAGACAGCCATTTTGCTTTTTTGCATTTCTTTTTCTTTGGGATGGTTTTGGTTGCTACCTGTTGTACAATGTCGCGAACCTCTGTCCATAGTTCTTCAGGCACTCTGTCTATCAGATCTAATTCCTTAAATCTATTTGTCACCTCTACTGTATATTCAACAGGGATATGATTTAATTCATACCTGAGTGGCCTAGTGCTTTTCCCTACTTTCTTCAGTTTAAGCCTAAACTTTGCAAGGAGAAGCTCATGGTCTGAGCCACAGTCAGCTCCTGGTCTTGTTTTTACCGACTGTATAGAGCTTCTCCATCTTTGGCTGCAGAGCATATAGTCAATCTGATTTCTGTGTTGACCGTCTGGTGATGTCCATGTGTAGAGCCGTCTCTTGGGTTGTTGGAAAAGAGTGTTTGCTATGACCATCGTATTCTCTTGACAAAATTCTATCAGCCTGTGCCCTGCTTCATTTTGTACTCCAAGGCCAAACTTGCCTGTTATTCCAGTTATCTTTTGGCTTCCTACTTTAGCATTCCAATCCCCCATGATGATAAGGACATCATTTTTTGGTGTTACTTCTATAAGGTGCTGTAGGGCTTCATAGAACCGGTCAATTTCATCCTCTTCAGCACTGGTGGTTGGGGCATAGGCTTGGACTACTGTGATATTGAATGGTTTGCCTTGGATTCGAACTGAGATCATTCTGTCATTTTGAGGATTGTATCCCAGTATTGATTTTCCTACTCTTTTATTGACTATGAAGGCTACTCCATTTCTTCTGAGGGATTCTTGCCCGCAGTAGTATACCTGATGGTCATCTGAATTAAATTCACCCATTCCTGTCCATTTTAGTTCGCTGATACCTAAGATGTCGATGTTCAGTCTTGTCATCTCTTGTTTGACCACGTCCAGCTTTCCTTGATTCATGGATCTTACATTCCAGGTTCCTATGGAGAAAAAATCTTTACAGCATCGGACTTTCCTTTCACCACCAGACATATCCACAGCTGAGCGTCCTTTCGGCTTTGGCCCAGTCGCTTCATTCTTTCTGGCGCTACTAGTACTAGCCCTCTGCTCTTCCCCAGTAGCATATTGGACGCCTTCCGACCTGAGGGGCTCATCTTCCAGCGTCATATCGTTTTGCCTTTTGGTACTGTCCATAGGGTTTTCATGGCAAAGATACTGGAGTGGTTTGCCATTTCCTTCTCCAGTGGATCACGTTTTGTCAGAACTCTCAGCTATGACCTGTCCGTCTTGGGTGGCCCTGCACGGCATAGCTCATAGCTTCATTGAATTACGCAAGCCCCTTCGCCACGACAAGGCAGTAATCCATGAAGGGGATATAGCAATATCATAAACCAAAGAAAAAACTCAAGTAGCGGGCATTGTGCTTTTTCTTAAAAAAAAAAACAACAAAAAACAACAACAACAACAAAACAGGCAAGTCATTTTTATTCAGTCATAAAGACCTGAATAATAATTGAAATTCTGTTTGTTGTTAAAGAGTCAAACGCAGTTTGGAACAAATAGCATATTTATTTTTGCACTTTCATACAAAGGCGCTAAAATTATTACAAAAATGTAAAAAAGCAATCGAAGTAGAGAACTGTACAGTTAGATAGAGATCAGGGTCCATATCCCAGAATTCACTGCCGGCTGGGTTTTCCATTTTCTGTGGTTTCCATTCTAAAACAAATCAACGTTACAAAGTTAATGAATTCCTTTGTCATTTATCTAAATTTCCTAAAATGAGGCTGACAGAAATATTTCTATTTTCTCCTTTAAAAGGAGAGACGCAGTCCTAAAAAATTATGTGTTGAAAGCATGGTAGAATAAAAGCTGAAGAATACACAAGCCAGCTTGGAGATTCCTGTTGAACTGAAGTAAAGGTAGTCCTCGACTTACGACCATAACTGAGCCCAAAATTAATGTTGCTAAGCGAGACATTTGTTAAGTGAATTCTGTCCCATTTTATGACTTTTCCCCATTGACTTTGCTTGTCAGAAGATCAGAAAAGGGGAGCACGTGACCCTGGGACACTGCAACCGTCATAAGTATGAGTCAGTTGCCAAGCATCCAATTTCTGACCACATGACCCTGGGGATGCTGCAACGGTCATAAGGGTGAAAAATGCTCGCAAGTCATTTTTTTTCTGTTCCGTTGCAACTATGAATGGTCACTAAATGAATTGTTGTAAGTTGAGGACTACCTGTGTATAATAGGTGGCTGGCCCTGGCACAGAATAATGCAAAACAATCAACTTTGCTCCCCATAATGTTAATTGTGCTGGGTACTTACTGAACACTTATTTTAGTCAGGTGCTAGTGATTAATGAAATAAACTTATCATTTCTAAAATTCAATGATTCTGAAGCAAGATGAAATAAGCTGATCTTCAGCAAGACTTGCAAATGCAAGAGAAACTATATTCAATGTTGCACATAGGCTACAGTGAACTACAATATTTGCTGTAACTACCGTTTAAGTTGAAGAATGCAGAATTCAGCTTAGGAATTCCTGCTGAGTTGAGGAAAAATGTATACTAATACGCTAGATTTTTTTTTATCAGTTAACCAATGTCCATATAAAAATTTCCTTTGCAAGACAACGTATTTACACCAATTAAATCTTTGAAATTTTTCAAAGGCTAAATAAGAATGTCACCATTTTGCTCCTTATTCAGAATGCTTATTTTGAGTGGCGAACTATATGTGCATGTGATGTCACTATCAGAATATTTCAATGCCATCATTTTGAACCAAGAGAAGGGAAGCTCAATTACCTTCATATTATTTATTAAGATTATAGTTTAATGGGTTTAAGGGAAAAACCCATTTTCAGATAGGTTACTAACCAGAAATAACCACACATCCTGTAACAAGCTATGTTGAGATACAAACCCATTCTCCTCTTTAAGATGTTGATACAGTTCAGCCTTATTGTTGACAGAATTTAAGCGGCCAATAAATTCTTGATGTTTTCTAGAATTTGCTGCATTAATCCTGTTGCTCCAAAGAGACAGAAGGGATATCGGCCCTAAAAAAATAAAAATTAATGAAGAAAAGGTAAGTGCCCTTATTAATTTGCATTCTTAAATCTTACTTTCATACATGCACTCCAAAGAAAAATGCCTTTTCCTGGGTTTGTATGGATATTTGCCTTACTTTTTGTAGTAAAATCCACAATCGCCCCTCCAATTTATTAAGAATAATGATCTAGAATTCACATTATTTTTTTTTTTATTTTCGCACCAGGGAAAATCCAAAGCAAAGCCTTAGTACAATTTTGGACAGTCACCAGTGTGTGAAAACTACAGGGAGAGTCTGGTTGTTGACCTGTAACACAGTGACAACTGCAGAGTTTAAGAAAATGTGATAATGGGGGGGGGGAAAGGCAGAGTGGACTTAAGTTATTCCACACCAGGCCGCCTCCCCATATGGAAGAAAGATTTTCTAGGACAGGGCATTAATGAGCAAATAAAACATCTACTACCAAAACTGCCTCTGTACAACAAAAAGGTATAAATCAGAAGAATCTATGTTAGTATATACAGGTAGTCCTTGACTTACAAGGCGAGTTATGACCGTTCTTTGCAGTTACGACCATTGCAGCCTGTAATGCCATGGTGTAACGAACTGACACCAAACAACATTTAATTCTACTTACTTTTCTGGAATAAGACCCATTCCATAAATCCAGGCAGGATCTAAATTGTCAGAATGGATCTGCAGTGTTTTTCTTAACAGAGGCTTAGCTGCAGCTCTTACCAACATTCTGCTCACCCAGCATGTATATTATGTATATTTTGCTATAAATAAAAAATATGCCCTCCATAAAGCCATCGCTTTGCTTTTTTTTTTTTTGGATAACTTGCAATTATTTGGACTGTACCTTTATTTTTTTCCGGCCCTGGCAAATCTTCCATTACAACAAGAGGCTTCTTATTGGGGGGCTCTGGGGAATCTGGAGAGTCTTTAATGATTTCTGCTTCGGCAAGTTCCTCTTTTTCGCGATCTAATAAACCTTTTAACCTTCAGAGACAAAGAGAAAACAGCTTGGTAATGGCGACCTCAAGGATGCATGCTTGTGGTGTGTGTAAGTTACACACTTGTTTAACCTGGCCCTTTCAGTCCTCTCAATTCCAAGGATGGCTACCTAAGCGGATAATGATGCAGCCTTTCCTTGAAGCCACACCGGATGGCCTTGGATGGTTCCTCCTGCATCCATCTCCCAATGACAAGGCAACTGAAGGGGCAACCTCGCTCAATGGTCTCCGTTGCAGCTTTGGACCCAAATCACAGCAGAGATGAAACTGCCAGGAGGAACTAGAAATCCACGTCACAAAACCAGCTAAGGAATAAGGATGTAGGAGACGAGCCCGAGGGAGGGGGGGTGTCAAACATGTCATCAATCACGAACGTTCGGAGAATGCGGAGAACCTGCTAATCGCTCTGTCCAAGGAACATGTGCAGAAAGTTCAGGCAAATATGGAAACACTCAAGCGAGGAGGATGAAGCCCGGCAGAAACGCTGCCCTATCTGGGAAGGGTTCACCAGCACATAAAGCTCATTTCTTGGGATGCCAATGTTCTTGACACTACAAAGCTGTTCACCAAGACAGCGGAGGCCACGTGCAAGTGGGGGCCAAGATCAGAACTAACCCCATGGATAAATTCCAAACAAAAGCGGTGGTGGATAGGCAGGAAACAAAACCTTTCCGAACATTTGTTGCCAGTGGAGGCCAAAATGCTGAAGCTCCTTCAGAAACACAACTGGGATCAGTATTAGTAGATCTTGAGTGAGGATAAAGCTACTCTGTTAGCCTTTAAAAGCTACGAAGAACTGAGTTTTGTAATTTATACATTAAGCATTTAGGACTCTATATTCCTAAAAATATTCTAAATATATGGACATGTTACCATAGATCAGGGGTAGGCAACCTTGGCTCTTTTTTGACTAGTGGACTTCAACTCCCAGAATTCCTGAGCCAGCACGGCTCAGCTTGGAAATCTTTCTTTTTCCTCTCAGCATGGCTGGCTCAGGAATTCTGGGAGCTGAAGTCCACAAGTCATAAAGCGGCCTAGGCCTAGGCCAGGGGTAGGCAACCTTGGCTCTTTTATGACTTGTGGACTTCAACTCCCAGAATTCCTGAGCCAGCACGGCTCAGCTTGGAAACCTCTCCCTTTCCCCCTCAGCGTGGCTGGCTCAGGAATTCTGGGAGTTGAAGTCCACGAGTCATAAACGAGCCAAGGTTGCCTACTCCTGCCATAGATACTTACACAAAAGCCCATCCAGGGTTAATCCAGCCTTGCGATTTTTAATCAAAATGCAACACCCTCAGATAAGACAACCCTAAACATTTTCCTATGTTTTAATTTTCATTAACTGGCTTATCTGCAGGCCACCCAATTTCCACAGGATTAACCGAACCCCATTTTTGCCGGTGTATTTTAGGACTCAAAATTCTCTTAAGGAAATCCTTAAGTATCTACGATGAAAGCATTTAGAAAAACCCGTCTTGGATATTAAGAGATAAAAATCTAGGGGATGTAACTGACGTCTTTGCAATGAATTTTACCTCACGATCAGTTGGTGTTTTAAGAGGCATTCCATTGTTAATCCAAAATAAATATTATCTTCAGACAAATGACGGAGGCAACAAAGCCAGCACTGAGGGAGGGTGCCAGCAGGAATTGACTCCCATAGCTAGCGGACTTCAAGGTGGTGTTGTGTTGCCCGTCCTATCGGCAAACAAGCTGGTTCCTGAAAATGATTTCGGAGGCCAATGTCTCCTGGAAGTCTTTTATTCCCCGTTTTCTGACCAAGGTAGGGCAAACTAGCTCTTGGTGTCCTTCGCGCAATTCCCTCAACCCTTGAAAGCTCACCTTTCTGATTCCGGCCAGGATTTCTCCGATTCGTAATCTTTCCCTGCTTTCTCTGCTTTGTCCTCTTTTTCTTCTCTCTTCCTGCCCCGTTTCTTGCGCTCCTCTTCTTCGGGAGGTTTGCTTCTGCACGTCAGGAGACACTCCAGGACCCGCTGATGTTTCTCCGAGTTGGCGATGTGAGCCCGAACAAGGGTCTCCAGTTCGTTCCACATAATCCTGTACTGCTCGTCTCTGGACGAGGACACAAAGGAAGGAACCCAAGTAAGCAACAGGCACCACGGAGCTGATACCTCCTAATTTTACTTTTACTTCTGCTTTCTCTCTTTATTTTTCTGGACACACAGGTAGCCCTCGACTTACGGCCACAACTGAGCCCAAATTTATGCTGCTAAGTGACACAAGGGTGAGCTTTGCCCCCTTTTAGGACTTTTCTCGCCTCGGTTGTTAAGCGAATTGCTGCAGTTGTTAAATGAGTAACACGGCTATTAAGTGAATCTGGGTTTCCCATTGACTTTGCTCATAAGGAGGTCACGAAAGGGGAAATCACACGACTCCGGGACAAGGCGATTGCGATAAAATATGAGTCAGTTGCCAAGCGGCTGAATTTTGATCATGTGACCCTGGGTTGTAAGTGTGAAAAACTGGCTGTAAGTCCCTTTCTTCAGTACTGTTGCAACTAGTACAGTCACTAAACAAATTGTTGTAAGCCGAGGACTACCTGTATTTAAAGTGCCTCTTCCAAGATGGACCCAACTCTCTAGAAAAATGGAGTTCCATGAAAACTATATGCTTTCTCAAAGCAAATTATATTATGGCAGCTTCTTTTTTTTTTTTAAATTCCATTTATATCCCGCCCTTCTCCGAAGACTCAGGGCGGCTTACAAACTTAGCAATAGCCTTCACTCTATGTATATGCCTGCTTATTAGGGCTTTCACACCCCTCCCAAGCAGCATTATTACAAAGTCAGCTTAATTGCCCCCAACAATCTGGGTCCTCATTTTACCTACCTCGGAAGGATGGAAGGCTGAGTCAACCTTGAGCCTGGTGGGATGCGAACCTGCACTAATGGCAGGCAGCTACCTAAGAGCTACCTACCTAGCTCTTAGCATAGTAAAATATAGCTAAATAAAACAAAATTATGCTGGTTGGAAGCGGTGTGTCAATCTTTGCATCCAAACTTTAAACACACACACACACACACACACACACACACACACACACACACACACACACACACTTGCCTTTTAGGGCCCTTCCCTCTTGTCCCAACGGTTGATATCGGCAACGGATCATTTTTCCTTTCCATTTCTACTAGACTGTAAATTGTTTTCTGACAAGTGAGCACATCTTCATCTGTCAGTGCTTCTTTTACAATGACGCTGGCTAATGGCACCACCTAGAAGATTTAAAAAATAAAATAATAAAAAAAATGAAAACAAAGATTCTTTGTGAACTTCCTTGAGAGGCATATAAACGGTGACGCTTGGACTGGTTTTTCAGTCAAGTGAATTGTTAGTATTGCTGAAAGTTTCATTATTTCGATGAGCGTCCATGCTAATCACATCCAGATACAGACTTAACCCACAAATCTTACAAAAGACTAACAGCTTTGTCTTACAAGGAAGGCATAACTTGGCTTCATAATCAATGCTTTCAAATAAGCCTTTATGTCAGGGGTCTTCAAAGTTGGCCCTTTTATGACTTGTGGACTTCAACTCTCAGAATTCCTCAGCCAGCATGTCTGGCTGAGGAATTCTGGGAGTTGAAGACCACAAGTCATAAAAGGGCCAAGCTTGAAGACCCCTGCTTTATGTAGTGCTTGTTCAATGATCACTCATTTGAATTTGCACGATTACAACCCAGATGCTTAGTTAACCGGCCCGGATTTCCAATGGTTTTAGCATCCCATAATCAAAGATCACAATTTGCAACCTTTCCTACCAGCTTCCCAAGCCAAGTCAATGGGGAAGTCAGCAGTCTTTAAATATTCAATATGCATTTCCATTTGCTGAATGGTGTTATTTTTTTTAAAAAAACGTATGGAAACAGAATGCCAAGCAAGCAGGCCCTAATTTCAAAATATTGATAGGAAGGCAGAGAAAGGGTAACAATAATTGAAAATTACTTGCTCGGATTCAATGCTGGGTGAAAACATTCTTTATTAACAAAGAAATAATAAGGCTGCTTCAACGAGGTGGATGAATGCTGAGCGTGGGGACCAGGTCAGATAAAGCTAGATACAGACAATACTGCCAGCTCATTGACATTAGTCTTATTGTTTTATATACCATAATAAAATGGAGAAACCAAAAGAGCTGTTAGATTCTCTGGACAACCAACTGCCATTTTTTTTTATCTTGGAATAGGCCAGCAATGGTTTTTCAATATCTAGGAGCACTGCATCTGGAATCTCCCAAAGACTGTTATCAAAATGTACTCCCTTTAAATACCCAACTCAGTGTTTCTAATGCTGACTGACAAGGTGCAAAAACAGCCAGGAAAAAGGACTTTAAAGATTAAAGAGAAAGAAGATTCAGTGTACTTTCGAACATCGGATAATTTCTATCAATGGCTAGAAAAACGAGTCAGAGAGAAAGGAACGTGATATGTAATTTTGAATATATATTAGTAAGAAGAAGGCTATCGAGTGATTAAGTAACATACTGTTTATGATAATTAACTATATCTATTATTGTTAGTTAAATACATGTACCCAGACACTATGCTGTTTGCTAAATATTGAAAATGTTATTTGGAAAACCCCCAACTCCAACCCTAACCCAAAGCCCGACCCCACCTTATCCCTAATCCTATAAAAACTAATAAAATCTATAAAAAAAATCTATAGGAACACGAGATTTGCAGAAACAGATTACTTTGTAAGACCCACTTGTACAATTTAACCATCAAGCAGTCACATCCCATGGATGTTCAATTGCCCAATATACTTGAAAAGTACCACCTTCGGGGAGATCTGGACATTAGTAAGTAAAACATGACTGATGGCGGGGAGCTCAAGGCGGCCAGGGTTACCTACCGCCTGCATGTTGAAGATGGTGGTCTGTGAAATAATCATGGGCCAATAACGGGTGTGTTTCTCGAGCTGGTCTTTGGCTCGTTCCAAAGGAATCTCAAGACTGTCGTCATTCTTGTACCTGGGTTCTAGGAAAGGAGCAAGCCTATTTTCTCTCATAAATTCGCCAAAGTCCTACGTAGGAAAAATAAAATAAAATAAAACAAAATTAGCAGACTTTCCAAGAGATAGCTAAAATATAATATCTGTCCCCACATCTTTTTTTTAAAATATTACATTAATTTGGTTTGAAAGAGATGTCCACACTGTTCCACGTGAACGGTCAAAGGTGCAGAAGAAATTACAACTTTTTTTTAAAAAAAATCACTCATACGCCGTTTTCAAAAGCTGGGACACTCACACGTTCTAGTCGCATCGAACGAAACCACTGTGGATCGAGGATTGCTCCTATTTTAAAGCCCATGCCTATTAGAACTGAAGCGGAGAGCCTAACAATTAACTTGGGTTTTTAGATTTCGATTTCAGCCAAACTCACGGTGATCCTGTAGTCAGTGACTCTGCCCCCACATCCTTCGCTTATTGAAGGGGGATCCTCCAGAATGGACCGAGAACTGCTTAAGACGTGCAGGAAAATTTCTCCTCCGTGGCTGCTCAGCATGTGACTGATGACTTTAGAGCCAGACTTGCGAGGTTGTTCCAACAACACAGAACGACCTGTGGAGAGGGGGAAGGCTCTGTTAATTAATGGGCATAATGTTCTAGGCCAGGGGTAGGCAAGCTTGGCTCTTTTATGACTTGTGGACTCCCAGAATTCCTGAGCCAGCCACACTGAGGGGAAAGGGAGAGGTTTCCAAGCTGAGCCAGGCTGGCTCGGGAATTCTGGGAGTTGAAGTCCACGAGTCATAAAAGAGCCAAGGTTGCCTACCCCTGGTATAGATTATTAAATATCCTGACAATCCTTACAAAACGATGGACTATTTTCTTGTTCCTTTGCAGACAAAAAGATTCTTGATTGCTGCCATACTCACCACTTTTTAAAAAGTCCACGAGTCATAAAAGAGCCAAGGTTGCCTACCCCTGGCCTAGGCCGCTTTATGACTCGTGGACTTCAACTCCCAGAATTCCTAAGCCAGGCTTGCTGAGGGAGAAGGGAGTGTTTCCAGGCTAAGCCATGCCGGCTCATGAATTCTGGGAGTTGAAGTCCACGAGTCATAAAAGAGCCAAGATTGCCTACCTCTGTTCTATGCGATACCTAATCATCCTTCTGGTTTATGATCAAAAATGGCTCTGTTCGCTTTTCTTCTGTCATGCTCTCATTGTGTGCTGAATAAATAATAATAGATCAAAAACCAATCCATTTGCAGGCTTCTAGGTTATAAGAGATTTTTCCCACTGTGGGAAACCAAGCCATTCCATCCGTTCATGGACCGACTGCGTGTGTTGTGACTCAGGGCCAGCCTGTGGGTCCGACAGCCGGGTCCGATGTATCGGAGGACTCAGATGTGGGGGAGGAGGGAAACGAACCGGCTGATGATGATTTGGAGGCTTTGCAGAGTCCTCAGCCGGGGACCTCTTCTCAGCTGTGTGAGCCCGAGAGTGCGGAGGATGATGACCCACAGCTGGCCCTGTTCAAGGACGCCCGACGCAGGAGGCAGACGAGCAGGGACAAACAAAGAAAGACTATGGGACTCCTCGGGAGGAGGCACAGGGAGACCACGCCCTGAGCTCTCTATAAAAGAAGTGTTTGGGGAGGGGCTGGTTGCTGAAAGCAACTTTTCCGCTTGAGAAGACAAGCTCTTGTGTTTTTGTTAACTGCGTAATTAAATCTTGGCAGAAGCCTTTTAGCCTTGGACGCTTTCCAGACTCTTCTCTTAATTAGGGGTTGCGAGACGAGGGCTGGTTCAGAACAGCGTGGGAGACAGAATCTCATCCCGGTTCTGATCCTATCTATCTGGATGGCCTTAGTTTCCTTCTTCTTTCCACTTGCTGGTTTGGTCTAATTAGACGTTTCAACTACCAGTGAGTAAAACCACTGTCATAATTAACACAGACAGAGCGCGTTAAAAAGTTGTGTCGTGGCTATCTTTCAGACGTTTCAGCCAGCACATCTATGCTCCCGCCTCCCATTTATCCCTTGAAAAACATCTCTGAAGTGAAATTGGGTTGAAGGAGGATGCCAAGTCTCCACAGCTGGGGGTCCACAAGAATCTGGGTCCCTCCTGAGATGGTCCAGACCCATAAACCACTAGACTGGACTGGCTCTTAGGAAGCGAATCTTGCCTGAATAACAGAATACAAGTTTTTCCATCCCAGATCCATCCGGTCTACTCAACCTAAAAAAAAAAATTAAGGCTAACAACATCCTTTAAAGGAAAGGAAAATCAGGGTCAGCAAAGGCAGGAGCTGAAGCTTTCTCATTCCCACTGGGCGCTCCGGAGAATTCCTCCATTTTTGCCAGAAGGGTGGATGCCCTCTTAGAGCTGAAGCAGATTCCTAAATCTGACCCGACACTGAATCTGACCCTTGTCTCAGATGGTGTTTCTCCTACTTCAATCCCAAATCCACAGTCAGTCAACTGCAATCGTTCTTTCCTTTGAGGGTTTGAGTGACAAATGTTTTACCGTTAAGAAGAAAGTTGGTTAGGCAAGAAGAAGGACGGCTGTTTACATCCACAGGGGATATTCTGTACGCTCCGGTGCAATAATGCAGTTCTGGAAAGAAAAAGGAAAAAGGAGAATGTTTACAATTCTTAAAGTATACCTCATCTCAGTTAAGAGTTACATTCTTTACAGAAAGAGTTTGAGCTTGTGTCATCCAGGCAAGTTCTTGGTTTAAAAACATGACCGTGCCCCCATTGCTATCATTTAGTGGTGGAAAAAAAGAACAAACAGGATAAATCTCTAGAATTAAGCCACATGTGAAAAGCTTTAGAGCAGACATGTCAAACACAAGGCCCGGGGGCCGGATCCGGCCCGCAAAGTGGTTTCATGCGGCCCGTGAAGCCATCCTGGAAACAGTGAGGGAACGGCCCCCACTGCCTTGGCCCTGGCCCAGAGACCCTCCTTCTGCCAGAGACCCTCAGATGTGTCCCGCTCCTGCCCAGGCCCCCATAGGCACCCTTGATGCGAACAATGCAGAGCTGGCCATGCCCACCCAGTAGGCCATATGCACTCTAGCCACGCCCACCCAGTAGGCCACGCCCACCCTGGCCATACCCACCCGGCCCCGAGGGCAACTGCAATGCTGATGCGGCCCTCAATGAAATTGAGTTTGACACCCCTGCTTTAGAGGAATAATAAATATTTACCAACGCTATTTGTTCTTGGGGTACACCATTTTAAAGTGATGGTTTCTTTGAATGTGCCCTCTTTGCCGCCGCCGCTGCTGCTGCTGCTGCTGCTCATGTGATTATCGCCTGTGATGCAGAGTTGAAAGATTAATTACCGTATATACTTGAGTATAAGCCGACTCGAGTATAAGCCGAGACCCCCATTTTCACCCCCAAAAACTGGAAAAAGTTCGTGACTCGAGTATAAGCCGATCCGCCGTTCTGCAAGCCTCCGCCGCCAGCAGAGGCTCGATCCGCCATTTTGCAAGCCTGAATACACAGGAATACCCTGTGTGGCCGCGGCTCTCGGGGAAGCCCTGGCTGTCCGCTTCCTCGTTCCACGCTGCCATTCGGGGCCCGCGCGTTCCCCGGGCAAATCGCGGCGCCCAGCAGGCGAGGAAACACGCCCGCTCCAGTCGCCCCCCCTTCCCTCAGGAGACGCGAAGCAAGTGACCGCCCGGAGCTTACCGAGGACTTGCGCGCGGCCGAGGCTTCGGTGCTTCCAGGATCGCGCGCACCTCTCCCAAGCCGCCGCCGTCCGGAGACCTGCCGAAGTTTGGGGAGATTTGGGGAGGTGCGCGCGCACCTCCCCAAACCTCCCCAAACGTCAGCAGGTCTCCGGATCTCCGTGCCTTGCCTGCCTGCTTCTTTCGCTCACCCGTGCTTTCTCTCCCCATCGCTCACCCGTGCTTTCCCCCCCATCGCTCACCCGTGCTTTCCCTCCCCATCGCTCACCCGTGCTTTCCCCCCCCATCGCTCACCCGTGCTTTCCCCCCCCATCGCTCACCCGTGCTTTCCCCCCCCATCGCTCACCCGTGCTTTCCCCCCCATCGCTCACCCGTGCTTTCCCCCCCCATCGCTCACCCGTGCTTTCCCCCCCATCGCTCACCCGTGCTTTCCCCCCCATCGCTCACCCGTGCTTTCTCTCCCCATCGCTCACCCGTGCTTTCTCTCCCCATCGCTCACCCGTGCTTTCCCCCCCCATCGCTCACCCGTGCTTTCCCCCCCATCGCTCACCCGTGCTTTCTCTCCCCATCGCTCACCCGTGCTTCCCCCCCCATCGCTCACCCGTGCTTTCTCTCCCCATCGCTCACCCGTGCTTTCCCCCCCCATCGCTCACCCGTGCTTTCCCCCCCATCGCTCACCCGTGCTTTCCCCCCCCATCGCTCACCCGTGCTTTCCCCCCCATCGCTCACCCGTGCTTTCCCCCCCCATCGCTCACCCGTGCTTTCCCCCCCATCGCTCACCCGTGCTTTCTCTCCCCATCGCTCACCCGTGCTTTCCCCCCCCATCGCTCACCCGTGCTTTCCCCCCCCATCGCTCACCCGTGCTTTCCCCCCCCATCGCTCACCCGTGCTTTCCCCCCCATCGCTCACCCGTGCTTTCTCTCCCCATCGCTCACCCGTGCTTTCCCCCCCCATCGCTCACCCGTGCTTTCCCCCCCCATCGCTCACCCGTGCTTTCTCTCCCCATCGCTCACCCGTGCTCTCTCCCCCATTGCTCACCCATGCTTTCCCCCCCATCGCTCACCCGTGCTTTCCCCCCCATCGCTCACCCGTGCTCTCTCCCCATCGCTCACCCGTGCTTTCCCCCCCATCGCTCACCCGTGCTTTCTCTCCCCATCGCTCACCCGTGCTTTCCCCCCCCATCGCTCACCCGTGCTTTCTCTCCCCATCGCTCACCCGTGCTTCCCCCCCCATCGCTCACCCGTGCTTTCCCCCCCCATCGTTCACCCGTGCTTTCCCCCCCCCATCGCTCACCCGTGCTTTCCCTCCCCATCGCTCACCCGTGCTTTCCCCCCCCATCGCTCACCCGTGCTTTCTCTCCCCATCGCTCACCCGTGCCGCCCCGAAAATGCCGCTGCCGCTCGCCCGCTTGCTCGCTTCCTCGCCCGGGGACCAGCACCAGCCAGCCAGCCCGCCGGCGAGAAGCCCGGCCCGGAGGTGAGGGGAGGGAGCGGAGTCGCTCACCCGTGCTTTCCCCCCCCATCGTTCACCCGTGCTTTCCCCCCCCATCGCTCACCCGTGCTTTCTCTCCCCATCGCTCACCCGTGCTTTCCCCCCCCCATCGCTCACCCGTGCTTTCTCTCCCCATCGCTCACCCGTGCCGCCCCGAAAATGCCGCTGCCGCTCGCCCGCTTGCTCGCTTCCTCGCCCGGGGACCAGCACCAGCCAGCCAGCCCGCCGGCGAGAAGCCCGGCCCGGAGGTGAGGGGAGGGAGCGGAGTCGCTCACCCGTGCTTTCCCCCCCCCATCGCTCACCCGTGCTTTCTCTCCCCATCAAAGATCCTTGGAAGTAATGGTTGGAAAAGTTTGCAAGTCTTTGGGAAAGTTCAAGAAGTGAAAGGAATACCCTCCTCTTGAAAGACCAGATAAGGCAGACAGGGAGATGAAGAGTTCAACCGAGTTTCCTCTTTTGTTCAGGCATCTGCACCCGCTGCTTTTAAACTCGCCGGGCGCTGCAACGGCACCCGTTTTCCCCGGCGAGTTTTCCCTACCTGGCCCCTGCAGAATCGCGGCGGCGCCCCCGGAGAAGCCTACCCCGAGGCTGCGGCCGATTTTTCCTTCTCCTAGACTCTGCCGCCCAGAGCGTTGTTTCTCCCCCTCGTGCGTGCGTGGGATGAGGCGAGAAACCAACAGCCTGCGTCCGTCTCTCTTTATGTATATTTCTGTATATATCTTATCTCGGGATCTAGACCTTTCGAAGGAGAAGGGGCGGCTGGAGTTCGTGAGTTGCTGTGGGACCCAAGGGTTGGGGGAAGAGAGATGGGAGGGAAAAGGGGAGAAACCTGCCGCTGGCTAGTTCTTTGTCTGATCGGGGGAGCCTGAACAAAAGAGGAAACTCGGTTGAACTCTTCATCTCCCTGTCTGCCTTATCTGGCTTTTTGAAACGCACCACCGGCTGCTCCGTCCAGAAGCCCAGATTCGGGAGGGCTGCTTGGCTTCCACTTGAGCCCATCTATGTCCGCAGGCCCCCCCCCCCACTACCCCTAGACCTCCGCCGCCGGCGGAGGCTGGATCCGCGCTCCGCAGCGGCAGGGCGCGGATCCAGCCGCCGGCAGAGGCTTGTGGAGCACGGATCCAGCCTCCGCCGGCATGCAGGCAAATCCTGCTAAAGGGCTTTCTCCCCCCCCACACTGGATCCGCGCTCCGCAAGCCTCTGCCGGCGGCAGGGCGCGGATCCAGCAGAAAGAAGCAGGCAGGCAAGGCACGGAGATCCGGAGACCTGCTGATGATTGGGGAGGTTTGGGCACCGCCGGCGGCGGAGGTCTAGGGGTAGTGGGGGGGGGGCCCGCGGACATAGATGGGCTCAAGTGGAAGCCAAGCAGCCCTCCCGAATCTGGGCTTCTGGACGGAGCAGCCGGTGGTGCGTTTCAAAAAGCCAGATAAGGCAGACAGGGAGATGAAGAGTTCAACCGAGTTTCCTCTTTTGTTCAGGCTCCCCCGATCAGACAAAGAACTAGCCAGCGGCAGGTTTCTCCCCTTTTCCCTCCCATCTCTCTTCCCCCAACCCTTGGGTCCCACAGCAACTCACGAACTCCAGCCGCCCCTTCTCCTTCGAAAGGTCTAGATCCCGAGATAAGATATATACAGAAATATACATAAAGAGAGACGGACGCAGGCTGTTGGTTTCTCGCCTCATCCCACGCACGCACGAGGGGGAGAAACAACGCTCTGGGCGGCAGAGTCTAGGAGAAGGAAAAATCGGCCGCAGCCTCGGGGTAGGCTTCTCCGGGGGCGCCGCCGCGATTCTGCAGGGGCCAGGTAGGGAAAACTCGCCGGGGAAAACGGGTGCCGTTGCAGCGCCCGGCGAGTTTAAAAGCAGCGGGTGCAGATGCCTGAACAAAAGAGGAAACTCGGTTGAACTCTTCATCTCCCTGTCTGCCTTATCTGGTCTTTCAAGAGGAGGGTATTCCTTTCACTTCTTGAACTTTCCCAAAGACTTGCAAACTTTTCCAACCATTACTTCCAAGGATCTTTGATGGGGAGAGAAAGCACGGGTGAGCGATGGGGGGGGGAAAGCACGGGTGAGCGACTCCGCTCCCTCCCCTCACCTCCGGGCCGGGCTTCTCGCCGGCGGGCTGGCTGGCTGGTGCTGGTCCCCGGGCGAGGAAGCGAGCAAGCGGGCGAGCGGCAGCGGCATTTTCGGGGCGGCACGGGTGAGCGATGGGGAGAGAAAGCACGGGTGAGCGATGGGGGGGGAAAGCACGGGTGAGCGATGGGGGGGGAAAGCACGGGTGAACGATGGGGAGAGAAAGCACGGGTGAGCGATGGGGAGAGAAAGCACGGGTGAGCGATGGGGAGAGAAAGCACGGGTGAGCGATGGGGGGGGAAAGCACGGGTGAGCGATGGGGAGAGAAAGCACGGGTGAGCGATGGGGAGAGAAAGCACGGGTGAGCGATGGGGAGAGAAAGCACGGGTGAGCGATGGGGGGGGAAAGCACGGGTAAGCGATGGGGGGGGAAAGCACGGGTGAGCGATGGGGAGAGAAAGCACGGGTGAGCGATGGGGGGAAAGCACGGGTGAGCGATGGGGGGGGAAAGCACGGGTGAGCGATGGGGAGAGAAAGCACGGGTGAGCGATGGGGGGGGAAAGCACGGGTGAGCGATGGGGGGGGAAAGCACGGGTGAGCGATGGGGAGAGAAAGCACGGGTGAGCGATGGGGGGGAAAGCACGGGTGAGCGATGGGGGGGGAAAGCACGGGTGAGCGATGGGGAGAGAAAGCACGGGTGAGCGATGGGGGGGGAAAGCACGGGTGAGCGATGGGGGGGGAAAGCACGGGTGAACGATGGGGGGGGAAAGCACGGGTGAGCGATGGGGGGAAAGCACGGGTGAACGATGGGGGGGGAAGCACGGGTGAGCGATGGGGAGAGAAAGCACGGGTGAGCGATGGGGAGAGAAAGCACGGGTGAGCAATGGGGGGGGAAAGCACGGGTGAGCAATGGGGGGGGAAAGCACGGGTGAACGATGGGGGGGGAAAGCACGGGTGAGCGATGGGGGGGGAAAGCACGGGTGAGCGATGGGGAGAGAAAGCACGGGTGAGCGATGGGGAGAGAAAGCACGGGTGAGCAATGGGGGGGGAAAGCACGGGTGAACGATGGGGGGGGAAAGCACGGGTGAGCGATGGGGGGGGAAAGCACGGGTGAGCGATGGGGGGGGAAAGCACGGGTGAGCGATGGGGAGAGAAAGCACGGGTGAGCGATGGGGAGAGAAAGCACGGGTGAGCAATGGGGGGGGAAAGCACGGGTGAGCGATGGGGAGAGAAAGCACGGGTGAGCGATGGGGGGGGAAGCACGGGTGAGCGATGGGGAGAGAAAGCACGGGTGAGCGATGGGGGGGAAAGCACGGGTGAGCGATGGGGGGGGAAAGCACGGGTGAGCGATGGGGGGGGAAGCACGGGTGAGCGATGGGGAGAGAAAGCACGGGTGAGCGATGGGGGGGGAAAGCACGGGTGAGCGATGGGGGGGGAAAGCACGGGTGAGCGATGGGGAGAGAAAGCACGGGTGAGCGATGGGGGGGAAAGCACGGGTGAGCGATGGGGGGGGAAAGCACGGGTGAGCGATGGGGGGGGAAAGCACGGGTGAGCGATGGGGGGGAAAGCACGGGTGAGCGATGGGGGGGAAAGCACGGGTGAGCGATGGGGGGGGAAAGCACGGGTGAGCGATGGGGGGGGAAAGCACGGGTGAGCGATGGGGGGGGAAAGCACGGGTGAGCGATGGGGAGAGAAAGCACGGGTGAGCGATGGGGGGGGAAAGCACGGGTGAGCGATGGGGGGGGAAAGCACGGGTGAGCGATGGGGAGAGAAAGCACGGGTGAGCGATGGGGGGGGAAAGCACGGGTGAGCGATGGGGGGGGAAAGCACGGGTGAACGATGGGGGGGGAAAGCACGGGTGAACGATGGGGGGGGAAAGCACGGGTGAGCGATGGGGGGGGAAAGCACGGGTGAGCGATGGGGGGGGAAAGCACGGGTGAGCGATGGGGGGGGAAAGCACGGGTGAGCGATGGGGGGGAAAGCACGGGTGAGCGATGGGGAGAGAAAGCACGGGTGAGCGATGGGGGGGGAAAGCACGGGTGAGCGATGGGGGGGGAAAGCACGGGTGAACGATGGGGGGGGAAAGCACGGGTGAGCGATGGGGAGAGAAAGCACGGGTGAGCGATGGGGGGGAAAGCACGGGTGAGCGATGGGGGGGAAAGCACGGGTGAGCGATGGGGGGGGAAAGCACGGGTGAGCGATGGGGGGGGAAAGCACGGGTGAGCGATGGGGAGAGAAAGCACGGGTGAGCGATGGGGGGGGAAAGCACGGGTGAGCGATGGGGGGGGAAAGCACGGGTGAACGATGGGGGGGGAAAGCACGGGTGAGCGATGGGGGGGGAAAGCACGGGTGAGCGATGGGGGGGGGGAAAGCACGGGTGAGCGATGGGGAGAGAAAGCACGGGTGAGCGATGGGGGGAAAGCACGGGTGAGCGATGGGGGGGGAAAGCACGGGTGAGCGATGGGGAGAGAAAGCACGGGTGAGCGATGGGGGGGGAAAGCACGGGTGAGCGATGGGGGGGGAAAGCACGGGTGAGCGATGGGGAGAGAAAGCACGGGTGAGCGATGGGGGGGAAAGCACGGGTGAGCGATGGGGAGAGAAAGCACGGGTGAGCGATGGGGGGGGAAAGCACGGGTGAGCGATGGGGGGGGAAAGCACGGGTGAGCGATGGGGAGAGAAAGCACGGGTGAGCGATGGGGGGGAAAGCACGGGTGAGCGATGGGGAGAGAAAGCACGGGTGAGCGATGGGGGGGGAAAGCACGGGTGAGCGATGGGGGGGAAAGCACGGGTGAGCGATGGGGAGAGAAAGCACGGGTGAGCGATGGGGGGGGAAAGCACGGGTGAGCGATGGGGGGGGAAAGCACGGGTGAACGATGGGGGGGGAAAGCACGGGTGAGCGATGGGGGGGGAAAGCACGGGTGAGCGATGGGGAGAGAAAGCACGGGTGAGCGATGGGGGGGGAAAGCACGGGTGAGCGATGGGGAGAGAAAGCACGGGTGAGCGATGGGGGGGGAAAGCACGGGTGAGCGATGGGGGGGGAAAGCACGGGTGAGCGATGGGGAGGGAAAGCACGGGTGAGCGATGGGGGGGGAAAGCACGGGTGAGCGATGGGGGGGGAAAGCACGGGTGAGCGATGGGGAGAGAAAGCACGGGTGAGCGATGGGGGGGGAAAGCACGGGTGAGCGATGGGGGGGAAAGCACGGGTGAACGATGGGGGGGGAAAGCACGGGTGAACGATGGGGGGGGAAAGCACGGGTGAGCGATGGGGAGAGAAAGCACGGGTGAGCGATGGGGAGAGAAAGCACGGGTGAGCGATGGGGGGGGAAAGCACGGGTGAGCGATGGGGAGAGAAAGCACGGGTGAGCGATGGGGAGAGAAAGCACGGGTGAGCGATGGGGAGAGAAAGCACGGGTGAACGATGGGGGGGGAAAGCACGGGTGAGCGATGGGGAGAGAAAGCACGGGTGAGCGATGGGGAGAGAAAGCACGGGTGAGCGATGGGGGGGGAAAGCACGGGTGAGCGATGGGGAGAGAAAGCACGGGTGAGCGATGGGGAGAGAAAGCACGGGTGAGCGATGGGGGGGGAAAGCACGGGTGAGCGATGGGGAGAGAAAGCACGGGTGAGCGATGGGGGGGGAAAGCACGGGTGAGCGATGGGGGGGGGGAAAGCACGGGTGAGCGATGGGGAGAGAAAGCACGGGTGAGCGATGGGGGGGGAAAGCACGGGTGAGCGATGGGGAGAGAAAGCACGGGTGAGCGATGGGGGGGGAAAGCACGGGTGAGCGATGGGGAGAGAAAGCACGGGTGAGCGATGGGGGGGAAAGCACGGGTGAGCGATGGGGGGGAAAGCACGGGTGAGCGATGGGGGGGAAAGCACGGGTGAGCGATGGGGAGAGAAAGCACGGGTGAGCGATGGGGGGGAAAGCACGGGTGAGCGATGGGGGGGAAAGCACGGGTGAACGATGGGGGGGAAGCACGGGTGAGCGATGGGGAGAGAAAGCACGGGTGAGCGATGGGGAGAGAAAGCACGGGTGAGCGATGGGGAGAGAAAGCACGGGTGAGCGATGGGGGGGGAAGCACGGGTGAGCGATGGGGAGAGAAAGCACGGGTGAGCGATGGGGGGGAAAGCACGGGTGAGCGATGGGGGGGGAAAGCACGGGTGAGCGATGGGGAGAGAAAGCACGGGTGAGCGATGGGGAGAGAAAGCACGGGTGAGCGATGGGGGGGAAAGCACGGGTGAGCGATGGGGAGAGAAAGCACGGGTGAGCGATGGGGGGGAAAGCACGGGTGAGCGATGGGGGGGAAAGCACGGGTGAACGATGGGGGGGAAGCACGGGTGAGCGATGGGGAGAGAAAGCACGGGTGAGCGATGGGGAGAGAAAGCACGGGTGAGCGATGGGGAGAGAAAGCACGGGTGAGCGATGGGGGGGGAAGCACGGGTGAGCGATGGGGAGAGAAAGCACGGGTGAGCGATGGGGGGGAAAGCACGGGTGAGCGATGGGGGGGGAAAGCACGGGTGAGCGATGGGGAGAGAAAGCACGGGTGAGCGATGGGGAGAGAAAGCACGGGTGAGCGATGGGGGGGGAAAGCACGGGTGAGCGATGGGGGGGGAAGCACGGGTGAGCGATGGGGAGAGAAAGCACGGGTGAGCGATGGGGGGGGAAAGCACGGGTGAGCGATGGGGGGGGAAAGCACGGGTGAGCGATGGGGAGAGAAAGCACGGGTGAGCGATGGGGGGGAAAGCACGGGTGAGCGATGGGGAGAGAAAGCACGGGTGAGCGATGGGGGGGAAAGCACGGGTGAGCGATGGGGAGAGAAAGCACGGGTGAGCGATGGGGGGGGAAAGCACGGGTGAGCGATGGAGAGAGAAAGCACGGGTGAGCGATGGGGAGAGAAAGCACGGGTGAGCGATGGGGGGGAAAGCACGGGTGAGCGATGGGGGGGGAAAGCACGGGTGAGCGATGGGGGGGGAAAGCGGCAGCGGCATTTTCGGGAGCAGCGGGTGAGCGATGGGGGGGAAAGCGGCAGCGGCATTTTTGGGGGCAGCGGGTGAGCGATGGGGGGGAAAAGCGGCAGCGGCATTTTCGGGGGCAGCGGGTGAGCGATGGGGGGGGAAAAGCGGCAGCGGCATTTTCGGGGGCAGCGGGTGAGCGATGGGGGGGGAAAGCGGCAGCGGCATTTTCGGGGGCAGCGGGTGAGCGATGGGGGGGGGAAAGCGGCAGCGGCATTTTCGGGGGCAGCGGGTGAGCGATGGGGGGGGAAAGCGGCAGCGGCATTTTCGGGGGCAGCGGGTGAGCGATGGGGGGGGAAAGCGGCAGCGGCATTTTCGGGGGCAGCGGGTGAGCGATGGGGGGGGAAAGCGGCAGCGGCGGTTGTTGGGGGCGCAGCAGGCGAGGCAGCTTCTCTCAGCAGCCTGTTCCGAACGAACGGACAGTTCTTTTTTTTGTTGACTGGAGTATAAGCCGAAGTGGAGTTTTTCAGCCCAAAAAGTGGGCTGAAAAATTCGGCTTATACTCAAGTATATACGGTAATATAACTCAACAATGTTTTAATAGCAACATGACCGAAAAGGGGACAAAATAACCGTCTTGCTAAAAACAAGCATTAACCAAGGAAAGCAAGAATGCATGTTGTTTGAGGTCCCCATTATATTCTGTAGACAAATCCGTTAGCGTTAATATTACTCTGAAGACACAACAGCAGTGATTTCGATCCCATAATTCTTTTTAACAGAGATTTCTCGTTTTTCTTCCTACAAAACTTCCTTGGATGTCAAAATAGGAAATTGTTGTTGTTGTTTTTTGCTGGTGCAAGAAATGCGGTGGGTCCTATCCAGGAAGCTTGGATGCTTTAAAATGATACATGTTTCTTTTGCTGTTGTTCTTGGAAAAAAAGTGTAAAATATCCTTATTTGTTACTATTTATGAAATTTATATTACAGGTAGCCCTCGACTTACAAGAGTTCATTTAGTGGCCATTCAAAGGTACAAGGGCACTGAAAAAACCCTGACCTAGGATTTCACACGACCGTTGCAGCATCCCCCCCATGGTCACATGATCAAAATTCAGAGGCTTGGCAACTGGCATGTACTTACGATGGTCACAGAGTCCCGGGGATCACGTGATTCCCTTTTGCGACCTTCTGACAAGCAAAGTCAATGGGGGAAGCCAGATTCACTTAACAACCATGTTACTGACTTAATAACTCAAGTGATTCATTTAACAACTGTGGCAAGAAAGGCCATAAAATGGGGCGATATTCACTTAACAACTGTCCTGCAATGGAAGTTTTGGGCTCAATCTGTATAGATGAGGGGTAGGCAACCTTGGCTCTTTTATGACTCGTGGACTTCAACTCCCAGAATTCCTGAGCCAGCCATGCTGAGGGGAAAGGGAGAGGTTTCCAAGGTGAGCCATGCTGGCTGAGGAATTCTGGGAGTTGAAGTCCACGAGTCATAAAGTGGCCAACGTTGGAGACCCTTGCACTGAAAGATCCAGGGCAACCCACAAAACTGCACTTTATTTCACTTTCTCCCAGACTCGACTACAGGTACAGTAGTCCTCCACTTACGACAGTTCATTTAGTGACTGTTCAAAGTTACAACAGCACGGAAAAAAGAGACTTATGACAGTTTTCCACACTGACAACAATTGCAGCATCCCCTAGCGCAGGGGTAGGCAACCTTGGCTCTTTTATGACTCGTGGACTTCAACTCCCAGAATTCCTGAGCCGGCCACGCTGAGGGAAAAGGGAGAGGTTTCCAAGCTGAGCCATGCTGGCTCAGGAATTCTGGGAGTTGAAGTCCACGAGTCATAAAAGAGCCAAGGTTGCCTACTCCTGGTATAGATCATTAAATATCCTGACAATCCTTACAAAACGATGGACTATTTTCTTGTTCCTTTGCAGATAAAAAGATTCTTGACTGCTGCCATACTTACCACTTTTTAAAAAGTCCACGTGGGCTTCCTTATGATGCAGCAGTTCCACATCATAGTTGGCAGAGGTGTTGGCATGCTGCTCTTCCTGAATTTAGAAAAAAAACAAAACAGACAAGCATTGTACCATTGCCTGAACAAACATTTTTCTTAGTTTAATTTCTTTTTTTAAACCACAGAGGGACAATGTTACCTTTTGCCTTTTAATACAAAATTGCCAAAAGGAAAAAAAAGAAAAGAATGTTCAGGATGTGAACAACTTAAAAATTCTGCAAACAAACAAAAAAAGAAAGAAAGAGAGAAGAGAGAGACGCTTTTTTTTACGAAAAAAAAAGGACGTAGGCAGCTTGGACCAATGTATGTTTACTCAGAACATTGTTCAAAAGAACCTGCTTTCATGTAAGCACCAATTTTGGAGTGCAAAACCTCAAGATTTCTTCAAATTGCCTTTTCTGGCTTAGTGGGAAGCCAAGAGGGGAACTCGTTTTAATTTGTATTTGCCGAATTAAATAAAAGCGCAATATTAAAAACAGAGCCAGCACTCACTTCTGCCCAGTTGATGGCGGATAAGGAAGTATTTCCATTTCTTAAGGAACTGACAATAATCGAAAAGCTAGTCAGTCTTATTTTTTATGGAAGTTTTTTTTTGGGGGGGGGGTTTAAATGAGAGAAGCCACATATAGTCTTATCTGACTGCTGAAGCCTAGAAGCTGCATGCAGAAGGATTTTTTTTTTTAAAAAAAAGCAAAATAAGCAGGGTTTTTTAAATGGCTGGGGCAGACCACCAAATGTGATGTATGGCAAATTAGCAAAACCAACCCACCGACCTAGGACTTAAGTTTTTCAATGAATCATACAGAGGAAATAGATATTACAAGAAAGGACAAAAGGCAAGAAGAAGGAAAAAAAGCAGACCGGCAACACACAGGTCAGTCAGTTGCAAACAAGGTATTTGCAAACATTAAAAGGCGTCTTAATTAATTAAGTGTAATTAAGTGTAATTAAGTGTAATTAAGAGGTGGGACGCGGTGGCTCACTGGGTTAGGACGCTGAGCTTGTCGATCAGAAGGTCGGCAGTTTGGCGGGTCGAATCCCAAGTGCCACGTAGCAGAGTGAGCGCCTGTTACTCGTCCCAGCTTCTGCCAACCTAGCAGTTCGAAAGCACGTAAAAATGCAAGTAGAAAATAGGGACCACTACGGTGGGAAGGTAACAGCGTTCTGTGCGCCTTTGGCGTCTAGTCATGCCGGCCACATGACCACGGAGACGTCCTCGGACAAGCGCTGGCTCTTTGGCTTTGAAACGGAGATGAGCACCGGCCCCTAGAGTCGGAAACGACTAGCACGCATGTGCGGGGGAACCTTTACCTTTACTTAAGTGTAAACAAAATGGCCAAATCCTACTGAGCACAAAAGAGCTCAAATGCTGCTTTAGCATTTGTGATCTGAACAACAGATTTAAAATTCAGAAAACTATCACTCTAGCTTTTTCTTCTGTGCAGTTTTTTTTTAAAAAAACAAACAAACCCCAATGCAAACAGAAATGCTTTACACTTTCTTAAAAGGTAAAGGTAAAGGTTCCCCCGCACATGCGTGCTAGTCGTTTCCGACTCTAGGGGCCGGTGCTCATCTCCGTTTCATAGCCGAAGAGCCAGCGTTTGTCCGAGGACGTCTCCGTGGTCATGTGGCCGGCATGACTAGATGCCAAAGGCGCACGGAACGCTGTTACCTTCCCACTGTAGTGGTCCCTATTTTTCTACTTGCATTTTTACGTGCTTTCGAACTGCTAGGTTGGCAGAAGCTGGGACGAGTAACAGGCGCTCACTCTGTTACGCGGCACTCGGGATTCGACCCGCCAAACTGCCGACCTTCTGATCGACAAGCTCAGCGTCCTAACCCACTGAGCCACCGCGTCCCTTCTTACACTTTCTTACGTCGGCCCAACTGCAGTTCATACGTCTGGCTTCCTCCAGCAGTCATAATCAGGCCAACAAAACAGGGGGAAATAACTAGGTAGTCCTCGACTTACGACCACAATTCAGCCCAAAATTTCCATCACTGAGACATTTAAGGGAGTGAATCACTGCAGTTGTTAAGTTAGTAACATGGTTAAGTGGCTTCCCCCCCCCTTGACTTTGCTTGTCAGAAGGTCACAAAAGGGGATCCCGTTACCCTGGGACACTGCGACCGTCACAAATATGAGTCAGTTGCCAAGTGTCTGGATTTTGATCACGTGATTATGGGGAATGCTGCAACGGTCACCTGTGTGAAAAACGATCACTTTTTTCCGGTGTTGTTGTAACTTCAAACAGTCACTAAGCAAACAGTTGTAAGTCGAGGACTATCTGTGTTAAATCTGGAACCCTAAACGTACATAATAGGGAGCGAGCTGCAGAGAACACACTGGGTCCTACTTCTGAATAGACATGCAGAGGATTACCTTGCATTTACTAGTTTAAAAAAGGTATATAGACAACGGGCCACATTTTGTTGCCTTGTTAACATTTATATTTTATTGTGTTTTATTAATCTAGATGAAATCTTATCCTATATTGCTTGTCCATGTATGATATAAAGGTAAAGGTAAAGGTTCCCCCGCACATGCATGCTAGTCGTTTCCGACTCTAGGGGCCAGTGCTCATCTCCGTTTCAAAGCCGAAGAGCCAGCGCTTGTCCGAGGACGTCTCCGTGGTCATGTGGCCGGCATGACTAGATGCCAAAGGCACACGGAACGCTGTTACCTTCCCACCGGAGTGGTCCCTATTTTTCTACTTGCATTTTTACGTGCTTTTGAACTGCTAGGTTGGCAGAAGCTGGGACGAGTAACAGGCGCTCGCTCTGTTACGCGGCACTCAGGATTCGACCCGCCAAACTGCCGACCATCTGATCGACAAGCTCAGCGTCCTAGCCCACTGAGCCACCGCGTCCCTACATGTATGATATGCCATACGCTAAATAAATAAATAAATGTATTGTCTCATCAAAAGTGCTTTCTTTGTTAAAATAACGAGGCCTGATTTCTGCTTGTTACAAACACCTTTACATTGAGAGGACGTGGAAATGACACAGAGGAGAGAAAGGCTGACTAGGCCACTAAAATGCACAAGGCGGAGCAGGGGGAAATTTTTAACACAGGCTTAAAAACAAAAGAATCACAGACAAAGCCATTGGAAGCAAACGAGGCTACCCTTACACAAAATTTTTATTAAAAAAACAAAACAAAACATTCCAATGCTACATTAAAAACAATTGAATAAACTGCTAAAAAAAGCCAATGAGGCTATTTGTTTGTTCTGTGATCCTTTTTTTTTTCTTCCTCCTCCGTAAAAATTTACTAACCTGGTCACAGACATTGAATGTAGGCTAATAAAAAAAACGAGAAACAAGAAAAAAAAGGTGATAATGAAGAGGGGGGGGAGGAAAGAAGCAAAGGTAAATCATTTCCAGTAAAATAAATCGTAAAAAAAAAACCACCCGTTTTCGACGGATTTAAAAGAAACGGCTCGGCGGCATCGGCACCGCGACGCTGTTCCGGGCAACTTTACCTTCATGGGGATGTTAGTTATAGTGGTTGAAGCCAGATCAAAATGCTGCTGAACTAAAAGGTTCAGTCTGGTGGCCAGGTGCCGTCCAGCCCGAACGCTATGGACTTCGCTGGTTAAAACAGGAGAGAGCTTTTTAAAAGAAAAGACAAAATACACACACGTACAAAGACGTAGAATATACTCAGTGGCAATCAATTCAAGACAACAATTTAAAAAGGGCTTAATTCATTTATCTTGGAACATTTTATGTAGCCACCTGCTCGCTTACGGTGACTCTAGGCAGCTTACAGAAAATAAAAATGCAATGTAGAAGGAATAAATAATAATAAAATAACGTAATAAAATAATAAAAAAAAACCACACACACCCCTCGGTCATTAACATACAGCCAAATAAAGCCATTTGATGGGCCCCATCCCACTCTGGCTTCCCCAGGCCCGCTGGCAAAGCCAAGTCTTTGGGGCCTTACGGAAAGTGTCGAAATGGGAGTCCAGTTTAATTTCCGAAGGGATGATATTCCAGAGGGAGGGAGCCACCACGGAGAAGGCCCTTCTCCTGGGTCTTTCCTCCCCCCCAGATGTACCTCCTTAGGGGATGGGACCTGCAACATTCCTTGCCTCCCTGTTCTGGTGGGCCGGGTGGACGTGCCCCGCAAGAGACGGTCCCTCAGATAACCTGGCCCCAAGCCATGAAGGGGTTGCACCTGGTTGCAAGTGGCTTTTTCTAAGTACAGGCAGTTCTCGACTTGTGATCGTAAGTGGGACCAGAATTTTCATTGCTTAAGCAATGAATGTGATTCGTGCCCAATTTTACGACCTTCCACGATTGTTAAGTGAATCACTGCAGGCCGTTCGGTGAATCTCACTTCCCCCGCTGACTTTGCTTGTCATAAGCTGGCTGGGAAGGTTGCAAACGGCGAACACGTGACCCTGGGATGCCGCAACCCTTGTAAACGCCGGCTGGTTGCCAAGGTCCCGAATTCTGATCGGGTGACCGCAGGGACGCTGGTAGTTTTAAGTGCAAGGACTGATCCCAAGGCACCTTTTTCAGCGGCGTTGTAACTGTGGCGGTTGCTAAACAAATGGTTTTAAGTCGAGGACCTGCCTGTACTTCGCCAGTACAGGTAATCCTCGACTTACAATGGTTCATTTAGTGACCGTCCAAAGTTACAACGGCACTGAAAAAAGTGACTTATGGTAGCATCTCCGTGGTCGCACGATTTACACTCGGACGCTTGGCAACTGACTCACATTTATGACGGTCGCAGAGTCCCGGGGTCACGCGATCCCCTTTTGCGACCTTCTAACAAGCAAAATCAATGGGGAAGTTAAGATTCGCTTAACAACCATCTTCCTAATTGAAACAACGGCAGGGATTCGCTTAACAAACGTGGCAAGCAAAGTCTTAAAATGGGGGCAAGTTATCCAATCTCTCTCTTAGCCACATAAATTTTGGGGCTCAACTGTGGTCGTACGTTGTGGCCTGCACTCATATGACACCTCCAAAAGCCAAATGCACAGGTGGCGTTTATTAGCCCACCTAACATGTTCTCAGGAGCCCAGAGAACAGGTGGATCGGTTCAAAGAAGACCTCAGACACTCAGCACAAAGCCGAAACTGCAGCATTTCATGTCCTACAGTTCTTCACCTTTACTGGACATTCTAAGAGATGAGATTCAGTTCATCTGGAGAACATCAGCTTGGAGAAGCTGAGTTTAATTAAGTCAGTTTCTCAAGTCTGGGGGCCTTCACTGTGGTAGCCTCCATCATGGATTCAGCCCAGTCTAACCTTGCTTCTTAGTAATGATGGTGCTCAGAATCATAGAATCATAGGGCTGGAAGGGACCTTGGAGGTCTTCTAGGCCAGGGCTAGGCAACCTCGGCTCTTTTATGACTTGTGGACTTCAACTCCCAGAATTCCTGAGTCAGCTATTGTCATAAAAGAGCCAAGGTTGCCTACCCCTGTTCTAGGCCAACTTCTCCTTCAGCATTCCTGGTGGATACTTTGTGGAAAAACAAATTATTCAAAACTCAGGGCTGACACAAGTTATCTTCTGCAGTGCTTGGTGTGCCCTGCTAGGACATAAAAAGATGACTTTGGATTAAGAAAGTTCACCTGCTCTGCTGATAAGAACATAAACCACAAAGAACAAAACTCAACCCGTCTAGATACCTTCTCGGTTGCACAGATTTATTTAATCTAATAAGTGCAAAACTGCAGTGCAATCTGATCATTCAGGCTTAAAACTCAAGCCTTACCATCTACTTGCTGTATCAGATGTTTGATCTAATGGGCTACTAATGTAAAAAAAAAAATCTACTCCTTAACGAGAATGCCCACTCAATCTGAATGGGATTCTACAAAGGGGGAATTTTCAATCAGACAGATGGAACAGTTTTAAAAATGTATAGGGTGGGAGACAGTCATGCAGTGAGAGGCAAATTCATGCTTTTTAATTGATTTAATTAGCTTACTTATTTGATGATGAATTTTAAATTATTCTTGGCGGCCTGGGGAGGGCTTTTCGTTAAGAAACCCACATTTACATTTTAATTAATAAGCAAAGTCAAAAACAGAAAAAGCCAAACTACTGTGGCCTTGGGGCAGGGACTTGGCTGCCTCTAATATTGTATGCAAGCTTAACTGATGTTTTAAAGACACAATTCATAAACCAATGTTTTACACTTTTAAGATGCTTACCTCTTTTTTAAGATGATCTGACACAAGGCTTTCTTCCCCAACAGGATAAGTATGAATTAAAACCAGCTCACATTTCTGGATCTGCATCAGACTGAAAAAGCCAAAATGTTTTGTTATAAAGTAAATAACGGTGCATTCAAACCACTGATGAAAACCGAAGACCAAAACTTTCAGAGGTCGCTGTAACGTTTACAGGAATGCGGTTATTATTAAATTCAGGAAATAATTAGGCATAAAGCATCTCTAATTCCAATAAATATTCTACATGCTCTCCTACGTTCTTCTATGCAAATTTCTGAGAGAAGCATTCGGCCCCCGACCTCTCGTTACATGGAGGATAGGGAAGGATTCTCAACCAACTATTTAAAGATACTGATGAAATAGAAATATTAGTGTTTCATTAAAAGCATACTGAATCCTTCGATCTTAAATCCTGGAATCTTGCCGGCTCTAACTGAAGATGTCAAAAGTGGAACTGGATATTGTGCTATTTGCTGTTCCACTGAATTATTCAACTTCTTGTGCAATTCATACAGAAGGGACCACAGCTAACAAGCTCTTGCAGATTCTATGTCCACAGTGCAACTGCGCATTTCATTCTTAAGATTATACATTCCAAACATAAGGTATAGTCAAAATGCTACAGATTTGTGCACTTACTGATCAGAATTCGCCGCTAACTTATTGTGTTCGTGTATTGTTTCCTGGACAAATTCCTCAAGCATTCGTACATGGCTATCACTGGAAAGAAAAAAAACCCAATTTTAGAAAGAAATAGAGAGTAATCATCATAAAGGCTCAAGGTTGACTCAGCCTTCCATCCTTCCGAGGTAGGTAAAATGAGGACCCAGATTGTTGGGGGCAATTAAGCTGACTTTGTAATAATGCCGCTTGGGGGGGTATGTGTGAAAGCCCTAATAAGCAGGCATATACATAGAATGAAGGCTACTGCTAAGCTTGTAAGCCGCCCTGAGTCTTCGGAGAAGGGCGGGATATAAATGGAATTAAAATAAAAATTAAAAAAAAATAACTCATGGAAAGTTTAATGTTTTCATTAAGATTATTTTTAAAACATGCTATTGTATATCCTAGTGCTCTAGGGAATAGCTTTTTTCTGAACTGAAGTTGAAAACTGAAGACTTGGCTCTTTGAGCTCTCTGACCCAGGCTGAGAATTTTAACTGGGGTTTTATTTTCAGGGATAATTTAATCTTTTAATTCTCTTTTAACTTTGTATTTCATATTGATGTGATTTTAAAATGCCCTGTAAACCGCCTTGAGTCCTTCAGGAAAGGGCGGTATATAAATCTAATAAAATCTAAATCTAAATCTAAAAGCTGTAAGTTTTCAGTTCATTACAGTTTTGCCACTGTTTTATCCTGATCTGCAAAACTGGGGGGGGGGGAATGCTCTATGGTAAAATGCTTTTTTTCTATTCCCAAAGAAACATCACGTCAGTATGATTACCAGTAATTTGCTCAACTCTGGGGAGACTTCACCTTAACAAATACTTTTATTACTAATTTATAACTTGATTCCAAAGTTAATGGAGAAATGTTTCTGCGGATTCAGGATCAAATTAATCAAGGCTGGTGGTCTTCAGTATTAACAAATATCCTCCTTAGTAGACAATTTGGATGAAGAATCCACCACTTCAATATTGCGTCAAGAAAACAACACGGACGTAGCTGTATCTTCCCAAGGAGTCAAGCTTGATTCTGAGGTGAATGTTATCCCCCCACCCAAATCTGCTCTGAGACACGGAAATGGCCACATTCAACTGACTAATACTTCAGTCACGTAGAGGTAGTCCTTGACTTACAACAGTTCACTTAGTGACTGTTTGAAGTTACAACGACACTGAAAAAAGTGGCCTATGACCATTTCTCTCACGACCATTTCAGCATCCCCCAGGGTCACGTGATCAAAATTCAGACGCTTGGCAACTGGCTCATACTTACGACCGTCACAGTGTCCTGGGGTCATGTGATTCCCCTTTGGCGACTTTCTGACAAGCAAAATCGGGCGGGGGGGAGGAGCCAGATTCGCCTACCAAGCATGCGACTAACTTAACCCCCTGCAGTGATTCCCTTAACCACCCTGGCGAGAAAAGTTGTAAAATGCAGCAAAACTCACTTTAACAACTGTCTCGCTCAGCAACAGAAATTTTGGGCTCAGTTGCGGTCGCAAGTCGAGGACCACCGGTACAGACCAATCAGAACATGGGTGGGGGTGGCTTAGCCCCAAGAGTGGTACCGTAACATGACAGGAAAGGGGGGGGTGTCCAGAAACCTCTTCGCGTTAGTAATGCAGATGATCCGCCCTCTGTTTCCCACCCGGTCGGCGTTCTCCATTAACAAGGTCCTGGCTTCGTGCTGGTACTCGGTAATTTTGCAAAGAGCTTCTACGGCTGCCACTAAGCCGTGCAGGATACTGCAGCATTCTGGGTCCGCGCGAGGATTGGGAGGCCCAACGGCTGCCAGAGCGGCCATGAGCTGATCAAGAAAGAAATAAGCTTGGTTATACACCATTCTCCCTTTCTAAAGCGAAACAGATTACGAGTGAGAAAGGTTTCTCCTGCATAATTTAAATGGCTACGAAGCTACCTTGGATTTAAAACTCTTTCTTTCGATTTTAATTGAACAGGAACGCTTCTTCCTATCCCTTCTTCTTTAAACCGAAAGCTATTCCTTCCTAAGCCCTACTTGGTAAACGTCCTGCCAGGCTAAAGAATAGCAACTGGCTCTCTGGGATAGGGCTTCCCCCGCGGGGGAGAGAACATTTGAGCCGTGGGGGCACGGTGGTTCAGAATGCAGCATTGCAGGCTGACTCGCTGCCCACTGCCAGCAGTTCAATCCTGACCGGCTCAAGCTTGACTCAGCCTTCCATCCTTCCAAGGTCAGTAAAATGAGGGTCCAGATTGTTGGGGGCAAGAGGCTGACTCTGCAAACCCCTTGGTATAAGCATTTTGAAGCGGTATATAAGGCTGAGTGCTATTGCTATTTGTTTTGCTTCAGTACAGTAATCTTTTTTTTAAATGAAACAAGAAATGAATGTACAGTTAAGTGACTTGCATATTTTCATGTGAACTGCGTACAGACTATGTTTGAAGTTGGTCAACCACAGACCAAACTCTACGAAGCATTGCTTCAACTGACAGTTGATATCCTACGATAGGAAAAGGCAAACGATTGACCAATGTTTTCTCAATCTGTTGATAAATACTTAGCCAACTGGTCAATACGTAGCTCTATGAAACAGAAATGGAATAATTCCTTGCTGACCAACCAGTTTGCCCCGTAAAACTAAACAGGAAACAGAAATGAAAATAAACTTGATGGGACTACAGTATCACTAGGAAAAACCAAACTGTCTCACTACTTTAAAAAAAAAGCATCATTTTATAACTTGGTATATTTCTGCAAGAATGAGTTGAATTTATCATTTGGCCATAAAACGCAGCAGATAATCTTGGGCTAGTCAATGTACCTCACCTTAAATGTATTCAACAGAATTGTTGAGAGAATAAAATGGGACAGGGAGGGGAGAATCGTAAGTTCCCTGGGTTTCATAAATGTGTGTCTGAGGTTTGCTTTGGATATACAACCTCTACAGATCACTCTGAATGGGAGGGACTGTTTCCACTTGCAGATGCCCTTTCAGTACTACAATCTCATCAACTAGTTCTTTAGCTGAATTTAAGCCGTGGCTGACCTAAATTTTTATTTTAGTAGAATCTATCTCTGTCTGAATCCAAACAAACATTTGTCTGTTTTATGGTGAAGTAAATGCAATTGTGTGGACTCCGAATGACTTAATTTACCTCCTGCAAGTTTTGGTCTTCCTGGTTCCACGAGTTTAAGACATTTGCTCCAGAATCACTTACAATGAAGTTCACCTGAAAGTGTAGGTAAAGGTTTAATGAGGCAAACCAACATTGCTCAAATGTATCCATGATTTGATTTGATTTGATTTTATTAAATTTATATGCCGCCTTTCTCCCTGAGGACTCAGGGAGGCTCACAACAATAAAAATTAAAAAAACAGAGTAAAAAATTTAAAAAAGAATTAAACAACAAATGCAAAATTACGAGACAATTTAACCCAGTAAAAGTGGGTTAAGTGTAACCCTGAGAACCTTTTAAGAAAGATAACCCCATTGCAGGTTACTGGAGGAAGAGTTTATCACCTCATGTGAAAGAGAAGAGTCAATCAATACATTGCCTAAAATTTCAGTCCAAGGCAGCATCTTATGCCTTCAAATGGGACAGCTGATAAATGTCCTATGCGTATGCTAGATCAGCAGTTCCCAACCTTTTCTATACCACGCAGCCCTGGAATTCTTCTGATATATTCTCGCACCCCTTGCAAAAGTAATAGCTGGTTATGCATGTACACTATAATTTTGAAACTGCTAAACCCAAATTTCCGCACCCCCTGGAGTATCGTCTCGCACCCCCGGCTGGGAACCCCTGTGCCAGATTATATAATAGCATACAGTTCAAATAAAAATGCCCGGACGTCGTTTTATTCTCACAGGAATACCTTTATGAGGCTTCGTCAAAGAACGTGCTATAAAAATTGAAATCATCAATTAAGAATGTTTCCGGATTCTTTAGATTGCAATCTCAGCATACTTGTCAGCCCTGCAGTCAACCGTGACCTGAAGGATATGCTGCCCGCCCCCCCCCCGCCCCAGTAAAGGTAGGAGGGAGGTAAAAGGATAACGGGGGTCTGTTATCTCTTTGCTATGGTTTGGCACATTATATGAACGTATAGTCCAGGGATAGGCAACCTCGGCTCTTTTATGACTCATGGACTTCAACTCCCAGAATTCCAGCATAGCTGACGCTGGAATTCTGGGAGTTGAAGTCCATGAGTCATAAAAGAGCCGAGGTTGCCTACCCCTGGTATAGTCAATGCATCTGTGCAAAAACTGGAAGGGGAAAAATGCCAGAAATGGCCTCCATATTGTTGGCACTTAGCACCTGATATCCTAGCTCCAATTTGACTGTAAAAATTAAAAGAAAAGGGGGGAAAAAACCAGAATCCTCGGGAGCCTGCTTTACTGAAAACATGGATGGGACTGTGTTATGAACTAAGCTTCCAGTGGCATGATTTTCCACTGTGTATATTTAAATATATTCTAATTTAATACTGAGCCTGAACAATTTTGTATTTTAAAAAGCGTGCAGGGCAAGTTGTCTAAATAGCAAAAATGCAAGATGTACAGTATGTTAGATTAGAATCCTCAGTTGTTGAATTAATGAAAAGTGCATTCCAGTGAACTCAAAATAAATACAGGGAGTCCTCGACTTTTCTATGACTTTTTTTTACTCTTAAGAAAGACCGTTGCAGAATCCCCGCGGTCATGGGATCACAATTCAGATGTTTGGCAACTGAGTCGTATTTATGACAGTTGCAGTTTCCCAAGGTCACGTGATCCCCCTTTGCAATCTTCTGACAAGCAAAAGTCAATGGGGGAAGCCAGATTCATTTAAAAACCGTGTTACTAACTTAAGAATTACAGGGATTCACTTAACAACTGTGGCAAGAAAAGTTCGTAAAATGGGACAAAATTCCCTTAACAAATGTCTCGCTTAACAACGTAAATTTCAGGCTCAATTGTGGTCATGAGGACTACCGGTATACATTGCCTTATGTTACTATACAGAATCAATATTTAACATTAAACCCTTATTTGATTCGTGGGGATTTGACTTACTCTGATTGTGAATATAACATTCAACTATCATGGTGACCAAAACTCACGACTTAGCATGAAGTACGAATAAGAAAAGTAGCAGAGAACCTCTTATTTACAAAACCTTATTATTTATAAAAGATAATTGTTACCGGTACTTACTAGTTTTTTAAAGGGAAATATATCATACATTATCCTACAGTATTCCATGGAGGACTCCACTGAACAAGTCCAGAGCGATCGGGATATGGGTGCAAGCGGTATGATTCCTTGCGTCCGATTCTTTATTAACATGTCAAACTCAACATGTTGTCTACAGGATTCTGCCATATATGGACAGTGATCTACCACAAAAACTGTTTTGTGTGACTCCGAGAAAAGCTTCATTTTCTTTCTGCAACAAATTAAATGAAAGATTTAGGCAAACGCTGTATAAATTAAAAACTAGGCTATTAAACATAGGTGATACTATGACGACAACATTGAAAATTCTCTGCGTAAAACAGCTTCTTACACACACGAAAGATTATGCTTTAAACAAAATTAAACCAAAAGGACTGCACTGCAGGGAGGGAGGGAGAGAGGGAGGGGGAAAGAGAGAGAGAAATCACAAAAATGAAGATATGAAAGTATCTGGTTAAGTTTTCAGATATTTATAATACTTTACATTCTTAAGTTACAGTTCTATACCCACTGAATTTGAACTGGGCAATTTTTCATTTCACTATTAAGATATGTTCGATCCTGTTGTTTCATATGTATTCATATTTTATGTTCCAAACTGACGTAAGAGAATTCCATGAAACTATTAGATGCCAGTATTGACCCAAAAAAAAAACCCAGGATTTTTTTTTATGTTTTCTTTCTTTATGTCCTAAGCAGATCTGATCCCACTTGGCTTTTCTGAGGTCAGCTAAGGTCAGCCAGGTGCTACAACTTCCTGCTCCTAGATTGTGAACCCAGCAGAAAACACACACACACATACACATATCCTGGAATGCAGCAGTGGCAAACTGCTTCCTGATTGTTGACAAGAAAACCACATGGACAGGTTGAACTACAACTAGACAGGTTCAATGAACGCTTTGTTGTGATCTTAGGATAACATAATTCAAAAAAGTTCTGAATATATATATATATATATATATTTTAACCTTCACCAAAATAACATCACAAAGACTTCCTGGTGTTCCGCCTTGCACATTCCTTAAAGCTTACAGCTTTCCTACTGTTCCACACAACATGCTAAACAAAATAAGATTTGTTGTTAATTGTGTGTCCTGCAAACCTATGGGAATAGGTGATGAATGGATTCAAGCGAGATGGACTTTGCATTCAGGGTGGAGTAACTGAGCAAAAACTCAAAGTTAGTACAGACTATGAGCATCTGCAGAGGCATCCTGACAACATCAAACAACCTGACTTAGGCAAGTCCTTTTGCATGATTATTTTGGTTTTGTGGCTTGGCATCAACACGGCTCGGATTCTGGGAGACAAATCTGCAATTGCTGCAGGAGGACAGAGCCTGGACAGACCCCTTCCTCACTTCCTGCAGTTGCTGAGCAAGATGGTTGTTAAACAGGCTGGGGGGGGGGGGGGAAACGCCACACAGGTAGTCCTCGACTTACAGTCACAACCAATCCCCACATTTCTCTCGCTAAGCTAGACGTTTCTTAAATGAGTTTTGCCCCATTTCACGACCTTTCTCGCCACAGTTGAACGAATTGCTGCAGTTGTTAAGTTAGCACCACCAAGTCCAATTGCTTCTTGACAAAGCTCTTTTCAGACAATCAGGACCTGGATGATTGAGAATCTCCATAGACAAATTAAAAAAAAATCTGCTTTCAGAAAACTCTAAACAGCCACTTCTAGTCTAGTGCAGGGGTTCCCAACCTGTGGGCCACAGCCCACTAGCGGTCCGTGGCCTATTCACAATATATTATGATGCTTTTTCATGAGACTAGTCAGGGATTCATGTTGAGAGCATCTCGGAATCTTTAGAGGAATTTCCCAATTTTCAAGTGACATTTTATCAGAATTTCTAGACATAGGAATCTAAATTCAGCTTTATATTCTGCATGGTCTAGGGCAGGGGTAGGCAACCTTGGTTCTTTTATGACTCGTGGACTTCAACTTGAACAAGCCGGCCTGGTCTGATGGGTTTAGGGGTATTTTAACGTTTTGTATTAATCTATTGAATTGGGCTATTGTATTTAATATTTCTTTTAATTTTTATATATTGTATTTTATTGTATTGCCCTGTACACCGCCCTGAGTCCTTCGGGAGAAGGGCAGTATAAAAATTAAATTATTATTATTATTATTAACTCCCAGAATTCCTGAGCCAGCCACGCTGAGAGGGGAAAGGGAGAGGTTTCCAAGCTGAGCCGTGCTGGCTCAGGAATTCTGGGAGTTGAAGTCCACGAGTCATAAAAGAGCCAAGGTTGCCTATCCCTGGTATAGATTATTAAATATCCTGACAATCCTTACAAAATGATGGACTATTTTCTTGTTCCTTTGCAGACAAAAAGATTCTTGATTGCTGCCATACTCACCACTTTTTAAAAAGTCCACGAGTCATAAAAGAGCCAAGGTTGCCTGCCCCTGGCCTAGGCCGCTTTATGACTCGTGGACTTCAACTCCCAGAATTCCCGAGCCAGGCACACTGAGGGAGAAGGGAGTGTTTCCAGGCTAAGCCATGCCGGCTCATGAATTCTGGGAGTTGAAGTCCACGAGTCCTAAAAGAGCCAAGGTTGCCTGCCCCTGGTCTATGGAGATTCTCAGTCATCCAGGTCATGGATGAAGAAGCTTCTTGGATGAGAAGCCAAACATCTTCAAAGGAAAAGCAAGAAAATCCAGTTGCCTCTTGGGGGGAAAAAAGGACTTTTGGGGCCTTCCAGGATCTGCTCCCCTTTGCAACCCAGATGGCACGTGGGAAGCCTGCTTCAAAGAAGAGCCCCCACCAGTATTTTTCAACCCCTAACGACCCGCCCATAAAACACAGACACACACACACAGAGACACACACACAAGCATCGTATGTTGCCTTACAGCAGCCACTCTTGACTTTCAAGACTCTCTTCTACTTCAACGGAGAAGATCGCGCCTGCGCTCTAAGCATCTTTCCCTCTCGGGTAAATAACTGGGGGGGAGAGAGAGAGAATGAGGAGGAAACTGACATCTCGCGAGACTTTGGAGCGAAAACCCTCATTGGCTGGGGAATTCCCCGCCTCTTTTCAGGGCTAGGAAACCTCGCGATGTTTCCTGACAAAGTTGCCGCCTTTCCTCCGGGAGGGAGCGTCGAGGGAGGGAAAAAGCAAAAAAACAAAAACAAACCAAAAACCAAAAACAACCCGCCTCGCGATATTTCATTACCTAGGGAGCAGGGCAGGGGGAGGGAGGGAGAGAGAGAGAGAGAGAGAGAGAGAGAGAGAGAGAGAGAGAGAGAGAGAGAGAGAGAGAGAGAAAAGAAGCCAAATCTCGCGATAACTGACTTCGCCCGCATCGTCTCTCGCTCGCGCTCTGTGGCGGCGAACGGCTTCTCGCGCGTACCTACCTCACCGCTGCCTCATGGGGACGCCCGGCCGGCCGGTGCCGCTTCCTCTTGTCCTTCGAGCTGCCGCCGTGTGAAGGGGCGACGCGGTAGGCGGACGGCGAAGCGGCGGGGCCGCCGGCGTCCTTCCACATCCTCGCCTGCGCTGCGCCCTCCCGGTGGAGAGGAATGAGTTGGAACCATCGGTGAGGAGAAGTTTAATGTATGTGTGTGTGTGTGTGTGCGTGCGTGTTTCCCCCCCCTTTTCTTCTGGCTGGGTGCGCGCGCACTCGCCTCCGATGTGGATGCGCGCGGGAGGGGGGGCGAGAGAGAGAGAGAGAGAGAGAGAGAGAGGCAAAGCCGCGCTCTGATTGGCTGGCGGGGTGGGCGCGCGGGCGCGGCGGTTCGGAAGGCCGTTAAACGCTTCCTGAGGGGAAGCCGCTTTTCTCCCCTTCAGGCCGCGGGGCTCTCCTGGAAACGGGGCGGCCCTGCCTGGGGGAGTTCCTCCGTCCTGGCCCGGCTCCTTCGCCGGTCTGAGGGAGCAATGCCGGGCCCGGCGGGAGGTGGGCCGAGCTCGACCCAGAACTCTTGGGTCTCCTCTCCTCTCCTTCAACGGGGCTTGGGTGTCCCCTCATCCCCCGCTTTTTTTTCTTTTTTTTTGCCAGTGTGTTGTGTGGATATTTAGGCCTATTCGTTTTATACTTTTTCCTGAGCTTCGTTGGGAGTTTAGTTTTTGGCACTGTGGGTAAACAGAGCAAACACACACACACACACACACCGCTCTTGCAGCACTGATGATGTTACCTAGTTTGGGTAATGAAACATCTGCAAGAAAAACACCAAGCTCAGAGAGCACCAAGGACCAAACAATCGTCCTCTTCCATCTCCTCCTTCCCTTCCCCTTCTCTCTGCAAACCCCTCTCCCTTCTAGCACTGACAGTGTTACCTAGTTGGGTCATGAAACGTCTGCAAGAAAACCACCAAGCTCAGAAAACATCAAGGACAACGACCTCGTCCTCCTCCACAAACCCCTCCTACTTCTAGTGCTGACAGTGTTCCCTAGTTGGGTCATGAAACGTCTGCAAGAGAACCACCAAGCTCAAGAGAGCACCAGGGACCCCTCCATCCTCTTCCTCCCTGCAAACCCATCTCCCTTCTATTACTGATGATGTTACCTAATTTGGTAATAAGACATCTGCAAAAAGATACCCAACCTCAGAAGCACCACCTACTTGTCCTTCCTCCTCTTTGCCTGAAATGGTATAGGGTTTCCTGCCTGAGCAGGGGGTTGGACTAGATGACCTCCAAGTTCTTCTTCTTCTTCTTCTTCTTCTTCTTCTTCTTCTTCTTCTTCTTCTTCTTCTTCTTCTTCTTCTTCTTCTTCTTCTTCTTCTTCTTCTTCTTTTCTTTTTCTTCTTCTTCTTCTTCTTCTTCTTCTTCTTCTTCTTCTTCTTCTTCTTCTTCTTCTTCTTCTTCTTCTTCTTCTTCTTCTTCTTCTTCTTCTTCTCCTTCTCCTTCTCCTTCTCCTCCTCCTCCTTCTCCTTCTCCATCATCATCATCATTATTATTATTATTACTATTATTATTATTATTATTATTATTATTATTATTAATTATTATTCTCTTCCCTGCAAACCCACTTCTAGCATTGATAATGCTTCCTAGTTCTGTAGTGATACATTTGCAAGAAAATAACCAAGATCAGAGAGAGCACCAAGAACCCCACAGTTTTCCTCCTCTCCACAACCCCCCCCCCTTCTAGTACTGATGGTGGTTATTTAGTTGGGTCATGAAATATGAACCCCAGTCAAGGAGCTACCAGCTTAAACAAATAATTTCAACTCTAAGCAATAGCCTAATCAAGGAACCCCCAAGAAGACACCCACCAACATCGACAGGGCAAGCCATCAGTATATAAACAGAACAAAGCCCGCTCCCTTCTAGCACTGATGCTGTTACTTAGTTGGGACATGAAACGTCTGCAGGAAAACAACCAAGCTCAGAGAACAACCAAGCTCAGGCCCTACGGTTCTCCTCCTCCTCCTCCACCATTCCACACATCTCATTCTCTTCCAGCACTGAGGATGTTACCTAATTGAGTCATGAGATATCTGCAAAAAAGATCAAGATCAGAGAGCACCAAGGACCCCACAATCCTCCTCCTTCCCTTCCATTCTATCAACCTCACCCCTCCCTTTTAGCACTGATATGTTACCTAGGTGGGTAATGAGATGTCTACAAGAAAACCACCAAGCTCAGAGAGCACCCAGGACTCCACTGTTTAGCCTTTAGCAACATGTTCATTTTTACCAAAACGTACTATCGCCTCAAAATTCAGGCACCCAGGAAATGTTGATGATTAGCTCTTTGCAGGTGTAATTTACTCACAAGTGTTGTCCCTGATCCTTAATTGAAATTATTCAAAATTTTGTGATTACAGATACAACACAGCTTACATTTTGCATATGTCATTGTAGTTTGGTGCCTGTGACAGTTTCTTGGCTTCCCATTTAATTTCAAATGCAGCCAATAATGGCTTCCCTCCATGGCTGCATCTCTATTTCACCTAGTTCACAAATACTATGCAGTATGCTGAGTGATACTGATAAGGCCACCCTATGGATTTGATATTCAGATTTTTCTAGGTTAGAGAAAGTGATTAATGATCATTGAAGAGACTTAATTTCTAAACAAGGTGACCCAGAAAACCAATAGACATCTAAAAACAGTAAGAAAACTTTGCAGAAAGGGTTATGTTTTAATTTAGGAGCTTTATTTAAAGACTCATTTGTCATTTCATTTTCTGTTACAAAAACTCTACATGTGTGTCAGACAGGAAGTATTAAATTAGGGTAATTTGTAAAGTAGGTTCTTGTTGCTGCAGCTGCTTCGTGACAAATAATACCTCTGAACAGGAAAGGGCGGCCTGAATTGCTTTTGTATTTTACTAGTGTCACCATTTAGCGAGGGTGCAATAACTACGAGCAGTAGATTCCTTCTGTGAAATCAAAACTTATTAAACTTTCCTCTGATTCTGATGTTGTATCTGATGTTGTATTATGAGGGTGCAAAAGGTTTTTTACATCATTATTGGTGTATACATTGTCAATAAAGATGCCTCATTCGCCAGGGGGCATATATATTTATACAATACTGCAGACATGTCAAACACAAGGCCCGGGGCCCAGATCCGGCCCGCGAAGTGGTTTCATGCGGCCCGTGAAGCCATCCTGGAAACAGTAAGGGAATGGCCCCCACTGCCTTGGCCCTGGCCCAGAGACCCTCAGATCTGTCCCACTCCTGCCCAGGCCCCCATAGGCACCCTTGATGCGAATGATGTAGAGCTGGCCACGCCCACCCAGTAGGCCATACACACTCTAGCCACGCCCACCCAGTAGGCCACACCCACCCTGGCCACACCCACCCGGCCCCCTGAGGGCAACCGCGATGCTGATGCGGCCCTCAATGAAATTGAGTTTGACACCTCTGCAATACTGTTTCAAAAATTAAGAGGTCTCCCAACATAAATTTCAGAATATGTAGGTTAATATTCTAATCAAAATACAGGACATCCAGATTGGAAACATGGCAATATCATTTCCAAGCTGTGATTTACAAGTGGTATAAATTAAGACAGTCCTGTGGAGAACTTGACTTGCAAGTCCCTTAATCTTGCTTCTGTACTGCATCGAGATACTTGATGTAGGATAATACTGTAAAGGACATTAACAAAAGGAAGAGGACTTGTACATTTTCGTACTTCACTCAGTCTGCATGTTCAGGATGTGAGGCAGCTTACACTGCTTCTGACAAAGTGGAATGATAGCTGGTATTATATAGCATCTTATTTTAATTTTTAGAAATGAGTTGCACAATTGAGAAGGCCCTAGCTGATGCCAAAGCATTAGTGGAGCGACTAAGAGAGCATGACACTGCAGCAGAAGCTCTCATTGAGCAAACTACCGATCTCAACAAACGAGTGGAAGCAATGAAACAGGTTTCTCTTCTCATTTAATTATTATTCAGAAGCTGACTGCTTCGTTATGGTATTTTAAGACTTAAAAGTGCAAAATGCTCGGTTCTACACTTTGATAAGGCTATAAGGTATTGAATGTTATCTTTTTTGCATGAGCATTGCGATTAAAAACGGCATTTCACTTTTTAAGAGTGCAAAGCTTGACATTTTAAAACATAATAGTTCAGTTACTATATAATATTCCATAATTTTACAAATCCTCATGTATCTACTCTCAAACAGAGAACCTATTTTGCATTTTTTGCCCTGATTAGATTTTCTTAATTATTACTATGAATCAAGAATGTAAATATGAACAACAGTACAAGCATAACATAATCTAGAATTACGTAGTTAAAATCTGTTCTCTAACATCTGAAATGGTACCATTAAAACCTATTGCCCATCTCTTAATTAGTGAAGGTGCCAGATGAACATGTTAAAGTTGTAGACTATTTCTTTTGCAGTTAATTTTAAGCAATATTACAATATTTACCTTTGCAGTGGTAAATGGTATTTTTTAAAATGCTGCAACATTTTTAATATTTATGGCAAACAATAATTTGTAATATGATTGCAGCATGCTAATGTTTTCACAAGAAGCTTCAGACAGACATTTTAGTGAGTTCAATTTTACTGAAATAGAATTTTATTTCAATGAAAAAATTAAATATTCTGTATTTTATGGTTAAGTTGTTCAGAATGTTCAGCTTTTAAATTCACATTTGAAAACTATAAAGACAAAGTTTTATGGGTTCATAGTCTAATTATACTGTATCAAAATGTTTTGAAATTGAAGATCATCTTTGTTTTTAATACCAGATGTCTGATAATTTTTTGCCATTCTGTCTGTTTTATGATTTCAGTACCAGGAAGAAATTCAAGAACTTAATGAAGTAGCAAGACATAGGCCTCGGTCTTCCTTGGTCTTGGGTATCCAGCAGGAAAATAGACAGATCAGAGAACTACAACAAGAAAATAAAGGTGAATAAGCATTCAGTTTAAGAATAGTCCTGCTTACTATCAAAATAGTCCAAGGTTTCTCTTTAAAATTCAGCATGCTTTATTAGGATAGCCAAATACTTAATAGCTTACAATAATACATCAGTACATCTTCCTATTATGATGTGCATAAGCCAGTAAAATATCTGAAGCATCTGTTGCAGTTATTTCCAACTTCTGGTGCTTTAGTATGTATGCATGTCGGGAGCGGAGAGCTAATGTAATAATACGATTTTGTACACATTTTAATGTATCATTCTTAACATGGCATTGGAAGTATGCAGCATTAGAGCCAAACGCAGGCAAAGTCTTAGGGTTGGTGTTGGCCCTTCTTAAAGGAGCCAGGTATTTTCCTAGCTCACTCAGTAAGTACATAGGATCAAGAAAATTTTCCTTTTGAGTTCAAGGGATATTGTCAGAACTGGCAAGCGTCTTTGCCCAAGTACTTAGGACTTAGATACTAAATACCTGTACATTGCTTTATTATTTGCAGTGTAATTTGCTTTACAAATATTTTTGTAATATAATATTTTATAAATTTAAATAGCCTTTTTGCCAACTGTTATTGTGAATACTATTCTAATTATTAGAAATAGCTGCATTTTAAATAACCTCTCTTACTTCCCTTGGCCATATGCTATGCTTCAAAATACTTAAAACTGTTTTCTTACATGGGGTCGTATAAGCTTTTCATGATGAAGTAGCAGTAGTCCATAAAAGTAAAAACTTTGGAAACTGCTAATATATTTCACAGTATTTGAATTATCTGCACAGATAAGAAATTTTTCCTTCATGAGATACTTAAAGGCAATCGACTCTGTGATTCTATTTATCAAGTAGAAGGGGTTTTTTGTATTTATGTAGGGCTAACTTGTATATAAATTTAATAAATAAAAATACCCACGCATGTTAAATTTGCTTTGTATTTTGACAGAACTCCGAACGTCTCTCGAAGAACATCAGTGTGCCTTGGAACTAATAATGAGCAAATATAGAGAACAGATGTTTAGATTGCTCATGGCCAGCAAAAAAGATGATCCGGGTATAATAATGAAGTTAAAGGAACAGCACTCCAAGGTAGCATGCCCTTAATATTTATGTAAATCTCTTCTGGTACTATGCTTTATTTTGGGTACTACAGATTGGATTTGCTGTCTTAATTTGGTACAAATCAATACACAACTTAAATCAAATTTTACATTCTTGATCTGCAAAATGGCAGCGAGAGAAGGAAAATTTGCAAAATCAAAACCGGTCCTTTGTTAAGGATGTAGTTGAATCAATAGCAATCACAATAGCATTTAGACTTATATACCGCTTCATAATACTTTACAGCCCTTTGAGCAGTCTACAGAGTCGGCATCTTGCCCCCAACAATCTGAGTCCTCATTTTAATGACATCAGAAGGGTGGAAGGCTGAGTCAACCTTGAGCCAATCAGGATCGAAGGAATCGAACTCCTGGCAGGGGGCAGAGTCAGAATGCAATACTGCATTCCAACCATTGCACCACCAGGGCTCATCTTTGTGGAGCTATCCTTTGCACCAGACATGGCACCCTGAAATAAGATCATCCCTCCTGGTAGATCACTTTAGCTATTATATAGACATGGATGTGGTTTCTTTATTAGCCAATAAATACTTAAAATCTCAAAAAAAGCTAGCAAAATATTGATTGATTTTATTTAATTTGTATTGCCCACCATGTCACCTCTGGGTGGGTCACAGTAACAATGATATTCAGCTATGGTTTCTATAAAACTTTAGAGATGTACTGTATGGACATCAAGTCCCAGAATTCTCCACCAGCATGGTCATTGCTAAGAACTGTGGAAATTCAAATCCACACAGCTCAAAATTTTATAGATAGGTTCTGTGATCATAACTAATATTCAATCTACAAGAAATAATGTATTGGCTTGAAAACCATTTATTATGAAGCTATTTATTGTGGAGGAAATATAAGACTTAACCAAAAATTAAACTAGCTTTTTTCCCCAATTGATTACACATTATGAATATGAATATGGTCTGCTGTAACAGCAAAACAGCATTCAGGTGGTATTTTAAAATCTAAAGTATTGTTTGTTAATGTTACTTTACTCTTGATTTAGGAATTACAAGTACACGTGGACCAAATCACAGAAATGGCAGCAGTGATGCGAAAAGCCATTGAAATTGATGAGCAGCAGGGTTGCAAAGAACAAGAACGTATTTTTCAGCTTGAGGTAGGTTTTAAACTATGGAAAAACGAATACATGTTTTTAAACTAGTGAATTCAAAGAATTATTAAGATAATGTTAAAGTCACATGCCTACCTGAAGATAAATTGTATTGAGTAATCTGGAAGTGTTCTTTTTACAAATCCAGTATAAACACAGCTGACTTTTCAATGTACAATGGAAAACAGTGTCTAGTTTATAATTAAAGATTTGTTTTAAAAGATAGGTGTTCAGATTCTCAATTTGTTTGCTCAGAGTGGCGAGAAGAAATGCTGTTCTTAGTAACTTCTATTTAGTTCCTGAACTAAAAGCACCGTTTGTTCACATATACCTCTGCATCCCACTCCATGTCCAGCTGTCTAGACTTAGGTTGAATTCCAGGGGAAATGACAGCTACAGGTAGTCTTTGAATTATGACCACAATTGAGCCCAAATTTTTTGTTGTTGAGTGAGTTTTGCCCCATTTTATGACCTTTCATGCCACAATGGTTAAATGAATCACTGTAGCAACATGGTTGTTAAATGAATCTGGCTTCCCCATTGACTGTGCTTGTCAGAAGGTCTCAGAAGGGGATCACATGACCCTTGGTCACTGCAACCATTCGTAATTGTGAGTCAGTTGCCAAGCGTCTGAATTTTTGATCACATGATTATGGGGATGCTGCAGAAGTAGTAACTAGGAAAAACGGTCTTAAATCACATGTTTCAGTGCCGTCGTAACTTTGGGCGGTCACTAAACAAAATGTAAGTCGAGGCTACCTATATTTTGCATGGCTATAAAGTGCTGTTGCCTCAACCAATTCACGAGGTCCCTTTGTTTTTTCCCCTCCCTTACAGTCAGAACGAGAGGGTAGAGTTTCGAATTAAAAAAAAAAGTATATCTGCCGCATAATCTGAATTTTAATAGTTTCCCATACCCTTGAAAAGCTGAAATCTTCCTGAGAAAATCTTTGTGTGCCCTCCTGGCCTCTAATGAGTAACTCCTCTAGTAAAAAGAGGCTTAGCTTGGGTGCATCAGTACACTGGTACTCTGGTATTCAAGGATGGGACATCAACGCCACCTCAAGGGATGGGACCGTAGAAGAATGTGGAGATAACCTTGATGAAAGAACGCATTAAGGCAGACATGTCAAACACAAGGCCCGGGGGGCGGATCCGGCCCACGAAGTGGTTTCATGTGGCCCGCGAAGCCATCCTGGAAACAGTGAGGGAATGGCCCCCACTGCCTTGGCCCTGGCCCAGAGACCCTCCTTCTGCCAGAGACCCTCAGATCTGTCCCACTCCTGCCCAGGCCCCCATAGGCACCCTTGATGCGAACGATGTAGAGTTGGCCATGCCCACCCGGTAGGCCATACGCACTCCAGCTGCGCCCACCCAGTAGGCCTCGCCCACCCTGGCCATACCCACCCGGCCCCCCAAGGGCAACCACAATGCTGATGTGGCCCTCAATGAAATTGAGTTTGACACCCCTGCATTAAGGAAAGAGAAACAACCATTTAGTGCTGGGAACGGGAAGAGTGTTTTAATACTTTGTCATGCCACTTTAAAAGCATCATTTTGTTGCCTACAGCAGGAAAACAAAGGACTGAGAGAAATACTGCAGATCACCAGAGAATCGTTCCTGAATCTTAAAGAAGATACATCAGAAAGTACATCTCTGTCAGCACTAGTAACAAACAGTGACTTGAGTCTGAGAAAAAATTAAAGCTCTTACGAAGATGGTCTGTCGTAACAGCAAAACGTATCAGGCATCCCTTATCAGAGCAGAGGTTTTCTAATGGGCATTGAGAAATTAATATATCCGAAATCCGGTTTATTCTTTTACACCGTGTATAGTATATAATACTCAGCGATTGGTGTACGAAAATATCAAGTCATTCAGAGCACAGTCATACACAGTAACTGATCTACTCCAGGACACAGTCACTGTATTGCTGATGTTTTTAATCTGTTGCTTTCTTAAATTTAAGAGGGGTGGTTTCGTAAGAACTCAGTTTTAGAGCATTGCTAGTGTAACCCTTGAAACTCTCTGCCATGTGGGCAGGAACTTCATTTTTAAATACAATTAATTCCACACATACATTAAGTAATAGCACTTTTTTTAAAGATAAGGTGCTTTTTAAGATAACTTCATTGGGGAAGATGGCAGGGCTGGTGAAAAATTTGCTGGCATTTGTGGTTAGTGTTAAGCATATTTAGCTCTTCTCAAAACTTATGGATTAATAGGATGTGTTAAGATCAGCCAGTAAGCAATAACAGTTGAGGGAACTTTTGCACATTGAAGTACTTCTGAAATATATTCTTTTACAACCAGTAATTGATGGGAGCTACTGTAGAAAAAATACAAAAAATATTGTTTAGATCCCTATGAAATTTAACAGATTTCACATCATGTTTGGTTAGCATAAACATGCAAGAACTTTTGTACCTTTCAGTAAATCAAGATAGTCATTAACTTGTATGTAAATAACTTGAGGTTCATATGTGCTTTCATGTGAGATACCCTGTGAATTAAAAAAAACACGCTTATGAAATGCTTGAGTTTTTTAGAATATTTTTGGAGCTAACAATTACCCATTTATATAATGGGAAACACTTTGTGTTGATACCTTAAGCAGTGGGGTTCACGGTGTTCCATGCACACAATGCCTTTGTCCTTTTCTGCTCCTAGCTGGTGAAATGTCATAGCCCTTTGCAAAGTATTTCCAGAATGATGTATCAGGAAGTTGAATATTTGCCTTTGAAAGAAGAAACAGGATAGTTTACCTTTCCTAATTTGCTTCCATGATTAAGGGTATTTGGGAATTAAGGTTGAATGTAAAAGTGTCGCATAAGAGTAAACCTTAGATTTTAATAAGCGACTTTTCAAAAATGTACTGGGAGCCGCTCTTTTCGTATATGAGAGCAAATAAAGCATGGTTCTGACATAACGACATGGAAAAACAGGTAAATTTGTCCTGATAAGCTGAATCTTTTTGAAAATGGTTAGATGCATTTTTGTAAGAAGAGATTCTAGCCTTTGGGGAGCCTGGCTGAAAAAGTAGGCCTCCTGTAGTCATTTATAAACCACTTATGTTACAGTTAAGCCTAATAATGAAATTATTTCCATTGCTTTACTCTTTTGAGGAATGTACATAAAATTAAAAATGGAAGGGGACTATGTTGAATTCTCGAATTTGCTTGGAATAACACTTGGTGATACAGGTTAGGATCAAATTTGCATGTCTTGTTACCGGTATAATGTTTTTCCCAAGTTGTTCCTAGAGGTTTTGTTAAGCTCATTAAGACTTTATCAGTAATCTGATTACACTGGTTGGGGAGAATCAAAGTTCTATTCCATCACTATTTAATCCTAATTTTAAAATGTGGCCTACTATTAACGCTTTTATTGCTAAATATTTTTAGCATAGTAGTTCAAACATAGTACATATTTAGTCAACAAATATTTTTAGCTGAACTCTAGATGTACATTCTAGATAATTTTCATATCTGGCATTCCAGTCTTAAAATACTTTCCACAACTTATTTATATTAATGCCAATAGTTTTCAAAAATGAGCCGCTCATTGATAATTTCAATATTCAGACATTTATGTCTATATCCAGTTTATTAAATACCTCAGTAAAAAGGAATTTATTCATAATTTTTGCTTAGAAAGATGAAATCTAACTTTACAAAGCAAAACTGTAGTCAAAAGATCTATTAGGCTGAGCACAAGAATTTGTATAACATGTTTTCCTTGTCTGGACAAGAATTTCTCAGATATGTCTCCCCCTTTGTAAATTCTAGAACATGTTTGTAAATAGAAGCTAACAAAAAATTATTTTCTTGATATTTGGTGTGTAAAGTAAAAACTATCTGTTGTGCACTTGATACAGCACTTGTCAAAATGCAGTCTTCCTCAGAACCTTACTATGTATATGTGGAAACTTTCAAGTTTGTGAAATAGATGTCATTAGCTCACCAATAATTATTTATGGAAAAGCATGCTTGAAAAATGTATGTGTAACTTATTGTGGTCATGTAGTTGAAACCTTCATTTGTCAAAGTGCGTACCTACCAATTACTTTCCTAGTCTGTGGCGTGTCCATTTTCTATCTCATTTTTGTATTGCAAATGCTTGAAATGACCTTATTGGTGAGAATGCATTCTGTACAGTAAACTTATTTTTACCAGTAAACCAGGTTGGGTAGATGTTTCAACAGTTCCATTTGGAGAAATGAAATCCCGTGTCCGATACAGCTGTTATAACCACTGAAGAAAACCCCAAGAATATGTAATAGTAGTTGATCAAATCCAGTCCTTTTTCTCGTTGAGCATAATCTTAATTCTTAATAATTAGGTTTTTCTATTGGATCGAACTGCAAGAAACTAATAGAAGCTTAGGAACTGTTGGAAGATAACGGGGATAAAGCCAATTACAGTTGATTTTCAATCAAGTATATAGATAGAAAAATTTGCATAACAGAAAAGTCCACAAAGTGACTGTCAGATTCCTTCACCCATAATTGCATACAACAGGGGTGTCAAACTACTGGCCTGTGGGCCGGACATGTCATGAGGAGACTGCACCCACCCCATTGCTGGCAATGGGGAAAAAGTTCCGATACGTCACGCGACGTCATGAGTTTGACATGTCTGGCATACAGCTTTTCAAACAAAGTAAAATATTTGTAGCTCGGTTAAAATGAAGAGTCCTTGTTCTCTAGTTTGGGATGGGGTTTTTTTTGGCAGATGTTTCATTACTCAAACTAGGTAACGCGATCACTGATGATGTTACCTATTTGGCGTAATGAAACTGCAAGAAAACAACCAAGCTGAGAGACCAACCAAAGATCCCTAATTTACAATTCCTGGTTAATCTACTCTTAAGGTTCCCAAATACCATTTTGTGTGTAAATGCTTTGTTGCTAGTGATCCCCTAATTAGAGAGCAATTCAGCAGCAGCAGCAAAGGACATTGTTCTCGTGAACATGTGTGCTTGCCTTTTTTTCTAAAGAGAAGAAATCTCACAAGGTGGATTTCGGCTTCTGCTTCTATTCATCTATCACCACCCTTCCCGAGCTCAAATGTTAACATAATTTAATTCACCTATAATTTTGTGGCCTCACAAATTCAGCAGCAAAAAAAATGCGAAGGAGCAACGCAAGTCTTTCACCTTCACCTGTTGATAGAAGACCTTGAGATCCAGGGTTGGGCCTGTTGGTGAATCTTGTCTTGGCCTCACCCTAACCCTTACCATACGATACAAAATTTAACCTTGAATCTTCTGTGATGTCTGGTTTTATCAGTCAGGAAACCCACTCGGAGCCTGGCTGGTTCGGTCTTCACATTCAAGGATCACCATTAGTTGTAGAAATGTTCTTGGAAGTTTGGTAGGAGGAGACACAAAGTCTGGCTTTTGGGAGGCTAGGCAAGATAACCAGAACCATTTCTTGTACTTTACTACAAGCCTGCTTAGGGCACAAAGAAAGAGCAGCACGCAGTGTGGTGGCCATCGTAGGTGAATTAGGAAACCTGATGCCAGTTAGAGCCCATTTATAGATTTGGTCCTACTAGGGAAGTTATTCCTAAACGAAACCCAAACAAGTCAAATAATCACTTTATTTCTGTAGTTCCTTTGGAATATCAAGGTGGCTTTGAACACTTCACTCTTTTTCTGGACTGGAAAACATTTAAGGCTCTTTAGATCAGGGATCCCCAACCTTGGCAACTTTAAGACCTGTGGACTTCAACTCCCAGAATTCCCCAGCCTTCTTGGAGTTGAAGTCCACAAATCTTAAAAGTTGCCAAGGTTGGGGATCCCTGCTTTAGATGAAAGGCAAGATAGGGATAGTACTGTGGAAGAAAAACCACGCTCACTTCCATTTTAAACTTACGTTTATTATAAAAAGGGATTGGGTGACTTTTGTTGGTTGCATTGTCAATTATAGCACGTTAAAAACTCATAGCTAATTGATTCCCGAGTGTCATGCCCTCAGATGTGACAATTCATCCCGGCACTAAAAAGTAGTCAGCAATACGAAACTGCTGGAGGCATGTTGGTTATCTTCACTCTTTCAACCTTAAAATGCAGCTGACCTATGAACAGCTACTACAAACTGCAACTGTACACCTTTTATCAAATCTACTGCCTCCTAACCCATCTTTCTTGCACTAAAAATTATTTCAGGTTTATATTTTTTTTGAAGGTCAAGCACAAGAATGGCTTTAGAAGATCTTCAAAAACATCCAACCATTGCTGCCATCCGTTTTAACTGTTTCAGACCGTAAAACAGCAGAGGGACACAACTTAAGACAATCCGGTCTGAAAATTACGGGTGTTTTTTCCAGAAATGGCAACAGCACAATCTGTTCTGCGGCCTCTTATCTGCAGCATACGTGGACGCAAAGGGGTGAGTTAGCAAAGCAATAAATTGCTTCTTTTCTGCACCAAGAAAATAGAAGGCATATCACGTTTCTCTTAAACGGGAGATATAAAACTGGTTTGGCTAGGCACTATTTTCTCACGTGAGAAAAAAAAATGTATCTCTTGGCTGGATGGAAAAATCACCGCAATTTGTGCTATTCAACCCATTTTAGGCACTACCTTCCAATTCCCGTTCCCAATTATGTGAAGTTCCAACCTGACTCAAATAGCCCAAGAAACAACCAACGCAACAGTTTTAAAACAGAAAAGAGAGATGAATAAACGCTGCCTCTCTGCACTAGGGGGAAAACATTTAAAGGCTACCGTTAAATCTGTAAGCCTGGGGCTCCTACACCGAATCGAATTATAAGAATAGCTTTTACAACTGGGAAAAAGAAGGAAAGCATTATCTGAGGGGGGGGGGGAAATAGGCTCCACACCTTCAGAAAATTCAGGAACTTAGTTCCATAGTTTAGAAACATCACAAAATCCCAATAAAAAAGGGATTTCTCAAATACTTTTCCACGACTGAGCAGGCTCAGAATATAACTAACATCATTTACATGTGTGTTTTTTTTTCCTCCGTAATAAATTAAAACCGAACAGTTGTCTTGCCCTGGATCATTGCTTGTTCTCCAAAACTGCAGAAATGATCTCTGAATAGCTGTTCAGAATAGTCAGGGGAAAATAATTAGAAATTTGGGGTTTGGATTTGCATAACTAACCTACATAAGTATGCTCAATTTGAAAAGAGCTTAGGCCTTTTTTGTTTACATTTTCTCAATCAGAGTGTCAAAGATGCTTCTCCATACTATTTTTTTATCTTATAAAAATATTAAGAGGAAAAAAAATATTTGGGGGCTAATTAATTCTAAAGAAACAACAGCCCAATCTGAAAACTACTGTTAAATCTCATTAGATATATTACATGCTTGTCCTTTCTTTAAAAAAAATTCTCAATTTCAGAAATCATTCACTTTTCTAGCCTTTTTTTTTTAAATGGAGAGTTTTGTTACAGTATTTGAGAAATTCCACCCCCTCTTCCATATTTCAAAGTCAAAATGTTTGTTTGTCACACACAGCTAGTAAACACAGTCCAAGAAAATTCAAATTTTAGTGCCGCTTGACAATTTCAACCTGTTCTTTTACTAGCACTGATCATTGAACTTGTTTCAGTACCTAAAAATACAAAGGCCACAATTAGTAATTCCCCCCCACACACACACACACAACATTTTGCACATCCTGTCCAGAAGGTAAGTTTCCCTTAAAACGGGATGCCTTTTTTGGACTGTTGAGGGTCCATGGATATGAAATTACCATTTTCTGTCTCTCAGGGCTCCGAGGTTTTAAAGTTGCACACTCCGCGTATTCAGCTACCTTTTTATTCTACCTTTCCTGCCCCAATAACTACACATTTTTCTATCAAAGATTAAAATTGCAGACAAAAAATTCCTGGGTGCTTGAAAACAAATACGAGTAGATTTGTCTTGGATAGGGGTAGGCAACCTTGGCTCTTTTACGACTCGTGGACATCAACTCCCAGAATTCCTGAGCCTGCATGGTTGGCTCAGGAATTCTGGGAGTTGAAGTCCAGGAGTCGTAAAAGAGCCAAGGTTGCCTACCCCTGGTTCTTGGCCAACTGTGGATTCTTCTCCAGTTCGGCAGACGTGGAAAAGGCCACCGAGAAAGTCCTTGGCTTCCGTGCCCCATCCCAAAGGTGTCCATCCACGCTTCTCAAGTCTTTCCATCCGTAAATCAGTTTATAAGAGTAGCGGTGTTCTTTCGCCTGCCGTCTGCTCTTTCTGAAAGAGGTCCTTGATCTGGGACAGCTGATTATGGATCCTCTCTCTCAAGGGAGGGACGTGATGGCTAGGATCCAAGATGTTGGTGACCCTGCGCTCTCTCTCACGCTTCCATATCCGATACGGGTGTGGTGGGAAAGGAGCTTCATGTCTTTCTCGTCGCAACTGAATGGTTATTCCTCCGATTGCTAGCATAGTCCAAACGGCCAGGAGGATAATATCTACAAGATGAAGCCATACAGTTAGAATGTTTCCACCGCCCCTTTTCTTTATGTCCAAAGGTCTGTTTGTTTATTCAGGTTTACTTGACGCCTTCAAAACAGCTGAAGCTTTTTCAGTTCTGGATGAGAAGCGAAACGTCTTCAAGAAAAAACAAAGGGAGTCCAGTTGCCTTTTGGAAAAATAAGCACCTTTGGGACAACTGTTTTGAAGGCTTCAAGGAAATCTGAATTAACAAATAGACCAGAGGTCTTCAAACTTGGCCCTTTTAGGACTTGTGGACTTCAACTCCCAGAATTCCTCAGCCAGCGTGCCTGGCTGAGGAATTCTGGAAGTTGAAGTCCATAAGTCATAAAAGGGCCAAGTTTGAAGACCCCTGAAATAGACAAATAGACAACCATGACCTGGATGACTGAGAATCTCCGTAGACTTCGAAACAGTTCAAGCTAAGTCCATCTTCACTGCATCCATTATTTCCCTTCAACTTCCATTGGTCCTCCATGGTCTTGAAAATGTTTTTAGAGAAAGAGGTGCCATAGACTTGCTGCAGATGCTCTTATTGGTGAGTCTGACCCACCAAGCACCCAATTTCACTCACCTCTGGTGGCGCAGTGGTTAGAATGTAGTACTGCAGGCTACTTTTGCTGACTGCCAGCTAGCTGCCTGCAGTTCCATCCTGACTGGCTCAAGGTTGACTCAGCCTTCCATCCTTCCGAGATCAGTAAAATGAGGACCCAGATTGTTGGGGGCAACATGCCAACTCTGTGAAGGGCTGTAAAGGGCTGTGAAGCGGTATATAAGTCTATCTCAAAACTTACCATTAGGTTGGAAGGGCACACTGGTGTAAGCTCTCCTAAAGTCTTCATTCAGAATCCTCCAGAGTAGATCTATGCCAATGTAAGAGAGGCTGGTGTAGATGTAACACGCTGTAGCCAACACTACCGTGTAGGAACCGACAAAGCCGCATGTCAAGATATTGAGCTAAGAGGAAGAACATACAATGCCTTTAGGATTGGTGACAGTACTCTATGGAAGGAAAGCCATTCAAAGTAGGTACTGGTATGCTGCAACGGTTGTAAATGTGAAAAATGGTCATGTCACTTTTGCCAGTGCCGCTGTAACTTTGAACAGTCACTAAATGAACTGTTGTAAGTTGAGGAGTACCTGTAATTTGGTGGGTCTCTCATATATCTCAGATAGATAGATAGATAGATAGATAGATAGATAGATAGATAGATAGATAGATAGATAGACAGAGAGAGAGAGAGAGAGAGAGAGATGTTTCCCCATTGGGGACATAACAATAGACCAACCTCAGCCATCCTCACATCTTGAATATAGCCTTCCTGGATGACGGCCTTTTTATGAGAAGTTAAATCAGAGTTGTAAATCACAAGGCCGAAGTTTGCTGAAGATTATTCAGTTGTGGCATCTGATTCACCTCCCAGCCTAGGAACATTGGCATTCATGTTCAACTGCAAGAAATACTTACAACTCTGGGGCAGCAGACAAAAATTACTGGAATCACCAAGGCGACACAACAGAAAGTGAGCCAGTAAACAGCATCGTCTTGAAAGACGTTGTAGTCTCCTGGAACAATAGACACAGAATTGTAACACAGCTTCTTGCCTCTGTCCACAGCTTCACTTTGTCAAATTCTAGGAAGTTTCCTCCCTAAAGAAAAGACGTGTGTGTGTGTGTGTGTTAGAAATTTCGCAATTTTGCTTCAAGGACAGTTGACTTGTACTTAAAAAGTGACTCAGGAGTGGAGATTTTGGCAGAATTTCCATCGCTAAGCAAAGGGATTGTTAAATGACTCACGCCCAATTTTACAATCTTTTTAACACAGCTAAGCAAATCGTTGCGGTCGTTAAGAGAATCCAGCTTTCCCCCTGGATTTTGCTTGTTGGAAAGCCGGCTGGGAAGGTCTCAAAATAGTGATCACGAGATCATGGGGATGCTGCAATTGTCATAAATACATGTCAGTTTGCCAAGTGTCCAAATTTTGATCACGTGACTGTGGGGATGCTGCAACGGTCATAAGTGCGAGGACCACTTGTAAGTTACTTTTTCGGTGCCACACCGAGTGTAAAGCAATTCAAATTTGCAAGCCTGGAAAATGATATATAATACATAAGAGTAAACTATTTCATCTTATTTTGAATGCACCATTTATGTACAAAAATCAAATAACAACGATACAGGCAGTCCTCGACTTACGATCACAATTGAGCCCCAAATTTCTGTTGCTCAGTGAGACATTTGTCAAGGGAGCTTTGCCCCATTTGATGACTTTTCTTTCCACAGTTGTTAAGTGAATCACTGCCGTTAGCATCACGGTCGTTAAATGAATCGGGTTTCCCCACTGACTTTGCTTGTCAGAAGGTCACAGAAAGGGATTACATGACCCCAGGACACTGCGATTGTCATAAATATGAACCAGTGGCCAAGCAACTGGATTTTGATCACATGATCATGGGGATGCTGCAACGTTATGAAAATGGTCATAACTCACTTTTTTCAATGCCATTGTAACTTTGAACAATCACTAAATGAACTGTTGTAAATTGAGGACTACCTGTAATAGGCCAAATTTTCTTTTTAGCCTATTCTAGGTTATAACTACTTCTTCCATTTTCTTCTAGCCTATTCTAGGTTATAACTAGTTCTTCTTCCATTTTATTTGAGCTTATTCTAGGTTATAACTAGTTCGTTTAAAAAACAAACCACACATGTAACTGTATACGTTCTATACAAGTGTTTAACTACTACCATTATAAATAGAACTTTTTAAAAAATGCAAGTTTTTTTTAAAGCATGAGGTCCGTTCACGGGCCACTATTGTTATATGGATGCCTTGGCAATTTGTTTCTCAATAAAAAAATGCTTCTTAGATGTTGAAGTTGAAGTGAGTATGATGGAAACGCTTCTGTTGCTTACCTATTGGAGTGAAGAAAAATGAAGAAGACACAAGAAACCCCAGCACTACTCCTACAATTAGCATACATGGGATCACAAGACCAAATAGCCACCAAATTCCTACTAAGAGGAGGCCTCCGTTGATACCGGCTGTTGCAGCAAGACCAAGATTGACTGGAAAAACAAAGGGATGGGATGAAGGAGGAGAAGAGAAGAAAGATTAGAGCGGTAGGAATAAGTATTCCACTATACCTCGTCTTTGCAAGATTACTCATTATTTACTCGCTCATTTTCACCACAAGGGAAGCAGACCTATCCTGGTTCTTCAAAAACTGACATGAGCTTGACTTTAGTAACCAGACTCCCCATGAGAAGCCATGCTGTGGATTTGAATTTCCACAGTTCTTAGCAATGACCATGCTGGTGGAGAATTCTGAGAGTTGATGTCCATACAGTAACATCTCTAAAATCTTACAGAAACCATGGTTGAATATCGAAGAATAGAATAGAGCTGGAAGGGACCTTGGAGGTCTTCTAGTCCAACCCCCTGATCAAGCCGGAGACCCTATACCATTTCAGACAAATGGCTGCCCAATCCCTTCTTTTAAAATATTTTAAAAGATTTTCTTTAAAATCTTCAGTGATGGAGCACCCACAACTTCTGGAGGCAAGCTGTTGTTCTCACTGTCAGGAAATTCCCCCTTAGTTCTAAGTTAGTCCTCTCCTTGATTAGTTTCCATCCATTGCTTTTTGTCTTACCTTCAAGTTCTGGAGAATAGAAGTCTATGGAGATTCTCCAGGTCATGGTTATCCCAAAGGTCCCTTTGGGACTTTGGAGAATAGGTTGACTCTCTCTTCCTTGTGGCAGCCCCTCAAGTATTGGAAGACTGTTATCATGTCACCCCTCATCCTTCTTTTCACTAAACTAGACATACTCAATTCTTGCAACTGTCCTTCATATGTTTCAGCCTCCAGTCCCCTAATCATCTTTGTTGCTCTTCCCTGCAAACTTTCTAGAGTGCAGTGGTCCTTATGGACACAACGCTTTGCAAACGTTATCCATTCCAAGGCTATTTGTAATGTCATTACTGCAGAAAGAGATGGCCCCTCAATAGAACTGAGACATGCTTTGAAATGTTGAAAAGTAAGGTAAGGTAAAGGTTCCCCCACACATGCGTGCTAGTCATTTCCGACTCTAGGGGGCGGTGCTCATCTCTGTTTCAAACCCAAAGAGCCAGCACTTGTCCGAAGATGTCTCCGTGGTCATGTGGCCGGCATGACTAGACGCCAAAGGCGCACGGAATGCTGTTACCTTCCCACCGTAGTGGTCCCTATTTTTCTACTTGCATTTTTACGTGCTTTCGAACTGCTAGGTTGGTAGAAGCTGGGACGAGTAACAGGCACTCACTCTGCTACGTGGCACTCGGGATTCGACCCGCCAAACTGCCGACCTTCTGATCGACAAGCTCAGCGTCCTAACCCACTGAGCCACCGCGTCCCTTTTTTGTTGAAAAGTAAAGCATGTAAATTTATCATTTATTATACATCCAGCCAGCTTTCCCCACCCCCATAGTTCTACAGTCCCATTATGAAAGCAAGTATATTAAGCACTGACGAGAACAGTAAATCAAGCTCCAACTGATCTTTGACACTATTGAGTAATTGCAGAGAACCTGGGACTTAATATAAGGCATCGTTCGGGCTAATTTTTGAGTAAATAGAGAATCTTCAAAAAGAAATTTCCCATCTACCAGCAAATTCACCATTGAAGAATCCAAAACATGTCTTCCCTTTGTAGGCTGAGTTGCAATTTATATGCAAAAGTACCAACCTACTACCTCTTGATTGCTTATATCAATTTTTCCTTCTGTGTGTTTCCCAGCCTCTTCCCCCTTCTCTCACATCAGTGGTTGCTTAATTTGGCTGAAGGAATGAGAAATGTCACCTCAGAATCGGGGTGAATCTGGTTCAAGTCCACCCTCCCTCGTGAAACACCAATCTCTGTTCCAATGTGGAGCCTCCAACAGCTTTTGCAAGGCACAAATATAACCATGTAAAATTTCAGGATCCAATCTGGTTTGGTCACCGGGACCAGAGGTTTCATCTTCCGAGCTTTTAAGATTCCGGCTGGAGCCCATCCTGAGGGAATTTCTCTCTAGAAGGATGCGTGCTTTGTTCTGTGTGTTGTATTTATGTGGTGCCTCTTGTGTATGGCTTTTTAAATGTTGATTGGGGTGTTGATGGCTGGATATTAAGTCCTTGGTGTGTTAATCCACACCTCAATCCACACCTAAAAAGCCATTTACACAACAGGCACAATATAAACATCACACAGAGAATAGCCCAAAGCACATATTCCAGTAGAGAAAACTTACCTCAAGATGGACTCCAGTACATCCGAAAGCTCAGAAGACAAAATGTTTGTTCCAGGTGACCGACCCAGATGGGATCCTGCAACATTATCCTGGGACACGTAGATTCGCCTTCCGATCAAATTTCAACTCACCATCATAGCTGAGAGCAGTTGTTTTTGTAATGACAATGTAGAAAAAGAAAGCCGTGAAGATAAAGCCACTAAAGAATAAACCTAAGGGGGAGGGGGAGAAAAATAAAAATTAAAAAAATAAAAATAAAACAAAATCTTTTTTTTTCTCTCTCTCTCCAGGATATACAGGTACAGTGTCTTCAACCTATGACAGCAATTGAGCCCCAAATGTCTTTTTAAAACTTTTTAAATTTAATTTTTTTTAAAAAAAAATCTTTTTAAAAGGTCCTCCTGTTCCCTTCTCAAAAAAGCGTTTGCTTTTTTTTGCTCCCTCATCACAACAGTCGCATCTCTCGGCTTTGCTCGGCTTTCCCCCCAAATCGTTAAGTGCACTTTGCTCTTATATTTTTATATTTTTATTATGCTTTTATATTTAGATCTTTTTACAGATGTATATTGTATTGGTTCTTAGTTGTAAACAGCTCAGAATTGAACAGGAGATGAAAGGACGATTAAACAGTTAAACCCACACAGTGAGCGGTGGCAAAACACGGTTCCCGAGCAAAAGACGGGAGGCGACACTCTTAGAAAACAGGAATGCCAAAAATGGACACTAACCAGGGGGTATCTTGAGAAGGTCTCACTCTACAGATATAAAAGCCCACACAAGTTCACAATGCACAAGGCGTGGCACTGACATCTTATATCTCTTTATGTCTATCTCACTGGATAGACTGACAATCTTGGTCAAGCTGGATGGAACTGGGTCTCCAACATTTGAAGGACCATAGACTTCTTAATCCCATTGGAAAAGGATCTTCTCTCCATGACAATAATGACATGTTTTTTCTGGATTAAATTGAGAAGTGTGTGCTATATATATATATATATATATATATATATATATATATATATATATATATATATATATATATATATATATATATATATATATATATATATATATATATATATATTCTTCAAAACAATAAACTAGACTCCAGATCCTAGACTTCTTATCAATCCAACGATTCCATAGGATTAACACCGGGCAAGATCAACCCTGATTTGGAAAGGTCTACCCCAGAATCAAACACGCCTCCTGAAAAGTACCTGTTTTCCAGAATCTGTGTCCAAAGAAACAGATGAAGAGACCAAGAAGAGCCAACGTGGTGAAAAATATTTTAGTGGACAACCTTCCTATAAATAGAGAAGAGAATTAGGATTAAGCTATGGTTTATTATTGGGTTCTCTCATCAACAAATATGACTTCACCTCCTTAGCTAGAGGAAGACTCTCCAGAGGGTGGGTTCTAGAAGGATTAAATGAAGGGGTGTCCAACCTTGGCCATTTTAAGACTTGTGGACTTCAACTCCCAAAATTCCCTAGCCAGGATGGCTGGCTGAAGAATTCTGGGAGTTGAAGTAAGTCCACAGGTCCTAAAATTGCCACCCCTTTAAATTCTTTTTTCTAGAGTTATCAGACCACTTGGAGAAACAAATGACCCCATGTTGTTAAATCCAATATGGTCAAAACATTGGAATGGTGATTGTGATTATGTGGCCTAAGCTCCGGCTGTTTTTTATATATATAGAACTTCTATTACACCATTGTGGCTGACATCTTGACTATTTTTACCACAACCAATGTGCAATACTGCCTAAGAAATCTACCTAAGTTTAGCTCTATCATCCTCCATAATTACTGGTTTTTATTAAGTTCAAGGATGTCTTCCTGATATTTTAAGGGAAGTTTAATAAAACTCATCCAACACAACTTCTAACGGCCTCTTGATAAGTCCTCTGGTTTATTCCTCTGATAATTCTTTTCTTCTCAGCGCTATTCTCAAAATATAACGATGGATGTTAAACTATGGAGGTTACAGGCCATCCTCAATCATTTGTTAGTGACCGTTTGGCATTACAACGGCCTTGCCCATGGCTGAAAACCCTAACCCACTTTAAACTTCCATCAAAAGACATGCAAAAAAGAAGGGTTTTCACGTCATGGTGGTGGCGGCTGCCATTTTGACATTATTGGCCACCTGTGGATGCCTCTACACAACCATGGGTGCTCCGTTGACTTACTAAAGGTGTAGCAGTTATTCACCAAGGCAGAGAAGCTACAGGCATATGTGTGAACAGGCACATATGCAGCTGAAGAGCTACAGGCATATGTGTGAACAGGCACATATGCAGCTGAAGTGTTCCACTTAGGATCTCTCACAATGACATTGTAGATCACGCCTTGCCCAGGAAGCGAAGAGAAGTACAGCTCAGTTCTATCTTGGCTAGTTAAGGTCATCATCTGTGAGGATATAAAAAATAGATGGCGTGTAAAGAAAAAAATCGAGTCACAGATCTCATCTCATCTCATCTCTCTCTCTCTCTCTCTCTCTCTTTCTCCATCTATCCTCCTATCTATCTATCTATCTATCTATCTATCTATCTATCTATCTATCTATCTATCTATCTATCTATCTATCTATCTATCATGACACACAGACCTAAAGATTCCCACTGGAAGAAAACCATTCAAGTTTCCAAGAGGGCTGTTCTGCATTTTAAGTTAGTTATATCCCAGAGTACCCAAAACACCACTCCATCTGCAATGAAAAACAGCGTTGACTTACTTTAGATCCATGACCCTGGATACTTTGAACTTCAGACATTCTTTTCATGTGACTCACAAACATGGCTTCAGATAAGTCGTTCTCAGGAAGAAAATACTGATAGACATCATAATTGAGCCTCCACCTGGAAGCCAGACTTGCTCCTGAATCACATGATGGTGGGTTTGAGCCTCTGGATAATAGAAGGAAATTAAAGTAGGTTTAGATGGGAACCACGCCTTCGTGCCGTGCCTCCAGAGTGTTTAAGATCTTTTGTTCCTCCCCACCCAATCACTTAAAAGAATAATTTCAAACAGAAAAAGAAACTTATGGATCTCAAGAGCATGTCAGCAGGTGATGGCAACTACCTGACTTCCCTTGACCTCCAAATACTCATCCGACTGAAACCTGGTTAGAACCTGGACCAGAGATTATGAGAAAATACCACTGGCATGGATGAAATGGTAAAAAAAAATATCCCAGAAAAAGACAATGGCAAACCATTTCTGAACCACTGCAAAACATTACATGAATACCGTATATATGTCTATGAGTTATCATGTGTTACTTCAATTTGAGGGACAATTTTAACCATGTTGTAATACAAATGCAAGCAACTTCAAGTAGCAGATCCAAGCCCCAAAAATGCTGAGAAGTGTAATTCAGCCACACTTGAAAAACCCACAGGTTTACACCTTGGATAATTGATCTGTAAGCTGTTGCTACGCCTTGTGTAATTAAGTTGCATGTTGATGCTACAAGCATAGTGAAATTAACTGGGAAATAATGACTCTTTCTGGTTTAATGGTGACAAATCTTGTAATATTTGGAGAAGAAGTGCTGAGAACAGCAACAGCTTGCTGATGATTAAGGGACTGGAAGCTAAAACATAGGAAGAACAGTTGTAGGAAATGAATTATGTCTAGTTTAATGCAAGAAGAACTAGGTGTGCGGCTGCCACAAAGAAGGGGGGTGTCAACCTGTTCTCCAAATCACCTGAAGGCAGAATAAGAAACAATGGATGGAAACTAATCAAGGAGAGAAGCAACCTGGAATTAAGGAGAAATTTCCTGGCAGTGAGAACAATTAACCGGTGGAACGACTTGTCTCCAGAAGTTGTGGGTACTCTATCACTGGAGGCTTTTAAGAAGATATTGGACAACCATTTGTCCAAAATGGTATAGGATTTCCTGTTTGGGCAGGGGTTTGGACTAGAAGACCTCCAAGGTCCCTTCCAACTCTGTTATTCTGTTACTATAGAGGATTTCATCTGAGAAACAGCCACCAAACTTCAGCCAAATTACAATTTCTTTTTTAAACTTCTTCTAACTTTGAACTCCCCTTCATGGATTACTGCCTTGTCGTGGCGAAGGGGCTTGCGTAATTCAATGAAGCTATGAGCTATGCCGTGCAGGGCCACCCAAGACGGACAGGTCATAGCTGAGAGTTCTGACAAAACGTGATCCACTGGAGAAGGAAATGGCAACCCACTCCAGTATCTTTGCCATGAAAACCCTATGGACAGCACCAAAAGGCAAAACGATATGACGCTGGAAGATGAGCCCCTCAGGTCGGAAGGCGTCCAATATGCTACTGGGGAAGAGCAGAGGGCTAGTACTAGTAGCGCCAGAAAGAATGAAGCGACTGGGCCAAAGCCGAAAGGACGCTCAGCTGTGGATATGTCTGGTGGTGAAAGGAAAGTCCGATGCTGTAAAGATTTTTTCTCCATAGGAACCTGGAATGTAAGATCCATGAATCAAGGAAAGCTGGACGTGGTCAAACAAGAGATGACAAGACTGAACATCGACATCTTAGGTATCAGCGAACTAAAATGGACAGGAATGGGTGAATTTAATTCAGATGACCATCAGGTATACTACGGCGGGCAAGAATCCCTCAGAAGAAATGGAGTAGCCTTCATAGTCAATAAAAGAGTAGGAAAATCAATACTGGGATACAATCCTCAAAATGACAGAATGATCTCAGTTCGAATCCAAGGCAAACCATTCAATATCACAGTAGTCCAAGTCTATGCCCCAACCACCAGTGCTGAAGAGGATGAAATTGACCGGTTCTATGAAGCCCTACAGCACCTTATAGAAGTAACACCAAAAAATGATGTCCTTATCATCATGGGGGATTGGAATGCTAAAGTAGGAAGCCAAAAGATAACTGGAATAACAGGCAAGTTTGGCCTTGGAGTACAAAATGAAGCAGGGCACAGGCTGATAGAATTTTGTCAAGAGAATACGATGGTCATAGCAAACACTCTTTTCCAACAACCCAAGAGACGGCTCTACACATGGACATCACCAGACGGTCAACACAGAAATCAGATTGACTATATGCTCTGCAGCCAAAGATGGAGAAGCTCTATACAGTCGGTAAAAACAAGACCAGGAGCTGACTGTGGCTCAGACCATGAGCTTCTCCTTGCAAAGTTTAGGCTTAAACTGAAGAAAGTAGGGAAAAGCACTAGGCCAGTCAGGTATGAATTAAATCATATCCCTGTTGAATATACAGTAGAGGTGACAAATGGATTTAAGGAATTAGATCTGATAGACAGAGTGCCTGAAGAACTATGGACAGAGGTTCGTGACATTGTACAACAGGTAGCAACCAAAACTATCCCAAAGAAAAAGAAATGCAAGAAAGCAAAATGGCTGTCTGAGGAAGCTTTGCAAATAGCTGAGGAAAGGAGGGAAGCAAAAGGCAAGGGAGAAAAACATAGATATGCCCAATTGAATGCAGAATTCCAGAGAATAGCTAGAAGAGATAAGAATGCCTTCTTAAATGAACAGTGCAAAGAAATAGAAGAAAACAATAGAATAGGGAGGACCAGAGATCTTTTCAAGAAAATTGGAGAGATGAAGGGAACGTTTAATGCAAAAATGGGCATGATAAAGGACCAAAATGGCAGGGACCTAACAGAGGCAGAAGAGATTAAGAAGAGGTGGCAAAATTACACAGAAGAACTATACAAGAATGAGCTTAACGTCCCAGATAATCACAATGATGTGGTCACTGACCTCGAGCCAGACATCCTAGAATGTGAGGTGAAGTGGGCCTTAGAAAAGCTGAGCAACAACAAAGCTAGTGGAGGTGACAGTATTCCAGCTGAGCTATTCAAAATCTTAAAAGACAGTGCAGTAAAAGTGCTACACTCAATTTGCCAGCAAATTTGGAAAACTCAACAGTGGCCACAGGATTGGAAAAGATCAGTTTACATTCCAATTCCAAAGAAAGGCAGTGCCAAAGAATGTTCAAACTATCGCACCATTGCACTCATTTCTCATGCTAGTAAAGTCATGCTTAAAATCCTACAAGCTAGACTTCAGCAGTATGTGGATCGAGAACTACCAGAAGTACAGGCAGGATTTCGAAGAGGCAGAGGAACTAGAGATCAAATTGCCAACATACGCTGGATCATGGAGAAAGCTAGGGAGTTCCAGAAAAACATCTACTTCTGCTTCATTGACTATGCTAAAGCCTTTGATTGTGTGGATCATAACAAACTGTGGCAAGTTCTTAAAGAGATGGGAGTACCAGACCATCTTATTTGTCTCTTGAGAAACCTATATGCGGGTCAAGAAGCAACAGTGAGAACTGGACACGGAACCACTGATTGGTTCAAAATTGGGAAAGGAGTCCGGCAAGGCTGTATGCTGTCGCCCTGCCTATTTAACTTATATGCAGAGCACATCATGAGAAAGGCAGGGCTAGATGAATCAAAAGTTGGAATTAAGATTGCCGGAAGAAATATCAACAACCTAAGATACGCAGATGATACCACTCTAATGGCAGAAAGTGAAGAAGAACTAAAGAGCCTCTTGTTGCGGGTGAAGAAGGAGAGTGCAAAACTTGGGTTGAAACTTAACATTAAGAAAACCAAGATCATGGCAACTGGCCCTCTCAATTCCTGGCAAATAGATGGGGAAGAAATGGAGGTAGTGACAGATTTTGTTTTCCTGGGCTCCAAGATCACTGCAGATGGGGACTGTAGCCAAGAAATTAAAAGACGCTTGCTCCTGGGGAGGAAAGCCATAGCAAATCTAGACAGCACACTAAAAAGCAGAGACATCACCCTGTCAACAAAAGTGCGTATAGTCAAGGCTATGGTCTTCCCAGTTGCAATGTATGGCAGTGAAAGTTGGACCATAAGAAAGGCTGAGCGCCAAAGAATTGAGGCCTTTGAACTATGGTGCTGGAGAAGACTCCTGCGAGTCCCTTGGACTGCAAGGCGATCAAACCGGTCAGTCCTAGAGGAGATCAATCCTGACTGCTCTTTAGAAGGCCAGATCCTGAAGCTAAAACTCAAATACTTTGGCCACCTAATGAGAAGGAAGGACTCACTGGAGAAGAGCCTAATGCTGGGAAAGATCGAGGGCAATAGAAGAAGGGGACGACAGAGAATGAGGTGGCTGGATGGAGTCACTGAAGCAGTAGGCGTGAGCTTAAATGGACTCCAGAAGATGGTAGAAGACAGGAAGGCCTGGAGGAATGTTGTCCATAGGGTCGCGATGGGTCGGACACGACTTCGCAGCTAACAACAACAACAAACTTTGAACTGTGTGAACATTTATGTAAATATTTAAAGATATATAGATCTACCCCAGAGTTAAGCCTTCTTGGTGATTGTTGTTGTTGTTAGCTGCGAAGTTGTGTCCGACCCATCGCGACCCTATGGACAACGTTCCTCCAGGCCTTCCTGTCCTCTACCATCTTCTGGAGTCCATTTAAGCTCACACCTACTGCTTCAGTGACTCCATCCAGCCACCTCATTCTCTTTCGTCCCCTTCTTCTATTGCCCTCAACCTTTCCCAGCATTAGGCTCTTTCTTGGTGATAGCCCTACCCTTTTAAGATAGCTTACTTCCAGTTATCCAAATTCTGTTTCCTTACTACATTTTTGAAGAACTGGGTCTTTATTTATTTTTTGCCTCCAAAAGAGGCACCTGGTCTAATTTTCGGGGTAGGCCTTACCTAACTTTTGGCACCGACAGCCCCACCCAGCCAGTCCACTTCTTCTGGGGCCAAAGTTCTGCAGCTGCATTCGGGCCTGCATTTTGCAGTCAGGCCTTTCCAGAAGGCCTAAGCAGCCGAGTACCAAGCTATAGATTCAATCCATAGCTTGATGCTCGGCTGCTGAGATCTTGCAGAACCGAGCTATGGATTGAACCCATAGCTCGGTTCTTGGCTGCAGAGGCCTTCTAGAAAGCGCTGGGACTGAGAAATGCAGGCCTGGCTGCAGAAGAGCCCTCATAAGAAGAAGTGGGCCAGCAAGGAGAGGCCTGGCTGCAAGGAAAGTGCGTGCGGGGCAGGTGGGGCAGCTCCACACCCCCACCCTAGCTTGATTTTTAGGTGTGTGTCTCGCCCCAAAACTAGGGCTTATTTTTGGCATAGGGCTTATATTAGGCCCACCCCCCAAAATCAAGCTAGGGCGTATTGTTGGTGTAGGCCTTACTTTAGGGGAAACACGGTACCATGTCTTAAGATGGACCTCAACCATCACCCACAATTTTGCTCTGAACTCTTATTTATTTCACCTAAGAACAACAGCCAACTGTACCTACCTTGCGTACCCCAGATTTGCCGGAGCAAATTTAATGTGTGTCGCAGCCGGGTTATATTCTAGATAAAGGTTGGGGTCCGTTTCCAAATCAAATTCCAAGTTGCATCCACCAGGTATTGGATCTAGGCAGAATAAAAAAAAAGGCGGGGGGGGATCAAACAACAGGAGTAAGGAAGGAGTATGCCAGATCTTGAAAATGAAACATTTTTTCCACTGCTTTTGATAACAATATATTAACTTTGATAATCTTTGGTAATAAGATAATAATACAACTGAGTTGTATTCAGCCCAGGCTGAAATATAATATGCAGCTGTGTATACAGATGTATATTGCTGTCAGTTGGACAGCTATAGGTAAGCAATCCTTCACTTACAATTCATTTAGTGACAATAGATAGATAGATAGAGAGAGAGAGAGAGAGAGAGAGAGAGAGAGAGAGAGAGAGAGAGAGAGAGAGAGAGATAAATATGCTAGATAGATAAGATTGATAGATGATAGATAGATAGATAGATAGATAGATAGATAGATAGATGATAGATAGATAGATAGATAGATAGATAGATAGATAGATAGATAGATAGATAGATAGATAGAAGTTTGAACCTCAGTAAGACCAAACTTACCTTTTTCGGTGTATGGTAAAGAAACCGCTGTGCTCAACACCTGATTCGAACCCGCAGCTTGCAAATACCAGGTGCAAACAGTTTGTTCAGGTCGAAGCACCGAAATTAATCCTTTGTCTATTCCAGTTCCTGAGTTGCTAGGAAAAGGTTCCTGAGAAATGAAATAAATTATTGTGCATTTCTAGCAACAAATATTTTCATTCAATTTTCTTCTGTTGTTATCTTGTTAATAGCCCACTTTTCAAGGTAACCCTACTTCCTAGGCAGCTTATAAACTGAATAAACAATTCTAATTAAAAATAGTAGTAAAGAATGGCTAGTCAACTTGCAGGAATATACTTTAGGGTCCAGAATAACCTCACCTCCAAAAAGTAAATTTGATGTAGAATTCAATGCAACTGGAAACCATTGCTGGGTTGTAATTTAATATAGGAATTTATAACCCACCCTAAATTTGAGCTTCTCAACATATAGTGCAGAATTTCTATTTCTATTTCACGGGAAATTAAATTATGGACACTGATCTAATTTATTATAGCTGATAATAATTAGTGATTTATTCTGTGTTAACTAACTATGCTTAATATTTAATAATGATATTTAATTTAGTGAACCACATTCTCACCTACACTGGCAGGGTAAACCACTTGAGCTAACCCCACTCCTTCCTAGCCCTGATGATGATACCTAGTTGGGTAATGAAATGTCTGCAAGAAAGCAACAAAGTTCAGATAGCACTAAGGACCCACAGTAGTAGTAGTAGTAGTAGTAGTAGTAGTAGTAGTAGTAGTGGTAGTAGTTCTTCAGCTTCTTCTTCTTCAGCTTCTGCTTCCTAAGTTTCTTCTTCTTCTTAAGCTTCTTCTGCTGCTTCTGCTTAAGCTTCTTCTGCTGCTTCTGCTTCTGCTTCTGCTTAAGCTTCTTCTTCTTCTTCTTCTTCTTCTTCTTCTTCTTCTTCTTCTTCTTCTTCTTCCTTCTTCTTCTGCTGCTGCTTCTGCTTAAGCTTCTGCTTCTTCTTTAGCTCCTCCTCATCCTCCTCTTCCTCCTTGCAATCTTCCTCCCTTATAGCACTGATGATGTTGCCTAGTTAGATAATGAAACGTCTGCAAGGAATCCACCAAGTTCAGAGAGCCCCCAGGACCCCACAGTTGAATCCTGAACTACAAATCTTCTCTTCTGTTGGATTCACTCTTTTCATTCTTTCAGCTTCAGGGAGAAATCAACACACAACTCAGCACAACCCACTAGGGTCCCCCTGCATGGAATCTTACTAATTTTGACAACCATTCTAATGGGTCATTCCAAATACAAGCGGACCAGATATTAGTATGATACCCAGAGCAGGGAAAAACAATGCTCTCATGTGCTCAGACTAAGAACCGGCTATTGACGTGAAGAACTTGCATCACTGGAAACCAAAAATATTTTTTTAAACCCATCACAGTGCTTTTCTGCTGAGAATACGAACATTTCTGTGTCTACATCAGGGGTCTCCAACCCCCGGTGTGTGGACCGGTACCGGGCCATGGCATGCCAGCAACTGGTCTGCACAAACAAGCAAAGCCCCATCCGCGGGATGCAGGCAGCACACAAAACCACGCACTCTCCAGTCCGCGGAAAGAAACCTCTCTCCACGGAACCGGTCCCTGGTGCCCCAAATGTTGGGGACCTCTGTTCTAAATGACTGTTGGAAAATGGGTCTTGCAATACCTTGTCGAAGGAAATGGTCACATTTTGCTGGTGGGCGTGGATCTGAAAGAGGATGACGGTCACGTTGCCGGCGATGTTCTTCAGGACAGCTTCAGCTGGGACACTTTCATTCAACAAGAAATTCCTGAACTTCCCCAAGGACAACTCGAGGAGAAGGCCTGCTGCAAAAAAGGGAAAACAGGCTCCTGAAGACGGATTGCAACTTAATTTATAAGCTTTTTATTGGTTTTTTTTTCTTCTCTACATACATACGTTAGTTTTTCAAACAGCATGTGATCTGGGTTCATAAAATGCTAATACAGGCTTGCTCGATAGTAGTAACTGTGAGAGGGATCTCGGAGTCCTAGTAGACAACCCCTTAAACATGAGCCAGCAGTGTGCTGCAGCTGCCAAAAAAGCCAACACAGTGCTAGGCTGCATTAACAAAGGAATAGAATCAAGATCATGTGAAGTACTAATACCACTTTACAATGCCTTGGTAAGGCCACACCTGGAATACTGCATCCAGTTTTGGTCACCACGATGTAAAAAAGATGTCGAGACTCTAGAAAGAGTACAGAGAAGAGCAACAAAGATGATTGGGGGACTGGAGGCTAAAACATATAGGGAACGGTTGCTGGAATTGGGTATATGTAGTTTAACGAAGAGAAGGGTGAGGGGTGACATGATAGCAGTGTTCCAATATCTCAGGGGCTGCAAAGCACCTGAAAGCAGGACAAGAAGCAATGGATGGAAACTAGTCAAGGAGAGAAGCAACCTAGAAGTAAGGAGAAACTTCCTGACAGTCAAAACAATGAACCAGTGGAACAACCTGCCTCCAGAAGTGGTGAATGCTCCAACACTGGAGGTTTTTAAGAAGAGACTGGACAGCCATTTGTCTGAAATGGTATAGGGTTTCCTGCCTTAGCAGGGGGTTGGAGTAGATGACCTCCAAGGTCCCTTCCAACTACTACTTCTTCTTCTTCTTCTTCTTCTTCTTCTTCTTCTTCTTCTTCTTCTTCTTCTTCTTATTATTATTATTATTATTATTATTATTATTATTATTATTATTATTATTATTATTATTATTATTATTACATAATCAAGTCCTACTCTTTGGTTCTCTCTTCTAGCCATTTGTAGAATAAATTCCAGCTTTGGTAGTATTCTGTTTCTTCTTTATCTTTCAGCCTCATAGTTAATCTGTCCATCTCCGCGCATTCCGGTATCTTTTTTATTACTTTTTCTTCTAAAAGTATTCGTTCATTCTTCCAGGATTGCGCATAACTTATTCTTGCTGCGGTTATAATATATAAAACCAAATATAGGTTTTGATTATTAATCTTGCAACTTAAGTTCAGCCCAAGTCGTCTAGACTCCATACAACCACAATCTTTTTTTGACCCTGACTGAAGTAAAGTGAACAATTTACGGAGGGTGGAGACCACGTCGAAGCTAGATGACGGCAAACAAATTTAAATAGTGAACAAATTAAAAAGTAAAGCACTAGCCTCTCCAGTTCAACGCTTAATTTGCAGTTCAACGCTTAAGCCTCTGGCCTGCCGCTAAGGAAAGTAATGAAGGCGCTTGCTTATCTCTGGAAACGAGTTAGGAATTTGTGATATTAAAAATGACTTTTTCTTAGGTAGAAAGCCATCTGAAGCCCAGAAACCTAGCAGGTCCGTTTGGATTATCAAAATCCCAAGTTCATCTTTTTTCCAGGCAACTGACTTAGCCTCGCAACGTATAAGCACTGAATTCGGGCGAGGGAGAATCTGTTCCTCCAAATCAAAATTAAAAACTCTGTCTTGGCTCAAGGAGGCTCGGCATCATCGTGGACAAAGTGGGGTTTTTTCTACAGCTTTCTTTAAAAAAAAAGGCCCATTTGTATTTGTTGTCTCTAGGATTGTATCTTTGTTGTCTCTAGGATTGTATCTTTGATACAAACTGCTTGGAAAACTGCTTGGATAACACGTTTGACAGGGTGGAAAAAGAATTAAAAGAATTTCAAGAGCCAAGGTTGCCTACCCCTGTGCGCTGTCCTTCCACTAGATATTCAAATCCAAAAACTCTTTTAACCTTCCAACTCTTCTTCAAGTTGTGCAACATAACGACACCCGGTCCCTAGGCAACCAGAAACTAAGCATCCTGCACCAGACTTTTAACAGAGAGAGAAGCTTCTGACTAGATATCCACATCCACAATTTATTCAGCACAGTAACAGAGATTGCAGCATTCTTGCAATCAGGACTTTAAGGGGGGAAAAATTACCTTAATAATACAATTTGGTTTTCTTGGATGGCGCAAACACAGACATGCAATTTGACGGTGCAACAGGTCAAATTGTGTGGACAGCTGATTTAGGTCCTGTGTACACAAGACCTACAAAGTACACAGACTCGGAGTGAGCCACGGAGATCCTTGAGTTTCTGAACTAACTTGCCCATCCTCCTGCTGTCCCAATTTGGAGCAAAAAATGAGAATGTTTCTTCTGTCTCTGATTAACTGCCCAGCTAAATTTAATTACACTGATGATAAGCAGGGTCTGAAAGCATCCTAGTATAAACCATAGCCTGTGTTAAACAGACTGGAGATTGTGAGAAATCAAAGCAGAAGGAAATAGCCTGCATGCTACTGGTGGTCACAAGGAGAAAAAAACAAAACTCACTCACATGCTCAAGTTTAGGTTTGTGCCTTAAGCTAAATACAGGCAGTCCTCGACTTACGACCACAATGGAGCTCAACATTTACGTGGCTAAATGAAACATTTGCTAAGTGAGTTTTGGCCCCCTTTTATGGCTTTTCTTGCCACTGCTGTTAAATGAAACATTGCAATTGTTAAGTTAGCAACCCGGTTGTTAAGTGAATCTGGCTTCCCCCAACGACTTTGCTTGTCGGAAGGTCGCAAAAGGAGATCACGTGACCCTGGGACAGCGCGACCGTCATAAGTATGAACTGGTTGCCAAGCGTATGAATTTTGATCATGTGACTGTGGGGATGTTGCAAGGGCGTCAGCGTGAAAAACGGTCGTAAGTGGCTTTTCTCAGTGCCCTTGTCACTTCGGTCATTAAATGAACTGTTGTAAGTCGAGGATTACCTGTATTCTACCTGTATTGCATCTTTGGCTGGGTGAGCAGACTGGCATTAAGTACGCTATGCACTACAGCGGTTGTGTAAAAAGAGGGTACGTACAGAAGGGAAATGCTTATACACTGAACGCAATCCAGGTCAATAGGCCAAAACAACAACAAAAGTGTGTATAGTCAAGGCTATGGTCTTCCCAGTTGCAATGTATGGCAGTGAAAGTTGGACCATAAGAAAGGCTGAGCGCCAAAGAATTGAGGCCTTTGAACTCTGGTGCTGGAGAAGACTCCTGCAAGTTCCTTGGACTGCAAGGCGATCAAACTGGTCAGTCCTAGAGGAGATCAACCCTGACTGCTCTGTAGAAGGCCAGATCCTGAAGCTAAAACTCAAATCCTTCGGCCATCTAATGAGAAGGAAGGACTCACTGGAGAAGAGCCTAATGCTGGGAAAGATGGAGGGCAAGAGAAGAAGGGGACGACAGAGAATGAGGTGGCTGGATGGTGTCACTGAAGCAGGAGGCGTGAGCTTAAAGGGACTCCAGAAGATGGTAGAGGACAGGAAGGCCTGGAGGAACGTTGTCCATGGGGTCACGATGGGTCGGACACGACCTCGCAGCTAACAACAACAACAACACTGCATTAACTGTACAGGCAGTCCTCAACTTACAACAATTCATTTAGTGACTGTTCAAAGTTTCAACAGCACTGAAAAAGGGACCTATGGCCATTGTTCACATTTACGACCGTTGCAGCATCCCCAGGGTCATGTGATCAAAATTCAGAAACTTGGCAACTGACATGTATTTATGACGGTCACAGTGTCCCAGGGTCACCTGATCAAAATTCAGAAGCTTGGCAACTGACTCCTACTTACAATGGTCACAGTGTCCCAGGTTCGTGTGATCCCCTTTTGCAACCTTCCATGGGGGAATCCAGATTCACTTCACAACCCCGTTACAAACTTCACAACGGCGTGATTCACTTAACAGCTGTGGCAAGAAAGGTCGAAAAATGGGGCAAAACCTCACTTAGCAACTTAACAACCTAACTTAACAAATATGGCGATTCACTTAACAACTGAAGCAAGAAAGTTTGTAAAATGGGGCAAAACTTAACAGCCGTCTCGCTTAGCAACAGAAATTTGGGGCTCAATTGTGGTCATAAGTCAAAGACCACCTGTAGCCAATACTTCGATTCACACAGCTGGCTAAGTCAAAATGGGATTGATTCAGTTTGGGCTTAATGTCTTTAAAGATACTTTGCTCGCCCCTAATAAAGATACTGTCCAACTGTGGATGGTGGGGTTGTTGTTTTCTTCATAATAACAAGTCAATTTTGATTACTTGAAATGGATTTTGGCTGATGCTGAGAGCTTGTTCCAAAGGTACTTTTTCTGGAGGCAACTGGACTTCGTTTTTTCTTTGAAGACATTTCGCTTCTCATCCAAGAAGCTTCTTCAGCTCTGACCAGATGGTGGGAAATGGAAGGATTTATATTCCTTGCAGACAGCTGGACATTGGCATTCTTTTAGAGCAGACATGTCAAACACAAGGCCCGGGGGCCGGATCCGGCCCACGAAGTGGTTTCATGTGGCCCGCGAAGCCATCCTGGAAACAGTGAGGGAACGGCCCCCACTGCTTTGGCCCTGGCCCAGAGACCCTCCTTCTGCCAGAGACCCTCAGATCTGTCCCACTCCTGCCCAGGCCCCCATAGGCACCCTTGATGCGAACGATGTAGAGCTGGCCACGCCCACCCAGTAGGCCATACGCACTCTAGCCATGCCCACCCAGTAGGCCATGCCCACCCTGGCCATACCCACCCGGCCCCTTGAGGGCAACCGCAATGCTGATCTGGCCCTCAATGAAATTGAATTTGACACCCCTCTTTTAGAGAGTCGTTGAGGCCACTTGGAGCTTTACCTGTGTCCTCAGGGTCATTTGAGGAGTGCAAGTGGGTGTGTGGGCTTCTTGGATGCAGGATGTTTTCCTCCACACCCATTTGCCCCACTCAGGTGACTCTGAGGACACAGATAAACCTCCAGGTGGCCTCAACACCTCTCTAAAAGAATGCAAATGACCAGCTGTCTGCAAGGAGTATAAATCCTTCCATTCCCCACCATCCCGTCAGAGCTGAAGAAGCTTCTTGGATGAGAAGCAAAACGTCTTCAAAGAAAAACAAGAGAGTCCAGTTGCTTCGTGAAAAAACACCTTGACAATCATGGCCTGGATAACTGAAAATCTCCATAAAGAGCTTCTGCCCCGGAGATAAATTTCTCGTGCTTCCAATCACACTTGGACAATGAAGAATATTCTTATATCTCTTAGACCGGCTCTTCTTGTACTTTGCCTGTTCCTCTGGTTTTTCACAGCACCGCAACGTCCCACAAGCTGAACCTTTGTGCAATTCGGCAAGGAAAACAAGGAAGATTGGCAGAACTAATTGGAAAAGATAATTAAATTGCGGGGCTAAGGAACATCTCATGCTTAGCCCTCAGACTCCCTCCGCAAGAAGAATGCACTTGTTCATTTGCTGAGAGAGCAAAGGACAAGCTTCATTGTTAGCAAAACCCATGACTATAACACAAGGACACATGATCAGTTCTTTCATGGCCTACAATTCCCATGACTGCTTCGTTTCCTCTGGAAGCAACTTCATTTGGGAAGGCAGACCCCACTCATTGCCTGCATCTTGGTCCAGCATATTTTCCAGCCTTCAGGGCTTTGTCATTTTAACAATGACTCACCCAACATCCAACACAAGTTTTTCTGCTCAGTCTTGTAGCGGAAGGCGTTTTATTTTATTTCTCCCCCCCCCACTCTCCTATATCAGCAGTGATGAAATGTTTTTAAGTTTATTCGCAGCCTGTCTTCACTTGTACACTCTGCCTCCTTTTGCAAGATCTTCCAAACCACAAAGTAGCCAGGCCTATTTCAACCTGCAACACTGGCTAGCCGGGCCTCTGTTGACAACCCGCAACATTTAATTAATTGAGTTAGATTCCCACTTACTCATGTTAACCTCAGAACAGATCCCTCCTTAAGCCCAGGCGGATAGATTGAAAGCACGACTGAGCCCCAAATCAACCCACAAGCTTTTTGATGTCTAGTTCAACATTTGTCTCCTAAAACTGAAGGCATCAAGGTGAAAAGCAGAGGGGGGGGGGAAACTACGAGGGGTCCTTTGTGCTCTCTAAGCTTGGTTGTTTTCTTGCACATATTTCATTACCCAAACTAGCACTGATGACGTTACCTAGTTGGGTCATGAAACGTCTGCAGGAAAACAACCAAGCTCAGAGGGCGCCAAGGACCCCACAGTTCAAATCTCTGAGCAAGTGGGAATCCTGTTTATCTCCCCCTCCCTTCTAGCACTGATGAGGTTACCTAGTTGGGTCATGAAACGCCTGCAAGAAAACAGCCAAGTTCAGAGAGCGCCAAGGACCTCTCATTTCAACCCTGAGCTACAGACATTCTCTTTGTCGGATAGACAAAAAAACATATAAACCCAGGCACAGACACACAAACGTTACTTATTATCCAAGCGCTGACATCAGTTTTTTGTTGTTTTTTTTGTATCCCCAGCCGGCTCTTTGCATTCCTTCGAGACCTGTTGCATAATCTACTACCAAACAAGATTTTTGGGCACCGCAACAACGATCCCTCCTTGTTGCAATGATTGACCTCTTCTTTCCCTCCCCCGCCCCCCCCCCACGACCGTTCCTGGGGTTCCCCAGGGATCTCCCTGATTAGATCCCTCTTTATCTCCCCCCCTCCCAAATTCGGGGGAAGTTGAATCAGAAACCGAGGTGGTCTTTCAAAGACAAATCCTTCCCTGCTCTCCCCACCCCCCAGATCGTTCTCCAAGACCCCAAGTGCTTGTGGGGTGGGGGTGGGGGTGGAAGGGGACCCCTCCCAAAGCCAAGGCGCGCAACAAGGCGAGGCGACTGGAGATCCGCGCTGCGCCTTTGCGCAGGGCCATCCCCGGCTTTCTCTCTTCCCCCCACCCCACCCCATCCCCATCCCATCCCCAGCCCTGTCTTTATTCCCGGGTGGGGGAGCGCCCTGCCCGGCCGGCCTCACCTGCGGGGGTCTCCTGCGCCCCTTCGCCCGCGCCCAGCAGCGCCCAGAGAAGCACCCAGCCGGGCAGAAGAAGCAGCATGGTACCCAAAGCTCGGCCGCTTCTCCGAAGGAAAACGAGGCAAGGGAGGGCCACCCGCAGAACCTCCCCGCGCGTGGAGACCCCGCGGCTGCTCCGCTCGCCCAGCCAGAAGCCGCGCAGCCCCTCCCCGCCCCCCCCCCTTTGCCAAGCGCGCCCCCGGGGACGCCCACGCGCGCGGCCGCCGCTGCTGCTGCTTTTCCGGGCTTTGCGCAGGGGCGGGCGAGCCTTTTGCGCACGGGGGGGCGCAGCTGGTCCCTCCTCTCTGCGAGCCCAGCGCTCTGCCCGGCTGGTTCCTGCAGCGGCCCGGCTGGGGTCTTCGTTGGGGAATTGCGGGTGGCCGTGGGAGGATGGAGAGTCTCTCTCTCTCTCTCTCCCCGTGGAGCCCCGGTGGGGGTAGATCTCTGCGAGCGCCGCCTGCGCGGTGGGAAAGAAGGAGGAGATTGGAGAAGGAGAAGGTAAACCGGGAAAGAAAAAAAGGAGGAGGAGGAGGAGGGGAGGAGGAGGAGGAGATCAACAGGAGGAGGAGGAGGAGGAGAAAGACAAAGCGAAAGGGAAGAGAAACCGGAGGAGAAGAAGAAGAAAGAAAAGATAAAAAGGAGAAGAAAGAGAAGATAGACAGGAGAAGGGGAAAGAGAGTAAGAGAAAGAGAGGGGGAAGATAAATTGGAGAAAGAGACGAAGGAAAAGGTAAACAGGAGAAGAAGAGAAGGAGGAATAAAAACAGGAGTAGGAGAAAGAGAAAGAGAGGGAGAAGATAAACCAGAGATAGGATAGGAGGAGATGATGAACAGGCGGAGAAGAGCACCAGCATTAGCTATATGTGGAGAATGTGGTCTTTCGGATCCACAGTTCTCCAAGCTCAATTTAAGTGTAGAAGCAATGGGAAGTGTTCAACTCAGAGCCCGAATTTGAAGAAGTTCTCTAACTCAGAAAACCCAGCTCTGACACACCACAAATCTAGACTTGGGGGTTCTGGCTTAGTTCACAAGCCCAGTATTTTGAACCCAATGCATCTGCGGCCGCGGGGAAGAAGAAAACACTTAAAACTAGTCAAGCAGAAACACTTTTATAAATGCAGCCATTAGGTTTCGGATTGATCCCAGCACAAAAGATAGGATCCCCACTTTTTTCACACCCAGGAATTCAAGGTCCTTAAAACAAACAAACAAACACTTGATCTGACGTTAGTTGGTTTAAAGATTTGTGAAATGTCTCTCCTTCCATTCTGACTTCCAAGAATATCCATTATCTCCACCTGCAACTGTGAGCTGAAGATCCTTGGGTTTTCAAGGTTCAGACAGACCAGACTGGAGCTGAGTTAGGCTGAGGTTTCTCAGTTTTTGCAACTTTAAGATGTGTGCTCTTTAACTCCCAGAATTCCCAGCTAGTTGAGAAACAATTCACTTTAGGCGACAGAAATAATCTACAACTGTGTGTGTTTGTTTAAATTATGGCTTGTGGTTACAACACCTTTCCCAGGTCAGTCTGTTGACCCAGCCAAAAATATTTTCCACTGACCTAAATTAAGGTTTATCTCCCAGTCTGAGTCTATGCACTTTCCCGAAATATATCACACACCCCCAGACGGTGATCGCGAGCAAATAATTATGTAAAGCTTGCAATTGATAATTATTTCCCAAGAGGAATCTTTGCAGGACTTCTAGCTTTCTGTACCTAAAATCCAGCAGGTGAAACATTTTTTCCTATCAAAAATCAGATTATATATGCCCAAAGTGGTCAATGTCATGAAGGTTAACCAGGGCTAGAAATATATTATGCTTGATAATAAATTTTCTTTAAAGAAAATAAAAACGTTTTCCTCCTGCCTAGACTCTATAATAATTGGAGAGGCCTTTATAAATCTACATTATAAATGATTAAAAATGGTCTGGAGACTTTATTCAACAAGCTCTTTGTTACATAAAATTAGTAAGCAAACATAAATATAGCATTTCATTCACATTTTCTCAAAAGTAATAGGAATATATATTGGGATTGAGATTTTTCTTAGAAATATATTTGCATAAAATTATTTCGTTTCTCAGTACCAAAGTACTCTTATAGCGAAGAGAACAGCAATACCTCCTCCCGTCCACCAGAGGAGCATCACCCTTACCATAGAGATCAGGAAAGCGGCATTGATTACGGCGACTTTATCTCGGAAGCGAGCCGCCTAGAGAGGCAACGATGAAGCGTTGCCTAGCAGCTTTCCTGCCCGCTTCCGCATCCAATATAAAACGTGCCCATTGGCTGGTCGCTCTTCCTCGGAGCTTTCGGGAGAAAAATGGCGGACCGTCTAACGCAGCTGCAGGACGCCGTGAATTCGGTGAGTGGGAGTCCGGCGGGCTTGGGGGCCGAAGGCGAGCCCCGGTGCTGCTTCGGGCTGGGCCTTTGGAAGTGTAGACTACAACCCCCAGAATCCTTTGCCTTGGCTTTGGGGGCTGGGGAATTCTGGGAGATGCTGTCCTCCAGACCTGGAAGTCCCTATTCTTTGAGAATGTAGGAGCAGAATAGGCCCATTTATTTAGCCTTGGCATCTGCTTTCCCCCACTCTCTTCCTTCTGAATTTGGAAATTATTACATTATTGTTATTATTATAATATAATATTGTCATCCTGTATATTTATATTGCTTATTTTATTGTCTATTTTTCCTTTGGTTTACCCTCCTTTCATTTTCTTTTTTAAAAATTATTATTATTGTGAGCCGCCTAAAGTAGCCCTATGGTGAGATAGGCTGCAAATAAATTTAACAAATAATAATATAATAAGACTATCTTTAATGTTATTTTTTACTGTTAAGCGCACACGTTAAAAATGAAATTCTATTGCCATCTATGTAAACAGTGATTAACGTATATATGTGTGTGTGTATGTATGTGTGTATGTATATGTGTGTGTATGTATATATGTTTGTGTGTATGTGTGTAGTTAAGGGATATACATTTAAACAGGTAGAAATTATATCCTGTAGTTTCTGTTCACATTATTATTACACTGTAAATTTTAATGGTTTATAAAATGTTATCCATTTCACAATAGGCCATCTTGTGGAGCAATCCACATTTAGGATTGCTAACCATTTATTTAATCTTCTTTTCATATTCCTAGTGAAACCAGGCTTATTTATGTAACTGCATTAAATAATTGCACGAGGAAGGCTATCATTATTTATTATTAAAGTCTTTAACTTTAGTTTGCAAATGTGGCTTTCCTCAGAGTCTAGATCTATTACAATGCTCTAGTTTTGAAAGCTAACCATGTTACCTTGCTTTATAGCTTGCAGATCAGTTCTGCAATGCCATTGGGGTGTTGCAGCAATGCGCGCCCCCGGCCTCCTTCAGCAACATACAGACTGCGATCAACAAAGATCAACCTGCTAATCCAACCGAAGGCAAGTCAAATGTATCCTTTATCTCTTCTATTATACCGAAGTATTATCTGTCAGTGGGGCGGTGAGCTCACATCCACCCAAGAGGAGATGCAGATGCCATGAAGGAGGGCCCTTGAAGGTTTTCCGACCGCCTCCTACATATTTCCTACTACATACTAAATCGTACATCACATGTACATTACAATTAAGAGATAATTTATGCAAGGTGTGTCAGTTAATATTAGCCAACTAATTGCACATGCTCAGTTGCCTGAATTCTGGCTCCCCTTTTTTTGGTGACTTCTTAGAAAAATAGGTTCTTTCCGCTTTTGCTAGTTATTTTCTCTTATAGCTCCTTTTCCCATTCTGAAGACCCAGATAACAATTTTGCCTATGTGTTTCACTTGCATCCTTCCTTTATGCTATCCTTTCCTGTTTCCCATCTATTATGGTTGCTTCTCCACTGCAGCAAATTCAGTTGTAAATTTCCACTGCAGCAAATTCAATTGTAAATTTCTCTTTCAATATTAAATTTTTGAAGACCTTTCCTTTCCTTTACTGAGCGCTCTGGCCCAGGCTGAGAATTTTAATTTTAATTTTAATTGGGGTTTTTTACTCTTTCAGGGACTGTTATAATCTTTTTAATTGTTTTTAATTTTTATATTTCTTGTTTTAATTCCCTGTAAACCGCCCTGAGTCCTTCGGGAAAGGGCAGTATACAAATCCAATTAAATAAATAAATAATAAATACTTCTATCGCCTTCAATTTTTTTTATTATTCTTCCCTTCCCTTCCTGTTACCTTATTGCCTCTTCTTTCTTGTTTGTGGTTTTTGCTGGAAAGTAGTAGAGCAGTGTGTATAAAGGATGCGGTGGCTCAGTGGGTTAGGACGCTGAGCTTGTCGATCAGAAGGTCGGCAGTTTGGCGGGTCGAATCCCGAGTGCTGCGTAACAGAGTTAACTGTTAACTCGTCCCAGCTTCTGCCAACCTAGCAGTTCGAAAGCAGGTAAAAATGCAAGTAGAAAAATAGGGACCACTACGGTGGGAAGGTAACAGCGTTCCGTGCGCCTTTGGCGTCTAGTCTGCGATCAACAAAGCGCTGGCTCTTCAGCTTTGAAACGGAGATGAGCACCGGCCCCTAGAGTCGGAAACGACTAGCACGCATGTGCGGGGGAACCTTTACCTTTACCTTTTAGTAGAGCAGTGTACAGGAAGTCCTTGACTTACAACAGTTGATTTAGTGACTGCTCAAAGTTAGAACGGCACTGAAGAAAGTGACTTATGATCTGTTTTACACGCTTGCCACCGTTGCAGCATCCCCATGGTCACCTGATCAAAATTTGGACACTTGGCAACTGACTCATATTTATGATGGTTGCAGAGTCCTGGGGTCACGTGATCCCCTTTTGCGACCTTCTGACAAGCAGAGTCTATGAAGAAACCACATTCACTTAACAGCTACGTTACTATCTCAGCAACTGCAGTGATTCACTTAACGACTGTGGCAGAAAAGGTAGTAAAAAGGGGCGCAATTCACTTAGCAACAAAAATTTTGGGCTCAGTTGTGGTCGTAAGTCGAAGACTACCTGTATATTTGTAATTATTTGGGGCAAAGGGAAGAAACGATATGCCTGCACATAGGAATCAGTGTTATTGTCTTGGCTTTGCTCTCTTTTTTTGGAGTGTGATATACACATATAGAAATTGTAGGCAAGTGTGTTACATGCACACCTTAGTTTTCTCCCCAAACTTTGCCACACTTGGAACTGCTACTCACCACTTCCAAATTGTGCTTTGAAGCATACAGTTGGTTCTCTCAATTGTCCAGAGCTGTTGGGAGTTAAGCAGCATGTGTTGTTGTTAGCTGCAAAGTCGTGTCCGACCCAGCGCGACCCCATGGTCGACGTTCCTCCAGGCCTACCTGACCTCTACCATCTTCTGGAGTCCATTTAGGCTCACGCCTACTGCTTTGGTGACTCCTTCCAACCACCTCATTCTCTGTCGTCCCCTTTTTCTCTTGCCCTCAATCTTTCCCAGCATTCGGCTCTTCTCCAGTGAGTCCTTCCTTCTCATAAGCAGCATGTACATTTAAATAATAATAATAAACCAGGTGCTTGTACCCTTATGACCTTTTTCTTTAAATTATTCAGAGACACGAATTCCCTTCTACACTCCAAATATATTATCCCACGGGGGAAAAATAACTCGGCAAATACCTCCTCAGGTGTATGAAGCATATTTCATCTAAAATATTACTGAACAACATAGTTTTTATTCCTCAGTGATACGTGTGATGCAAATTATTATTTTTTACTGCTTTTATAGAATATGCACAGCTCTTTGCTGCATTAATTGCAAGAACAGCTAAGGACATTGATGTTTTAATAGATTCCTTGCCAAGTGAAGAGTCCACAGCTACATTACAGGTGGGAATTCACCATTCATACATTGTGTACTACTATATTCATTCCAATCAGAGTATCACAAAATGTTTGGGTGATAATGCATAGTTTTTGTTTGGCTGTAGCATAAATTCATGCTTGGAAAGAGTACTAGCATTTACTACCAAGCTGATTAGTTTCAGTATAGCCCACTATGACTTTACTTAGCTAACAGAGTAGACAGTTAAAGCCAAAAGCAAATACGAATGTACAACATAAATGGTGCAAAATGGTATCAATTTTGGTAAAATTTCACTTTTGTTAATGTCATTCTACATAACGGATACCACATTGCAGACAATTATATATATGCACTACATGTCGTTAGATTACGTGAGGCATCCGAGTACACATTTATGCTGCAGCTTTATATTAAGTTTACATTTAAAGAACTGCTTGCATCCAAAATTTAGAATAGTGAAAATATTTATCTGGTTACTGTTAAGGAAAAGATAAATAGGAAGTAAAGAATCTGCCAGCATCTCAGCTCTTTGCAGAACAGTTTGGTTTTTAAAGTTAATTGCAATATCTTGCAAAATTGCTTGAATCCTGATATTTAACTGATCTTCTCTTGTTTTAAATCTAGAAGTAAACTCGTGAGTTTATTGCAACATTTATTTAACTGAAAATACTTCTACTCCACCTTGCTATGAACATTAAACTAACAAAACTCAAAGACTGTAGCATTAAGCAAAAAGAAAAAAATGAACCTAATCAGTGGGTACAATCCATGATTAAGAAAACACAATTAGATGAGTTGAATTTAAAAACAAAAACGATTACTAATTCAAGAGCTTCAAAAACCTACAGGACATACTTAAATACATATTGTTTCATTCTGAATTATACAAATGTTGCAAATGTGTGAAACAAAATTACTAATACAGAAGCTTTAAAAAAAACTTACAGGACAGACTTAAATACATTTTGTCTCATTCCGAATGTTGCAAACTCTGAAACACAAAGTGTGAAAAACAAAAAAAGAGAGAAGCAACCTAGAACTAAGGAGAAATTTCCTGCTAGTTAGAACAATTAACCAGTGGAACAACCTGCCTCCAGAAACTGTGACTGCTCCAACACTGGAAGTTTTTAAGAAGAGACTGGACAGCCATTTGTCTGTAATGGTATAGGGTTTCCTGCCTGAGCAGGGGGGTTGGATTAGATGACCTCCAAGGTCCCTTCCAACGTTATTATTATTATTGTTGTTATTAAGCTTTTATTCATAAAGCATAAACCTCAGTCAACTGAACACTCAAACTGACTGGCACTAATGGTTGACACGGGTTGCTGCCAGCGTCCTAGGTATCAACCAGGTATCTCCTTAAAATGTAAGATGTTCCGAGTAGCGCAGTTTTTTGTAGACATTTTCTCTTATTTTGAATGATATAAACGTGTGATATTACGAGGTATTACATCATCAAGAAGTTCCAGGCAGAAAAAGTATGATGGAATAACTGTTTCCTTTCTCCCTCTTTGAAGTGCAGTTTTCAAGTAGTCACCCCAAAGTCCTGTTCCCTCCCCCTTTTGAACCCCTAGGCTGCCAACTTGTACCGCTTGGAGGAAGAGAACCACGAGGCTGCCGCCCGTCTCGAAGAAGTGGTTTATCGTGGAGACTTGCTGTTGGAAAAAATACAGAGTGCCTTAGCCGACATTGCCCAGTCCCAATTAAAGACTCGGAGTGGCAGCCGTTGCCAACCTCTCCCAGAGTAATTGGGGCACCCGGCAAGGCTTGGCCGTGACGCCAGCTTGACAGGTGCGATATGGTGCAAAAGGAAGAGAACGAGCAACGAACACAACTTGCTTTTGCACCCTGAACTCTTTATGAGAGACTCTGCTTACCAGATGCAACATTTAGCCATACCTTTTCTGTGACAGTATGCCGGTTTGAGAAGATTTCTAGGAACTTCAGTTCAGCCTTATACTTTGATTGGCTTTATCAGTGGGCTGGAACAGCTGGCCTCTGGCAAAGCTTCTTGTGTCTTCACGCCAACAATGACACAATACTTTATAGCAAATTTACAAGAGGTAGAGAGATGCTTGGCTACTTGCTTCTCACTGAAGATGCCTGAATATTATCTGGAAGTTCTGTAGAAGGGGGAAAAAAGCATCCTGGGAAATGTCGAAGCAGTGTCAATTTCACTTAGAAATGTAATTATTCGGTATAGCGATACTTGTGCGGTCTGCTTTGGAACTAGAACGAAAAGGAGGTTTCTTGCCTTTTCCACACAGCACATAACTGGCTAAATTTGATGGGCAACAGAAGCCAAAATACTGAACTAGCCAACTACTATTAAAAGGACTCTCTTTGTAGTCCTGGGTTTACGTGAATAAAGGTTTGGTGTTACATTGAGTAATGATGTTTTTTAAGTTCATTTTAATACATTAAATGTGGGTCCGTGCATGAGGGTATTTCAGTTAAATGTCTTCTCAGTCATCCAGGTCATAGTTAACCCAAAGATGCTTTTTTCACGAGGCAAGCGGACTTTCTTGTTTTTTTTCTTTGAAGACATTTCGCTTCTTATCCGAGAAGCTTCTTCAGCTCGAGCTAAGGAAGCTTCTTGGGACGGGAAGCGAAACCCTCTTCAAAGGAAAAAAACAACAAGAAAGTCCACTTGCCTCGTGAAAAAAGCATCTTTGGGGTACCTCAGTTAAATTTGGGGTTGCTGTTGTTGTGATTCAGGATCAGCCTGTGGGTTCGGCATTTGGGTCGGACGACTCAGAGGAGTAGGAGGGGGGTGTTGAAGAGCTTGCTGAGGGGATTGGACAGCTTGATGAGAGCCCCCAGCCAGGCCCCTCTCATCTGGTCACGACGCAGACCCAGCTGTGTGAGCCTGACAGCGTGGATGAAGATGACCCACAGCTGGCCCTGTTCAAGGACACCCGACGCAGGAGGCAGTCAATCAGGAGTAAACAGAGGAAGGCAATGGGGCACCTCGGAAGGAGGCAGAGAGAGGCCACGCCCTGAACTGTATTTAAGGGGAATGTGTGGGAGGGCTGGTTTGCTGAAGGCAACCGCTTGGATAGTTCCTGTTTCTTAGCTCCTGTTTCATGGTTGGTGTCTTGTCTTGCTCTGTTTTATGTGAATAAATTTGGCAGGCTTTATTCCAGCCTCTTGCCATTTGTAAAGGGGTTGTCCCTGCTTTTGCTGCAGGGCCGGTAGCAGGCTGGTACAGAACAGCTGTATAGAAATTGGATCTGGTCTCAGATGCGTCCTGTTTTTTATTTCTTGGATTTATGAAAAACAAAAAGGCGTGTTAAAATCAGATGAATGGGCTTGTTTTAAGGATTTGCTTCCTGATCAGCTGCTTGAAGAAACCACAATGAAAATAGTATGAAGTCAGACAAAAAGGGGGGGGGGAACCCTCAGCCCTTTAAAGTTCTGGGATTAATCTCTTCATACCAAATATTGAAGAACAAGCTAGCTGATGACATTTTTGTTGACAATCTTCTATTATCAAGCCACATCATTAAGTGTGTGATTCAATGTGTTTTGTGAATTCAGGAAGATCAGGCTGACCATGCGAGAATTAAATTAACACACCTACCTAAAGCTTTTTTTATTGCTGAAAATAAAGGAAAAGAGACTCTCCAAACCTTTGGAGAGGTGCGCGCGCAGCTCCGCCCGTGTCGAGACCTGCTAGTGTTCGAGCGGAGGTGCGTTTTGGAGACCTGCTGGTGCCGGTTTCAGCTTTCTAAACCGGCACCAGCAGGTCTCCAAACCGCTGTTCGGGCGGAGCTGCGCGCGCAGCTCTCCAAAGGTTTGGAGAGCTGCGGGCGCAGGAGACCTGCACGTGCAGCTCCGCTCAAACACCCGTGTCGAGACCTGCTGGTGTTTGAGCGGAGGTGCGGTTTGGAGACCTGCTGGTGCCGGTTTAACCGGCACCAGGAGGTCTCCAAACGGGTGTTCGGGCGGCAGTTTGGAGGTCCTGGGGGTGGCTCCGGCGACGCCCGGGCTGAAGGCGGCGCCGCAACCCAGCGCCCGTCACCACGGAGACCCGTCGCCGCTGGCGTGCAGGTGCGTCCACATAAAAAAAAAGTGGAACCGCGCGCATGTATCCATGCACGCGCATGCGCAAAAAACATTTTGCGCATGCACAAAACATTTTGTTTTATGCGCGTGCGTGGATGCACGCGCGCAGCTCCCACTTTTTTTTATGTGTGATGGAACCGGTTCCCAGTGGCTCTTTTGCTTTTTCAGGTTGCCAACCCCTGGTCTAGCATTTCCCAGAGAAAAGAAAACACTGGGAGCCGCAAAACCCGCGTGCGAGGGGGGGAGGGAGCTTGACTGAAGAGTTTAATTAAAAAAAAACGGGCTGCTGTGCATGACTTCTCTCTCTCTCTCCCTCTATTTCTCTCCCTCTCTCTCCCTCTCTCCGATCTTCTGCTCACCTGGCAAGCTGGCTTCATGCTGTTCTCCAACAAGCTAACACACATTCTTATTGGGCTGGGTTTCATGCCCTTGGTCTGCCAGTCCTCTTCCCCCGCTCAGTGTGTGTGAGTGTGTGTATGTGTGTGGGAGAGGGAGAGAGAGAGCTGCTGCTTCCTGTGGAGATGCAGCAAAGGCAGGAGCTCTGCCCAGTAAGCTTGTCAGCTTGTCAGAGAACAGCGTGAGGCCACTCATTTTTACACACACAAAGAGAGAGAGAGAGAGAAGGGAAGCGCAAGTGCCTCTCTCTGTCTCTTGTCTGTCTCTCTGCAAATGGCAGAGGGCGACTGGGAGCCACAGGAGAAGGCTGAAAGAGCTGCATGGGGCTCCACAGTGGCGGGTTGCCAACCCATGAGCTAGACTCTCATGCACATTCCCCCCACCTCCCCAGCATCATCTAACTCTAAAAGCAAAGAGAAGAAAATGGCTCCCTCTCCCTCTGTTGTCAATGCAAAAACGTCAGATGTCAGCAGCGCTGACACCAAAGCTGTGTACATGTAGTTCTCGACTTACAACAGCTCATTTACTGATGGTTCAAAGTTACAGTGGTTCTGAAAAAAAAGGACTTCTGACCATGTTTCACACAACCACTACAGCATCCCTGTGGTCACGTGATTTACATTCAGGTGCTTGACCACTGGTTCACATTTATGACGGTCGCCGTGTCCCAGGATCACGTGATTCCCCTTTTGCGACCTGACAAGCAAAGTCAATGGGGGAAGGCCAGCTTCGCTTAACAACCGTGTTACTAACTTGACCGACGTAGTGATTCCCTTAACGACCGTGGCAGGAAAAGTCATAAAATGGGACAAAACTCACTTAACAAATGACTCGCTTAGCAACATAAATTCTGGGCTCCATTTTGCTCGTAATTTCGGGGACCGTGCTGGCTGGGGAATTCTGAGAGACGAAGTCCACACGTCTCAAAAATTTCCAAGTTTGAGAAGCCCCGATTGAAACGAAGCCAAGTCCCAAATTCCTTCCTAATTTTGTCCAGGCTGAAAGCATAAGATACACTTTTTGAGCGAGGTCGATTTTGAAAACTCAATTTTTATTATATTGAAAAGATTTGATCCACATCGGTGAGGCTCAAGGAACCTTTTTCTGGAAGGTGGAAAGACATTCTCCACTTCCTCAATCGACCTCAGCCAGGCATCTTCTGATCTCTTGCTCGAAATCCCGATCTACCGTAAAGTTAAATCTTTCTGCCTTTAAAAGAAAAGGAAAAAGAGAGAGAGAGAAATTTGTCAGACTTTGGCTATGTTCGGTCAAAATATTTCGTTCTAAACATTCAGTGAGGAATCATTTTTAACCACCCCCACCCCGCAATCCTAGTTAACAACCGTTTTGGTTGTGATGACTTGTTGTCCATGCTATTTTTTTAAAAAAAATATTTTTTAAAAAGAGAGCTGATAAGAGCCTAAACTTCCTCCTGTATTTTTTGTGTGCTTTTTCAACTCTCTCAAGAGCTTAAAAAAAGTAGTTGGAAAAATCAAATCGGGCAAGATTTGAAACAAGCGCCCGCTTGGGGTTCGGCCTGAGAGGTCATCAGAGCGTCACAACCCTGATTTAGTTCAACACAGGCAAATTTTGCCTTGGTGTTGTATGTGAACTGAATGCCTGTGATGGAAACCTTTTGTCACTGCTGACAAAATTCCAAATCTGGAGTTTGGAAATGAGAAGCAACAGAAGACAAGGCTACGGTTAAGTCAACTTTTTCCAAAGCTTGGTTACAAACAAGGCTATTGCATTACAGTAAGTAATTTCCAATAAATTGGCCACCAGTAGGAGGTACAAAAGGGACGCGTGGCTCAGTGGGTTAGGACACTGAGCTTGTCGATCAGAAGGTCGGCAGTTTGGCGGGTCGAATCCCGAGTGCCGCGTAGCAGAGTGAGCGCCTGTTACTCGTCCCAGCTTCTGCCAACCTAGCAGTTCGAAAGCACGTAAAAATGCAAGTAGGAAAATAGGGACCACTACGGTGGGAAGGTAACAGCGTTCCGTGCGCCTTTGGCGTCTAGTCATGCCGGCCACATGACCACGGAGACGTCCTCGGACAAGCACTGGCTCTTCAGCTTTGAAATGGAGATGAGCACCGGCCCCTAGAGTCGGAAACGACTAGCACACATGTGCAGGGGAACCTTTACCTTTACCTTTAGGAGGTACCCTTTTTTTTTAAGGAGGAAACGGAAGCTCAGCGTCTCTCAACTTGATGTCTTCAAGGAATTACCCTAGCCTGGGGTGATAGGAGTTGCACCAGCACTTATGGAGAATTAACACATTGGTGGAAGCCGGTCAAAACAGCTGGAGGGACAAGAAGGAGAATTTACAGGACATGGCTGTAAATCCAGACATGGATCACATCAAAAAGCCTTCAAGTTCATCTCAACTCCTGAAGACTTCATGGACGTGGACACTGATTTGTGCTTGTGTTTTGTTTTGTTTTCCTGGGATGTTGAGACTCAGATTTCCTTGTCATCTATCCTTGCACTTATTAGAATATCTCCTCAGGGTTTGTTTTTTTAAAAAAAGTGTTCTTTATTTAATCAACCAAAATCTGATGCCACCCAGCTGGATTCGTGAACTCCGCAGGAAGCTATAAATAAGCAAAAATAGAAGTGAAAGCCCCAAAGAAGGCCTTGCAACTTATCGTGTTTTCTGGAGGGGTGTGTGAGTGTGAAAGCCAATCGAAATGAAAAAAAAGAAGACAAAAACAACAACGATCGGAGAACTGGTGATCCTACCTGATCAGACAGAGCCTTGTCGTATCTCATCAAGGTGGCGAAATGTTCGCAGTTTGCAGTAACGGGGTTGTATCTTGTGACTTTGTTTTCCATATGCAGAGCTCTTTTCACCACCCGAGCGGGATCCAAGGGAGGATATTTTTGATCGAATTTGTTCCACACGACACTTTTCAAAACTCCTAGGACATCTGTGATTTTTTCTCTGCGGACCCTATATAGAGATGTGTCAAAAGCTGAAAGAGAGAAGTTGAGATGCTGGGCTTCAGAAACGATTTTGTTGATTATGCCTATATCAGAGACCCAAGTGTACAGGCACTCCTTGACTTACACAGCCATTCATTTAGTTACTGTTGTGATTCTGTGTCAGCCTGTGATCCCGACAGCTGGGGAGCCATCAGAGTCGGAGGAAGACTTTGATGGGCTCCAAGGTTTACATTCCAGTCAGGAGCCTGGCCCTTCTGCTCGTGCTCAGGATGAGACACAGCTGGGGTGGGGAAGCTGGGTCAGACTCGGAGGAGGCACAGCTGGAGGACCTGAGAGACACCCGCAAACGAAGGCAGGCCAGGAGAGTAGGCCAGAGGGAGGCAATGGGGTGACTCCGGAGAAGGCATTGAGAAGCCACGCCTTTAGGACTGAATTACAAAAGGGGAAGGTGTGGGCGGTGCTGGTTGCTGAAGGCAACCTTTGCAAAGTACTTCATGGGATCGTGTTCTGTTGGTATTGCCGGTGAATAATTCTGTTTTGCATTGTGTTTCGTGTGGACAATTTCCTCCATTTGGGTTGTGTTTTGTTGCCTTTGTTTTGGGACCATTTGGCAGGTTTGTTACCAATATTAAAAGGGGTTTTATTTTCTTTTGAGTCTCCAGCCTACTTGTCAAAAGGGGATTTGTCCTTGTGCATTTAACAAGGACGTACATAAGCTGGGACAGAACAGTTACAATGGCATTGGAAAAAGTGAATGATGACCATTTTTCACACGAGCTTTGTGGCGTCCCCATGGTCATGTGATCAAAATTCAGACGTTTGGCAACTGACTCATACCTATGACCGTTGCAGTGTCCCAGGGTCACGTGATCCCCTTTTGCAACCTTCTGATCAGCAAAAATCAGTGGGGAAGCCAGATTCAGTTAACAACCATGTTACTAACTTAACAGCTGTGGTGTTTCACTTAACAACTGTGGCAAGAAAGGTCATAAGAATGGGGAAAACTCACATAGCAACTTTCTCAGCAACAGAGGTTTTGGGCTCAGTCGTTGTCGTGAGTCGAGGACTGCCTGTAATTCCAAACTAACTAGGAGCAGTTCTCCTCCTCCTCAGAGGTACTGCAGTTGTCATTCATCTTTTTTCTGACCAAAACTAGACAATTCTGCTCATGTAAACTTTTGTCAAGTGTCATGTATGGCACATACTGATGAGTACATTCTTTGTCTTATACTGAAAATTCAGCTTGGCAATATGGCATCCTCAGGTACACATCCCACAATATTTGTTTAAATAACAAGTCCCAAATGCACAAGATCATCCAATGTCACATAACTATCCTGGCCCAGCCTACGTGAGTCCTTGTTATGCTCACAAGGAGAAACCCCTCTTCCAAACAAGTAGGGTGGAGCCGCAGGAAAAAAACCCAACCCCTTTTATTATTCACAGAACTGAGTCAATGTCCAAGGTAAACAAACACAATCCACAGAAACTCGATCCTCAACATGAATGGTGGCCTTCAGCAACCAGCACTTCCCACACCTTCCCTTTTATAATTCAGCCATGGCGTGGCTTCCTAATGCCTTCTCCTTTGCCTTTGGAGCTGCCCCATTGCATTCCTCTGTCCTACTCGCTTCTCTTGCTGGTGTTTTCAGACATCCTGGATATCTCCCAGTTGTGCTTCATCACTGTCCACCTCAGGCTCCCAGCACAGCTGTGTCTCAGCCTGAGCACGAGTAGAGGGGCCAGGCTCCTCATCAGACTGTAAGTCTTGCTGCTCCTCAGAGCCTTCCTCTGACTCTGATGTCACTCCAGGCCCCTCCTCCTCCTCATCTAAGTCCTCAGAGTCAGCTGCCGGATCCACTGGCTGGCGAAGATTCACAACAATATAACATTGCCCTGTCCTCCTATGAAATCTCAAAAAATCCAGTCTGAGAAGGCTGGTCTCTCCTGAATTGTCCCAGTCTCAGGAGATTTCAGCATCTCTTGAGTATTTCAGGCGATTTCATATTTCTTTCCAACATGGGGAGGGACCTCCAGCCGTTGAAAGCATTGACTTTTTTTCAATCTACAAAATGGACGGTCTTACTGTTATGACCCAGGTCATTAAGTTAAGGCAGGCCTCTAGAGAGTCCTTTATTTCTCTTGACAAATGTTCCAGCCAATGGCCCTCCAACAACTGGTAAGTCTCCATCCCCATCCTACTGTTCTTTTCCAACCTACGACCGGCCCTGTTTGTGTGTCAGGGACAACCCCTTTTTCCTTTTTACAGTCAATAGGCTGGAAAAAGCCCAACCCAAATTTATTTACAGTTCAGACAAAAAAAGCAATAGAATATTTCCTTCAATAAATAAATCAAAATATCAAACAAGAGTTAAATAGAAGTAACAAGAACAGACCAGGACACTCTCAAAATGTCTTCAAACAGTTGCCTTCAGCAACCAGCCCCCCCACACCTTCCCCTTTTATTATCTGTCCCAAGGCATGGCTTCTCACTGCCTTCTCCTCCTCTCACTGAGTTGCCTCATTGATTTGCTCTGCTCTGCTCTGCTGGATTGCCTTCTGCTTCTAGTGTCTCTGAACAGATTCAGCTGTGATTCCTCTGAGTCCGACACCTCCTTCTCACACAGCTGAGCCTTATGAGGAACATGACTGGAGGGGCCAGGCTGAGAGTCCTGCAGTGCATCAGAGCCTCCCTCTGACACCAAAGGCTCTCCAAAACCCTCCTCCTCCTCAGATTCCTCAGACTCAGCTGCTGGGAGCACAGCCTGACATTGAATCACAATAGCTACCCCGAAGGCAGCCACCCTCAGTCCCCCGAACAAGTGCCTGTATATTACAAAGAACGTCCACAGAGTATGAGCACGCTCACAGGGCAAAATCCCAAGTCCAGGCCAGCCAGGTAAGTGAGTCCATGAGACAAACTGTAGTCTACAAGGCAAAGGCAGAAGGCAAAAGGCACGAGTGAAAGCCAGGAGAGTGTAATCTAAGAAAAACAATTGTTCCTGGCAAAGAGTAGCTCCCCCCCACAGTTCTCCTTAAGTTACTCCCCTCCAGATGTGCCTTGTGAGAAGGGGTGGGATGATCTCCTCCCGAATAGCCTTGCAGCCCTTCTCTGGGCTTGCCTACACTCCACTCTCCATCATTTTTTCTCAGCTAAACTATCTTAGATGTGATTTCTCAGGTGAGCCTGCCATAAAGCCGCCTAGGTAGCTTTCTTCTTGAGTTCCCAAGAGGAGAAAGGTAGGCCATTTCTATAGCAAATAGATCAGGGGTGTTAAACTGCCGGTCCCTGGGCCGGATGCGTCACGTCGAAACCGCGCCCACCCCATTGCCGGCAATGGGGAAAAAGTCATGACATGTCACGTGACGTTGCGGGTTTGACACCCCTGAAATAGATAATAAAATACTTTTTCTCTTACGTGAAATTGTCAAATGCACAACTTCTCCATTGTCTACGTAGATGCCCCAGTGCTGGTATGGCAAAACCATCTGGAATTGAATCATATCTCCAGGCGTTGGAATGTCTCCATTCTGGAAGACGTGTTCTACATCTTTTTTGATCCCGGTCTGTGTAGAAATACAGGGAAAAAGACTGAAATGGATTCCAATAAAGCAGTGGTGGCGAACCTATGCCACACATGCCATAGGCGGCACTCAGAGCCCTCTCTGTTGGCATGCACGCTGCCGCCTGCAGCAGGTCTATCAGTCCACCACTGCCACCCGGAGCAGGAGCCCTGCCCAGCAGAAAGGAGGTGAAGCGGCCAATTAGCAAGCTTGAGTAGAGCAGAGGCCACCAACCATTGTCAATTGGCGGACTGGAAGAAAAGGCAGGGGGAAGAATTTTACATGCATGCGTGTGCGCATGGGGCCATGAGCATGCACGTGCTGCAAATGGGGTGGGGCTAGTGCCTGCGTGATACTTAGTAGCCCTGCCTCATTCTTGCGTGGTGCAGCGCCTTGTATCTGCACCCCACAGCGCTGCAGCGGCCGCATTTGCGCCTTGCAGCATGGTGGCCCATTTTTGCGCCCCTGGTTTTTGCATGTCAGAGGTGGCACTCAGAGGTGACTCCCTGCCCCCCTCCTCCCCCGAGGGCACTACAATGCTGATGCGCCCCTGGCACTTTGCGATAAATAAGTGGGTTTTGGGTTGTGGTTTGGGCACTTGGTCTCTAAAAGGTTCGCCATCACTGCAATAAATTAGCAATAAAAGTTTCAATGGCAGGTCAAGTAACCTGATTCTAAGGATGTCTGCAAGAGATTGATTTGTCGTTCAAATTCCACATTGTGCTAAGATATAATTTTGGTCTCGAATTTGTGTAGACAGAGATGTTGTAGATTAATCCCCCTAAACCATTATTTCTCAACCTCAGCCCCTTTAAGATGGGTGGACTTCATCTCCCAGAATTCCCAGCTGGAATGATGGCTGACGGATTTGGGGAGTTGAAGTCTACCCATTCTAATGGTGCTCAGGTTGAGAAACAATGCTGTAAACCACGATTCCCCAGGACAAATTGATGTGGAAACGCAATCTGCGACATAGTTTGCATATCCTATTGGCTGGGCTTTAGGTATTGCACTAAGCCCTGATTCATTTTTTTTATTGAAGTTTTACAGTACATTTTATCTTTAACAATCCCCCCCTCCCCCCACCCCTACCTAACCCTCCCTATCCCTCCCCCCCATTCCCCCCTCCCCCCCCCCGACTTCCCAGAGCTAAGTACAAGGTATAAAAACAAAGAACAATCATAAACATCCATATGCTAACAACAATAAACTATTAATTCTATCGCACTCTAGCTCATATAAAATGACTACAAGCAATACTAATATTACATATAAAAAGAAAAAAAAGAAAAAAGAAAAGAAAACTTATTCAAATGCTAAATGAAACTTTTTAGTCCCATACTTGTTTTGGATATAATCAATCCACTTTTTCCACTCCATAATATAACGTTCTTGCGAATGATCTTTCAAGTAAGCCGAAATCTTTGCCATTTCCGCCAGGTCAGAAACCTTTAGAGTCCATTCTTCTACAGTCGGCAGTTCCTCCTTTTTCCAATATTGACCTATTAAGAGTCTTGCTGCTGTGATTAAGTTCAGCATCAACTTAATGTCCACAACAGTAGCATCTGTAATTATGCCCAATAAAAACAATTGCGGACAAAACTTTATCCTTTGCTTAAAGATCTTCTGCATATTCCACCAAATTTTTATCCAAAAAGCCTTAACCTTTTTGCAAGTCCACCATACATGAAAATATGTTGCATCTTCATCACCACACCTCCAACATTTAGGTTGATAATTCGGATACATACTTGCAAGCTTTTTAGGATCTAAATGCCATCTATAAAACATTTTATAAAAGTTCTCTCTTAGGTTTTGGGCTTGCATAAATTTTACGTTCCTCACCCAGATCTTTTGCCACGTGTCCATTGTAATAACTTCTTGAATATTCTGGGCCCATTTTATCATACAGTCTTTAACAAGTTCTGTTTCTGAGTCAATATCTATCAATGCAAGATAAATCCGTTTGATATGTGCTGGACCCTGGTTTCTAATTTGCTTTATCAAATTTTCATCAGTCATTGAGAAAACAATTTTCTGATCTTCTTTCCACCTGGCACGTAATTGAGTATATTGAAACCAAGTTTGGACGATCTTCTCATCTCGCAAGAGATTGTACGGCTTCAAACACCAGACGTTCCTTTCCAAGCTTAAGATCTCCTTATACGTAGTCACATCATGTTTGAAGCCAACATTTATGTTTTCTATTGCATGTTTCGGGATTGCCCACAACGGCATCTTGTAGTCTAACTTATGTCTATACTTCTTCCAAACTCTCAACAATGCCTGTCTTAAAATATGCACTTTAAACACATTATCTACCTTCTTATCATACAACAAATATGCATGCCAGCCAAATAACAAGTCGTGGCCCTCAAGATTTAATAATCTCCCTTGTGTCAAATTAATCCAGTCACTTATTCCTGACAACGCAGCAGCTTCATAATATAATTTAAGATTAGGCATTTTAAGACCTCCTCTTTCACGAGTATCCTGCATAATCTTAAGTTTAACTCGTGGCCTTTTCCCTGCCCACACAAATTTATTGATACCCCGTTGCCATTCTTCCAAATTAGAGTCTTTTTTAAGGACCGGTATCATTTGGAATAAAAATAAAAATTTAGGCAGGACATTCATTTTCAGTGCTGCAATTCTTCCCAGCAAAGACAATTACAGTTTTTCCCAGCTCTCCAATTCTTTTTGAATTTTTCCCCATAACTTTTCATAATTATTTTTATATAACTTTGCATTGGAGGGTGACAAATACACCCCCAAATATTTAACCCTTTTAACAATCTCAAATCCAGTTAATCCTTCTAAAAGGGCCTTTTGCAATGCTGTCATATTTTTGGCTAAAATTTTTGTTTTTTGCACATTAACCTTAAATCCAGAAACCTTCCCATATTGCATTATTATCTCCATCAGGTCCACAACAGAGTTTTCTGGCTGGGTCACCGTAACAACCAGATCGTCTGCAAACGCCCTCAATCTATAATCCTGATCTCTAATTTGAATACCCTTAATTTTTTCCGAGTTCCGTATTTTTATCAATAATATCTCCAATGTTAAAACAAATAATAAAGGTGATAACGGACACCCTTGTCTTGTGCCCTTCTCAATATTGCATACTTCAGTCAGGCTATTGTTAACTATTATTCGGGCAGTTTGTTTTTGATATAATGCCCTAATTGGTTGTAAAAATTTACCCCCAAAATTCATTTTATCTAAAACTTCCATCAGAAATTGCCAATCCAATTGATCAAAAGCTTTTTCAGCATCTAAAAAAATTAGCGCCACAGGGATCTGGTTGTTCCTTTCCAAAAACTCCACCACATCAACTATATGCCTCACATTATTTTTCATTTGTCTACCACTAATAAACCCAGTTTGATCCCCATGAATCATCTGTTGCAAAACCCTCATCAATCTGTTAGCTAACACCTTAGCAAATATCTTGTAGTCTGTATTTAAAAGTGATATTGGTCTGTAGTTTTTTACTTGAGTAGCATCCTGATCTTCCTTCGGAATCAAAGAAATAAAAGCAGTTCTGCAAGACGGAGGCACCCTTCCCCCCCTCTGAATTGTCTGAAACAATTCCCTTAATGGCTTTATCAGCTCCAATTGTAAATTTTTGTAGTAGACCGCAGTCAGTCCATCCGTACCTGGCGCTTTGTCCACCTTCAATTCCTTAATTGCTAAAAGAATTTCTTCTTCTGTTATCAATTGATTAATCTCCTCCTTTTGTTCTTGTGTAAGAACCGGGATGCTAGCATTCTTCAAATATACATCAATATCTGTTTCATTAATCTTCTCCTTAACATATAATTTGGAATAAAAATCCACAAAGGCTTCCTTGATAAGATCCTGTTGAAACACAACCTTTCCTTTGTAATCAGGGGCCTCTTATTAAATTTATATCTTAGGCCGGGCAGGAACAGGGGCCTAAGATATAAATTTAATAAGAGGCCCCTGATTACTTTTTTAGCCAAATTTTTTGTAGGGTTAGGGAGGGGGGAGGGTTGTGGTTGGTTGGAGATGGGGGGTAATCCGCCAACTGTTGTTCAGGCCAGGCCCAGGACAGATCGCGTTGAGGGGGAGCCGGGGTCGGTCATCTCCGGAGCTCTGGAGCGGGTCGTGGGATTGCCAATTCCCACGACGATAGGGAATGGCAGCAGGTGTAAGATCAGAGGGCCATATCGACCTCCGGGAGGGCCTCTCCGCTATTTACAAGCGGTGAGGCGCTCCGACCCTCTGTCTTCGACCCGAGGTTCTGGGAGCGGGGATGTGCAGCCACCTGAGCTCCGGCTGGTGTACCTGAATGCCAGGTCCGTTGCTAACAAGGCTCCTCTCGTCCGGGATCTGGTCGAGGGTGAGCATGCGGACCTGGCCTGCATCACGGAAACCTGGTTGGGCCCAGAGGGTGGTATCCCCCTGGTTGATCTTTGCCCACCAGGCTTCCGGGTGCTACACCGGCCTCGGACTCAGGGTAGGGGTGGGGGAGTGGCTGTGGTTATGAGGGAGACCTTATGTCCGCAGGAGGCCACCGTTCCTCAGATAGTCGGGTGTGAATCTCTCTTATTGAGGTTTGGTCCTAGGGCGCAGTTGGGCTTGCTGCTGGTGTACCTTTTGCCTAGTCGCGCAGCAGCAGCCCTGCCTGAGCTTCTCGATATCCTCTCAGGGCTGGTGATTGAGTTTCCCAAACTTATGGTTTTGGGAGACTTCAATCTACCATCCCTGGGAGGAGCATCTGAGTTAGCTCGGGAGTTCATGGCTTCCATGACGGCCATGGACCTGACGCAGGTAATTCATGGACCGACTCATGAGGGAGGCCACACCCTTGACTTGGTTTTCTTATCTGGTCGGTGGTTAGATGATCTTGGTGGGGGCTCCCCAATTGTTATGCCCCTGTCATGGACCGATCATCATCTCCTGCGGCTGGTCTTCCGTTTTGCCACTCCCCACCGTGGGGTTGTTGAGCCAACTAGATGGTTCCGCCCCAGGCACTTAATGGACCCTGAGAGGTTCCAGGCAGCACTGGGGTCCCCACCTGCCTCCTCAGCTCACAGCTCGGCAGATGCCTTAGTGGAAGCCTGGGAAAGGACAGCCACGGAGGCACTTGACCGAGTTGCACCCTTGCGGCCCCTGACCCGGCGCAGATCCCAATGGGCTCCATGGTTCTCCGCGGAGCTCCGGGAGATGAAGCGTCGGAGACGGGGCCAAGAGAGCGTTTGGAGGTCCAGCCGATCTGAATCCGACCGATTGCGACTAAGAACCCATATTAGGTCTTATCTCGCAGCGATGAGGGTGGCGAGGTCTAACTACTTCGCTGCCCTCATCGCGTCCGCAGATAATCGCCTGGCTGCCCTGTTTAGGGTGACCCGCTCCCTCCTTAATCAGGAGGTGAGTGAGGAACCCTTGCAGGGACGTGCCGAGGAATTTAGTCAACATCTGTCGGACAAAATCGCTCGGATTCGGACCGGTTTGGACTCCGACTGGGCAGTATCGGACGATCAGGACACGAGTGGTCTTGTCAATGTCACCTGGGAGGAGTTCGATCCTGTAACTCCGGAGGAAGTGGACAGGATCATGGGGAAGCTGAGCTCCACCACATGTTTATTGGACCCGTGCCCTTCCTGGCTGGTTTATGCAGCCCGGGAGGGGACACGAGGCTGGTTCCAGGTGGTTATATCTGCCTCTCTGAGTGAGGGTAGTTTTCCCGCCACCTTGAAAGAGGCGGTGGTAAGACCTCTCCTCAAGAAGCCTGCCTTGGACCCGGCTGTTTTGAATAACTTTCGTCCGGTCTCCAACCTTCGCTTTCTTGCGAAGGTTGTTGAGAGTGTGGTGGCGCATCAGCTCCCTCTGGTCCTGGATGAAGCGGATTATCTAGACCCGTACCAATCGGGCTTCAGGCCCGGGTACAGCACGGAGACGGCATTGGTCGCGCTGGTGAATGATCTCTGGAGGGCTCGGGACAGGGGATATTCCTCTGTCCTAGTCCTATTAGACCTCTCAGCGGCTTTCGATACCATCGACCATGGTATCCTGCTGCGGCGTCTCAGGGGATTGGGAGTGGGAGGCACGGTTCTTCAGTGGTTCTCCTCCTATCTCCTGGGACGCTCGCAGTCGGTGTTGGCAGGGGGGCAGAGGTCGACCGCGAGGCCTCTCGTTTGTGGAGTCCCTCAGGGGTCGGTCCTCTCGCCTCTCCTGTTCAACATCTACATGAAACCGCTGGGTGAGATCATTCGTGGTTTTGGAGTTGGGTATCATCAGTATGCCGATGATACCCAACTTTTCATTTCGACCCCAAACCACCCCAGTGATGCCCTCGACGTGATGTCCCGGTGCCTGGAGGCGGTCCGGGTCTGGATGGGGAGGAACAGGCTTCGACTCAACCCTGACAAGACTGAGTGGCTGTGCGTACCGGCATCTCGGGATATTCAGGATATCCCACCCCTCATTATGGGGGGTGAGTCATTACCTCCTGTAGATAGGGCTCGCAACTTGGGAGTCCTCCTAGATTCACAACTCTCCTTAGAAGACCATATTGTAGCTGTGACTAGGGGGGCCTTCACCCAGGTTCGCCTGGTGCGCCAGTTGCGGCCCTATCTAGACCGGGATGCCTTACGTACGGTCACTCATGCGCTCGTGACCTCTCGTCTTGATTACTGCAACGCTCTCTACATGGGGCTACCCTTGAAGACCACTCGGAGGCTCCAACTGGTACAGAATGCAGCCGCGAGAGTTGTACTGGGAGTTTCCCGATACTCCCATGTCACACCTTTGCTCCGCGAGCTGCATTGGTTACCAGTTGTCTTCCGGGTGAGGTTCAAGGTGTTGGTAATGACCTACAAAGCCCTTCATGGCATGGGTCCGGAATACCTTGGGGAGCACCTGCAGCCGGCGTCAACTTCCCTCCGCCCAGTACGCTCCCACAGAGAGGGCCTCCTCAGGGTGCCACCGGTCAAAGAATGCCGACTGGTGGCCCCCAGGGGGAGGGCGTTCTCTGTGGGTGCACCGGATTTATGGAACCATCTTCCGGTTGAGCTCCGGATGGCGCCCAATCTCCGCTCCTTCCGGCGCAATCTTAAAACCCATTTTTTTAAACAAGCTGGCCTGGCCTGATAGGATGGGGTGGGATTTTTAATTAATGAATTTTAATCTTAAATTTGTATTAATTTTATGGGCATTGTTTAATTATGTTTTAATAATCTTAATTTTTGTATCTAGTTTTTTATGTATTGCCCTGTTCACCGCCCTGAGTCCCTAGGGAGAAGGGCGGTATATAAATTAAATTAATAAATAAATAAATAATAAATTTTATCTATATTAGAAGCCCTTTGTTTTTTCCTTAACCTGTAGGCTAACCACCTACCTGGTTTATTGGCATTGCAAAAAGTATTATGCCTAGCAAACCGTAGGTTAGTTGCCACCTGATCAGCCATCAACTTATCAAATTGTCCTCTTAGCAGGTTAATGACCTCCTTAATCTTCGCATCCAATGGATTCAAAATTAGGGCCTTTTCTTTTTCCCTGATTTCATTCTCCAGTTCTTTCCTTCTAACTTCCAAATTACGTCTGTATTTATTATTCATATATATTAACACCCCTCTCATATAGGCTTTGCTAGCATCCCAAACCATGTCCATAGAGGTATCCTTGTTCATATTAATTTCAAAAAAATCCTTCATCTGCTTTTTACATTCCTCCACATTTCTCTGATTTCTAAACAAATTCTCATTTAAGCGCCAGGAGCGCCTATCTCTATTGTCCTTGTTGATCTCTAACCAGACTGGACTATGGTCAGATATAGTTCTTGCACAAATCTTTATCTTCTTAGTCCTAGAAAAAAAATCATTAGTCAGTAATATAAAAAGCAGAAGCAATAAATTGCGTGCCCAGCCTTGAGTTCAACAAATACTTTTGGTCCATAACCCTAATATGCATTTCTTGCAAACAGATAACATCAGTCTTAAATTGTTTTAAATATTGAAAAACTTTCTTTCTCTTCTGTGGTGAATTTAATCCATTAACATTCCAGGTTAGGAACTTAGTCGCCATTCTTGGCCTCCCGAAGCTTCTGGAGCACGTCTGCCAGGACCCCTTTAACTTCCTTAGGCCACGCCCCTCCCACAGCTTCACTGTAAGTACGCTTTGGAGGTTCCAAGTTCCATAACTTTCTGCTGATCTTGCTCTTGCTCTTGTCTCACTCGTCTTAAGGCGGCACGCGTTATCCTCTGCTCTCCAACAGCTGCCGATAAAACTGTAATTTGATCCCCTCCAGCACTGTTCTCCTCTATCTGTATTCCTTCAGCATCTTGAGGCTTTCCCTCGCCATTTCCCTTTACAGATTCCAGAAGTGGTAGAGGGGTTGCTTTTAAAACTTTACTGTAAAAATCACGTCCCTGAGTCACTGTAACCAGATGATGTCTTTTACCTTCGTGCATCACCACCATGCCCACTGGAATCTCCCATCTAAACTTGATGTCACATTTCTTAAGTTCCTGTGCTAGAAAGGCAAAATCTTTCCTTCTCCTTAAAATCTTTGGAGGAATCTCTTTTAAGACCAAAACTTCTTGCTCAGCAACCACAAACTTAGTATCATAAGCAACTTGAATAACTTCATCCCTAATTGCTCTCTTTGTAAAGTAAACCACCACATCTCTAGGTAGCTTCCTCTGCCTTGCAATCCATGAGTTCACACGAAAGATTTTATCTATACTTCCCTCAATTTCAGCTGCTGACTGACCCAGTACCACTTCCAAAGCCTCGGAGACCAGCTGCTTTAAATCTTCTTTAGGATTCTCTTTTAAGCCCCTGATTCTGATAGCAAACTCCATCTGATGGTACTGGACGAGGCTCAAGTCTCCATCCATTTTATCCCTTATATTTTCATTCTCTAGTACTTTTGCTTCTAATATAGAATTCTTTTGACTAAGATCCTCCACTTTTTCATCCAAGCGTTGCACACATACAGCCACACTTTCAATTGTAGACAAGATGTCTGCCCTCATTGCTCTAAACTTCTCTTCCATCTTCTCCTCCAGTTTCTCCTCCAGCTTTTCCATCATATCTGACATTAATTGTGAATGCTTTTCGAAGGCATCCTGTAAATCCTTAAGCGTCAATGCCGGAGCAGGTGCAGGAGAAAGCAAAGCTTGCAACGAAGTCTGTTGCACCGGGGAAGCCCCCGCACTCCGAAGAACTTTGGAGGCTTTCGTCGCCATCTTCCCCCACTTTCACTTGCTGCGCACTTTCACTTTAAAGCCATAAAATCCATTGAGCTAGAGAGTAAAGATAAAAGTCCACTTCACCTTGACCTCCTGTACCGCTCTGCCTGCGTCTTCATACTCAAGAGTCTTTCCTTCTGGCAGGGGTGGTTGCTAACGCTTGGCTCTGCTCCAAAAATCACGGAGCAGAGACGCTGCGCAGCCCAGAGCAAACCCAGGCTTCGGGGGGGCTCGATCCTTCAGCCGCCCAAACTTAAAGCTCAGGCGGCCCCGGAGAGCTCAACCCCTACCTGGGGCCTCACCCCCTCCTCTTCTCCCAGGGAGGGGGCTTCCAAATCACCAAAACAGCTGATCGGCGCTGTTTTCAGTGATTCAACAAAGCTGCGGAGCGGACAGCCCGGAGATGGCTGTCTTCAGCGTCCAGCCCTGATTCATTTTAACCTTAAATAAGCTTCAATTAGCACAGTTCACGAGACACTTAAGTCACAAATCACGGTATGAAAAGCAAAGGGCCAAACCATCACATTGTACTAAAATAAATCAACTGTTGGCTTAGAATAATGTGTTGCCTAGGTTTTTAAGGACGCTGAGCTCGTCAATCAGAAGGTCAGCAGTTTGGCGGGTCAAATCCTGAGTGCCACGTAACAGAGTGAGCACCTGTTACTCGTCCCAGCTTCTGCCAACCTAGCAGTTCGAAAGCATGTAAAAATGCAAGTAGAAAAATAGGGACCACTATGGTGGGAAGGTAATAGCGTTCCGTGCGCCTTTGGCGTCTAGTCATGCCGGCCACATGACCACGGAGACGTCCTCGGACAAACGCTGGCTCTTCGGCTTTGAAACAGAAGCGACTAGCACACACGTGCAGGGGAACCTTTACCTTTACCTATGGTTGGTTGGCTTGAATTTAGCATGAATCCTGATTAAAGTGATCCATAAATTTACTGCATGGGTTCAGATTGTTAGGCAAACTAAAGGTTTCATATTCAAGATTCTATTTATTAATGCTAAGACTTTATTCATCTTTGAAGAAGAATCACTGTTGTTTTGCATTCCTTCATCAAATTTAACTGTCACATTGTGGTTCTCCCCATAGATGAATTCTATGAATTCTATGAACAACCCGCCCATCCCAAATCTTGAATGCAGCAACTGGGGGAACTGATTAAATGCATGGGAAGCAATCATAAATTCTAAAATACATGCAATTGGTTTAATATTAATTCCTTTTAGAGTTGTTCAGCAGATAGCAGCAACACCCAGACTAACCTCTGCTTGATCATAGTAGCGCACGGATGGGAGACCATCAGGAAAAGCCCCAAACTGTAAACTAGAATGAAACATCCAAAAAAAGGACCCTAGAAAAAGGTACTTTACAAATCTCTTCCATAAGTACAACCCCAAAAAAACCCTATGTGGAAAACTCCCCAAATCACTTGGAGCTGAGTTTACCCTATAGGAGAATTTACCTTTTCTTCTTTTTGGGATGTGAATTAAATCGGATCATTATTTTTTTTTAACCTCTGGGTTACAGTAATGGGATCTCAGAAAAACTGATATCTCTCTCGTACGAAGATCTCACTCACCACCACGTTCCAAAAGAATTCCATCTCCGGATTATTAAAGAAATTTCTTCTTCACAATTTTCTGGGCTTCTAAATTTCTGCCAGGAATTTCCGGTATTCTGTCTTGTTCCACTGCACAAAGAAAACAACAGGCAGACTCTTTAGTTGCTTTTATAACCATTTTTACAACAACAATCACACAGAGCAAAGATCCACCCAGAGCTCTGGAGAAAATCGTAAATATTGGGGATATTTATGAACCCACAGTTCATTGCCTTTGTGGACTCTTGGGTTCTGGCATGCACAGCTAGCCTGCCTCAAGGTTTTGTTGCAGAATTAAGAGACTCATACCTCGGAATCAAAAGAAGTTTGGTTTATTTTGCGCGCAAAAGGTTCAGATTAGAAAGCAAAGGCAATGTCTGAACAACTTTCCAGCAAACAAGCAGGTACATTTATAGTTTTCAAAAGTCACAGAACACGGAAATGTAAATTATTAACTCTGATTGGTTACATGGATTCTTTTTTTTATTGAAAAGTTTTACAGTACATTTTATCTTTAACAATCCCCCCTCCCCCCACCCTACCTAACCCTCCCTATCCCTCCCCCCATTCCCCCTCCCCCCCCACTTCCCAGAGCTAAGTACAAGGTATAAAAACAAAGAACAATCATAAACATCCATATGCTAACAACAATAAACTATTAATTCTATCGCCCTCTAGCTCATATGAAATGACTACAAGCAATACTAATATTACATATAAAAAGAAAAAAAAGAAAAAAGAAAAGAAAACTTATTCAAATGCTAAATGAAACTTTTTAGTCCCATACTTGTTTTGGATATAATCAATCCACTTTTTCCACTCCATAATATAACGTTCTTGCGAATGATCTTTCAAGTAAGCCGAAATCTTTGCCATTTCCGCCAGGTCAGAAACCTTTAGAGTCCATTCTTCTACAGTCGGCAGTTCCTCCTTTTTCCAATATTGACCTATTAAGAGTCTTGCTGCTGTGATTAAGTTCAGCATCAACTTAATGTCCACAACAGTAGCATCTGTAATTATGCCCAATAAAAACAATTGCGGACAAAACTTTATCCTTTGCTTAAAGATCTTCTGCATATTCCACCAAATTTTTATCCAAAAAGCCTTAACCTTTTTGCAAGTCCACCATACATGAAAATATGTTGCATCTTCATCACCACACCTCCAACATTTAGGTTGATAATTCGGATACATACTTGCAAGCTTTTTAGGATCTAAATGCCATCTATAAAACATTTTATAAAAGTTCTCTCTTAGGTTTTGGGCTTGCATAAATTTTACGTTCCTCACCCAGATCTTTTGCCACGTGTCCATTGTAATAACTTCTTGAATATTCTGGGCCCATTTTATCATACAGTCTTTAACAAGTTCTGTTTCTGAGTCAATATCTATCAATGCAAGATAAATCCGTTTGATATGTGCTGGACCCTGGTTTCTAATTTGCTTTATCAAATTTTCATCAGTCATTGAGAAAACAATTTTCTGATCTTCTTTCCACCTGGCACGTAGTTGACCATATTGAAACCAAGTTTGAACGATCTTCTCATCTCGCAAGAGATTGTACGGCTTCAAACACCAGACGTTCCTCTCCAAGCTTAAGATCTCCTTATACGTAGTCACATCATGTTTGAAGCCAACATTTATGTTTTCTATTGCATGTTTCGGGATTGCCCACAACGGCATCTTGTAGTCTAACTTATGTCTATACTTCTTCCAAACTCTCAACAATGCCTGTCTTAAAATATGCACTTTAAACACATTATCTACCTTCTTATCATACAACAAATATGCATGCCAGCCAAATAACAAGTCGTGGCCCTCAAGATTTAATAATCTCCCTTGTGTCAAATTAATCCAGTCACTTATTCCTGACAACGCAGCAGCTTCATAATATAATTTAAGATTAGGCATTTTAAGACCACCTCTTTCACGAGTATCCTGCATAATCTTAAGTTTAACTCGTGGCCTTTTCCCTGCCCACACAAATTTATTGATACCCCATTGCCATTCTTCCAAATTAGAGTCTTTTTTAAGGACCGGTATCATTTGGAATAAAAATAAAAATTTAGGCAGGACATTCATTTTCAGTGCTGCAATTCTTCCCAGCAAAGACAATTACAGTTTTTCCCAGCTCTCCAATTCTTTTTGAATTTTTCCCCATAACTTTTCATAATTATTTTTATATAACTTTGCATTGGAGGGTGACAAATACACCCCCAAATATTTAACCCTTTTAACAATCTCAAATCCAGTTAATCCTTCTAAAAGGGCCTTTTGCGGTACTGTCATATTTTTGGCCAAAATTTTTGTTTTTTGTATATTAACCTTAAATCCAGAAACCTTCCCATATTGCATTGTTATCTGCGGGTTTTTCGCACCCGGTGGGCTCCTCATGAACTTGCCAATAAATGAGGACACATCTCTCTGAGCGTTCTCGGGATGAGGGCCAAGACCGAAGTCCCAAGCTCTCTTTTATTGAGATACCAGCAACGCATCAGCAACAAGCAATCAGCAACAAGCAATTATCTAAATGTTTACATTTCAGCTATCCATCAAGCAGTTATCTTAAGGTTACAAATGGTTACATTTCAGCTATGCATCAAGCAATTATCTTAAGGTTATAAATCAGCTACATTTCTGTATGGAATGTCTTTGTTCCTGTAACTATCTTGTATGTGTTACTTTCTTGTACGTGTTCCAATGGGTGTCTGTCTGCACGTAGCAAGGTCATCTGATTTCTGGTAAGCTGCAACTTATGAACAGAAACGAAACTTGTCTCTGCCCTGAGCCAGACCTGCGCCATTTTATGTGAGCCTAAGGTGGAAATATCACAGGTTTCCTACATCTCCTCCTTTTTTGTTTTTTGACCCAAAGGGCTCAGGAGGACAGAGATGTGGTGCATTCCATTGCTAAGCATAAGGCTTTCTTTTGGTCCTCCTCGCCATCTGTGTCTAATACGAAGGAGGCCTTTTCAATGGCGCGGTCCGTAGTATTTGACTCAAGGTCTTCTTGAGGCAATAACTGATATTTTCTTTCCCACAAGGCATTTACATGCTTGATGGCACGTTGCTCTGCTATTAATGAAATGCTATTGGATATAGTTCTAACAAAAATAGGTAAAACACAAGGCAAAATAATACATCCTAAAGCAATCATACTAATTAAAGCTACAATAGCCTGCAAACCAGGTAATTTGGGAAACCAGGAGCCAAATAATTCCTGAAAGTTAAAACCATTCCATGTTTGAACAGGAACATGAGCTACTTTAATCATTTTATCTGTGATCTCCTGAATCACTTTCCCACTGTCATCAATTTCAATACAACAATTTGTAAGATTAAATTTTCCACATACCCCCCCTTCTTTAGCTAAGAGATAGTCCAGGGCCAATCGATTTTGCATAATATAAGTTCTTGATTTAGCACTTTCTTTTGCTAAATGGGTCATGGCTGAAACTGTTTCATGAGGACCCAGATTGTTGGGGGCAATAAGCTGACTTTGTAATAATGCCGCTTGGGGTGTGTGTGAAAGCCCTAATAAGCAGGCATATACATAGAATGAAGGCTACTGCTAAGCTTGTAAGCCGCCCTGAGTCTTCGGAGAAGGGCGGGATATAAATGGAATTAAAATAAATTAATAAAATTAGTGACAATTTCTACAACTGCTTGCAGCCGAATCAGACGATTGAGTAAGTAAATTGGGGTCCTATAGCCATAGGTCCCATCTTCTGCCCAAGTTGCAGGTCCATAAAAATGGATTATACGGTTGGGGGGCCATTCATTGTCTTTCCAAACACCCCGATGAATGTTTTTTTGTGTCTCGTTCACTACGGATGTTACCAATTTCTTCATAAACTGGAACACCCAACACTTGTCGCTGTTGGAGGGGCAAAAGGAAAAAGCTAGGCCTGATGGCTCCTAGAACACAAGAACCATACCAGTCCTTGGGAAGAAAATTATAAGCAAAACGTCCACAAATCCAATATAGGCCGGTAGGAGCTTTCCATTGCAAGGTGTTGTTTTCTGGATCTAACAGGAAGGCCATGTTTGTCATTTGTGCCAATGCGTTGTTGGGCTGTGAGTCCGAAGAACCTGACCACCAAGTATTGTTCTCCCAAGTCCCTTTGCATCTTAATGAGCCCACGTTACTATGGCGAAAATCAGTCTTTTTACGTTGGTAACAAATGTTGCCTACCAATTTGGTAGTTATAGCCCAAATTTCTTGTCCTTTCTGATTAAAGGTGTAATTGGCCTGATTTTCTAACATCTGAGTGTAATTGAGTTCATGGGCTTCCCATGGCCATTGTTCTCCCATATTAGTGCCCCCACACACAAAACAATTTTGTACCGTGAGCTCCTTTGCAATAGTTTCTACCAAGGCCAAAAACATGTTGTGAGCTCTAGGGGGAAGTACCAACCCCTCCATTTGTTGGCTTTCTTGATAATAAGAATGAAAAAGTGACTGACTAAGGGGATCTAAATTGTGCTGAATAATCTGGATTGTTAAGGTTACACTGGGGTCTGAGCCTGTTCCGTCGATACCCAGCCCATATTGATTGTTGACCCCTTTCCAGGAATGCGATCCCAACCAATTTTGTGGGACCAGGAATGTCAAATTTATTAAGTTGCAATTATGCTGGTGGCAGGAGGAGTTTGCTGGCAACCTGGTAATATAAAGTGTCTTATGCTGATTATACCTGGGTATGGTATCTGGATGGACAGTCATTCCTCGGGACTGAAAATCCACACATTTCCAGTCCCCACAATAGGTGCCTCTGCCGCAAGAGTCACGGTAGTCGGATCGTCGGGCGCATATATACTTTTCATTGTTGGAGTAAGTTCGCCGCCATTCTAAGGATCCGCATGTACTGGCCCCTTCGTCCATGGCTCTGCATGCATCAAAGATGACAGATTGAGAAGCCTCTTTGTTATAAAAATCATGACTAACCAGGAGAGCTGACCCTGCTTCAATTTTAATTGTGTATCGATGAGTGGGTCCCTTTGGATTGAAACATTGAATCTTACCAGCATCAGTACAGATGGAGTATGATGTACCATTATAGGTGCATTGATGTGAAAGTTTGGTTTTGCAAGATAGGTGAGTGTGAAAAATCAATGTTCTAGTTATGAGGGTGCCTTGTTTGGTGGTTACCATGCAAAGTTCACATTGTCCTTCAGTCTGAAGCACCGTGGTCGTATGAGTTGGTAATGTTAATGAAAAACCGATAAGAGTCACAAACCATATTGTCGTCTTTAGCGGGGTCCGTAGTTGTTTTTGTGGAGGCATGATATGGGCGAACATGACGACCGGGGATCCACAGCACTTTGTCTGGCAGTTGAATAGCTGCGTAGCCTCTGCCCCAGGTGATAACGTCTGCGGGGCCTTGCCAAGTCAGGTCTGGAAGTTGTCGGTACCAAACCTGTGGCTTAGGGAGATCTGAAGAAGAAGAAGAAGAAGAAAAATGCCGCTCTGCAGCTGTGGTTAAGGGATGGCCAGTCAAGTTTGAAAAGTTCAGAGTGTAGACTCGGGAGGCAAAGGTTAAGAGTTTCTTGCACTGCTGGGAGGTTGGGGTTTCGTTTTCCCCGTTCTGATTTTTATAGCGATCTAAAGCATGTTTCAAGGTTTGGTTAGCTCTTTCCACCAAGGCTTGGCCTTGGCTATTATATGGAATTCCAAATTTGTGTGTTATTTGCCAATGATGACAAAATTCTGCCATGGCTTGACTGCTATAAGCAGGGCCATTATCTGTTTTGAGTTCTTTTGGACATCCCAGCACTGCAAAGGTCCGAATACAATGATTAATGACATGTTTGGTGGCTTCTCCCCTTTGGGGGGTGGCCATGATGAATCCTGAAAAGGTATCAATTGAAACATGCAAATACTTCCATGGGGCAAATGGTGCATATTGTGTGACATCCATTTGCCAAATTTGGCAAGGCTCCAATCCCCTTGGATTGACACCCATAGGGATTGCAGTGGCTTGTTTGCTGCAGGTTGGACACTGTTGGCGAATTGCAATTGCCTCTGCAGCGGTGATGCCAAACTGCTTCTGCAAAGCTTTGGAATTTTGATGAAAATATGAATGACTTTCCCAGGGGGTGAGGGGTTGCAAGGAGCAGGCTGAAGGTCCGGGGGCAGCCTGATCTGCAAAATTGTTTCCCTCTTGCAAAAAACCTGGAAAAGGCTGATGACTACGAATGTGAGCAACAAAAACAGGATGTTGGCGTTCAAAAAGCAAATTTTGCAAGGTTAAAAAAAGTTGTAACAAATCTGGTTGAATGGATGGGGATAAATAAGATCTATAAATCACTTGAATTGTGTGATAAACATAAAAGCTATCCACAATAAGATTCAAAGGTTGAAATGAAAAAAGTTTGACAGGCCAAAATTGAAGCAGCCAGTTCAGCTTTTTGAGCTGACCGCTGGGGTGTTGTTTGCTTGGTTATCCATTGACCATTTTCCAACCAGGCACAGGTGCCACACTCCTTGCTACCATCTGCAAAAACTGTAACAGCAGAATGTAGGGGGTGAGGAGACAAGGGTGACAACCAGTCAATGGGTACAGTGCGAACAATTTGCAAACGATAATCGGGTGGTGGGTGGCAAGAAACCTTGCCATGCCAATCAGCTAAGGAAAATTGCAATTCACTTGAGGTTTGAAAAAATGATTCCCAAATTTGCAAAGACATAGGCACAAAAAGAGTGTCTATCTCCAGCCCAATCAAGGCTTTCGTTCGGTGACGGATTTTAAAAATCAATTGAGCCAATTGTGCTTCTCTGGTTAAAACAGAAACTTTGGGCGTATGGGATAAATGAATCCACTCCAAAATTTTCAATTGGTTAGCACGTTGAACAATAGCAGCAGTAAATAGTCCAGGCGTGTTTAAAATAGCAGCAAAAGGAACATCCGACTCCCATCATGCAACATCCACCTCTCACTTTCTTCTACTTCCCATGTTTCTCCCTTTCCATATTTCTATAGTACATTCTTGTTCCTTCAGCATTCTAAGGCTTGTGTTAAGTCATACAATTCATGCATGCAATTCACAAATCTGTGCAAACCAACTTAAAAACCACTTTTCTGTTTCTCCCTTCTATTATCCATTCATTCACTGCCCTTCTGCCACTCTGGCCTAACTTCTGTCTTTTCTGCTTCCACAGCTTCTATCAACTTTTGCATGAGCCAACTGTTTCTCTTAGCTATTAATCAGTCCTCTACATTTCTCTTCTCCAAAAATATTGAAGATTCCATAATCATATTTGGAGTCAGTGTATATGTTCCCCTTTTCCTTTATTAACAATCTCAGAGCCTGTTGTAAGGCATAAAATCCACAGGGTTAGTGCTGATTAAGGGAGGGAAATTCTCCCAGATATCACCTTCCATCAATGTGTCCTGCACACAGACACAAAAACATCAAAAACAAAAAAACAAAAACAAAAAACAACTCCACAAAAAGATTAAAGTAATTTCTTTTGGGTGATGTTTAACTAAAACTCAAAGATTTCCAAAAACTTGTCCAACAATTACTGTATCCTCTTTCCAAAAAAAAATTACAAGCTGAAACTGCAAGAGTGGGCATTACATTTCACACCCACCCCCCCTTCCTCAGACCAGAATTCTAAGAAGAAAAAAAAATGGTTAAAATGACCAGCCCCCCCCTTCTCTCTCTCTCTCTCTCTCTCCGGGGGGGGGGGCGGGAAGAGAAAGAGACAGGAGTAAAAGAAATTTTACAAAAATCTCACCACTAAAATTTTTTGCTGTCCTTCACATGCATTTTCCATAAATTCTCACGCACATTGTCCATGAAACTTGTCTCATTGTTTTTTTTGTTTTTTCATATACTTTTACAACAATAAAATCTGCAATTTACTATTCCTTTCACACCAGGGACTGGTGGGGGTGAGTGATGTTTGAAGACTAACATACACATTTACATATCAGCAAATTAACTCATTCACTTCCATTCTGACTGCTTGCATAAACAATTTCACATACAAAAATTTCATTTCATACTTTCTCCAGACAAACCATACATTGTTAAATAAGGCCTTTTTGTTTGGTGTTATCAGAGAGGATTTTGACCCTCTTCCAAGTCTTGGAAATAACACAGAACAACACAGACAGACATATATACACAGATACTATTAAAACAACATTTATTTAGACATATGGCTTGTCCTACAAGAGGTGAGAAAAATCATGAGGTGATTCCAACCGAACATGGTTTCTATAGGGCCCTTTAACCATCTCCTATTTTTCTCACCATTCCAAGTCCAAGCTTAATGTTCCAAATGTCCATATATATATATATATATATATATATATATATATATATATATATATATATATATATATATATATATATATATATATATATATATATATATATATATATATATATATATATATATATATATATATATATATATATATATATATATATATATATATATATATATATATATATATATATATATATATATATATATAAAACAAAACAAAACACACATATCAATTTGGGGTTTTAGGCCAAAACAATAGTCCAAAGAGCTAGATTAAAAGAAAAAGATAGAAGAAAAACTTGGTTTTATTTCTTTGATTTTTCTTTTCTTTAGGTTTACAACAACAACTACTTTCCTATTCTTTGGAGACGAGGTCTAGAGAGCGGTTGGAGATCCAGCCGATCCGAATCCGACTGATTGCAGTTAAGAACCTTTATAAGGTCTTATCTTGCGGCGATAAGGACGGCGAAGTCTAACTACTTTGCCGCCCTTATCGCGTCCGCAGATAATCGCCCGGCCGCCCTGTTTAGGGTGACTCGCTCCCTCCTTAATCAGGAGGTGAGAGAGGATCCCTTGCAGGGACGAGCCGAGGAGTTTAGTCATCATCTGGCGGACAAAATCGCTTGGATCCGGACCGGCTTGGACTCTGACTGGGCAGAGGCTAATGTGGAGGAATCAGGCGGTCTTGAGCACGTTATCTGGAATGAGTTCGACCCTGTTTCCCCTGATGATGTGGACAGGATCATGGGGAGACTGAGCACCACCACCTGTTTGTTGGATCCGTGCCCCTCCTGGCTAGCTTATGCGGCTCGGGAAGGAACACGAGGCTGGTTCCATGCAGTAATAACTGCTTCCTTGAAGGAGGGTGTCTTTCCTGCCGCCTTGAAGGAGGCGGTGGTGAGACCCCTTCTCAAGAAGCCTGCTTTGGACCCGGCTGTTTTAAACAACTACCGTCCAGTCTCCAACCTTCGCTTTCTGGCGAAGGTTGTTAAGAGCGTGGTGGTGCATCAGCTCCCTCTGTTCCTGGAGGAAACTGATTATCTGGACCCGTACCAATCGGGCTTCAGGCCCGGACACAGCACGGAGACGGCATTGGTCGCGCTGGTGAATGATCTCTGGAGGGCTAGGGGCAGGGGTTGCTCCTCTGTCCTGGTCCTATTAGATCTCTCAGCGGCGTTCGATACCATTGACCATGGTATCCTACTGCGGCGTCTCAGGGGGCTGGGAGTGGGAGGCACCGTTCTACGGTGGTTCTCCTCCTACCTCCAGGGCCGCTCGCAGTCGGTGTTGACAGGAGGGCAGAGATCCGCCCCGAGGTCTCTCATTTGTGGAGTTCCTCAGGGGTCGGTGCTCTCGCCTCTCCTGTTCAACATCTATATGAAGCCGCTGGGCGAGATCATTCGTGGTTTTGGGGTGGGGTATCATCAGTACGCTGATGATACCCAACTTTTTCTTTCCACCCTGAACCAACCCAGTGATGCCCTCTCCGTGATGTCCCGGTGCCTGGAGGCGGTTCAGGTCTGGATGGGGAGAAACAGGCTTCGTCTCAATCCCGCCAAGACTGAGTGGCTGTGCATATCGGCATCTCGGGTTAACCAAGTTATCCCATCCTTAATGATGGGGGGTGAGGTGTTACTCCCCGTCGATAGGGCTCGCAACTTGGGCGTCCTCCTGGATTCACGGCTCAATTTCGAAGACCATATAGGAGCCGTGACCAGGGGGGCTTTTGCTCAGGTTCGCCTGGTGCGCCAGTTGCGTCCCTATCTGGACCGAGACGCCCTACGCACAGTTACTCACGCGCTTGTGACCTCCCGTTTGGACTACTGTAACGCTCTCTACATGGGGCTGCCCTTGAAGACCACTCGGAGGCTTCAATTGGTGCAGAATGCGGCCGCGCGAGTTGTAATGGGGGTTTCCCGATACTCCCATGTAACACCTCTACTCCGTGAGCTGCATTGGCTTCCGGTTGCCCTCCGGGTGAAATTCAAGGTGCTGGTTATCACCTATAAAGCCCTACATGGCCTGGGTCCGGGATATCTGAGGGAACACCTGCTGCCGGCATCAAACGCCCTTCGCCCAGTGCGCTCCCACAGGGAGGGACTGCTCAGGGTCCCGCCGGTAAGAGATTGCCGGCGGGTGACACCCAGGGATAGGGCCTTCTCGGTGGGAGCGCCTGCCCTCTGGAACCAGCTGCCGGTGGAACTGAGAACTGCCCCCGACCTCCGATCATTCCGCCGGGGCCTGAAGACCTGGCTCTTCGAGCTCTCGGGCCCAGACTGAGGAGAAATTTTTAATTGGGGTTCTTTTTAATTGAGTACAGGGTCAATTTAATATTTTTTAATTTGGTTCTTAACTTTTGTATTTTGGATTTTTAATTCCCTGTAAACCGCCCTGAGTCCTCAGGGAATAGGGCGGTATATAAATGTAACTAAATAAAATAAAATAAATAAATAAAGATTTGGTAGACCAGAATTGTCAATTTAGTTTGGCTCGGAGCCTGCAATGGGAAGCTAGATCTCAGACCACTCCAGGCAGTTGAAATCAACAGGCGTGCCCCTGGACTTTACTGAGAACAGCTCGCCCCAAGAGGCTCTTTCAAGCCCCACATAAGCCAATTTTAACAGGAGTTCATTTCGGGCATATTCATTGTCTATTTGCCTTGTTATTTCTTCCTGCAGTCTATCCACAAATTCTGAATAAGCCTGATTGGGACCTTGATAAACTTTTGCAAAAGACATTTTAGCTTTTCCGTGAGGATCATCTATCTTGCGGAAAGCTGCTAAAGCCCCTTCCTGTATCAAATTAAAAGCTTCCCTTGGGCTTTGAGCCTGTTGGTCATTTGTAACGAATTGTCCTGTGCCAAATAATTGATCCCTATTTACCCCTTGAGGTAATCCAGCAAGAATTTTTTTCTCTATTTCTTTTTTATACTCAGATTCCCAAACTACATATTGTGAAGGTGTCAGTATCATGTGTGCAATGGACTTCCAGTCTACCAATGCCATCACATAAGTAGCGGCCATGGAAACGAAAAGTCCTTGCACAAAAGGCGATTGAATGCCATATGAAGCAACAGCTTTTTTAAGATCTTTCACTACATTCCATTGCAGTCCTTCATATGTGTGAACAGCATTTCCTCCAGCTGCCGGAGCTGGCTGGATGTTTACTGGATAGGAAGACAAATCTTCCAATGTTAGCTGTCCTGATCGGGCGGCCTGTCTAACAGCATTTGCCACCATTCCTTCTTAGGATAATTGTTAATTACTTCTGGCTGAGCCTGAGGGGCACTTGGAGCCGCAGCTGAGGTGCCCTGCTGAGTTTCTCCCGGCTGAATAGGTTCCTCATAAGGAGGGGGAGCCGGAGAAACGGAAAAGGCTTCTTTAAGTCCCTTTTCGTGAATCAACAAACTTTCCATTAAGACTCGCCAGGCTGTTAACATTTTTGGAGGTGCTCGAGGAGGTTCGTGGAGCCATTCTCCAATTTTTCTCCAAGTCCCTGTGTAGTGTATGCTGCTAGCATACACAGGAAATGCCAGTGCAGTAGGGGGCTGGACAGCTCCAGGCGATAACCGCTGAGGCGGGAAAAGCCGGACGGAGCAAGTTTGACAGCCCCCGGCATGGTCAGCTCTGGCGGGAAGCCAGGGTTTAAACCTATTGGCCATATGCACTGGCGGGAAGCCCAGGTTCAATTCTATTGGCCATCATTCACCTGGGCAGGTATAAGAAACACCAGGTAAACCCCTTTGTCTCAGATTCATTCCTGATCCGAATAAAAGAAATACTACCCAGCTCAAGTGTCCGTCTCTCTGTGCGACCACGCGACTTTGCACTGGCGACGAGGATGGGATCCTGCATCGGACAACGCTAGCCGCGGACGGAATCCAATCGGCAGCCCCGGATCCAGACGCAGGACAACCGAGACGACGGGATGACACAACTGGGTCAGTATCCCCTTTTCAATAGCGGCCGCCCCGAGGAGTGGGAAGCCTTCGTGGGGCAGATAGAATGCTACCTGAGGGCGAACGGGGTGAAGGAGGACCGGCAGAGAGCGGCGGTACTGCTCTGCAGCTGCGACACAGAAACCTACCAGCTGGCGGTCGGTCTCTGCGCACCCGATGACATCCACTCCGTCGGCTACAACGAATTGCTGGCGAAGCTGTCTGAACATTTCAAGCCCGAGACGTCCGAGATCGCCTGGCGGTATCGTTTTGAAAAACGGGATCAGCGACCAGGTGAGTCTGCCAAACAGTACATGGCAGCTCTGAGGCTGGCAGCTCGCCTCTGCAATTTCGAAAATCTAGAAATTAGGCTGCGGGATCGGCTCGTTTGTGGGGTGAGGGACAGGAAGCTGCGCCAAAAACTTTTTGCTAAGCAGAAACTGACCCTGAGGGATGTCCAAGACGAACTCCTAGCCTGGGATGCCGCCGAGGAGCCCGAGACGAGGGAAGGCGGATCCATCCACCAGGTGAGAAGAGGCACCGACGCAGATGGGGCAGAGCTGGAGGTGGATGCCATCAACCGACCTCAGCGATCCTTCAACCCCGACCAAGACAACAGAAAAGAACCGAGACCAGCCACGGCAGGCGAGAGAGACCAGGAGTGCAGATGCGGAACGAGCGGACCCCGGTCTACCCAGCCTCATGGCCACAGCGCGAATCGCCCTCGGTCTACCCAGCAATGCGGCTGCAACTCCCGGTCTACCCAGAACAGCGGCTACGGACACCCCCGGTCTACCCAGTGCTCCGGCTGCTGCGCGAGCGGCTCCCGGTCTACCCGTTGTGCAAGCTGCAGAGGACAGCATCCCTGGTCTACCTGCCGTTTCAAGTCGGCGAAGTGTCGGTCGTGCGGAAAAACGGGGCACATTGTGGCGGTCTGCAGAAGCAAGCAGCGGGACAGCCTACACGAGGTGGAAGCCGAGTTCCAGTATGCCACAGGTACTGGGAAGCGCTCGCTGGGGCTGACTGTGAGTCACACGTCGGGATGGCCGGGCGTTTTCAAAACAGGGGCTCCTGCGGCGCTAGCCCAGAAAATAAAACTGAGGGTGAGGCTGCAAGGGGTCCCCTGCTTGATGGAGCTGGACTCAGGGTCAGCCGTATCCATCATCTCCGCCAGAACGTTTTTAGACATTTGCAAGCGGAGCGGCCAACGGGTTCCCTTGAGGACATCCAGACTGACCCTCTCTGACTTTCAAAATTCACCGATCAAAATCCGGGGGGAGGCATTGTTGTGGGTGCAGTACAAGGGATTCAAGGGTAAATTAAGTGTGTTGGTCATCGAGGGCCAGCGGACTAGCCTTGTGGGGTTAGGGTGGTTTAACGCCTTGGGCATCAAAATCACAGGGATCAATCAGACACGGAGCAATTTGTCCCTAGAAGCAGTCTGCGAGGAATTCACGGACGTGTTCGATGGGCAGTTGGGAAAGTACACGGGTCCCCCAATCTCATTTAGACTAGATCCCCAGGTACAACCCATAAGGATGAAGGCGAGGCGTGTTCCATTCGCGTTAAAGCAAAAGATAGAGCGGGAATTGGATAAGCTGGTAGACCAGGGGGTGTTAACACCAGTGGATGGAGCAGATTGGGAAACTCCCATCGTAACGCCAATTAAAGCAAATGGGGAAATTCGTATCTGCGCTGATTATAAGGGGACCATAAACCGAGCCTTAAGTGCCCATTCTTATCCAGTCCCTGCAGTCAGCAGCATCTTAGCGTCCCTACAAGGCGGGTCAGTGTTCGCTAAATTGGACCTCGCCCAAGCTTATCAGCAATTGCCGGTAGACCCAGGGGCTGCTAGAGCACAAACGATCATCACTCACAAGGGAGCGTTCCGGGTAGACCGGTTGCAGTTTGGGGTTAGCGTAGCGCCGGGGATTTTTCAGGAGGTGATGGAAAGGACGCTTAAGGGAATACCAGGGGTTTGCCCTTATTTTGATGACGTCCTGATCGCAGCCAGCTCCCCGGACGTGCTGGCGACCCGTTTAAGGACGGTCCTTGAGAGGTTCAGGGGTGCAGGTCTCAAACTCAAAAGGGAGAAGTGCAGGATTGGGGTCTCAGAGACAGAATTCCTGGGGTTCAGGATAGATGCTCAAGGCATCCACCCATCTGCATCAAAGGTGAGGGCAATCAAAGAAGCCCCTGCTCCCAAAAACAAGCCTGAATTTCAGGCGTTCTTGGGGCTCCTCAATTTCTACCACACATTCCTGCCTCACAAAGCCTCAATTGCAGAACCCCTACATAGGCTACTTGACAAGCAAGCGCCTTGGGAATGGACTGACAAACATGCAAAAGCATTCCAAACACTAAAAAACATGTTAGCAAGCGATGCCACGGTCACCCATTTCAGGGAAGATCAGCCAATCTGTCTTGCGTGCGATGCATCCCCTTATGGGATTGGAGCAGTGCTCAGCCATCTCAAGGAGGATGGAACTCAGGCTCCCATCGCCTACTACTCCAGAACCCTGTCAGCTGCAGAGCGGAACTATGCCCAGATAGACAAGGAGGCACTGGCAGTGGTTGCTGGAGTAAAGAAATTTCATGATTACCTGTATGGCAGAGATTTCATAATCTTCACAGACCATAAACCTTTATTAGGACTATTCACAACAGAGAAACAAACACCACAGATTTTATCACCTAGAATGCTAAGATGGTCAATATTTCTCTCTGCATATTCTTGTAAATTGATACACAGACCAGGGAAGGAGATGGGGCATGCTGATGGTCTCAGCAGACTGCCCCTAATGGACAGGGAGCCGGACCCAGCACCGGCTGCCCAAATCCTGGCAATCCAAGAAATGCCCCCTCAACGCGAAGGACATAGCCACAGAGACACCAAAAGACAAGGTTCTGAGCAGGGTTCATTCGTGGGTGAGTAGTGGGTGGCAAGACAAATCACCAGGGCAAGAGTTCACTGCTTACTTCTCAAGAAGGTTTGAACTGTCCATACACAAAGGGTGCCTTTTGTGGGGAAACAGAGTCATAATTCCCACAAGGCTCAGGGAAAGAGTTCTCCAATCACTACATGAAGGACACCCAGGGATAGTAAGAATGAAGGCTCTAGCAAGGAGTTACCTATGGTGGCCAGGGTTGGACAAGGAGATAGAAGCACAGGTAGCGGGGTGTTACACATGCCAGAGGACACGGCCAGAACAACCACATGCACCAGTCCATAAGTGGGAGGAAACACACGCACCCTGGTCCAGGGTGCACATAGACTACGCTGGCCCATTCCAAGGTCACACATTTCTGGTAGTTGTGGATAGTCATTCAAAATGGCTTGAGGTGGTACCTGTAAGCAGCATGATATCAGCAGGGACCATCCAAGCATTGAGGGGGATATTTGCTACACATGGGTTGCCTGATGTAATCGTGTCAGATAATGGAACACAATTTACTTCCTCGGATTTCCAGGTGTTCCTGAGGACCTTGGGGATTAGACACGTCACCTCGGCCCCCTTCCACCCTGCCAGTAATGGATTGGCAGAACGATTCGTGAGAACAACAAAAGATGCACTCAAACGCATAGTACAGGGAGATTGGAAGCAAAGACTAGCCACATTCCTCCTTCACCAACACGCAACACCTTGCACTGCCACAGGCAAAAGCCCAGCGGAACTCAGATGGGGGAGACGCCTCATTACAACTTTAGACAGGCTCCATCCGGACAGAGTAGCCGCAGACACGGGGAACCCCAACATCAAGACACATTTTACCTCAGGGGACCTCATTTGGGCCAGGAACTACAGTACGGGTTATCCATGGGTGCCAGGGGAAATTATAGAGCAAACAGGGCCCCTTTCCTACAGAGTAAGGGTGGAGGGGGGACTCCTGTGGAAAAGGCATCTGAATCAACTGAGGAAAAGGACTCCTGAAAGGGGGGCAGAGGACACACTGGGGGGTGAGGAGGAAGATCCAACACAAAAGCCAATACAAACACATTCACCAAGGAGGATGGTTGGGGGGGAGCAATGGCAACCCCTGTACAGGCAGGAGTCTGATAGAGAAACCAGGCAGTCACCAGGAATCAGCAAATCAAACACACAGACACACAGCAACCTTCCTCAACAGGAGCTTCAGGAAGGAATGAATAGCCACGACACCATACCTCCGGAAGAACATGTACCAAGAAGGTCAAGTAGGCCACACAAAGCGCCAAGCTACCTCGCTGACTATGTACGTTCATAAAGGGGCACAGATCAACAAGTGTATCCATTGTAACTATGTTTTGTAAATATGTGTATATAGTTGGAGATGGTATGACAGAGGAAAATCCTCACTATGGGGGAAGGGGTGTAGTGTATGCTGCTAGCATACACAGGAAATGCCAGCGCAGCAGGGGGCTGGTCAGCTCCAGGCGATAACCGCTGAGGCGGGAAAAGCCGGACGGAGCAAGTTTGACAGCCCCCGGCATGGTCAGCTCTGGCGGGAAGCCAGGGTTTAAACCTATTGGCCACATGCACTGGTGGGAAGCCCAGGTTCAATTCTATTGGCCATCATTCACCTGGGCAGGTATAAGAAACACCAGGTAAACCCCTTTGTCTCAGATTCATTCCTGATCCGAATAAAAGAAATACTACCCAGCTCAAGTGTCCGTCTCTCTGTGCGACCACGCGACTTTGCACCCTGTTTTCAACGAGCCCTTTTCCGGATAAGCCGGAGTATTTTCCCAAACATATTCCATTAAAGCAATCAACTCCTTTTTTGAAACTGCTGGTAATTGTTTGCCACTACTCTTAAGTAAAATATTAGAAGTTCTGACTATTTCCTCAAGCTCTTTCAGATGTGCTGTCTGTTGCTTAGAAAATTTGTTCCCCATACTCACGAATGGATCGTCTTCACGAGGCGAGATCGGGTGCACAGCCTATTCCAGGCGATGAGTATGGAGACCGTCAGAGACGTATCCACTCGCAGCGGATCACGTCGGGGTCACCAGTTGCGAGTTTTTCGCACCCGGCGGGCTCCTCATGAACTTGCCAATAAATGAGGACACGTCTCTCTGAGCATTCTCGGGATGAGGGCCAAGACCGAAGTCCCAAGCTCTCTTTTATTGAGATACCAGCAACGCATCAGCAACAAGCAATCAGCAACAAGCAATTATCTAAATGTTTACATTTCAGCTATCCATCAAGCAGTTATCTTAAGGTTACAAATGGTTACATTTCAGCTATGCATCAAGCAATTATCTTAAGGTTATAAATCAGCTACATTTCTGTATGGAATGTCTTTGTTCCTGTAACTATCTTGTATGTGTTACTTTCTTGTACGTGTTCCAATGGGTGTCTGTCTGCACGTAGCAAGGTCATCTGATTTCTGGTAAGCTGCAACTTACGAACAGAAACGAAACTTGTCTCTGCCCTGAGCCAGACCTGCGCCATTTTATGTGAGCCTAAGGTGGAAATATCACAGGTTTCCTACAATTATCTCCATCAGGTCCACAACAGAGTTTTCTGGCTGGGTCACCGTAACAACCAGATCGTCTGCAAACGCCCTCAATCTATAATCCTGATCTCTAATTTGAATACCCTTAATTTTTTCCGAGTTCCGTATTTTTATCAATATCTCCAATGTTAAAACAAATAATAAAGGTGATAACGGACACCCTTGTCTTGTGCCCTTCTCAATATTGCATACTTCAGTCAGGCTATTGTTAACTATTATTCGGGCAGTTTGTTTTTGATATAATGCCCTAATTGGTTGTAAAAATTTATCCCCAAAATTCATTTTATCTAAAACTTTCATCAGAAATTGCCAATCCAATTGATCAAAAGCTTTTTCAGCATCTAAAAAAATTAGCGCCGCAGGAATCTGGTTGTTCCTTTCCAAAAACTCCACCACATCAACTATATGCCTCACATTATTTTTCATTTGTCTACCACTAATAAACCCAGTTTGATCCCCATGAATCATCTGTTGCAAAACCTTCATCAATCTGTTAGCTAACACCTTAGCAAATATCTTGTAGTCTGTATTTAAAAGTGATATTGGTCTGTAGTTTTTTACTTGAGTAGCATCTTGATCTTCCTTCGGAATCAAAGAAATAAAAGCAGTTCTCCAAGACGGAGGCACCCTTCCCCCCCTCTGAATTGTCTGAAACAATTCCCTTAATGGCTTTATCAGCTCCAATTGTAAATTTTTGTAGTAGACCGCAGTCAGGCCATCCGTACCTGGCGCTTTGTCCACCTTCAATTCCTTAATTGCTAAAAGAATTTCTTCTTCTGTTATCAATTGATTAATCTCCTCCTTTTGTTCTTGTGTAAGAACCGGGATGCTAGCATTCTTCAAATATACATCAATATCTGTTTCATTAATCTTCTCCTTAACATATAATTTGGAATAAAAGTCCACAAAGGCTTCCTTGATAAGATCCTGTTGAAACACAACCTTTCCTTTGTATTCAATTTTATCTATATTAGAAGCCCTTTGTTTTTTCCTTAACCTGTAGGCTAACCACCTACCTGGTTTATTGGCATTGCAAAAAGTATTATGCCTAGCAAACCGTAGGTTAGTTGCCACCTGATCAGCCATCAACTTATCAAATTGTCGTCTTAACAGGTTAATGACCTCCTTAATCTTCGCATCCGATGGATTCAAAATTAGGGCCTTTTCTTTTTCCCTAATTTCATTCTCCAGTTCTTTCCTTCTAACTTCCAAATTACGTCTGTATTTATTATTCATATATATTAACACCCCTCTCATATAGGCTTTGCTAGCATCCCAAACCATGTCCATAGAGGTATCCTTGTTCATATTAATTTCAAAAAAATCCTTCATCTGCTTTTTACATTCTTCCACATTTCTCTGATTTCTAAACAGATTCTCATTTACGCGCCAGGAGCGCCTATCTCTATTGTCCTTGTTGATCTCTAACCAGACTGGACTGTGGTCAGATATAGTTCTTGCACAAATCTTTATCTTCTTAGTCCTAGAAAAAAAATCATTAGTCAGTAATATAAAATCAATCCTAGAAAAAGATTGATGTCTATCAGAAAAAAAGTATAATCCTTTTCATGTAAGTGTGTATCTCGCCAAATGTCTCGCAATTCCAGGTCGTCCTTCATTTAAAAAAAAGATTTAGGCAATCTAGCATGACTCGGGGCACGCTTAAAGAAACCAGCTTTATCCAGCTGTACATCCAGGACACCATTCCAATCTCCCATAAAAATAAAAGATTTATAATCCAACTGGGTAATCTTTGTATGTAGTAAACTAAAAAAATCAGTTTGTTGTTGATTAGGAGCATACAGTCCAACTAAAAGCGTTTTTTTGCCTTCTAGCAACAAATCTATCATAACATATCTTCCTTGTTTGTCTACTTCAATTAGTTCCGCTGTCAGAGTACTCTTGACATAGATAACCACTCCATTTTTCTTATTCATTGCAGAAGCAATAAATTGCGTGCCCAGCCTTGAGTTCAACAAATACTTTTGGTCCATAACCCTAATATGCGTTTCTTGCAAACAAATAACATCAGTCTTAAATTGTTTTAAATATTGAAAAACTTTCTTTCTCTTCTGTGGTGAATTTAATCCATTAACATTCCAGGTTAGGAACTTAGTCGCCATTCTTGGCCTCCCGAAGCTTCTGGAGCACGTCTGCCAGGACCCCTTTAACTTCCTTAGGCCACGCCCCTCCCACAGCTTCACTGTAAGTACGCTTTGGAGGTTCCATAACTTTCTGCTGATCTTGCTCTTGCTCTTGTCTCACTCATCTTAAGGCGGCACGCGTTATCCTCTGCTCTCCAACAGCTGCCGATAAAACTGTAATTTGATCCCCTCCAGCACTGTTCTCCTCTATCTGTATTCCTTCAGCATCTTGAGGCTTTCCCTCGCCATTTCCCTTTACAGATTCCAGAAGTGGTAGAGGGGTTGCTTTTAAAACTTTACTGTAAAAATCACGTGCCTGAGTCACTGTAACCGGACGATGTCTTTTACCTTCGTGCATCACCACCATGCCCACTGGAATCTCCCATCTAAACTTGATGTCACATTTCTTAAGTTCCTGTGCTAGAAAGGCAAAATCTTTCCTTCTCCTTAAAATCTTTGGAGGAATCTCTTTTAAGACCAGAACTTCTTGCTCAGCAACCACAAACTTAGTATCATAAGCAACTTGAATAACTTCATCCCTAATTGCTCTCTTTGTAAAGTAAACCACCACATCTCTAGGTAGCTTCCTCTGCCTTGCAATCCATGAATTCACACGAAAGATTTTATCTATACTTCCCTCAATTTCAGCTGCTGACTGACCCAGTACCACTTCCAAAGCCTCGGAGACCAGCTGCTTTAAATCTTCTTTAGGATTCTCTTTCAAGCCCCTGATTCTGATAGCAAACTCCATCTGATGGTACTGGACGAGGCTCAAGTCTCCATCCATTTTATCCCTTATATTTTCATTCTCTAGTACTTTTGCTTCTAATATAGAATTCTTTTGACTAAGATCCTCCACTTTTTCATCCAAGCGTTGCACACATACAGCCACACCTTCAATTGTAGACAAGATGTCTGCCCTCATTGCTCTAAACTTCTCTTCCATCTTCTCCTCCAGTTTCTCCTCCAGCTTTTCCATCATATCTGACATTAATTGTGAATGCTTTTCGAAGGCATCCTGTAAATCCTTAAGCGTCAATGCCGGAGCAGGTGCAGGAGGAAGCAGAGCTTGCAGCGAAGTCTGTTGCACCGGGGAAGCCCCCGCACTCCGAAGAACTTTGGAGGCTTTCGTCGCCATCTTCCCCCACTTTCACTTGCTGCGCACTTTCACTTTAAAGCCATAAAATCCATTGAGCTAGAGAGTAAAGATAAAAGTCCACTTCACCTTGACCTCCTGTACCGCTCTGCCTGCGTCTTCATACTCAAGAGTCTTTCCTTCTGGCAGGGGTGGTTGCTAACGCTTGGCTCTGCTCCAAAAATCATGGAGCAGAGACGCTGCGCAGCCCGGAGCAAACCCAGGCTTCGGGGGGGCTCGATCCTTCAGCCGCCCAAACTTAAAGCTCAGGCGGCCCCGGAGAGCTCAACCCCTACCTGGGGCCTCACCCCCTCCTCTTCTCCCGGGGAGGGGGCTTCCGAATCACCAAAACAGCTGATCGGCGCTGTTTTCAGTGATTCAACAAAGCTGCGGAGCGGACAGCCCGGAGATGGCTGTCTTCAGCGTCGCGTCGCCACTGGAAGGCCGGTTACATGGATTCTAAGCCCCCTTCTAGCTCATCCCTAGCCCCCCCTGGCAGTGCGAAATTCTAGCTAAATATCGTGCAACCTTGTTTCTAACAATGGTCACAGGCCCCTTGCTAGCATCTAAGTTTCCTGTGCTATGTCTGTGGTTGGGTACAAGCGAGACATATGTGGTTAGCTGTAACTGAGCTCTGTGACAGCTATCTCAAAGGTGCCCCAGGGGTGAATGTGTGGTCTGACATTTTCCATTTCCTGGTTCTTCTTCTAACTAATACACGTATTACTCTTTATGCCTTACTTTTGTGTCCTACCTCACATTTATGACATACAGCATCCATAGGTATTATCTATATTGGCCTTTATGGCCTGCCTCATTCCCCCCTGTTGAGACTCAATTTCCATTTGGACAAGGAGTCTCACCTTCCATGATACTCCTTTATTTCAGCAAGCAATTCCCGTTTCCCCAGCAAGCAAAGATCAAAACCATTGTATATTAGGATAGGTGAACAGTATAGCAGAGCAACACTTGGAACTGGCACTTATCAAGACAGAGATAGATAGCGACAAGCAAAGAAAGCAAGAAGTATTCCATGAGTTAGACTTCATCCTCCTCAGGCACTCTCTCTAAGCCCCAAGGTCCAAACCGCACATATATTCCACCATCCGGATCCCTTCTTTCCCTTGGAATCCCAGGTGTGTATCCATTTTCCAAAGATCCCTCGAGCATAATCAGTTCCTTTTCAATCCGTATCTCTTTCATTGATCTCACAGCCAATTGCCTCATTAAGGGAATTACACACGGGATGAAGGCTAATCCCGCTACTCCACAGAGCAATAGGAACAGCACTTGCTTGACCCATGCGGTTCCTGGTAACCAAGAGAACCATTGGTCAGTTCCTTGGATTCTCTGGCTAATTCTGGATGCTCTGTCTTGCAGATCCTTTGCCACCTCTCTGACCATTCCTGATTTATTCATGTAAAAGCAGCATTCTTCTCCTAAGAAGAGACACAAGCCACCTTTTTCAGCTGTCAGGAGGTCTAGGGCCCGCCTGTTCTGCAACACTACTGCTGCCAAGGAATCTATTTGGTCTTGTACTTCGACCAAGGTCCCAGCAATCTGAGTTAGACTTTGTTGAAATTCCTCAGAAAGCTGTTGAAACTGGATTGTAGAATGGGCCAAGCCTCCCACACCTGTTCCCACTGCAGTACCTATTCCTAGGACAGCTAACAGGGGTATCACTAGAGGTACCCTTTTTTGCACATGTCCTATGAGAGGAACAGGGAGGGCTTGTCCACCCTTAACAACACCCATCTTGGGAAAAAGGTGTACTAGAGTACAAGTTCCAGTCCAGTTTGTAGGCAAACACACATAAGCATTTTCTCCACACAAGAAAAAGACTCCATTCTCTTCCAAACACACTGCCATACTCATAGAAAAGGCATGGAGTCTACGATCATACTCATTGCTCCACACTCCCAAAGTTCCTGCCATGAACATCACCGGAGCCTGCGATAAGGCCGTTTTTAGAGTCTCAAAAGCCTGTCTTTGTGCATGCATCCAGACAAAAGGCTCCTTTTCTCCCCCCTGTGTGGACTCATAGAGTGGTTTGGCTAACAGGGCAAAATTTGGTATCCATATTCTACAATATCCTGCTGCTCCTAAAAACCCTCATAATTCTCTTCTATTTGTGGGCTCTGCAATGCGACACACAGCTTCCTTTCTTTCATGTCCTATACATCTCTGACCTTGACTGATGATGTAACCTAAGTATTTTACCTGGGTTCTTACTAGCTGGGCTTTCTTCCTAGAGGCACGGTATCCTCTTTCCATTAGAAGATGAAGTAGTTGGTTCGTGTTCTCCCAACAAATTTCCTTGGTTTGCCCCGTGACTAAAACATCATCAACATACTGAAGTAATACATCCCCTTCCTCACACGGCTGAAAGTCTTCTAAATCCGAGGCCAGGGCGTTGCCAAATAGAGTAGGTGAATTTTTAAATCCTTGAGGAAGCCTGGTCCAGGCGTATTGTCTCTTGCGACCTGTTGCCGGATCCTCCCATTCAAAGGCAAACAACTTCTGACTGTCTTTATGTATGGGAATAGTGAAAAAGGCATCCTTCAAATCTACCACCGAGAACCAAGCAGCTGATGGGGGAACTAAACTTAACAAAGTATAGGGATTTGGCACAGCAGCATGGACCGTGATTGTGGCATCATTGACAATACGGAGATCTTGCGCTGGCCTGAAATTTCCGTCGGGCTTTGGAATGGGTAAAATAGGGGTATTCCATGGAGATTGGATGGTTGTTAGAATGCCTGCTTTCAGGTACTTAACAATATTATCTTGAATTGCTTGTGCAATGGGGCGGGGATAACTCCTCTGTCGAAGGCGAACAGGCACTACTAGAGGCTTCACTTGGATGACTAATGGTACATGGTGGGCTGCAAAGCCTGGCATGTTATCTTCTGCCCATAACTGAGGCACTCCAAAGTCCTGCCAGTTATCAAATATTGGAGTCTCGTGGGCCACCATTATTCGCCACATTTCATCAGGAGGGTGTTTCATTCTGAGTGACATTTGATTTTCTTCAAAGGATAGAGTTGCTCCCATCTTACACAACATGTCTCGGCCCAACAAAGGAATGGGACATTCGGGCATGTATAGGAATTGATGTTCCAGGTGTCTCCCATTTAGGGAACATCTCAGGGGCTTCAAAAATGTGTGGCAATTAACGGAACCATCAACTCCTTGTACATTAATAGTGGCGGTAGAAAAAGGAGCCAATAACTTAGTAACTACAGATCTAGATGCCCCTGTATCAACTAAAAAGGTCACATCGTTGCCCCCTATCTTCATTCGGACCAAGGGTTCAGGGGGGGCTTGACTTAACCCCGGTCCCCTTCAGTTTTCAGCCCATTGTTCAGCTGCCGCCAGTCCTATGGCCTCTGTTTGTTCCTGAGACCGCCCTCTCCCTCTTCCTCAGAGTCCATATGGCTGTGCCCCTGAGCCTTTTGTTTCCCCCTGGAAATCATAGATCTTGACCTCTTGAGTCAACTGTCCACGGCCTCTTCCTCTTCCTCTTCCTTGTCCCTGCCGACCCCTTACATTGTCAAACTGTCGAGGACACTCATGTTTCCAGTGTCCTTCTTGTTTACACAAGGCACACTGATTTCTCCCCAGGACTGCGGAGTTCTTGGACAGAGCTATGGCCAATAATTCAGCCTTTCGTTGCATTCTCCCCTCTCTCTTCCTTTCTTCCAGTTTTTCTCTATTCACGTAGACCTTTCGAGCAATCTCCATCAGATGACTCATGGTCATACCCAATGCCCCTTCTTGTCTCTGCAATTTCTTTTTAATATCGGGGGCACTCTGCGATATGAATGACATGGCTAACATACGGGCGTTTTCAGGGCTCAAAGGGTCAATGGGGGTGTAGGTTTTATAGGCTTCAACCAAGTGTTGGAGAAAGGCTTCAGGACTCTCTTCTGACTCTTGTATTATCAAAGAGGGCTCTAGGGTCACCATAGTCCCCACTAAAACCTTTCTTAAAATTCTGTAACATGCATTGAAGAGGTGTCTGAGGGACACTTCCTCCACCACCCATGTTCTAAGACACTGCCACTGACCTGTGGTGCCGGACGTTCCGATGGTCACCAGCAGGAACTGCAATGGCTTAACCACCCACACAAACAAAACTCTGGGGTCACGTTAGAATGCACTGATCCTGGACCCAGGGGGGTGATCAGGTCCACTCTTAGTGGGTCTATAGTCCCTACGTTTTACAACAAATGGGACTATTCCATCCACTTTTTGTTTTCCAACGAGTGGGACTACCCTTTTTCAATATACTTGCCTGGAGGCGTCTTCTCCCTCAGACGTCAAGTTCTGGTTGTGGATGACTTATTTTGATTCCGTGCGGGTTCTTGGATCGGTTGGGTGTTCACCAGGCGCCCCACAGAGTCCTCCGCCTCCTTTCGGAGAAATCGTCTGTGCCGGCTAAAGGAAGACAGGACGACCCCGGCTGGGCCCCAGGTGGTCCGTGCCGTCCTCAGCGAAATATCGCTCCAAGTCCCATCTCTGGGTGCCAGAAAATGTTGCAGAATTAAGAGACTCAGACCTCAGAATCAAAAGAAGTTTGGTTTATTTTGCGCGCAAAAGGTTCAGATTAGAAAGCAAAGGCAATGTCTGAACAACTTTCCAGCAAACAAGCAGGTACATTTATAGTTTTCAAAAGTCACAGAACACGGAAATGTAAATTATTAACTCTGATTGGTTACATGGATTCTAAGCCCCCTTCTAGCTCATCCCTAGGCCCCCTTGGCAGTGCGAAATTCTAGCTAAATATCGTGCAACCTTGTTTCTAACAATGGTCACAGGCCCCTTGCTAGCATCTAAGTTTCCTGTGCTATGTCTGTGGTTGGGTACAAGCGAGACATATGTGGTTAGCTGTAACTGAGCTCTGTGACAGCTATCTCAAAGGTGCCCCAGGGGTGAATGTGTGGTCTGACATTTTCCATTTCCTGGTTCTTCTTCTAACTAATACACGTATTACTCTTTATGCCTTACTTTTGTGTCCTACCTCACATTTATGACATACAGCATCCATAGGTATTATCTATATTGGCCTTTATGGCCTGCCTCAGTTTAATTCGGTATCGTGCCTGGGAGCGGCTGGTATTTTGATCCTCCTCATTCCTTCTATCAAGGCACACGGTCATCATTGCCAGATTATTGTCTGCTGGACCACGAGAACCTCCAAAATACATACCAAATATGGGGGAGGCCCTCCCACCATCTAAGCAGATCGTGGTTTGAACCCTCTCCTGCAGTCTGCCTTTTTTCCACATTGTGAGGGATCTCCCGTCCCACCTCTCAGCGTTTTGATGGAGACCATCTCAAGCCCCCTTCTTCTGACCGTTGTCTTCCTCCTGGGCCTGTGCTTGCTTTTACTCACGTACAAGTTGCCCTCAGCCACAACTGAATCTGAAATCTCCGTTGCTAAGCAAGGCAGTTGCTAGTCGTTTCCAACTCTAGGGGCCGGTGCTCATCTCTGTTTCAAAGCCGAAGAGCCAGCGCTTGTCCGAGGACGTCTCCGTGGTCATGTGGCTGGCATGACTAGACGCCAAAGGCACATGGAACGCTGTTACCTTCCCACCATAGTGGTCCCTATTTCTCTACTTGCATTTTTACATGCTTTCGAACTGCTAGGTTGGCAGAAGCTGGGACGAGTAACAGGCGCTCACTCTGCTACGCGGCACTCAGGATTCGACCCACCAAACTGCCAATCTCCTGATCGACAAGATCAGCATCCTAACCCACCGAGCCACTGCGTCCCTTTTGCCCAGTGGTGGGATTCAAATAGGTGAACAACCGGTTCTCTGTGTGGATGTCACTTCCGGAAGTCCATTCTGGACCTGGGCAACAAAAAAAATTAGCTACCGGTTCCGCCGAAGTGGTGTGAACCGGCTGAATCCCACCACTGATTTTGCCCCATTTTCACGACCTTCCTTGATAACAGTTGTTAAGTACGTCTCTGCCCTGCTTAAATGAGTAACTCAGTTGTTAAATGAATCGGGCTTTGACTTTGCTTGTCAGAAGGTCATAAATATAAGCCAGTTGCCAAGCGTCTGAATTTTGATCCCATGGCTGTAAGGATGCTACTATGGTAGTACGTGTGAAGAACGGTCATAAGTTGCTTTTTCCCCCAGTGCCGTTGTAACTTGAAGCAGTCACCAAACGAAGGGCTGTACATAGAGAGGATTACCTGTACTTGTTTCTGATTACCTGTACGTGAATCTTGGCTCCTCCTCAGTGGCCATTAGAAGAGGACGTGGAATACGTGGAATACGTGCCGGAAACTGGGAACGGCAAACAACCTCTTCCATCACGCTGGCACAAAGTGGCACAGTTGTGTAAGGAGTTGAGTTTGACTGAAAGCTGGCAGGAAGTCCATCATCATCATCATCATCATCATCATCATCATCATCATCATCATCATCATCATCATAATTTTATTTATATACCGCCCTTCTCCCGAAGGACCATCTCTTCTGTTGGGTGAAAACTTGACTTCTGCTTGACTTCCCATTTCTCTGATTATTCTGCTTCTGGTCGCAGAACCTGTTCTGCAATTTGCTTTGCTGGTTTTTGATTTTCCTTGGCCTTTCTTTTTTTTTATTCTTTCTTCATTTCTAGGTAGCCTCCTTTTCAAAATCTGGCCCAGCCTGAAATCCCACACTCTCCCCGTGTTGATTTTCAGGCCCCAGGTTAGCATGGAGATGCTTGCTTATCTGTTGGCTGGAAACACCATTTATTTGGCTCCTTCTGACTGTCTTTACAGAACTCCTGGCTCAATTTTTGGAGCTGTTTTTCCAGCTTCGTTGTTGTTGTTTTATTTTTATTTTTTTCCCCTTTTCCCCAAGGCTTCCTTGGGCCACCCATTTAGGAAAAACGGCTTTAAAAATGTAAGTCAGCAAATCTGGCCACACTAGGATGGTGGGTGATGGGGGCTTATGATACCTTATCCGATGGACTGCAAAACATAAGTAGTGTATGTTTGTACAGGTGATCCTCAACTTATAACTTATATTTAGCGACGTTTGAAGTTACAGCTGCACTGAAAAAAGTGATTTGTGACCGTTTTTTCCCCCCACCCTTGCAGCCACTGCAGCATCCGCCAGGGTCACATGATCAAAATCAACTGGTTCATACTTACGACGGTTGCAGTGTCCCGGGGTCATGTGATCCCCTTTTTGCGAACTTTTGATAAGCAAAATCAATGGGGAAAGCCAGATTCGTTCAACAACCGTGTTACTAACTGAACAACTGCAGCAATTCGCTATAACAACTGTGGCAAGGAAGGTCATAAAATGGGTCAAAACTCACTTAACGTCTGTCTGGCTTAGCCATGGAAATTTGGGACTGAATTGTGGTCGTACGTTGAGGTCTGCCCGTGCTCTGTGGTCATCTGCGGCTTCCTCAACCGCTATTTAGTCGTAAGTGTGAAAAACGGCCGTAAGTCACATTTTTTTCAGTGCCCTCGTAACTTCGAACAGCCACTGAATGAACTGCTGTAAGTCGAGGACTGCCTGTTAATTGAAAACTATGAATAAATCAATTAAAAAGAAAGGAAAAAATGAACAAAATGTTATTCTGTTCTCTGTTAAAAAAACTCAAAAGGCTCTTTTTTCTAGCTGCCTTTTCGCTGCTTCTCCATTTCGAAGTGCTTAGAAGGGAACAGATTCTTCCAACTCTGATCCATCGTAAAGTGATTATTTTTGGCACCGGACAGAAACGTCTTATCCCAGTGTTTTCTTGATTACCCAATTTAGTCTGCAGCTCCAGGTTTACGACGTTGTAGATATTCTTCTTAATAGGAAAGAAGACCCATCAGACCTGAAATCCAGACCGTTTTATAGCAGAAGTAGAGTTCGCCGCTGCCAGGCAAGCCAACAGCAGCGAGAATTATGTATGCCCAATATTGGAAAAAATAAAAATTTACTGACTGAAGAAGTACTAATTAAGAAAATATTAGATTGTGCAGAAATGGATAGGTTAACTTTAGAGATTAAAGAGAAAGAGCATTCAGTTTACTATAGAACTTGGAATAAATTTTATCAACCGCTAGATAAACGAATTAGAGAGGAAGGAATGTGATATGTAATTTTGACTTTGTTTGAGCAAGAAAAATACTATGGATTGAAAACAACATTGTGATAGCTTACTATACTTATTATTGTTATCAGTAATTAGTTTTATTATTCATATATATATATATATATATATATATATATATATATATATATATATATATATATATATATATATATATATATATATATATATATATACACACACACACACACACACACCCCCAGGCAAAGTGAAATAATATGAAATAATATTATATGAATGTAATATAATATAATATGAAATAATATGAAATATGAAATATTGTCAAATATTGAATGTTATTGGGGAAAACCCCAACCCTCACCCCAATCTTCCCTGTATAAAGGTAAAGGTTCCCCCGCACATGCGTGCTAGTCGTTTCCAACTCTAGGGGCCGATGCTCATCTCCGTTTCAAAGCCGAAGAGCCAGCGCTTGTCCGAGGATGTCTCTGTGGTCATGTGGCCGGCATGACTAGACGCCAAAGGCGCACGGAACGCTGTTACCTTCCCACCGTAGCGGTCCCTATTTTTCTACTTGGACTTTTACGTGCTTTCGAACTGCTAGGTTGGCAGAAGCTGGGACGAGGAACAGGCGTTCACTCTGTTACGCGGCACTTGGGATTCGACCCGCCAAACTGCCGACCTTCTGATCGACAAGCTCAGCGTCCTAACCCACTGAGCCATCTTCCCTGTACCCTAACCCTAATCCCCACCCTTTCACTCCCTTTCCCAACCCTATAAAAACCAATAAAAATTTTCAAAAAAGAAAAAAAAAAAGGAAAACGTCCCAATGTCCTAAAATGTAATAAATGGCCAGTTGGCTCTTCCTGAGATTTCCTTGAAAGAGATTCTTATTCTCAAATAGGACTCTAGAGGGCAGATGAATTACATTTTATAATTCCACCTGCAACGAGAGAAGCAATTGGCTCAATCTTTCCTTCTTTCCAAGGGAAAAAAAATGTAGTTACATTTGAGGGAGCTGGAAACACTCTCCTAGAGATAGCATTTTTGGTGGAAGGCAATCATTCTTATCCCAAGAAGTTCTCGATTTGCATTCATTCAGTGTGTCGTGGTTCCGACAGATGATACTCTTCAAAAGAACTTCAAGGCATTGTTTACCTTGAAGAATCTTTATTTGAGTAGCATGGCATCGGCACGCACATAAGCGAAACCAAAATCTGTATTCCCCTCCTCTGGGCATATAGTATCAAAGCACCATTCCCTCCTCTAATTAACTGTCATAAATCACATTCTCCAATTAGTTTGAAATGCAGGCTTTCCCTCCAGTTTTCCAGCCCTCCAATTCTTATCTCTTATTTCAATAACCTTGGTTCTCACACTAGCTTCAGTATTGTTATGTCTAGCTAAATTCTCATGCACATTCCTCCTCTCCCAGCCTGGTATCATCTAATTCTAACTCTAATTCTGAGAGTAAAGCATAAGAAAGCAAAGGGCTGCATCTCCATACGTTGTCAAAGCAAGAACATCCGATGTTAGCAGCATTGACACAATGACTGTTCGAAGTTACAGGGACCCTGAAAAAAGTCACTTATGGACCAGTCCTCTTACTTACAACCATTACTGCACCCCAAGGGTCACGTGATCAAAATTCAGATGCTTGGCAACTGGCTTGCATTCACGACGGTTGTAGTGTCCCCCAGGGTCATGTGATCAAAATTCGGACACTTGGCCACTGTCTCGTATTTACGACGGTTGCAGCATTCTGGGCTCACCCGATCACCATTTCCCATCTTCCCAGCCGGCTTCCAACAAGCGACGTCAATCGGGGAAGCCAGATTCATATAACGACCTCATTGGCTCACTAAACAAGTGCAGTGATTGGCTTGGCATCCATGGCAAAAACAGTCATAAAAAACAACACGCCCAGCTTAGCCATAGAAATTCTTTATGCACACCGCTCAACCAAGAACTGCCAAAGCGGCTGGTAGTTAGTTGCAAGGTTGCCCAGAGCTATTCTTCCTGATCTAATAGATTTAATTCAATGCAATACAATACAATAACAGAGTTAGAAGGGACCTTGGAGGTCTTCTAGTCCAACCCCCTGCTCAGGCAGGAAACCATTTCAAACAAATGATCGTCCAGCCTCTTCTTAAAAACTTCCAGTGTTGGAGCATTCACCACCTCTGGAGGCAGGTTGTTCCACTGGTTAATTGTTCTCACTGTCAGGAAATTTCTCCTTAGTTCTAGGTTGCTTTTCTCTTTGGTTAATTTTCATCCATTGCTTCTTGCCCTGCAGGTGCTTTGGGAAATAATTTGACCCCCTCTTCTTTATGGCAACCCCTGATATGCTGGTGATGACCTATAAAGCCCTAAATGGCGAGGGTCCGGGATATCTGAGGGAACACCTGCTGCCGGCATCAAGTTCCCTTCGTCCAGTGCGCTCCCACAGGGAGGGTCTTCTCAGGGTGCCACCGGTAAGAGATTGCCGGCGGACGACACCCAGGGATAGGGCCTTCTCAGTGGGTGCACCTGCCCTTTGGAACCTGTTACCCGTAGAGCTCAGGACTGCCCCCGACCTCCGTTCATTCCGCCGGGACCTGAAGACCTGGCTCTTCAAGCTCTCTGGCCCAGGCTGAGAATTTGAATTTGAATTTGAATTTGAATTTTAACTGGGGTTTTATTTGTTCAGGGACGGATATAATTTTTTAAATTGTTTTTAACTTTTGTACTTTTTGTTTTAATCACCCTGTAAACCGCCCTGAGTCCTTCGGGAAAGGGCGGTATATAAATATAATAAAATAAAATAAAAATAAATATAATTCACACTATCATAGCGTATGGCCACTAAAACTGATAGCCAGTAGGACACTTGGGATTACAGGTAATCCTCGATTTACGACCACAATTGAGCCCCAGATGTCTGTTGCTAAGCAAGACATTTGCTAAGTGAGCTTTGCTCCATTTCATGGCCTTCCTAGCCAGGTTTGCTGAGTAATTCCCTGCAGCTGTTAAGCTAGCAACACGCTTGTTAAGTGACTCTGGCTTCCCCCATTGACTTTGCTTGTCAGAAAGTCGCAAAAGTTCATTTAGTGACTGTTCAAATTTACAACGACACTGGAAAAAGTGACCCGGGACCGTTTTTCCACACTTGCGACCGTTGCTGCATTCCCCGTGGTCACGTGATCAGAATTCAGATGTTTGGCAATTGACTCGTATTTATGATGGTTGCCGTGTTCCGGGGTCACATGATCCCCTTTTGTAACCTTCTGACAAGCAAAGTGAAGGGGCAAGCCAGATTCACTTCACAACCGGGTTGCTAACTTGGAGCCTTGGTGGAGCAGTGGGCTAATGCCTCCTTAAGTAACACCAGCTGCCTGCAATTAGTGCAGGTTCGAGTCCCACCAGGCTCAAGGTTGACTCAGCCTTCCGTCCTTCCGAGGTAGGTAAAATGAGGACCCAGACTGTTGGGGGCAATTAAGCTGACTTTGTAATAATGCCGCTTGGGGTGTGTGTGTGTGAAAGCCCTAATAAGCAGGCATATACATAGAATGAAGGCTACTGCTAAGCTTGTAAGCCGCCCTGAGTCTTCGGAGAAGGGCGGGATATAAATGGAATTAAAATAAAATAAATAAAAATAAACTTAGCAACTGCCGTGATTCGCTTAGCCACTGTGGCAAGAAAAGTCGTAAAAATGGGGCAAGACTCACTTGATGACAGAAATTTGGGGCTCAGTTGCGGTCGCAAGTCGAGGACTACCCCTACCCAACAATTTGGGAATCTCAACTTTGAAGACTGGGAGCCGGGCATCCTGTTTCAAACCATCTGCTTTCTGCAATGCGATTGCCAAGCCAAATTGCGCTTCAGTTTTTCTTTCACTTTTTAGAAGGAAGGAAAAATGAGATAAAAGGCCAACAGGAGTTGACTTGCAGGGCCAAGGAGGCTTAGATAACATCTGGCACAGAGGTAAAAGACCGTTAGCAATCTGCTCTGTATTTGCCAAGCTTATCTTCAGCGAGCAGCCTTTATGGAATCATGATTTATGTTGTTTGATTATTTCTTCGCCAAATAAGATCTGAGCAAAGTTAAAGCTGGCGTGTAGCTAGGACATTGGATAGTCTGCTTCAGTACTTTTTTTGTAAAAGAAAATGGTGCCGGAACTCACACATGTCATACAACCCGCCTTGCCTACCCTACAAGGTTCCATCCAAAAAAGGTGCCGGAACTCCGTTCTCAGCATTCTATGACAAAAAAAGCCCTGGACTCTGCTTGAAAGAAAGATTTCTTCAGCTCAGTTGCTCTTAACAGGAATTAGAGGACCGGAGGCTAAAACATACAAAGAGCGGTTGCAGGAATTGGGTTGTTGTTGTTAGTTGCGAAGTTGTGTCTGACCCATTGCGACCCCATGGACAACGTTCCTCCAGGCTTTCCTGTCCTTTACCATCTTCTGGGGTCCCTTTAGGCTCACGCCTACTGCTTCAGTGACTCCATCCAGCCACCTCGTTCTCTCTCGTCCCCTTCTTCTCTTGCCCTCAAACCTTTCCCAGCATTAGGCTCTTCTCCAGTGAGTCCTTCCTTCTCATTAGGTGGCCCAAGTACTTGAGTTTCAGCTTCAGGATCTGGCCTTCTAAAGAGCAGTCAGGGTTGATCTCCTCTAGGACTGACCGGTTTGATCGCCTTGCAGTCCAAGGGACTCGCAGGAGTCTTCTCCAGCACCATAGTTCAAAGGCCTCAATTCTTTGGCGCTAGTCTAATGAAGAGAAGGACCAGGGGAGACATGATAGCAGTGTTCCAATATTTGAGGGGCTGCCACAAAGAAAAGGGAGTCAAGCTATTGTCCAGCCTGAAGGCGATGGAGGGAAATTGTATGTTTGAACAAGAGCAAGCAAAAGAGGTACACCAAATCTTTTCATTACTTGAGCTCTCTTTCCCAACTTCCTTGTATTTCACATCAGCAATAACATCACAGAGAAAATGTCTCCTATATACTACCATAAGAGCTCCATAGTCAGTCCTAACATTACACTCAAATCACTTGACATGCTATACTTCAGTGTTTGATCAGAGAGGAGAACATCTCAACCAGTTTATCAAAGGTATGCATCAGAGGGCATCTAACTTACAGAAGGAAAGCTACCTCTCTCAAAATTGTGGATCTACTGTGCCCAACACCTTTTCCCATTAAGTTGAGAACATGATGGGTCATCCTAAAGCTTCCATTGAGTTGAGAACATGATGAGTCATCCTAAAACTTCCACTGAGCTGAGAACATGATGGGTCATCCTAAAACTTCCATTGACTTGAGAACATGATGGGTCATCCTAAAACTTCCACTGAGTTGAGAACATGATGGGTCATCCTAAAACTTCCACTGAGTTGAGAACATGATGGGTCATCCTAAAGCTTCCACTGAGTTGAGAACATGATGGGTCATCCTAAAACTTCCACTGAGCTGAGAACATGATGGGTCATCCTAAAACTTCCATTGACTTGAGAACATTTTTTTTATTTTTAATTCCATTTATATCCCGCCCTTCTCCGAAGACTCAGGGCGGCTTACAAGCTTAGCAGTAGCCTTCATGGGTCATCCTAAAACTTCCACTGAGTTGAGAACATGATGGGTCATCCTAAAGCTTCCACTGAGTTGAGAACATGATGGGTCATCCTAAAGCTTCCACTGAGTTGAGAACATGATGGGTCATCCTAAAACTTCCACTGCGCTGAGAACATGATAGGTCATCCTAAAACTTCCACTGAGCTGAGAACATGATGGGTCATCCTAAATCTTCCATTGAGTTGAGAACATGATGGATCTAATGTGCCCAACACTTTTTTCCACTGAGTTAAGAACATGATGGGTCATCCTAAATGATTTCATTTGGTATGGGGGTCTACCAAATCTAGGAAACCCACAAATAGAAGGTCAAGATATATCTCCTCACCCATCTTTGCTGTGGGCACCTCGTTCTAGGCTAGAAATAAATGACTAGCATTCCTTGGTTGATCTGCCCTCTAGAACCTTGGGTGCTTCTAAGGTCATCTAAATTACCATCTAACACAACATCTTGCAACAACACGTTCTTCTACTCAGATCCAACTATGACCTCTGAATCACTCCCTTCCTTTTTTTATATATTTTACACCATTCAATTCAGCTTTTGCAACAATATCTTTTTAGTGGTGGGACTGTCTGTTGGGGGAAGTGTGGAGAATTTGCACTGTTTGAGTTTAAGGTAGAAGTTCCTAACTTCAAGATCAGAATTGCCTTGCGTTTAGAACACCCCACCATGCTCAACACCATCTTTGCTAGATGAAATATGGAAAGAATAACACTGTTTTTCTTGGCAAAATTCTTTCGACTAAAATTATGCTTCTGAATTTATTTTTGTCACTCTGAGAGAAATTCTTCAGATGCTTCCTTGAGGTTCAAGCTTTGTTTGCCACCCAGGAAGGCCACTGTCTGAACTGCAATAAGATCCAGGTTGAACTGCAGCTGATTTGATTTTTTTTTTCAGTGTAATGCCTATGCAAAGCCATTATTTGCTTTTGAGCAACGTTGGGTGTGAGAAAAATGGTTACCGTTTTGATAAGGGGAAAAAAAAACAACTTAGGCAAGAAAGAACAGTGGGTCTTGAAGTCTTTATGAGATTGCCAATGCTTAAATTGATCAAATTTAAGTGATTCCACTATGTTTGTTCATCTCCCTTCTTCTAATTTAGCAACACATTCAGAACACTGTATCCCAAAGATGCTTTTTCAGGAGGCAACTGGACTTCCTTGTTTTTCTTTGAAGACGTTTCGCTTCTCATCCAAGAAGCTTCTTCAGCTCTTCTTTGGCAGCACCTTTGGGATAGCTATTGTGGGAAGTCAGCTCCCCAGAGAAGGAAATATTAAAAGGGCAGAAAAATATGTTTCCTAAAAAGATATTGAAGAACCAGGAAAGCATGCCCAGTTTTCTTAATAGCCCCAGGTCTCCTTCCCCCAAGCAGAAACCAGTTCTATAGAAATGCAGATGCAAACCATTAGGAAGGTTGCAGGCCCCCAGCTGGGAGATTAAGAAGACAAAGACACCTAAAATCTGCATACCTCACCCAAACTCCAAAGAGTCATAAGCCCAGTCCCAGGAAAGCAGGACATGAACTTTGGACATAATAGGATTAACCCATCACCATCACAATACCAGAAAGGCACACTCAGACTCAGGTCACAAGTTCATGACACAGGAAATAGCCTCAAACAGGAACAGGGAGCATCTCCAAACAAAAGGCTCCAGAGGGTATAAAAACCCACTCCCTACATGTGTTCAGTCCTTTTTCTGCCAGACATCTTCCTGTCTGGTTCTCCTCTCCAATAAACTACAACCTTCTTCCCAAAGCAGTTGCCATGTTTATTCCCTGCTTGGATGAACCACGATGAAGACCTTTCTTCCAACACTGTGACCTGGATGACTGAGAATCTTCATAGGCAGTCAGGACACTGATTGAATAGGGTTGCAACAATCGACATGACCACGAGATGGCAGCAAAACGATTTGAGCTATGGAACCACTGGCTGCCATCTAATGGTTTGCTGGATGTTTGCAGCCTAGATATGGAAGCTGTATTAAAGTGTCCTTCAAGTCAGAAGATGACCTTGACCACTATCAGCACCTGTAATCAATTTGTCCTGAAGTCCTCCAGAAAAGTTAGAGATGATCTCCTCCAGATAGAAATCTACAAATCTTGCTACAGCAAAGTCTTTGCTTTTCCCCCACTGTGGAATTGGTGAACTACTCTTAAGGGCTCTGAATAAGTAGCTACCAAAGCTTTTTTCTCTCTCTTAATAAATAGTGGTTGTCTTCTGCAACAAAGAATAATAAACTGTATTTATATTTTTTGTAAGTTCATCCTGATTTAAATCAGCAAGAAGGAATTGACAAAAGTTTTGTTGCTTTTTTAATGCTTGTTCTTAGTATTCTTAGAAAGATAAAGGACTACAAATGTAGAAAAGGGAAAGGAAACTTAAACAACACAACACTTGGAATACTGCATCCACTTTTTTTGTACAAGTTTTATTATAAAGAACAGGGAGGGTTGTCAACCTATTTTCCAAAGAAAGAAAGACAAGAAACAATGGATGGAAAATATGGAGATTCTCAGTCACCAACATCATAGTTATCCCAAAGGTGTTTTTTCATGAGGCAACTGGATTTTCTTGTTTTTTCTTTGAAGACGTATCGCTTCTCATCCGAGAAGCTTCTTCAACTCTGACTGGATGGTGGGGAATGGAAGGATTTATACTCCTTGCAGACAGCTGGTCAGTTGCCTTTTTTTAGAGCAGGGGTGTCAAACTGCCGGCCTGTGGGCCGGTTGCATCATGCGGAGGCTGCATCCATCCCAGCTCCGGCAATGTGGAAAAAAGTCGTGATATGTCGCGACACGTCATGTGATGCGGCGAGCTTGACACCCGTGTTTTAGAGAGCCGTTGAAGCCACTTGGAGGTTTATCTGTGTCCTCAAGGTCACCTGAGTGGTGTGGAGCCTTCTTGGAACTGCTGAAAGGACTGTGTTGTAGATTGAAGATAGATGATGTCGTATCCCTCCCTCTCTGTTGAGAGAGGGCTGTTCAGTTGGACACAGATGGCTTCTTTGGCTCCTCTTTCAAACCAGTGGTCCTCTCCGTCCAAAATGTGGACTTTGCTGTCTTCAAAGAAATCATCTTCAAGGAAAAACAAAGGGAGTCCAGCTGCCTCTTGAAAAAGCACCTTTGGGACAAAGGCCTCATTCTTTCCTATCTAAATATTCTCCCGCCAGGTTCTGCTTTTATGTCAGTTATCACAAACTGCTGACATTTAACCAATCATTGTTGCTAGTTCTCATTTAATCAGCTCGTTGCTTTTCCTTCTGCTCCAAAGAGTACCAAGGACTCCCTGAACTACACATACTCTCTTCTGTAAAAAAAATACCTGCCTGAGGACCTAAAGCAAAACAGCTCTAAAGTTTTATACAGTGTAAAACATCTATTTCAGGAGTGTGGGGTTTTTCTGGGAACTTCAAAAGCAATTTCCTTCTGAATAGGATTCTGTCTAAAATTGTCTAAAATCTTCATTCTTATTATGGACAGATTGGATGTTTTCCTTGGATTTTATTTCAATCTCTACACAACTACCGCCATTCAAGGAAGAATCCTACCAAAATTAAATCCTCGGGGTTTATTTAAGCTGGGCAGAGGTTTTATTTGCTTGTATAAACACGAAGAGAATGTTTTGTGTGTTTAGGACACAGAGAATGTGAACATTCTGGCTGTGTTTGCAAAACAAAGTACAGCAGAAAATTTGCTAACGAGGGCAGGCATTCTACCATCTTACACACAAACACAGATCACGCATGGCTCCTTGTTGGTTACAAAATCTGTTCGATCCAACTGGGGTCCTTCTGCGTTTGGATAACACCATCCCATAGCGAGGATGCCAAACTATGGATGAATCCAAGGTATCCACCAAGAATTAGGGTATATCTCATTACAAACATGTGATTTGCCTAGAATGTTAGTTGAAGAACTTGGGTCTTTGTCTTAACCTTGATAAATGTGTTATGCCAGATATGGTTTCGACATCTGTAAATAAAGAAATGGTGGGCCTTGATTCCTATATGGCCCTGGAAATATTTGTAGGCTAGTTTTACGTATTTATTTATTTACATTTCATATTTCTTAACCACCCATATCCTTCGGAAAGCTGGGAGGTGTACAATTCTTCTTCTTCTTCTTCTTCTTCTTCTTCTTCTTCTTCTACTACTACTACTACTACTACTGCTACTGCTACTACTACTTCTTCTTCTACTACTACTTCTTCTTCTCCTCCTCCCCCTCCCCCTCCCTTTTGTCATCAATAAAGTTAAACATTAAAATCAGAATAATTTAGAATTAAAAGGTTTAAAATTATAAAAACGACATTATAAAACTTTCAGAAGGTGAAGAATTCCAAGTTGGGGGATTAACACATTTAATTAATTCAACACATACCATACTAAACCACACATTTTGTTAGAAACATAGACTTCAACTGGGTTTTTGTTTGTTGTTCTGTTTACCATAGTTTCTGAAACAAGCCAAATTCACTTTGTTCGTCCTTAGCCAAAATCAAAACCAACCACAGACCACTTGTAAAATATTCTCTGGTTTGCTTCATAGTTTTCAACAAAATTAACTACCAGGTCTAGCTGATCCCTAGAAATAAGCCAAATACTTCAGATTTTCAATTAAAATTTCACTGAATTTGTCTACAATGTGACCCTCTATAGCGGGGGTAGGCAACCTTGGCTCTTTTATGACTCATGGACTTCAACTCCCAGAATTCCTGAGGCAGCCACGCTGAGGGGAAAGGGAGAGGTTTCCAAACTGAGCCATGCTGGCTCAGGAATTCTGGGAGTTGAAGTCCACGAGTCATAAAAGAGCCAAGGTTGCCTACCCCTGCTCTATAGGTAGAAAACCAAGAAGCCATAACATTTACAATTTAAAAATATTGCAATAAATTTATTTCTCTAGGCCACAGGTCTGCAACCCGTGGCTCTGGAGCCACATGTGGCTCTTTCAACCATCTCTTGCGGCTCCCAGTCCTCTGCAATGTGCAGTCCCAAAAAAAAAGTGGGACTAAAAAAGTTCAACCAATCAATTCAAACTTCTCATGGAAAAAAACACCTTGCGAAACCTTGAATTGATTGGTTGAAATTCTTTGGTTTGTGGGACTTCCCACAAACCTCTTTTCTTCCTCGGACTGCACATGGCGGCAGCAGAGGAAGAGACAGGAGGACTGCTGGAAAGTTGAGTGGTTTGGTCAGATGGGGCATGCCGGGGAGCGGGAGTTCTCTGTGTGTGTGTGTGTGTCCTCTTCCTTTGGGCCAAAGACGGAGAGCACAGCGGCTACCATGCCGGCCTGGAGCACCTCCAGCATCTCTCAGCGAGTGCACTAGGCCACCCCAACAGCAGCAGCCATCGCCGGAATGATTGCTCAGCTCTTGGGGCCCGCTGCTGCCATGGGGGTCGGCCCAGGAATTTGTTTCTGGGGGGGGAGGCAGAGGCTGATGGAGATGCGGCAGACCTCCAGCGTCTCTCTTGCTGCAAAGCAGAGATTTAATCTTCCAAACTTTCAGATTTGTGCTGGAATCCAGGAGAGCTTCTCTCCAGCACTGTGTGTGCTTTGGGCTATTCTGTGTGTAGTATTTATATGGTGCTTGTTGTGTGTGTGGCTTTTTAGTGGTCACTTGGGTTGTTGATGGCTGACTATTAAGCTGTTGGCTGTTGTTTCCTTCTGCTGCCAAGCCCTCAGCTCCTAAGTACTTGATAAGCTGGTGGTAAATCAGCACGCCTGTTGTCTGGCGAGGGGCCTGTTTCTCAGGCTTCTATTACTTCCCTGGCTGTTTTTGTACCTGCTCGGCCGACAATCTTAGTTGCTGCAAAATTGAACGTATGTCCTTGTTCATTGCAATGTGATCACACAGAACAGCCCAAAGTACATTTTCTGCTGGAGAGAAATTCCCTGAGGATGGGCCTCAGCACAAGTCCAAAAGCTTGGAAGATGAAACCTCTGGTCCCGGTGACCGACCCAGATTGGATCCTGCAATCTATAATATCATTTGCAGTCAGGAAACATCCATAAAGGAACCAAGACCTCTTGAGCTGAGATCACGCTTGATTCAAAGACAGAAAGAGAGATAAAAGCAGGTCTGCCAAGAAATTTAATTCCTTCATTTGCCAATTCATTTAAACACCAACAAGCAACCATCTGAACAGGTGACTAATATTGCAAAAAAATATTAGCCCAAAATTTCTGTCCCAAACAAGTGGCTGTCCAGTCTCTTCTTAAAAACCTCAAACTTCTGGAGGCAGGTTGTTCCACTGGTTAATTATTCTTACGATCAGGAAATTTCTCCTTAGTTCTAGGTTGCTTCTTTCCTTGATTAGTTTCCATCTATTGTTTCTTGTCTTGCCTTCTGGTGCTTTGGAGAATAGGTTGACCCCTTCTTTGTGGCAGCCTCTTAGTTGGCAGCATATATTTTTGACTGTTTGTTCCTTTACTGTTAATGGTTGATCCGGAAAAAAAAACAGAAGCTATATATCCTTTTATTAACTTCAGTATTGTTGAAGGAAAAATCTTCATCAGGGTTTAGTCCAAGCCAGGAATAAACAACATGGCGACTGCTTTAGAAAGAAGGTTGCATTTTATTGTTTGGTTCCAGTTTCTTTGGATCCTGAAAACCCAACTATCCTTACTCCAGCCACCTAGCTAACCCAGAAGACAGCCAACTGGCCAGCACCAGCAGGGAACTTTGTCCCCAAAGACATGTACAAACAGCAATGAAGAGCCTTGGTGGAGCAGTGGGCTAATGCCTCCTTAAGTAACACCAGCTGCCTGCAATTAGTGCAGGTTCGAGTCCCACCAGGCTCAAGGTTGACTCAGCCTTCCATCCTTCCGAGGTAGGTAAAATGAGGACCCAGATTGTTGGGGGCAATTAAGCTGACTTTGTAATAATGCCGCTTGGGGTGTGTGTGTGAAAGCCCTAATAAGCAGGCATATACATAGAATAAAGGCTACTGCTAAGCTTGTAAGCCGCCCTGAGTCTTCGGAGAAGGGCGGGATATAAATGGAATTTAAAAAAAAAAAGTTCAAGTACTCGCCAACACCTTCTGGAAGCAAGAATACTGGTCTACCTTTCAAGATTGCCGCAAGTGGAAGACCAAAGAGCCCAATCTATAAAAAGGAGACCTTGTCTTGCTGAAAGACAAAGACGCCCATCGGAACTCTTGGCCCATGAGACTTGTGCACCAGGTCCTACCCAGCTCTGATGGACTAGTTCACCATGTCAAAGTCCAGATCATGAAGCCACAAGAGTCGGGTCACGACTCGCAGACTCTCATTAAACGGTTTTACACCGGACCAATCACTGAACTGGTCCTGTTGCTGAAGAAGACCAAACTTGAAGACTGAACCTTCAACTATGCGTATTGTGTCTATCTCATGACTGCATTGTTTGATGTAACACTTTGCTTATCTCAGATATAGTTATGCATGTTTTGTATTTACCTTACAGTTATGCATGTTTTGATACCATATTTTTTATACTAGTTAATAGTCAGTTAATAGTCAAAGTTGCATGCTTGATGCTATGTTTTTTGCTTATTCTAGTTAGTTAATAGTGGAAATTGTATATTTCCAAGTAAGGAGTGTGCGGGACCAGCTGCTCCATTTTATATCTAGTTTAGGAAGTAAGAACTGTGTTAGCATATTTAGCATTTACAGCAGACATGTCAAACACAAGGCCCGGGGGCCGGATCCGGCCCGCAAAGTGGTTTCATGCGGCCCGTGAAGCCATCCTGGAAACAGTGAGGGAATGGCCCCCACTGCCTTGGCCCTGGCCCAGAGACCCTCCTTCTGCCAGAGACCCTCAGATCTGTCCCACTCCTGCCCAGGCCCCCATAGGCACCCTTGATGCGAACGCTGTAGAGCTGGCCATGCCCACCCAGTAGGCCATACGCACTCTAGCCATGCCCACCCAGTAGGCCACGCCCACCCTGGCCATACCCACCCGGCCCCCTGAGGGCAACCGCAGTGCTGATGCGGCCCTCAATGAAATTGAGTTTGACACCCCTGATTTACAGGATTCATGTTGTTTCACTGAGAGGATTGTATGTTAGAACGCTTAGCATTTAAATGGTTAAAGCTATTTCCTTAAGAGATGGCTTCTGGGAAATGTAGTCTAGCTATTTAGTGAATCCTAGGCTTATTTAGTTAAGTGGGAGGAGCTTCAAAGTTTATTACTGGATTTCCTGGCCACGAGCAGGGGTTTTAAGTCTTTTGTTCTAACCAACTATGCTACACGTGTGACTAGCAGCTGTAATCAAGAATAGCTGAGAATTACTCCTTTTTTACCTACAAAAATGAAATATGTCAACATTCATATGTTGTGATGACCAGATGTTTCCCTGTAAAATGCGAGTCTTTGCTTAAAGCTTCTGGAGAATAAAATGTCAGTTATACAATTATTTTTGTTCGAGTTAAACTGCATGATTTCTGGAGCTAAAGAAGCATTTTGGGGTTCTGGAAATCAGAACAGTGCCCCTTTGGCATCTGTGGGTTAATCCTATTATGTCTTGTCTTAGAATTTGGGTGGGGTATGTAGATTTTAGGTGTCTTTGTCTTCCTAAGCTTCTAGCTGGAGGGCACCAACCTTCCTGAATGGATTATCACATCTGCATTTCTACAGAGCTGATTTCTGCTTGGGGGAGGGAGACTTAAGGCTATTAAGAAAAACTGGGCATGCTTTTCTGCCTCTTTAAGATCCTTTGAGGAAATATAATATTCTGCCCTTTTAATATTTCCTTTTCGGGGGGGCTGACTTCCCACAGTATAATTAAAGCAAGTTTTTTCTTTCTTTCTTCTTTCTCTTTTCCTTTCCTTCTCACTGTCTCTCCTGTTATGTCAACACTGCAAAGTCGGCTTGGCCTTTGTTTTTTTGTTATTGAGCAAGCCATAAACGCTTAATCACATCCCGTGAACTACTGTGACAAGGTCAGCACTGAACCTCTAGTAAATGCTTAATAGGTGGAGGAAGTATTAATTCCGGGAAACTATTACAATGCCTTAGGCTCAGGTTTTTGTAGCCCAGCTGTTGTTCTATAGATCTAATATTTGGGGAGAAGAATGGATGGCAGCCACTCACTGCTCTGAACTTCTCTGAAGTGGAAGGTCCTCCACTCAACGTGAAAAGCAGACTCTCAATGTGCCAGTAGTAAAAATTACTGATGACTTATTTTATTTGTAAACCAGCTTCCTTCTAAGGAGCACTTAGGGTCAAGAAAGAGGCTGCAGGACCACCTTAAAACATGCCCAAAGCTTATGAGGAAGAAAGCTAGAACATAGGAAGTGGGATAAGACAACATTTCCACAAGTGGAGAAACAATCTACCTACCCTGCCCCCCAAAAAACTTTGGAGATCCCAGTGCTTCTACTGCAAACTGGATTCAATACTTTTCCTTTAAAAGTATAGGCCAGGGGTAGGCAACCTTGGCTCTTTTATGACTCGTGGACTTCAACTCCCATGGGGACAGGGAGAGGTTTCTAAGCTGAGCCATGCTGGCTCAGGAATTCTGGGAGTTGAAGTCCACGAGTCATAAAAGAGCCAAGGTTGCCTACCCCTGGTTTAGGCTGTGTTGCTGAAGAGAGACAATCTGGTAGACTGTCCCAAAGCTGCTTTTCAAAAGGCAACTTGGACTTTCTTGGGTTCCCCCCGCCTTGAAAATGTTTTGCTTCTCATCCAAGAAGCTTTTTCAGTTCGAACTGAAGAAGCTTCTCGGATGAGAAGGGAAACCTTTTCAAGGGGGGAGGGGAAACCCAAGAAAGTCCAGCTGTCTTTTGAAAAACACCTCTGAGACAATCGTAGAGGATTCAGAATCTCCATAGAAATCTAGTAGAATCGGTGGTGGGATTCAAATAGGTCAGGGGTGTCAACCTCAATTTCATTGAGGGCTGCATCAGCATTGCGGTTGCCCTCAGGGGGCCGGGTGGGTATAGCCAGGGTGGGCATGGCCTACTGGGTGGGCGTGGCCAGAGTGCGTATGGCCTACTGGGTGGGCGTGGCCAGTTCTACATCGTTCGCATCAAGGGTGCCTATGGGGGCCTGGGCAGGAGTGGGACAGATCTGAGGGTGTCTGGTAGAAGGAGGGTCTCTGGGCCAGGGCCAAGGCAGTGGGGGCCGTTCCCTCACTGTTTCCAGGATGGCTTCGCGGGCCACATGAAACCACTTTGCGGGCCGTATCTGGCCCCCGGGCCTTGTGTTTGACATGTCTGAAATAGGTGAACAACCGGTTCTCTGCACGGATGCCGCTTCCGGAAGTCCGTTCTGGGCCTGGGCACCAAAAACAATTAGCTACCAGTTTTTGCCAAAGTGGTGCGAACCGGCTGAATCCCACCACTAAAAGCATGGAGCTGATCTTGAAAGGACCAAACTCCAGTATGGAGAGACCTTCCCCCTCAATTCTTCCCAGTTTTTTCCCCCCTCTTGGTTTCAGGCCTGTCCATCAGCCTGAGCATTTCAATGTCCACCTTCAAAGACTTTACAATGGCTCTGTAAATGAAAGAGGATCTGGGACAACAGGAATCTTTCCAGATCTCCAGGATCAAGAGATAAAGGCGTCCACCAGGGTCTTCACCACAAATAAGTGACTTTTCTAGACTGTGCTAAACATCCAAAGGGCATAATATTCAAAATATCTTCATTCAAATCTACAAATCAAGTGATGCCTGTTGCTGCACTATCTCCCTCCTCATGTGGAAATCTGTTTTTCTGAGAACACTTATCAATCCAAACTTTCAGCTACGAGTCAAGGACACCAAGTGAGTTTTGTATTAGCAAATCCACGAAATTCCTCCACCCACATGGATATTCAATAATTAGTTAATTTTAAATGGACTCATCTGAAATGCAGGTAGTCCTCAACTTACAACTGTTTATGGTCGAACTTGCAACAGCATTGGAAAAAAGTGACTTATGACCATTTTTTCACCCTTGCGACTGTTGAGGGGATCCCCCCCCCATGGCCACACAAGCAAAATCCGGACGCTTGGCAACTGACTCCTATTTACAACAGTTGCAGTGTCCTGGGGTGTGTGTGTGGAGATCACGGGATCCCCTTTTACAACCTTCTGACAAGCAAAGTCAATGGGGGAAGCCGGGTTCATTTAAGAACCGTGAAGATGCAACATATTTTCATGTATGGTGGACTTGTAAAAAGGTCAAGGTTTTCTGGATAAAAATTTGGTGGAATATGCAGAAGATTTTCAAGCAAAGAATAAAGTTTTGTCCGCAACTCTTCTTGTTGGGAATAATCACAGATGCTATGGTTGTGGACACTAAGTTGATGTTAAATTTAATTACGGCAGCAAGACTTTTAATAGGTCAGTATTGGAAGAAGGAGGAACTGCTGACCATAGAAGAATGGACTTTAAAGGTTTCCGACCTGGCAGAGATGGCAAAGATTTCGGCTTATTTGAAAGATCACTCGCAAGAACGTTATATCATGGAATGGAGAAAATGGATTGAGTATATCCAGAACAAATATAGGGTTAAGAAGTTTCATGTAGCATTTGAATAAGTCTTCCTTCTTTTTTTTTCTTTTTTTATTTCTTTTTTCTTTCTTTCTTTTCTATATATATTTAATATTACTAAGGTTTGTATTATCCTATATAAGCTAGAGAGTGATGGATTTTAGAGCTTATGGTTGTTAGTATATGGTTGTTTATGATTGTTTTTTTTTCTATACCTTGTATTTAGCTCTGGGAAGTCGGGGGGGGGAGGGGGGGAGGGAGAGGGAGGGAGGGAGAGGGGAGGGGGAGGGGGGACTGTTAAAGATAAATTGTATGTTAAAACTTTTCAATAAAAAAAAAAAGAACCGTGTGACTAATTTAAACAGATGCAGGGATTCACTGAGCAAATGTGGCAAGACAGGTTGCAAAATGGGGCAAAGCTCAATTAATAAGTGTCTCCCTTAACAACTTAAATTTTGGGCTCAGTTGTGGTCGTAATTCGAGGCCTACCTATAATCTTCTGCTAGTTGACCTAAGCTTAAAAAAAGAAAATAATAATTCCAACTGAGAGTTGAGCCACTGGATGTAATGATTAATTTTCAAGTGCCTTTTCCCTGTTTGCTCTTCAAACGGCGCAATGTGAAAGCACCCACAGAAAGCATTTAGGCCTCTCGTGCTTTCTTTGCACATCCCAAGCAGGACTGAAGGAGGCTGTGATTCATTCCCATTGTTAGCTGGCTAAATCATCATCCGTCTAATCTGGATGCCTCACATGGGAATCAACAACGACCTCATTGTTATTTCATAAAGGTAAAAGTAAAGGTTCCCCTGCACATGCGTGCTAGTCATTTCCAACTCTAGGGGCCAGTGCTCATCCCTGTTTCAAAGCCGAAGAGCCGAGGACGTCTCTGTGGTCATTTGGCCAGCATGACTAGACGCCAAAGGCGCACGGAACGCTGTTACCTTCCCAGTGTAGTGGTCCCTATTTTTCTACTTGCATTTTTTACATGCTTTCAAACTGCTAGGTTGGAAGAAGCTGGGACGAGTAACAGTCGCTTACTCTGTTATGCAGCACTGAGGATTTCACCCGCCAAACTGCCGACCTTCTGATCGACAAGCTCAGCGTCCTAACCCACTGAGCCACCTTGTCCCTCATTGTTATTTCATATAATTATTTAAAAAATTCCATTTCTATATTGAACAGGTATACAAGTATTAAGATATCATCATCTGCACTCTTTCCAAAGTCTCAGCATCTTTTTTATAATATGGTGACCAAAACTGGATGAAGTATTCTAAGTGTGGCGATTATGGTCTCCCTGCCCTTAACTGCCAATTTTTCCCCATTTAGATATGATCAACCCATCATTGCACGCATTTCTTTTCAGGCAAGTCCTTGATTCCTTCCATCATTTGATCTGCAATGATTTTGCCCTGCATCTTGTTAACTTTTTTTTTTTAATCGGGGTACATTTGCAATGGGTTGTCATTTCTTATCTTCAAAACCTTCACCCCAACAGGGTGGAAACAAAACAGACGATAATCCTTTTAATTACTAGTATACAAACACATCAGAAAGGGGTTAATAACCCTTTGCCAGAGAGCAATTTGTTTTTTCAAAAAAAAATCTTCATTTTTTCAGGAAACGGAACCGTAGCATTCTTGTTAAACAGCAATCGTGTCAGGATGCAGCCCCTACATTGGTTCTGCTGCTTGTTTTGGGTTAAAGATGCCATCAATAACATTAAACTAAAATTCTAGATTTCTCCATTGTTTTCTGGGTGTGTGTGTGTGTATTTTTCTCATCTGTCTGCCCCGTAGGTCGGGGGGAAAAAAGGGGGAATTTAAGAAAGAGTGGGATGAATGATTCATTTTAGTCTCTTACGCACTCTCCCTTCCTCCCTTTTTAAACCTGTGGTCACAGGGGCATGGGAAAAAGGAAAAGCAAGCGTTTCAAAATCCTAATCGTGTCTAGAAATGGTAGATAGATAAGCTAGTAGAGAATAATGTGCCCTAATTCCCTCTAGAATAGGAATGACTGCTTCTTACCTCAGCAAGCCAGATGGAGGGATGCACTGGCCATTTTGCTAAGAAAATCTATTTTCTAACAACGCCCAGAAATTGGTGTCCTCTTTGCTCCCTCAGCTTGGTGATTTGCTTGCAGCTGTTTCATTACCCAACTACATAACAACATGAGAGCGAGGATATGTGAGGCTCCTGGACTAGTACCGCCTTTAGGTTGGATGGACAGGTAGACCAACAAATCAGAGCAACACCCATGGGCTCACCCCTCTCAGGACTCATGACAGAAAATGCAATGCAGCATCTAGAAACTATAAAACTCTCGCAATAAATGTTACGGAACTGGTGCAAATGCATCCATTTCAACCTCCCCACCCAAAAAAGCTTGCCTTGAGTTGATTGAATGGGAGTTTTGCTTGTTTGAAGCAAATATAACCCCCCCCCCCTTTTTTTTTGCACATCACCCCTATGGAGGAAGGGAAGGATAAAAATAATAATAATTGGCAAATTTAAGAAAAATGCAGAGGGTAAAAAGAGGAAGTTATCAAGACTTCGGGCATCTTTAACAATGAAAATCCTGAAGAAAGAAAAAGGGCAAGCCGATTTTTGCCTGTACAGATTTTTGCCTATACTGGTAGGATCTAGACTTACAACAGCTCATTTAGCGACCGTTCAAAGTTACAACGGCACTGAAAAAAGTGACTTATGACCGTTTTTCACGCTTGCGACTGTTGCAGTACCCCAAACATCACGTGATCAAATTTGGACGCTTGGCGACCGACTCATATTTATGACGCTCACCGTGTCCCAGGGTCACGTGATCCCCTTTTGCGACCTTCTGATAAGCAGAGTCAATGGGGGGAGCCAGATTCACGTAACAACCGGGTTACTAACTTATCAACTGCAGTTTCTTCACTTAACCACTGCAGCAAGAAAGATTGTAAAATGGGCCAAAACTCACGTAACAAATGTTTCCCTTAGCAACAGAAATTTTAGGCTCAATTGCAAGTCGAGGATTACTCGTACTTGCTTGAGATGGGAACCTATAGAAATTGAATGAATGAATGAATAAATACAGAAGTAAACTTGCTCGAGATGGGTGACTATAGAAAATGAATGAATGAATGAATGAATAAATAAATACAGAAATAAACTTGCTCAAGTTGGGTAACTATAGAAATTGATTGAATGAATGAATAAATAAATACAGAAATAAACTTGCTCAAGATGGGTAACTATAGAAAATGAATGTATGAATGAATGAATGAATACAGAAATAAACTTGTTCAAGATGGGTAACTATAGAAATTGAACGAATGAATGAAGGAATACAGAAATTAACTTGCTTTAGATGGGTGACTATAGAAATTAAATAAATACCGGAATAAATACACACAGAAAGAAACAGGACTTTATCTCTGGCAAAAAGATTACACGTGATACAGGTGTCACCTAGGCCAGTAATCTAGATTACACCTTCTCTAAATTACTGGGGGAAAAAATTGTTCTGGAAGATTCTTGGTGACCAAACACACGATGGTGAACTGGGACTGGGGCTTATAGGCTCTGGGGATAGCCACAGCACATAGTGGGGTTGGGACTTGATGTATAAAATCTGTAAGTTTCAACAGTATGGAATGAAATGGATGAAACCGCAACAGGATGTATATTTGCGACACCCTAATTGGGTGGAACCATGGATATCCACGGGGAGGCATCAAAATGATGACACGCGCATGACGAAATAATAACACAAGTGCTGGGAATAAATAATTGACTCAGGCATCATAATGCAAGGACATCGCTAATTACTTCTTGTGCCAAATCATTGTGCATTATAATTTTGATATCACAGATTATTTGGTGGACACCACTGAACGGAGCTGATGGCTTCCCACAGGGAAATGGAACTTGTCAGGTTAACGATGAATAAACCAACAAAAATACTTGCCTTAAGGCACAAGCTGGTGCCATCCAAGCTGTATGTATAAAAGTAGAAATTAATTCAGAATGTTTCCCCCCCCCACCCAAAAAAACCCTCATTTCTGTTTCTTTGACCATCACAGGACTGGGACATAGAAGAGCGTCACTGGGAAAAACAGGGATGACTTGAGGGGGAAAGTTTCAACTTTCTGAATGAATGCAATTCAGAGCAAGAAAATATATATATTAAATGATAGGAACAGACTAGTGCACACCAGAAGATTGTCTAGAAAAAGTTGGTTGAACTTTGGGCAAATTGAAGACCCTCTGAATAGACAGGGTCACTGTTTAGCCCGGTTCGTTTTTGAATTCATGGGTTAAGCATGTTTTAAAATTTTCATTCGTGGTGCAGGAACGAATGTCTATGGAGTGTTGTGATTCAGGGTCAGCCTGTGGGTTTGGCAGTTGGGTCGGACGACTCAGAGGAGGAGGAGGAGGGGGGTGTTGAAGAGCTTGCTGAGGGGATTGGACAGCTTGATGAGAGCCCTCAGCCAGGCCCCTCTCATCTGGTCACGACGCAGACCCAGCTGTGTGAGCCTGACAGCGTGGATGAAGATGACCCACAGCTGGCCCTGTTCAAGGACGCCCGACACAGGAGGCAGTCAATCAGGAGTAAACAGAGGAAGGCAATGGGGCTCCTCGGAAGGAGGCAGAGAGAAGCCACGCCCTGAACTGTATTTAAGGGGGAATGCGTGGGAGGGCTGGTTTGCTGAAGGCAACCGTTTGAAAAGCTCCTGTTTCTTGGTTTGTGTCTTGTTCTATTTGTTTTTGTAGCAATAAATTTGGCAGGCGTAATTCCAGCCTCTTGCCTTCTTGTAAAAGGGGTTGTCCCTGCCTTTCCTGCAGGGCCGGTAGCAGGCTGGTACAGAACATGGAGATTCTGGGTCACCCAGGTCAGGTTTGTCCCAAAGATGCTTTTTTTCTCTTCCCTAAAAGGCAATTGGACTTTCTTGTTTTTTTCTCCCCTCTGAAAACATTTCACTTCTCATTCTCTGAACCGAAGAAGCTTTTTGGATGAGAAGTGAAACATTTTCAAAGGAAAAAAAAAACACACACAAGAAAGTCCAGTTGCCTTTTGGATAAGAAAAAAGAAAAAAAGCACCTTTGGGACAACCCTTACCTGGATGATGGAGAATCTTCGTAGCCATTCGTTCCTGCACCATGAATGAAGATTTTAAAACAACCCATGAATTCAAAACAAACCGTGCTAAAAGTCACCAAGTTTATTCAACGGGTCACCAATTTGCACCTTCGGGACACAGCGTAGCTACCGGTAACCAGGGGTAGGCAACCTTGGCTCTTTTATGACTCGTGGACTTCAACTCCCAGAATTCCTGAGCCAGCCACGCTGAGGGGAAAGGGAGAGGTTTCCAAGCTGAGCCATGCTGGCTCAGGAATTCTGGGAGTTGAAGTCCACAAGTCATAAAGCAGCCTAGGCCTAGGCCAGGGGCAGGCAACCTTGGCTCTTTTATGACTCGTGGACTTCAACTCCCAGAATTCCTGAGCCAGCATGGCTCAGTTTGGAAACCTCTCCCTTTTCCCTCAGCTTGGCTGGCTCAGGAATTCTGGGAGTTGAAGTCCACGAGTCACAAAAGAGCCGAGGTTACCTATCCCTATCCGGGTAAGCAAATGCCTGGAGTTACACTGCCAGTCTGCAAGAGGCAAAGGACGATGGGAAAAATGAAAGCGAAGGAAGGAGGGTGGGTGAAAGGGAAATGAAAGTGATGCGAGGAGCGAGGAAAGCGACTGAGATGCGGGACAAGAACCAATCAATCCGAATAGAGCTGGAAGGGACCTTGGAGATCTTCTAAATCTACTTCAACTCCATGCTCAAGCAGGAGACGCCATCTCAGACAAATGGTTGTCCACCCTCTTCTTAAAAGCCCCCAGTGAAGCCCTCGCAACTTCTGGAAGCAGGTTGTTCCACTGGTTAATTGTCCTCACTATCTATTAGGAAGTTTCTCCTGAATCCCAGGTTGCTTCTCTCAAAACTGAATTAAGAGTGGTTCTCCCCAAACGTCCTTCGCTCCCTCTCTCTTCTTCGCTTTCTGATTCTTGTCAAGCCGGATTTTCACTTCGTCCCTGCTTCTCGTTTGCCAGCTCTGGGGCGTCTTTCCAAAAGGTGGTCGGTTCACAGGAGAAAAGCGGGATGGGAATCCAACTCAGTCCAAACGCCGTTTGGCTCCATGACCCTCCCAAACTGAGGAGCCAAAGTGCTTTTACGCAAAGATGCGAAGAAGATCCAATCTCTCTCGTCCTCCCCCCCTTTGTCCTAGGGCAGTGGTGGCAAACCTTTTTGAGACCGAGTGCCCAAACTGCAACCCGAATCCCACTTACGCATCGCCAGGCCCACCGCCGCCACCTGAGGATGAAGAGCCTGGTGCGGTGTCTCAGAACCCTGCACCACCGCCATCTTTGCGCTGCTGCCAGGTGCCACCTCAGTGCCACGGCTTCCTCTGCCTCATGCCCCGCTGCATGCAGAGCACGCCAGGAAACCAAGGGCACCGCCCAATCAGCCTGATGGGCAGAAGCTGTCGGCGGACTCCTGCTCCTGGCCTGCTCCACGTGCAGCCACCAAGGCAGAGGGAGATGGAGTCCCTCCCCCAAGGCCACACGCAGTGCTCGCCGGGAGCAGGAGTGAGACTGACAGGGCAGTGCACTCGGTTTCCTGGTGGAGGAGGCCGTGGTGCTGAGGAGGTGGCACCTGCCAGCAGCGGTAGCACAGGGTTCTGAGACACAGCACTGGGATCTTCATCCTCAGGCGGCGGGGCCTGCTCATCGTCTGCTGCTGCCTCTTCCTCGGCCTCGTCTTCCCTCGTGGCTGCTGCTTTGTCCAGTGCAGCGGCAGTGGTGTCCAACCTGCGCAAGTTCAGCCAAAAGATCGCGCTGCAGAAGCAGCAGCAGGCTGAGGAGATGGCAGCCTTCAAGGAGGTGATGATGGAGCTAGGCACCACCCAGGTAAGCGGGGCCCCATGAGGGGAAGACCTCACACGGAGCACACGAGGCAAGAAAAACAGCTCCCCACTGCCCCCCATTAACAATCTGCTCCCACCACAGGCTGAGGCAAGAGAAGGCAAGGCCCCCATTGCCATTAACCACGGCCGCTGCCCCCCACCATGAATGATCGCCACCGACTTACAAGTGGAGGAGTGAAGGCAAGAAACACCCCCCCAGCTGCCATTATGGCTCATCCGCCGGCTTACACATGGCTGAGGGAAGGCGAAGAACCCACCTCCTGACTGCCATTATCGCTCGGCCGCCACCTTACACAAGTCATGGCAGCACCCCGACCCCCATTACCGCTCTGCTGCCCCCGCCGCCCCTCCTCCCCGTGTGGCCAGCTGCTGAAACGTACAGATGTCGGCTCGCGGCCGCTCATTCTCTTGTCTGCAGCAAATGCCGCTTCTGCGGAAAGTTCCTTTTTATAGCCTCTCGCTTGTTCCCAGACTGCGCACGCGCGGAAAGCTGCACGTGCGCAATCTGTGGAAAACTCTGCATGTGCGGAGAGGAGGGAGCAGCTTGGCCCAGCAATGGCTCACGTGCCACCGGAGACGGCTCCGTGTGCTGCCTGTGGCACATGTGCCATAGGTTCGCCACCCCTGTCCTAGTCTCACTGCGAAGCTTTTCTTTTCCTTCTTTCTTTCTCGCTCTTTCTGTCTTTTTCTCTCAGGCTTCCTTTCTTTCTCTGCTTTCTTTTTCTCTCCACTCTTTCAACTCTCCTTCCTCTTTCTTTTCCCTTTCTCTCGTTCTTTCTCGTTCTTTCTTTTTTTCTCGCTCTTTTTTTCTCTTTTTCTCTCAGGCTTCCTTTCTTTCTCTGCTTTCTTTTTCTCTCCACTCTTTCAACTCTCCTTCCTATTTCTTTTCCCTCTCTCGTTCTTTCGCTTTTCTTTCTCGTTCTTTCTTTCTCTCCTGCTTTTTTCTTTTCTTTTCTCGCTTTCTTTCTCTGTCTTTTTCTCTCAGGCTTCCTTTCTTTCTCTGCTTGCTTTTTCTCTCCACTCTTTCACTCTCCTTTCTCTTTCTTTTCCCTTTTCTCTCTCTCTCTTGCTCTTTTGCTTTTCTTTCTCGTTCTTTCTTTTTCTCTCGTTTTTTCTCTCACGCTTGCTTTCTCTGCTTTCTTTTCCTCTCCACTCTTCCACTCTCCTTTCTCTCTTTTCCCTCTTTCTGTCGTTCTTTCGCTTTTCTTTCTCGTTCTTTCTTTTTCTCTCTCGTTTTTTCTCTCACACTTCCTTTCTTTCTCTGCTTGCTTTTTCTCTCCACTCTTTCAACTCTCCTTCCTCTTTCTTTTCCCTCTCTCTCGTTCTTTCGCTTTTCTTTCTCGTTCTTTCTTTCTCTCCTGCTTTCCCCCCCCCCTCTTTTCTCTCTCTCCCAAGTGGGAAGGGACAAGACTGCGTGGGGATCGCTTTTCATTCCTCTTCCAAGCTCCGGCTCCCGCAACCGACATCTCCCCGCCGCGGCATTGCCGCAGCTCGCCTGGCTCAGCCTCCGGCTCCGGCGGGAAACCAATCGTCGACGGCGGCGGCGGCGGCGTGAGGCCGACCTTCCCTCCTCCCGCCCCCCCCCACCACCACTTTGAGGACCGAAGCTCCTTCCTCTCGCGAGAGCCGGCTAGTAAACAGCCCGCTTTCGCTCCGCCGCCGCCGCCGCCAGTGCAGCTGCTGCGCTCCATCCTTCCTTCCCGGCGCGGTGCAGGCGAGGAAAGCGGCCGGCTTGCAGGCGGGGAGCGCAGCCAGCCAGCCAGCCGGGCGCGTGGAGGTGAGCGCGAACGGGGTTTGCCCAGCCAACTCGCCGGCCGGGCAAGGGCAAAAGGAGAGCAGGAGGAGGAAGAGGAGGAGGCGCGCTCCAGGGGTACCCAATCCGTGTCTCCAACGGGGCGCACGCAGCAGCGCTGAGCCCGCTTCCAGGCACGAGCTGAGGCCGGGCCAGCTCTGGATGTGTGTGTGTGTGTGTGTGTGTGTTTATGTGTGTGTGTGTATGGGTCTTTCCAGAGAGGAGGAGGAGGAGAAGCTGTCCAGAGCGAACCGCAACCGGGGTGCCCCGTGCGCCCTTCTTGGTTCTGCCCTTTGGTGTAGCTAGGAAGGATGCGCCCGGCGCCGGAAAGCTTGGAGGGGCTTGGGGGGGCCGGGGCAAAGGGCGGGTGCCTGGCCAGGAGGGGTTGTGGGCTCCAGGCTGGCTGAAGCAAAGACCAGACGGGCCTTCTTTCCCGGGGCCAGCGAAAGGGCAAGCCGCGGTGCCTGGCTTAATCTCCGCGTCCGGGTACCCGGTCCCGGTCCGGATTCGAGTCCGGTTAGGAGAACCGGGCCGGGGAATGGGGTAGTAGGGGTGATGAACTTCCCTCCTGCAGCCAGTTGTTGGAAAGGGGTCCCCAGCTGCTAACATGGCTGTTGGTGAAATCCAAGACTATATATAGAAAGAAATGAATGGCACAGAGAGAGAGAGAGAGATTGTGCCAAGTCACTTTCCCGTTTCACCCGCAAGCTGGCAGAGATGTGCAGGAGAATCGTTGATGGTGGCGGTTGCTTGGCCTCTCTAGGGATTTGCAGAGGAGGTTTTGGGGGGTGGGGTGACTCTGAGCGTGGGTTATCTCCAGGCTTAGGAGTTAATAAGTGGCTGGGTTCACAAGCCTTACCTGTAATTAACTGGACCTTGAGGCCACTGAATTAACGGTCTGGCCTTCTTGATGTGAATCATATACAATAGAATAACAGAGATGGAAGGGACCTTGGAGGTCTTTTAGTCCAGGGGTCCCCAAGGCCCCCACCCCCAGGTCTGTGGATCATTTGTGGGCTGCGGCATGCCAGCAACCGGTCGGTCCACACAAAGAAGCAAAGCCCCATCCGTGAGAGATGCACGCAGCATCTCCGGTCTGCGGAAAAATCTCTCTCCACAGAACTGGTGCCCAAAAGGTTGTGGGGCTCTTTTCTAGTCCAACCCCCTGCTCAGGCAGGAAACCCTATGCCATTTCAGACATTCCAGTATCTTCTTAAAAACTTCCAGTGTTGGAGCAGTCACAACTTCGGGGGGCAGGTTGTTCCACTGGTTAAAATTGTTCTAACTGCCAGGAAGTTTCTCCTTAGTGCTAGGTTGCTTCTCTCCTTGGTTAGTTTCCATCCGTTGCTTCTTGTCCTGCCTTCAGGTGCTTTGGAGAATAGCTTGACTCCCTCTTCTTTGGGGTAGCCCCTGAGATACTGGAACACTGCTATCCTGTCACCCCTCGTCCTTCTCTTCATTAAACTAGACATACCCAATTCCAGCAACCATTCTTTGTGTGTTTTAGCCTCCAGTCCCCTGATCATCTTTGTTGCTCTTCTCTGCACTTTTTCTAATCTCGACATCTTTTTTACATCGTGGTGAGTGAATCATGAACTAGCATGGGGACTGGATTCACATGATTTTTCAGAATCAACCACAACATTATCTGACTCTGAACTATCATGCTTGCCTTATCCCACATTCTCTTTTGGTGGTGCGTGAGTCTTACTGATTGCCCGAAGCTTGCTTTCAATTGGCCACAATAGTCAAAGATTTAAACAAACTTTGATTTAAAAACTCCCTTCCTCTTCACTAGCACCCACTGGTATTTTCTACGGATAGGAAAAGTTCCAGAGAGCAGTCTTTGGTTGCTGAATAATACGCAGCTGTGATAGGAATTGTCTACTCAGTGGGGGGAATCATTTTAGGAATCCCATCTTGGAAATGGTAAAGGCAGCCTGGCTGCAGAATAAGTCAGGTTTTGCTTTTGAAAGTTTCTGGCATGATTGATTCCTTGAGACAACTCTAGACACTGAAGCAAAGGTTGAGTGACTTTCTTAAATCCAGTCGGATAGGTGAGTTGCTTTCCAAGTTGGAACCATGAAAAGCGTATCTACCAGTCTGTCTGTCTATAACCATCCATCTATCCATCCATTCATCCATCCATGTCTATCTGTCCATCTGTCTATCTGTGTATCTCTACCTTTTTTCTATCTCTACCTATATCATTTATCTATCTGCCTATCTCTGTCTATTATCATCTCTCTCTCTCCTATCTATCTATCTATCTATCTATCTATCTATCTATCTATCTCTATCTTTATCATTATCTATCTCTATATTTATCTCTATCTATACCTTTATCATTTCTGTCTGCCTATCTATGTCTATTATTTCTCTCATCTATCTATCTATCTATCTATCTATCTATCTATCTATCTATCTTTATCATTTATCTGCCTATCTATGTCTATTATCTCTCCCTCCTGTCTGTCTGTCTGTCTGTCTGTCTGTCTATCTATCCATCCATATCTATCTATCTATCTATCTATCTATCTATCTATCTATCTATCTATCTATCTATCTATCATCTATCTATCTTTATCATTTATCTCCCTATATGTCTATTATCTCTCCCTCCTATCTGTCCGTCCATCCATCCATCTATCTATCTATCTATCTATCTATCTATCTATCTATCTATCTATCTATCATCTATCTATCTATCTATCTATCTATCTATCTATCTATCTATCTATCTATCTATCTATCTATCTATCTATCTATCTATCTAATGCCTCCTTAAGTAACACCAGCTGCCTGCAATTAGTGCAGGTTCGCATCCCACCAGGCTCAAGGTTGACTCAGCCTTCCATCCTTCCGAGGTAGGTAAAATGAGGACCCAGATTGTTGGGGGCAATTAAGCTGACTTTGTAATAATGCCGCTTGGGGTGTGTGTGTGTGAAAGCCCTAATAAGCAGGCATATACATAGAATGAAGGCTACTGCTAAGCTTGTAAGCCGCCCTGAGTCTTCGGAGAAGGGCGGGATATTAAATGGAATAAAAATAAAAATAAAAATAAATATCTATCTATCTATCTATCTATCTATCTATCTATCTCAGCTGTTTGCCTGCCTATCCATATCTATGTATTGTCTCTCCCTCTCTCTTGTCTCTTTCCATCCATCCATCTATCCATCCATCCATCCATCCCATTCTTTGTCAATATCAGCCACTTGAAAATGTGTGGACTTTAACTTTTTGTTTCCCATTAATTCTGAACGGTTTTTACAAGTAGTCTTTCACTTACAACTGTTAGCCTAAGCGACCATTCAAAGTTACAGTGACATTGAAAAAAGGGATTTATGGCTGTTTTTTCACATGATTGTTGCAGCCTCCCCGTGGTCACGTGATCAAAATTCAGAGGCTTGGCAACTGGCATGTACTTGTGACGGTTGCTGCGTCCCAGGGGTCATGCAATCCCCTTTTGCGACCTTCAGACCAGCAAAGTCAATGGGGGAAGCCAGATTCACTTTAACAACCGTGTGACTAACTTAACAACTGCAGGGATTCACTTAACAACGGTGACAAGAAAAGCTGTAAAATGGGGCAAGATTCATTCAACAACTGTCTTGTTTAGCCATGGAGATTTGGGGCTCAGTTATGTTCGTAAGTTGAGGACTACCTGTATTCTTATTATATTGGGCTTTGTAATTGCAAGGAGTTTATCTGCTGTGGTTAGGACGTTGTTTAAGGAGTATGTGCGTGTAGGAAGTAGTTTTGTAAACATTTTTATTTTGCACTTGGAACAATGTTGTTTCCCTTGGTTTTATTTTTTCAAAAGAGTGAGAAATATTTTAATTTGACAGTGTATCCACAAAGATCCTTAGGTAGCTGATGCATTAAAAGAAACAGGAGAATTATTTTAAATGCAATATTCATCCGTCAGATGGAGAGAGTCAACTGGCATTATTTAGGAAACTGTTCGGTTTTTGTTGACTTGAGTGGAAATTTTACATATCTTTGGAAATAAGGATTGGCATAAATGAAGCAAACCATTGAAAACAAAACAGTTTAATCATGATGTATGAATGCATTTCGAGATTGGCTAGAGATTGGGAGTAATTATATTTCTTCAAAATAAGACTTCTGTAAATAAACAAGACAATAAAAGAAAATATGTGTAGTTCAGGGTTGAAACAAGACAATCAAAGTTTTAATAAGCCACTTTGGTCTAGTGGTTAAGGCACTGGACTAGAAAGCAAGATACTGTGAGTTCAAATCCCCCCCTTAGGCATGAAAACCAGGTGGATGACTTTGGGCCAATCACCAGGAGATGGTGTGTTCTAGTTCTACCTTAGGCATGAAAGTTGGCTGGGTGATTTTGGCCCAATCACCAGGAGACGGTGAGTTCTAGTCCTGCCTTAGGCATGAAAGCCATCTGGGTGACTTTGGGCCAATCACCAGGAGATAGTGAGTTCTAGCCCCACCTTAGACATGAAGCTGGACGATTTTCAGCCAGTCACCAGAAGACTCTGAGTTCTAGTCCTGCCGTGGCCATGAAAGCTGGCTAGGTGACCTTGGGCCAGTCACTGCCCCTCTCTCAGCCCAACTCACCTCACAGGGACATTGTTGTAGGGAAAATATGAGGAGGATAGGTGTTGGATATGTTCGCTGCCTTGAGTTATTTGTAAAAATAATAAATGTGGGATATAAATAAACAGGCTATATAAAGGAATGGGACGCGGTGGCTCAGTGGGTTAGGATGCTGAGCTTGTCGATCAGAAGGTCAGCAGTTTTGGCGGGTCGAATCCTGAGTGCCGCGTAGCAGAGTGAGCGCCCGTTACTTGTCCCAGCTTCTGCCAACCTAGCAGTTCGAAAGCACGTAAAAATTCAAGTAGAAAAATAGGGACCACTCCGGTGGGAAGGTAACAGCGTTCCGTGCGCCTTTGGCGTCTAGTCATGCCGACCACATGACCACGGAGACGTCCTCGGACAAGCGCTGGCTCTTCAGCTTTGAAACGGAGATGAGCACCGGCCCCTAGAGTCGGAAACGACTAGCACGCATGTGTGGGGGAACCTTTACCTTTTTATATAAAGAAAATAAACGACAGAAAATAAAAGAGTTAAGGAACCTTTGCCATGGATATTGTTATTTTGAATTATCTTCTGAAGCACCCTCATCCAGAATCCTTTTGTTACAGATAGGAATAAGGAATAATTTTACCGAGAAAGTCCATATGTCTGTCTTGCGCTTCTTGGAGATACTGTGAATTGAATCTTGGCACCTTCTAGATGCAAAAAAGCGTGTGCTTGAATGCTGAGTTGCAAACCTTCATTCTTATAAGAACAGGGGTTTTTTATAAAAAAGAAAAAAAACATATAGAATTTGAGGAGAAGATCTGATACCGGAACTACGATCTGATTGTCACTATCCTGGACCGTTCAGTTCGATATGATTTCACCAGGTGCCGAAATGCAGTGGGAATTTTGGCCAGTGCAAGCGGAGGCTGTTGTGATGTGTGAAGAAGGCCTCTGGACATTTTTTTCCCCTGCCTTTCTGATCACCAACAGGGAGAAACAAAAGAGGCCTTTTCTTGTAGACATCACTGAAAAGATAAAGAACAATTTGGTAAGACAATCCTTCTGAAACTCCTCATTTAAAATGGAGTTTATTTGCCATTTGATCCGACCTTAGACTTCGGTTTGCAAGATTACCTTAGGCTTGCATTTGCAGTGTTCTGGTATTTGAGGGGCTGTCACAAAGTGTGTGTGTGTTGGGGGGGGGGGAGTGTCAGTCTATTCTCCAAAGCACCTGAAAGCAGGAAAGAAGCAATTAGGAATGAAACTAACCAAGGAGAGAAGCAACCTAGAACTAAGGACCAATTTCCTGAGAGACAGAACAATAAACCAGTGGAACGCCTTTGCCTTCAGATGTTGTGGGTGCTCCATCGCTGGAAATTTTTAAGAAGAGGCTGGGCAACCGTTGGCCTGAAATGGTACAGGATCTCCTACTTGAGCAGGGGGTTGGACTAGAAGACCTCCAAGGTCCCTTCCAGATCTGTTATTCCGTTCTGTTTGCTTCCAAAGAAATACTTCCGCAATACTAGTGCAACTAAAATTTAAGAGAATGGATGTGACACGGATTTCAAAGAAATAGTTCATTGGATCAGGTCTTACCCATCCACGGATCTGGCAGAAATATTGAATTCTCTTTCCCTGTTCGAAAATGAGAATGGCTGGAGCTTTCTGAAATGTCTGTAGAGAGTTTAAAGGTCAACAATAAAGGTTGATTTAAAAGAAACTCTTATCTTGGTGCCGGTGAATTTATGAGAGATACTGGCTGAGTTCAGACACTGAGCTAAGTCATAACTTGGTGTGTTTAACTTACCACGTTTCTCCACTCGAAAAACATGGTTGATGGCATCTTAGGAACTCAGTTCGTTCACAAGGGGCCTTGTGTTTTCCCACAGAACAGGAGTTGTGTGCAGTATGTTGTGTTGAGAAAGAGGGAGTGATCCAAAATCTCTCAGGAAGCTTTCAGGGCTGAGGGTGGATTACAATTTGCAGGCTCCATGTTTAGCAGCTTAAACCTACCTGCCTTGTATTTTTTTTTAATACGAAACCGGATTTCCTTGTTGATTCCCCTTTTATCACCGTGTATGTGGTATTTTTGTGCCGGAGAAGGGAGATAAATGTACATGGGCTCTCCCATTAAGATTTTTCTTACCGATAAACGTGAGCACATCGCTAAGGTAATGCAAACAGCTAAGTGGTTGAGAGGGACAATGTTCTCATTATTGCACCTTCCAAATTAATTTTCCAGTGCTGAATAGCTGCAACGATGCCAAGTCAAACCCAGGTTTAGATGTTTGCATTCCAGAAGTAATGGGAGACGAAGTATTTTTAGGATGTATGAAAAGATGGTGTGGCTTTTATTTAATTAAACCATGGGTGACACTCAGCCCATTTGATAATCGAGGAATATTTGAAAATAAGGGGGAAGTGCAGCTTACTAGTTTAAAAGGGTGTTCCACAGCCTCAGCAATTTTAAGACGAGAGGACCTTCAGCTCCCAGATATCCCCAGGCTGACTGGGGAATTCTGGGAGTCGAAGTCCACACATCCCAAAATGGCAGAATGTGAGACACATTGGTTTGGAAGAACATTGCCGTTAATAGTTCTGATATTCAGCTTTACGTATAGTTGATTTAAAGTATTTAGTATAGTTTATAAGCCAATTATTTATCTAACTGGTTTGTTTCCAAGTGGGTTGCCGGTATTTAATTTTGATAGCAGGGCAGGACCTGGGTGCTGAACTGAAATGTTAAGTCAGGGACAAATGATATAGGACAGGGGTAGGCAACCTTGGCTCTTTTATGACTCGTGGACTTCAACTCCCAGAATTCCTGATCCAGCATGGCTCAGCTTGGAAACCTAACCCTTTTCCCTCAGCGTGGTTGCCTCAGGAATTCTGGGAGTTGAAGTCCACAAGTCATAAAGCGGCCTAGGCCAGGGGTAGGCAACCTTGGCTCTTTTGTGACTCGTGGACTTCAACTCCCAGAATTCCTGAGCCAGCCACACTGAGGGAAAAGGGAGAGGTTTCCAAGCTGAGCCATGCTGGCTCAGGAATTCTGGGAGTTGAAGTCCACGAGTCATAAAAGAGCCAAGGTTGCCTACCCCTGACATATGAGTTGCCTACCTCATCTGGTCCATATTTGAAGTCCTTTCACCTCCATTGTTCCTTTATAAACTTAATTCATAAATAGTTGGGACTTTCAAATTTGCCTTATGATTGTACCGGTAGTCCTCAACTTACAACAGTTCATTTAGTGACCCTTCAATGTTACAACGGCACTGAAAAAGCGACTTATGACCGCTTATCCCACTTATGACCGTTGCAGCCTCCCCGTGGTCACATGATCAAAATTCAGAGGCTTGGCAACTGGCATGTACTTACGACGGTTGCAGCATCCCGGGGGGGATGTCATGTGATCCCCTTTTGTGACCTTCTGACAAGCAAAGTCAATGGGGGAAGCCAGATTCACTTAACAACCGTGTGACTCACTTCACAACTGCAGGGATTCACTGAACGACTGTTGATGAAAGGTCGTAAAATGGGGCAAAACTCACTTAACAGATGTTTCACTTAGCAACATAAACGTGGGGTTCAATGGTGGCCATAACGTGAGGATTACATGGACTAGCCTTCTGTTAAATGCATCGGACCTCTAGATTATGGACAGTCCTCATCTAACAGCCACTACTGCAACGCTCTCTACATGGGGCTGCCCTTGAGGACCACCCGGAAGCTCCAACTGGCACAGAATGCAGCCGCGAGAGTTGTGTTGGGAGTTTCCCGATACTCCCATGTCACACCTCTGCTCCGTGAGCTGCATTGGTTGCCAGTTGTCTTCCGGGTGAGATTCAAGGTACTAGTAATGGTGTTTAAAGCCCTACATGGCAGGGGTCCGGAGTACCTTAGGGAACACCTGCTGCCGGCGTCAACTTCCCTCCGCCCTGTGCGTTCCCACAGAGAGGGACTCCTCAGGGTGCCACCGATCAGAGAATGTCGATTGGTGGCCCCCAGGGGGAGATCTTTCTCTGTGGGCGCCCCGGAGCTATGGAACCAGTTACCGGTTGAGCTCCGGACGGCGCCCGATCTTCGCTCCTTTCGCCGCGATCTGAAAACATACCTGTTTGAACAAGCCGGCCTGGCCTGAGGGGGGATTGGTGGGGTTTTTTAGTATCATTTTATTGGGGTTTTTATTAATGTATTAACTGTTTTTATGGGCATGTATTTAATTATCTTTTAATTTTTGTAACTCTTGTTTTATTCTTGCCCTGTACACCGCCCTGAGTCCTTCGGGAGAAGTGCGGTATAGAAATATTAATAGATTAAATTAATTAAATTAAATTTGTTTAGTGACCATTTGAGGTTATAACAACACTGAGAAATGTGGCTCCTGGCTGATCTTTCAGTTGCTGCAACTGTTGTAGCATCCCTACAGTCAGTTCGTGTGATCAGAATTTGGACACTGGGCAACCGGCATGTGCAGATGGTCCTCAACTTACAACAGTTCATTTAGTGACTGTTCAAAGTTACAACGGTGCTCGAAAAAAGTGACTTACGACTGTTTTGTAAAGTGATGACCTTTGCAGCATCTCCACGATCACCATGATCAAAATTCGGCCGTTTGGCCACTGGTTCGTATTTGTGACCTTTGCTGTATCCCAAGATCCCGTGATCCTCTTTTGCGACTTTCCGACCAGCCAAGATTCGCTTAACGACCATGTTTACGAAGTTATCAACTACAGTGTTTCACTTAGCAGCCGTGGCGAGGAAAGGTGATAAAAGGAGGCAAAAACTCACTTCAGCAATGTCTCACGGAAATTTGGGCTCCGTTGTTGGTCATAAGTCAAGGACCAATTGTATTTACAGCAGTTGGTCCCCTGATTGCCATTTGCAATCTTCGGAGCCAGTTTACAAGAAGCAAAGTCGATGGAGAAAGCTGGATTGGCATAACAAATATGTGACTCGCTTAACAACTGAGGAGAATTGCATAACAACCGGGGCAAAAGAGGTTGTAAAAATGGGGTGTGACTCGCATAATCACCTTGCCTAGAAATGGAACTTCTGGTCCCTATTGAGGTTATAAATGGAGGACTACCTGTATATTCTTTCTACCTGAAAGGCTGAGTAACTTTCCTCCTATTCTCCCCTAATCCATTTAGCATGCTTTATGTCAGGGGTCCTCAAACGTGACCACTTTAAGACATGTGGACTTCAACTCCCAGAATTCCCCAGCTAGCCATGGCTGGCTGGGGAATTCTGGGAGTTGAAGTCCACACGTCTTAAAATGGCCACGTTTGAAGACCCCTGGTTTATGTGATTGTGTTCACACTTTTTTTTGCTCTTGCCACCGAGGATTGTTAAAAAAAATAAGAAATCTACTTCTAGCCCTTGGAATCCAGCGTGGGTTTCTACGAAACAGTGTCGGCTGCTAGTAGAATATTTGGAAATTAATGAGACACAAAACTGTGTTAGGTCTCGGTGCAACCACACAACAATATTACAATGCTAAAAATAGGCAATAACGCATGCTGAGCAGATGCCAAACAGCAGTCTGAAAACATCTGCTGGTTTGTGCCACTTGGGATTAGTAGAATGAGTTAATAAGGAAACGCCTTAGGGGTGGGTACGATAGGCAGGTTGAGGTAAGACAAATCCAACAACTGTGTGTTTGTTTAAGAGCTTTATTTTCAGGACTTGCCCTGGGCAAATTTGGATTCTGAAGTCTGAATATTAATCTTCTGAGAAGCAGGAGGATGCGGTTAAAAAAAGAAAAATCAGCTTTCCCCTTTCCCCCTTAAATCACAATGACGTTTGAAAGAGTTGTGTGCAGCTAGTCTTACAACGGCTCATTTAGTGACTTAAAAGTTAACAGCAACACTGGAAAAAGTGAGTTAGGGCTATTTTTCACACTTAATGACCGTTGCAGCCTCCCCGTGGTCACGTGATCAAAATTCGGATGCTTGGCAACTGGGTCATATTTATGACGGATGAAGTGTCCCGGGGTCACGTGATCCCTTTTTGCGACCTTCATACAAGCAAAGTCAATGGGGAAGCCAGATTCACTTAACAGCCGTGTTGTTAATGTGGCAACCGCAGTGGTTCACTTAATAACTGCGGCAAGAAAGGTTTTAAAATGGGGCAAAACTCACTTAACAAATTGTCTTTCTTAGCAACATAAATTTTTGGCTCTGTTTTGGTCGTAATTTGAGGACTCCCTGTATTGTTTTAAGAAGTAAGGAGGGTATAAGCAGCAAAGGACTTTAAAAGGCAATATATTTTTAAGGATCTTAGCTCCCTGAAAACAATTTGGAGTGTAAAGGGAAAATCGTTGGAAACAGGAGTTGCCGTAAAAAGAAACTGGAGGTTTATGATCTCTTTTAAGGCCTGGGACAATTATAATTAATAGCAGAAATAAACCGCCAAGTTGTTTGAAAGCGTCTAAGGAATATATATCTGAGATTAGAATTATGGCTGGTTGACAGCTGTTGTAGCTTTTTTGGGTGATATACCTGTAAAATAAATATCCATGGGCACAAACACACTGGATTTAAATCTACCAAGAATACCACAATTGCAATTTTACTGGGTGTTTTTGTTTTTCTTTTGGTCTGCTTGAGTAGAAGATCTTCAAAAAAATAGCCAGGACTTCATTGAGTTATTTGACCTTCTGCAAACTGAGAAGAACAGGCAGTCCTTGAATTACGACATTCATTTAGTGACCATTCAAAATTATAACGATGCTGAAAAAAACGTGACTTTGATTGTTGCAACATCCCCATGGTCACGTGCCCAAAATTTGGGCACTTGGCAACCAGCGTGTGCTTAACAACTGTTGTAGCATCCCAGGATCATGTGATTGTAATTTGTGATCTTCCCAGATAGGTTTCAAGAAGCCCAGTCAGTGGGGAAGCTGGATTTATTGAACTATTTATTGATTCCCATAACAACTATAGTGATCAGGCACAATCTGATATAATGCTGTTTAGATACATTTATGCATATTAATAAGAACAATATACTTTTCCACATCTTTTTTTTAACCTTGTTCATCAAGAAGCTTTTTTGTGTGTGAGATCTTCTGCTTCCTCCCTATAACCCAGACCAAGGACATCATCGTTAATATCCAAATTATCTAGATCCACTTCTAGATCTTCAGTGCCAGATACAGCTTTATTCCCCTTAGTTTCTTTTAGTTCTCTGGAGTCATCTCAAAGTGACCCCCCCTAAAGGCTAAAAAAAAATGAAACCATAAGCTTTCAGATGATACCGTACATGTGTGTGGTCTACAAAAATCTACGCCAAATGGTACTCGTTAGTGTAAGATGTTGCAAGGCACCCTTTGGTTTTGCTGCGGTTCCCAAGGGTGCTTTTGCAAAAGGCAATTGGGCTTTCTTGTTGTTTTTTTTCCTTTGAAGATTAATAATGATGATGATGATGATGATGATGATGATGATGATGATGATGGAAGGGACCTTGGAGTTCATCTAGTCCAACCCCCTGCTCAGGCAGGAAACCCTACACCATTTCAGACAAATGGCTGGCCAGTCTCTTCTTAAAAACTTTCAGTGTTGGAGCATTCACCACTTCTGGAGGCAGGTTGTTCCACTGGTTAATTGTTCTAACTGTTTCTCTTCTCCTCCAAGAAGCTTCTTCAGTTCTGAAGGAATGGCGGAGAATGGAAGGACTGATATTCTTTATAGTCACCTGGTTGTTAGTGCTCTCTCTGAGTGCTAAGCTTTCTTGGATGAGAAGGAAAACGTCTTCAAGAAAAAAACCCAAGAGAATCCAGTTGCCTTTTGAGAAAACCATGCCTTTGATATATAACCATGACCTGGATGATTGAGAATCTCCATAGGCCTTTTGCTGCCATATAGATCAGGGCTTTTCAACTTTTTCACCCATTGTGCCACTTTTAGGATATGGCAACATCCGAGGACCACCAGTCGCCTAGCAAGGTGTCAAAAACTTGAGGACCAAAACAAGGAAAAAAGGGATGAAGGTAGTTCTCGACTTACAACAGTTCGCTTAGTGACTGGTTGAAGTTACAATGGCACTGAAAAAAGTGCCCCCCAAGCCACAGCCGAGCAAGACACCTGCCTGCCTGCCCGCCGGTGCTCTTCCTCCTGTCCGAGGTTTTTTGTTGTTGTGAGCCTTTCCTGTTGAGGATTGGCAGTGGGGGTGGGGTGGGGGGTGTTTGGTTTTTATTCCTCCCGTCTGCTGGGTGGTTGCAGCAGGTTTTGGTCACTTCACATGACCCTGGGACACTGTGACCGTCATAAATATGAATCAGTTGCCAAGCATCTGAATGTAAGTCACAAGACCCTGGAGATGCCGCAACATTCCAGCTGATTGCTGCTTCTTCTGGGCTCAGCAGAAGCGCCAGGATCAGCGCTGAGCTCCAGCTGGATCCTGGCGCTGATCCTGGCGCTTCCGCTGAGCCCTGACAGCCCTGCAGCTCCAGCCGTCTCTCGCTCAGGCTTGTGCGGTGCTGTTCAGCTCGTTCCCCTCCCCCGCTATCACTTTTGTAGGATGGTCGCGTACCACCTGCCAGGTGCCAATGTACCACAGGTGGTACCCGTACCACTGGTTGAAAAGCCCTGATCTAGATCACTGCTGCTCACCCGGAATTCTGCAGCCCTGCTAACCTTTTTTTTCCCCCCTTGTGGTCTTCTCTGACATAATCCGCAGTTCTTTGGAGCAGGAACTAAGTTACTATTTTCAGGCATTTTTTTCCCCCTGAACTTCATCGATAACTCATTTCACCTAAACAGTTTGCACGATTTTAGTCAGCTCATAGCATAACTAAGAGTGGTTAGTCTCACCCCTTTTTTCCCATCATAACATCCTACTGTGGATTATAACCTTACTTGTTATTTGTGCGCGGCAATAGTTGAAAGGAACATTAAAAAAGCTGTTTTGGAAAATATTTTGGAAATCCTTGGATCAAAATCTTAGAGGGGCCCTTGGTGCTCTCTGAGCCTGGTGGTTTTCTTGCAGACGTTTCATTGTCCAAACTAGATAACATCATCAGTGCTAAAAGGAAGTGGAGTCTTCTCTTATTTTTATATATTAGTGGCTTGCCCAGTCGGCGTAAGAGCAAACCCCACTCCCTTCTAGCACTGACGATGTTACCTAGTTGGGTAATGAAACGTCTGCAAGAAAACAACCAAGCTCAGTGAGCACAACCCTGACCAGAGAATAGGAGTTGGATAACTGGCTTGTTTAGGCAGCTGTATTTTTCAGTCCAGCAGCTTGGATAATTTATAACCGTGTTGTTCCTCACTGAACATGGGGCATCCTTGCTGAGGCTGATGGGAGCTGTTTGGTTCTGATAGACGAGGACTCAGAGTGGTTTTACAATGAACGAGTTTATTGAATACACATAAGTCAACTGTCAACTGTCAAATGTTGCAAGCTTTTATAGTGGAACTGTTTGAACTGTAACCAATCAATAGAGTCTATTTTCCCGCTTCTTGTTTGTTGTAACCAATGAATGCACCAGAATCTCCCGCTCTAAACCCGGCTATATTGCAATCTGCTATTTCCCTTGTTTGCAACTATTTACAGACACAACAGGAGCTGTGATTCAAAATACCTGGGGGAGATTTGAAATATGAAGTCCTTAGTGTTAATAATAATAATAATAAGTTGGAAGGGACCTTGGAGGTCATCTAGTCCAACCCCCTGCTAAGTTCTTGGAGAGCACCAAGGATTCCACATCTCAACCCCGAGCTACAAATATATTCTCTTCTCTCCGATTTGATAGAAGCTCTCATAAGACATTTATTGCACACACCAGCGTTGTAACACTGAATATGACCCATCTTTCTAGTTGTGGGGATTGCTTCAGGTTTTTCTAGGTAATTTTACTTTCATTTGTTATGTATCCTTTCCCTGCCTTTGTATCAAATTAGGTCACTCACACAGCCATTGAACGTGTACATTTGTGTATTTACTGTAAATGTACAAATATGTTCGTATATTTATAGTATAGGCACCAGGAGGATCTATATAGAATAAAGTATATGAGATTCACTTTTGGTTTTTAAACTCATCAGCTGAAGCGGCAGAAAACCGAAGTCTTCCATTTATTTATCTCTTGCTTTTAGTCTCCCTCTAAGTCTGCAGTGAAATTTCAAATAAAATGGTCATTGTTCCGTTCTGACGCTCTTCTAATACTCCACTCAGGATTGGATCATTACGGGAAAGGTTATTTTAAGAGACTTTGCTTTCTGGCTAAAGGCTGGGAAAGTAATCTGGCCAAAACATTACGTAGGAGTTGTCTGCACTAAATTAATTCCTTATTTGGCTTAGTAGCTGATGAAACGTCTGTCTGGAGCAACTCACATTACTCTAAAGTTTGGGCGCAGCTTCCTTTCATTGAGATTGTCAGCAGAGAACTTCACCAATGGGATGAAGTCACTCAAAGTCATACCTCTTTCGTGTGATTCATTGTTTTGGCTCAATCATTGTAGCTGCCTGTGTGGTTTCCATTCATGGCTCGTATTCTGCATTGCCCCAAGAAGGAAAAGATTGATGTGTTTCTGAAGATCACTTTCGTTTGTGGAAGATTTCTCTGGCTTTGAGATGGACAACCATCTTTGACATTAATTGTCCAGGGAGGTCCATATAAAAAGGAAAAACAGGAATTCCGTTTTTCAGATGCATGAAACCCCACCCTGTTGAAGGAAAAAAATCTTCATCGGGGTCCAGCCCAAGCCAGGAATAAACAAACATGGAGACTGCTTTAGAAAGAAGGTTGTAGTTTATTGAAGAGGAGAGCCAGATAGAATGATGGCTCTGGAAAAAAAAAAAAGAGAGAGAGAGAGCGAGAGCGCACATGTAGTAGGGAGTGGGTTTTTATACCTTCTTGGGCTTTTGTGTGGAGTTCTTTCTGTGTCGTGAACTTTAACCTGAGTCTGAGTATGCCTTTCTTGTATTCTGATGGTGGTGGATTAATCCGGGGCTTTTCAATCAGTGGTACGGGTACCACCTGTGGTACATTGGCACCAAGCAGGTGGTACGCGGCCATCCTAGAAAAGTGGTAGCGGGGGAGGGGAATGAGCTGAACCGGTGGCAGCACCAGACAAGCCTGAGCGAGAGACGGCTGGAGCTGCAGGGCTGTCAGGGCTCAGTGGAAGTGCCAGGATCAGCGCCAGGATCCAGCTGGAGCTTGGCGCTGATCCTGGCGCTTCTGCTGAGCCCAGAAGAAGCATCGATCAGCTGGAATGTTGCAGCATCTCCAGGGTCTTGTGATTTACATTCAGATGCTTGGCAAGTGATTCATATTTATGACGGCCACATTGTCCCAGGGTCATGTGAAGTGACCAAAACCTACTGCAACCACCCAGCAGAGGGGAAAAAAAATAAAAACCAAACACCACCCCCCACCTCTGCTGCCAATCCTCAACAGGAAATGCTTACAACAATGAAAACCTCGGACAGGAGGAAGAGCGCTGCCGGGCGGGCAGACAGGTGTCTTGCTCAGCCGTGGCTTGGGGGACACTTTTTTCAGTGTCATTGTAACTTCGAACAGTCACAAACTGAACTGTTGTAAGTTGAGGACTAGCTGTACTTCATCACTTTTTTCCTTTTTTTTTTTTTGGTCCTCAAGTTTTTGACACCTTGCTAGGCGACTGTTGGTACTCGGATGTTGCCATATCCTAAAAGTGGTACAAAATGGGTGAAAAGGTTGAAAAGCACTGCATTAATCCTATTATGTCCTGTCTTAGAGTTTGGGTGGGGTATGTAGATTTTAAGGGTCTTTGTCTTCCTAATCTCTTCAGCTTCCAACTGGAGAGCTCCAACCTTCCTGAATGGATTGTTACATCTGCATTTCTAAAAGCTGGTTTCTGCCGAGTTGTCTGGCTGGGAGGATGTGTGGAGAAGTTTCTGCCTTTTTTAAAAATCTTCTCCATTATTCCTTTGGGGAAATATATTCTGCCTTTTTCATATTCCCCAAAATATTTCTTTCTCTGGATTATTCCCACAACCCCCAAATAACATTTTTACTGCAACAACTCTGAAGATTTGGTTACACAGCTGAATATCCTCAAATTATTATCTCTGTCCATGCTCAGGTCACATACAGGCAGCCCTCAACTCCTGACCACAATTGAGCCCCACATTTCTGCCACTAAGCAAGAGTTATGGAGTTTTGCCCCCTTTTACGACTGTTCTTGCCACAGCTGGGAAGTGAATCACCGCAGTTGTTAAATTAGGAACCCGGTTGTGACGTGAATCTGGCTTCCCCGTTTCATTTGGCTTATCCAAAGGTTGCAAAAGGGGATCATTGCAAGTATACGGGCAGTTGCCAAGCCTCTGAATTTTGATCATGTGACCCTGCGGGGATGCTGCAAAGGCGGCGACTGAAACACGGTCCTCAGTCCCTTTTTTTCAGCGGCTGTCGTAACTTTGAAGGGTCACTAAACCAACGGTGGTAAGTTGAGGACTTACCTGTGTTCTGGTTTAACGTCTTCTCGATTTGACATCCTGGTGCGTTAGGAAGAGCTGGCAGCCGACTGTGTTATGTGCGCCTCTCGGGGAATTTGGATAGCGACCTTTAGAAAACAGACAGCAGATGGAAAACGCAAACAGTAAGCTGTGTTGTGTCTTTCCGTTAGCAAGCACAACCTGTGCATTTGGAACAGATGCAGTGGCAAATGGCTGCTCTGAGAAGGTAGAATCCTGGCGAAAGTTTGGGATTGGCAGCCTTTCCCTAGCAGTTGCAAAGTTCCAACGTTGGCAAACTCAGCCACTTAGCTTATTGGCGACACCCACCGTGACGAACGGCGCAGGCAGCCCTCGGCTTACGACCAGAACAGAGCCCCCAAATTTACGCTGCTAAGCGAGACATTTATTAAGCGGGTTTTGTCCCGTTTTACGCCCTTCCTTTCCTCCCAGGGTTGTTAAGCGAACCCTTGCGCTCATTAAATGAGTAACCCGGTTGCGAAGTGAATCTGGCTTCCCCCATTGACTTTGCTGGTCAGAAGGTCACAAAAGGGGGATCACGTGACCTCGGGACCCGTCATAAATGTGAATCAGTTGCCAAGCCTCTGAATTTTGATCATCTGACCGTGGGTGATGCTGCAGTGGTCGTAAGTGTGAAAAACGGTCATACGTCACTTTTTTTTTTCATTTGGTGTGGTAACTTTGAACGGTCGCTAAATGAACTGTTGTAAGTTGTGGGTTACCTGCACTTTGTAATGGAATTAACCAGTGGAACAACCTGCCTCCAGAAGCTGTGAATGCTCCAACACTGGAAGTTTTTAAGAAGAGACTGGACAGCCATTTGTCTAAAATGGTAGGGTTTCTGGCCTGAGCAGGGGGTTGGACTAGATGACCTCCAAGGTCCCTTGCAACATTATTGTTGTTGTTGTTGTTGTTGTTATTGTTTTTATTATTATTATTACAATTTTTTGGTCACCCCTGTTTTTGGCATTGAGTTAGTGTCTCGTGTTCAGAGGTACCCAACCTTTTGTGAACCAGGGACTGGCTCCATGGAGAGAGGTTTTTCTGCAGACCGGAGGGTGCGTGGTTTTGTGTGTTGCCTGCATCTTCTGCATGGGACTTTGCTTGTTGTGTGGCCTGGTTGCTGGCATGCCACAGCCCGGTACTGGTCACAGACCAGGGGCTGAGGACCCCTGCTCCAGTGTACAAAACGTAATATTAGCAAAACCAGAGAACTGTAGAAGGTAGCCATAAGCTGGGAGGCATCTTCAGATGTTTTGATGTATCATTCCACAATCTGTTGGCTTTGGTCTTGATGATCTCTGGTCCAAAACCTCTGGAGAACATGTCTGTGGAGATTCTCAGTTATCCAGGTCATGGTTGTCCCGAAGGTGCTGTCTGCAAGGAGTACAAATCCTCCCATTTCCCACCATCCCGTCAGAGCTGAAGAAGCTTCTTGGATGAGAAGTGAAACATCTTCAAAGAAAAAAAATGAGAAAGTCCAGTTGCCTCTTGAAAAAAGCACATTTGGGACTCTGGAGAACATCAACGTTTAGGTCTTTTATTCACCTGTGGAAAACCGAACATTAAACAAGTAAACAGGATTCTCCATCATCTTCTAATAAAATTAGTTCAGGAGCGAGATTGCGTTGTTACCCCTTTTTTAACTTTACAGATGGTCCTTGACTTCCAACAGTTCATTTAGTGACCATTCAAAGTTACGGCACTGGAAAAAGTGAGCGATGACTGTTTTTCACACTTAGGACCATTGCTGCATTCCCATGGTCAGGGGGAGGCAACCTTGGCTCTTTTATGACACGTGGACTTCAACTCCCAGAATTCCTGAGCCAGCATGGCTTAGCTTGTGAAATCTCTCCCTTTCCCCTCAGCGTGGCTGACTCAGGAATTCTGGGAGTTGAAGTCCACAAGTCATAAAGCGGCCTAGGCCTAGGCCAGGGATAGGCAACCTGGGCTCTTTTATGACTCGTGGATTTCAACTCCCAGAATTCCTAAGCCAGCATGGCTCAGCTTGGAAACCTCTCCCTTTTCCCTCAGCGTGGCTGGCTGAGGAATTCTGGGAGTTGAAGTCCATAAGTCATAAAATGGCCAACTTGGAAGACCCCTGCTTTTAAACAAACCAGTCACCTCTGACACAAACACAAATGTTTGCTTCCTTCCTTCCTTCCTTCCTTCCTTCCTTCCTTCCTTCCTTCCTTCCTTCCTTCCTTCCTTCCTTCCTTCCTTCCTTCCTTCCTTCCTTCCTTCCTTGATGCGCAGTTCTTAGAAGGCAGCATTGCAGGCTAACTCTGCTCACTGCCAGCAGTTCGATCCTGACTGGCTGAAAGTTGACTCAGCTTTCCCTCCTTCCGAGGTCGGTAAAATGAGGACCCAGATGGCAATATGCTGACTTTGTAAACCGCTTAGAGGGGGCTGTAAAGCACTGTGAAGTGGTACGTAAGTCTAAGTGCTGTTGCTCTTGCTATGTCTTAGCCACACTCAAGAGGTGGTGGTTTTATGTCCTGTTGTAAGGAAAGAGCTGTCCCATTCTTGTTTATTGCCCAGATAGAGGGAACAGATCTGGCCTTATGCTAGACAAATTGGCTTTCTCCGTGAGTCATCTTGGGTAGCATCATAATTTTGATTAGCCTTTTGTTCCTCTTCCTAAGACGAAAATCACAATTTATATTGCTCACACTCCACAGGCAGGAGAACTGGGGTCCAGGGGACGTGACTAAAGGACACGTTTTCAGAGCCCTAAATTGCTTTTCTCCAGGGCACGCTTATCTCCTTATATCACCTTTCCCCCCCCCCCCTCTCTTATGAATTAAGATCTGTGTCATGTTTTTGCGGGTGCTTCCTTTTCTCTGGCAATAAAAACAGGGCCCGCTTTTGTGAAATTCAGTCCCTTGCAGGCAGCAATGAAAGCGTCCCTGAATTCATTCGAGGTTATGTTTCCCATTCCTCTCCGATCACATTGGGAAGAATTTTCAACGTCAGCTTTATCAATAGTCCCTTCTTTGCAGACTGGACGCTTGGGTGGTGATGGTGGGATTCCCTAAGCCAACTACGACTGACCGAGAGAATAGAGGATTTGTTGTCCTCCACTTGTGACTTTTCCAAAACAACTTTCTCATGTGGGCCAACTGTTTGGATCATGTGTTTGGTGCTCCGTGGGGCTGTTAATCTGTTTGTGTGCCGTGACTTCCCAGCTGCAGCTACACGGCTGGTGTTTTAACTACAAGGCCATTATATTCAGGCTGCTCTTATTTTGGGGCGGGCGGGCGCTGAATGTTCCCTTCTGTTTCTGTTTCAAGATTTATTTTTTTAAAAAAATTAAAATAAAATAGCAAGCAACTCGGAGATCTATTTGGCGGCTAGCAGCAAGTCAAAACCAGCTGCAAGAGGCGGGCTGATTGATGGAAGGGAGGGAGCGAGGTTTACAAGTAGTCCTTGACTTACAACAGTTCACTTACTGACCGTTCAAAGGTACAGCGGCACTGAAAAAAGTGACTTAACGACCATTTTTCACACTTAACGACCGTTGCAGCATCCCCCAGGGTCTCGCGATTTACGTTCGGATGATTGACAACTGACTCGCATTGATGACGGTCACAGTGTCCCGAGGATCCCCTTTTGCGAGCTTCTGACAAGCCAAGTCCATGGAGTCACCGGATTCACTTAACAACCGTGTTAGTGACTGAACGACTGCAGTTGTTAAATTTTTATTCCGTTGACCTTTCTCGCCACCGTTGTTAAGTGAATTGCCGAACTTGCTAAATTTGTAACCCGGTTGCTGAGTGAATCTGCCCCCCCCCCCCGTTTATTTTGCTCGTTCAGCAGGTTGCAAAAGTTGATCACGTGATCCGCAGGACAATGCAACGGTCGTAAATACGAGTTGGTTGCCAAGTGTCTGAATTTTGATCACGTGGCCGTGGGGAGGCTGCATCGGTCGCAAGTGCGAAAAATGGTCGTAAGTCACTTTTTCAGTGCCGCTGAAACTTCAAACGGTCGCTAAACAAACTCTTGAAAGTCGAGGACTAGCTCTAAATATCTGGCAATCGTCCGATGACGTTTTGGCATTATTCTGCAGGACTCCCAAGGCTGCTGCAGTCTGGAGTCAAGGCTGAAAATATTAACACAAATTGCTTCACACACACACACACACACACACACACACACACATCACACACACACACACACAGCATTGCTTCCTGCATGATTCAAGCTGGGCTTATTCATTTCAGATGGTCAGAGGTGTGTGAGTGAGAGAACGTGTCACCTTGCCAAACGACATTGGGAGGAACTCTGCATTCCCACCCTGGATTTGGGAGGAGGAGAAGACAAGGAACAATTTTTATTCCGTTGAGTAATTATTATTTTATGGGCCCTGTTTCGTTGCAGGTTACTATGGCAATGACTGCAGGGACTGCAACGCCTTTTCCTATGAGCAACCACACCCGTGAGCGAGTCACGGTGGCCAAGCTTACGCTGGAGAACTTTTATAGCAACCTCATCTTGCAGCATGAAGAAAGAGAAACCAGGTATTTAGAGGACCCATCCTGCTTTAATATCAAATCTTTGGTGAGGTGCAGACATGGGGTTCTCTGGTTGGGGTCACACTTTGGTTGGGGACAAGAACGGACTGGCGGGAACCAAAATAATGAGTTGTGGGCCCCTTGGTGCTCTCTGAACTTAACCATGGCCTTCAAGAGAACTTCCTTCCAAGTTAAGAGTGGAGTCCAAGGAAGCCTTTGGCCGCCTCCATCTATGTGGGCATCTCCAGGCCAATCCATTATGATAGAGGAGACTATTTGTAGCTCAGGTTTAACTGCGAAGTCCTTGGTGCTCCCAGAGCTAGGCTTATTTTCTCGCAGATGTTTCATGACCCAACTGGCTAACATCATCCATGCTAGGAGACAGTGGGGTTTGTGGAATGGAGGAGGAGGGGAAGGAGAAAAGGAGGAAGAGGAAGAGGACTGTGGGGTCCTTGGTGTTCTCGGGTTGTTTCCTTGCAGACGCTTCATGACCCAACTAGGTAACATCATCAACATTAGAAGGGAGAGGAGGACTGTTAATAGAGGAGAATATTTCTAGCTCATAGCTTACATGAGGACTCCTTGGTGCTCTCTGAGCTTGGTGGCTTTCTTGCAGACGTTTCATTACCCAACTAGGTAACATCATCAGTGCTAGAAGGGAGAAGGGCTTGCAGAGAGGAGGAGGAGGAGGAGAACTATTACAATTTTCTCTTCCATCATAATTGATTTGCCTGCAGATGTCCACATAGATGGAGGCAGCCTAAGGTTTCCTTGGACTCCACCCTTACTTGGAAGGACATTCTCTTGAAGGCCATGGTTGCCCACTGCCCATGCGACTCGAGAACAATCATTTATTTATTTATACCCCAGTTTTTTTTCCTCCTGGTGGATAATAACGCAGAATACTCAACTTCACTGTGTGAAAAGTTGGAACCCCCAAAATAAGCTGAACAAGTAGGCAGCATCTAAAATGTAGCACCCTGACTAGTATATTGCTAAGACGTTCAAGAAGAGCTTGGTGGACACAGGTTCTTCTGAGGAGACCTCAGCCACAGAAAGCTACTAAGTGACTTTGGGCCATTCTTTCTTATTTCATTTGCCTCAGGGCTTGTTGTAGGGAGAAATGTTAAAAGGAAGTACTGGAAGAAGGATGGCATATACATCTAAGGTAGGGGTAGGCAACCTTGGCCCTTTTATGACTCGTGGACTTCAATTCCCAGAATTCCTGAGCGAGCCATTGCTGTGGGAAAAGGAAGAGGTTTACAAGCTGAGCCATGCTGGCTCAGGAATTCTGGGAGTTGAAGTCCACGAGTCATAAAAGAGCCACATTTGCCTACCCCTGATCTAAGGAATAAATAAACTGGGTTAGACCTGGTTAATGCTTGGATAAGAGACCACCAGGAAACTGGGGGGGGGGGAGGGGGTAGAGGAAATCTCCAAAGATGGAGCATTTTCATATTGTTGCCAAGAAAACTGCAGATTGACCTGGATTTCATTTAGTGACTCTTCAAAGTTACATTGGTACTAAAAAAAAAAGTGACTTAGGACTATTTTTTTCATACTTACGACTCTCCTCATGGTCACGTGATCAAATTTCAGACGCTTGGCAACTGTTTCATATTTATGACGGCTGCAATGTCCCGTGATCATGTGATCCCCTTTTGCGACCTTCTGACAATACCTGTGCTGCTAGCCTAATCACTGTAGCAAGAAAGGTCATAAAATGGGGGCAGAAGTCACTTGCCAACTGTCTTGCTTAGGAACAGAAATTTTAGGCTCCGTTGTGGCCATATGTCAAGGACTACCCCTATTGGAATGGGTCTGCGGAGCTACGAGGAGGCAAGTTCAAGTCCAAAGAGACTTTACTGGAGCAGCAAATAGAGAAATGTCCTCACAGTTTGTTTTTCATTGTGGAGAATCGTGTACAATGTTAATTTTCTTTTAATGCTTACTTAACCAGAAGACCAAAGCAAGCTTTGTTCTTGGGCACAACCGTTGTTACTCTTCAAACACTTCTGTTGACAAAGCGTACCTCACACACCTTGTTTGCCAGCTGCAAACCTTATCTGGGTGGAGATGATTTGGCCACGATTGCCTAACCTTTGGCTATCTCCAGTTGAGACTTTCACAATGCCTTTTGTGTGAAAAGTTGGCTTCAAAATTCGATTAGAAGCTGCGGCAGATCCAGCATAATCTGTGATCACATCCAGTCAAGTTGCATTATCAAGACCCCTGAGGCTCAGCTGATGTCTTCTTGATGGACATCTCAGTGGTTCTTCTTCCCCTAAATTTATTTTTTAAAACTTATGATTTTTCAAGTGATGGAAACTTTTTTGTCCGAGATGCAATTATCTACAGTATGTTGGACGCCATAACATTTTTTTTTCATTGTTGCCCCTTTTTTTCTATAGGTAAGTCCTCGGCTTACAACCATTTGCCTGAAATGGTATAGGGTTTCCTGCCTGAGCAGGGGGTTGGACTAGATGACCTCCAAGGTCCCTTCCAACTTTATATTATTATTATTATTATTATTATTATTATTATTATTATTATTATTATTATTATTATTATTATTATTAGTGACCGTTTCAAGTTACAATAGCACTGAAAAAAACGACTTAGGACTGTTTTTTCACATTTACAACCGTTGCAGCATCCCCACGGTCACGTGATCAAAATTCGGATGCTTGTCAGCTGACTCATATTTATAACGGTTGCAGGGTCCCGGAATCATGTGATCTCATTTTTGCCACCTTCTGACAAGCAAATTCAAAGGGGAGGCCAAATCCACTTAACAAACTGTGTTATTAATTTAATCACTGCAGTGATCCACTTAACATCCTCGGCAAGAGGGGTTGTAAACCGAGGCAATGCTCACTTAACAAATGTCTCACATAGCAACAGAAATTTCGGGGCTCAGTTATCACCGTATGTTGAGGACTAGCTGCATTTGTAAACTGTCTAGGATCTTGGATTGCAAGTTATAGAAATAAATATTTCATAGAAAAAAATAGCTTTAAAACATATCTGGTTATAGCAATTGGTTTATTTATCCCTTAAATAGCGTGTCCCCTTTTTCATCGCTGAATGGCAGAGAAATTAACTAGATGAAAATGTTTTGCAAATATATTGGAAATAAATTTGGGAGAAAACTGCCGTAAGACATAAAAGATACCTTACTTATTATTATTTTTTCTGATACCTTGATTTTTTTTTTCTGGTCTCGTATCAAGCTAAATTAAATGCTTGGTATGATAGATCCACTTAACTGCAGGTGTTCCTCAACTTATGACCACTCTTGAGTCCAAAAAATATGTTGCTGAGTGAGACATCGGTTAAGTGAGTTTGGCCCCATTTTACAACTTCTCTTGCCCCGTCTGTCAAGTGAATCGCGTGGAGTTGTAAATTAATAACACATCAGTTAAGTGAACTTGGCTTCCCCCTTGACTTTCCTGGTCGGAAGGTTTCCAAAAGGGGACACTGCAACCGTCATAAATGTGAGTCAGCTGCCAAGCATCTGAATATAAATCATGTGATCATGGGGACGCTGCAATGGTCGTAAGCGTGAAAAATGGTCCTAAGTCACTTTTTTCAGCGCCGTTGTAACTTCGAACGGTTACTAAACGAACTATGGAGACATACCTCCATAATGTACAGATCGGTGCTTCTCAACTATGGCAACTTTAAGACGTGTGGACTTCAACATCCAGATGTCAGCGCTGCTAAGATTGGATGTTTTTGCTCTGACAACAGATGGAGAGGCAACCATTCTCTTCTTATGTTTTACTCTTAGAGTTAGAGTTAGAGTTAGATGATGCTGGGGGGAGGAATGTGCACGAGAGTTTAGCTAGACATAACAATACTGAACCTAGTGTGAGAACCAAGGTTATTGAAATAAGAGATGATAAAGAATTGGGCTGGAGAACTGGAGGGGAAGCCTGCATTTCAAACTAATTGGAGAATGTGATTCATGACTGTTAATGGGGGGAGGGAATTGTGCTTTGATACTATGTGCTCAGGGGAGGGGAACTCAAGCTAGTTTTTGGCTTTGACTGTGTTAGTGCCGATGCTATGCTACTCAAATAAAGATTCATTAACGGAAACAATGCCTCGAAGTTCTTTGAAGAGTTTCATCTATTGGAACCATGACACCAGAATTCTGGGTGTTGAAGTCCACATGTCTTAAAGTTGCCAAGCTGGGAAACTTCAGTACAGACTATGATGCCTGGGTTCAGACGTTCCACTAAGCCACAATACAGCTTGCTTGGCTTCAGATGCAGCCATTTGCGTTCCTTCAATTCATCATGGCCACGTGGACCGTGACTTCACGTGATGCTTGAATCCTGCAAGGTCTCTCTTTCCCATTTTCTTGGTTTTGGTTTAGCATCCCGGAAGTGGAGGGAGAAATTTGGCCAGGTTGTAGTTATAAATAAATAAATCCCTCTCCCCCCCTCCCCCCCACCCCGTCTCAAGTACAAATAAAGAGATCTGGATGAGAACTTGAATAATGCAACAGAAGTAGAATTTTGGAATGAGAAAGACTCTCTCTTTCCTTAAGTGCTGATCTCCATAACTATTAACTTGGCTTGTGTTGTGTAACTCAAACCTTGGACCCAGCTTTCCGTCTTTGAAGTGAAATGACCGTTATTTTTTTCCAATTCTACAACAGATTAGAGTATTCTTTATTGGCCAAGTCTGATTGGACACTCAAGGAATTTGTCTCCCATGCAGAAGCTTTCAGTATTCATACAAGCAACAAAGTGATAAATCATAAGATAACAATCATGTGTCGTAAGATACAAGCAACAAGCTGAAAGTCATAAGATACCAATTGTTGTTAGCTGCGAAGTCGTGTCCGACCCATCGTGAATCCATGGACAACGTGCCTCCATGGATACCAATAAGATACCAACAGGAGTCGGCAATAGGAAAGATGAGAAGGATAATAGTAGTACTGTCCTACTACATGCTTAGATATCCTTAGGCATAAGACAGTACTGTGGCAATTACATGTTTAACAGGGTGATGGCAGGGGGGAAAAACTGTCTTTGTGTCTAGTTGTTTTGGCATGCAAAAAACAATGGCTTGCAAAAAAATGTGGGTTGTTTCATAATATGTGATGTTTTTTTTCCCCCTGTGTGTGTACCTCCAACTTAGGCAGAAGAAACTAGAAGTAGCCATGGAGAAAGAAGGCTTAGCAGATGAAGAGGTAATTCAGACACTCACGAAGCTGGACGTTTTTATACTTTTGCTTGTTTGGGATTGGTACAGTACTTAGTGATTTCATAAGTTGCAGGCAAATTTGTGTGTGCTTTTGTTTTAATAATATCAGCCAGAAAAAGTCATCAGAAGCAGTAAATGGGAGAAAGGGCAAGCAAAAAATAACACACACAAAAAAACCCCAGAATGTTTTCAGATATACACACACGATTTCTATTAAAGGAACTGCACTGTGATAAATATTTTGTAGGTAAATAAATAAAATAGTGATAAGGGCCCCCCTGTTAGAACATTTATGTCAGGTAGACGTTAACATTTACAAGATAATAACTTCCTCATATTCCATATACACAGATAGTCCTCAACTTACGATGATTGGGACCAGTGATCACAAGTCAAGGACTACCTGTATTTTCCAGAAAAAATTAAAAAATTAAAATATTAACAGTCCTTCTGTCAGGAAAACACAAGCTATAAACCGTGATTATGGTAGTCAAACCAAGTTAGATTCTCCTTTTGTACAATTCAGAGTTTACCCATTTGTGGAACTTTTACAGACGCATCGCTTTCTACTACGGCCATATATCACAGAATGAATTATTGATGTACTCTATATATTAATGTTTAATAGGATATATATATATATATATATATATATATATATATATATATATATATATATATATATATATATATATATATATATATATATATATATATATATATATATATATATATATATATTAAAGGTAAAGGTTCCCCTGCACATGCGTGCTAGTCATTTCCAACTCTAGGGGCCGGTGCTCATCTCCGTTTCAAAGCTGAAGAGCTTTGAAGAGCTTGTCCGAGGACGTCTCCGTGGTCATGTGGCCAGCATGACTAGACGCCAAAGGCGCACGGAACGCTGTTACCTTCCCACCATAGCGGTCCCTATTTTTCTACTTGCATTTTTACGTGCTTTCGAACTGCTAGGTTGGCAGAAGCTGGGACGAGTAACAGGCGCTCACTCTGCTACGCGGCACTCGGGATTCGACCCGCCAAACTGCCGACCTTCTGATCGACAAGCTCAGCGTCCTAACCCACTGAGCCACCACGTCCCTCATATATATATATGTGTGTGTGTGTGTGTGTGTGTGTGTATATGTATGTGTGTGTATGTGTGTGTGTGCGTATGTATACACACACACACACATATATATTTCTTCCAAATTATATGTAGTTATTAATTATTGCTGTTATGCGATGCTATCACATTTCTTCCTAAATTGCGATGTTAGGACTTGCTGGATTGCGCGTGACATTATTTCTTCTTTATAGCAATGTAAAATGAGGCTTGTTTTGTTCAAGGCGCGGGGACAAGAGAGAGCTGTCTCTTTGCCCTGGCGTATGTAAAAGGCAGAAGCCTTGTGTTGAATTCAATTAGCCTATCGTGCCACCTGGTGGTTTAAAAATGATTTCAAAGCACGGCAGTCTTTAACGTTGCTCTGGTTGCCCTCAGAAAAAGCTTCGGAGATCCCAGCATGCCCGCAAAGAAACTGAGTTTTTGAGGCTGAAGAGGACAAGGCTAGGCCTAGATGACTTCGAATCTCTGAAGGTGATTGGAAGAGGCGCTTTTGGCGAGGTTAGTGATAACAGACGTCGGGCTTCATAAGAATTATTTTCCGGGATATCTTCGTGACAACTTGGCAGGATCACGGAATCAACTCCGTGAAGCTTTTGAAGGAATAACAGAATAACAAAGTAAAGAGCTGGGATCAGCGGTGGGATTCAGCCACTTTGCACCACTTCGGCAGAACCGGTAGCTAATTTTTTTTGTTGCCCAGGCCCAGAATGGACTTCTGGAAACGGCATCCACACAGAGAACCGGTTGTTCACATATTTGAATCCCACCACTGTCTTGGAGGTCTTCCAGTCCAACCCCCTGCTCAGGCAGGAAACCCTATATACCATTTCAGGCAAATGGCTGTCCAGTCTCTTCTTAAAAACCTCCAGTGTTGAAGCATTCACAACTTCTAGAGGCAGGTTGTTCGACTGATTAATTGTTCTCACTGTCAGGAAGTTTCTCCTTAGTTCTAGCTTGGTTCTCTCCTTGATGAGTTTCCATCCGTTGCTTCTTGTCCTGCCTTCAGGTGCCTTGGAGAATAGCTTGACTCCCTCTTCTTTGGGGCAGCCCCTCAAATACTGGAAGCCTGCTCGCATATCACCCCTACTCCTTCTTTTCACTAGACTAGACGTACCTAATTCTTCAACCGTTCTTCAAGGAGAACAAAACCATCAGGATGAATAGAAGATCTTTTATTTTTTTATGGCTTTTCCTTCAGATGTCAAAGAGCGGTAGTTAATTAGTTAATTAATATTAGTTAATTCCCATTGTTCTTCATTTCTTAAGAAGAGACTGGATAGCCACTTGTCTGAAATGGTACAGGGTCTCCTGCCTTAGCAGGAGGTTAGACTAGAAGACCTCTAAGGTCCCTTCCGCTCTGTTATTCTGTTATCTCTTATTTTGTCACATCGCCTTAAAGATTTCTGATTTTTAACTGGGACTCTTTGCTTCTCTATCAAGTTCATATATCAGAGTAGGCTTCACTTGCCAACTTCAGACTTTGTTGTTGTTGTTTCTTTGTCTGTGTGCTTATTTATTTTTCCCATTAATTATATGATTTACCCATCACCTGCAACCTCCATACATGAACAAGACCCATAAAAATTGGATGGATAAATAAATAAAGTGAATTCCTTCATGATATCGGAAGCAGAACATATGTATGTATGTATGTATATAGCATGCGTATATGTGTGCTATGTATATCCATAGCTAGATATATACTTTCTTTTGAGAGCAGGCAATAGAATTTCATTTTTAAGATGGGCCAGTGTGCCTACAATAAAAAAATGACCATAAAGATGATCTTATCTCTGAAGGATTGGTGCTTGGCTTGCATTGTGCCTTTACTGCTACTTTCCATTTGGCTTGGCTAATTGTCTTCAGAGATGACTTTGTTGATGGATGGAGCTTGCAGGGATCTTGAATTATACAGAAACATCTGGATGTTCTGGAACTGAAGGCCCTAAAGATAGAAAAAAATGGCCTTGGTAATGCCAACATTTGCTTTAAGCTTGAGAACAACTGGAGGGGAACAACTTCATGCTCATTTTGAATTCGTGCTTCAAACTTGCAAGCCCCCGATTCAAAGTTTCCTTCTTTTAAATCCTTAGGTTCGCTTAGTTCAGAAAAAAGATACGGGTCATATTTATGCCATGAAGATCTTGAGAAAAGCCGACATGCTGGAAAAGGAGCAAGTATGACTTTTTGTTTCCAAATATAACGCCAAAGCACATTCAAACCAGTGTCCGAAAGAAATATATTTTTGCAGTGAATTATATGTGTATTTGTTAAACAGGGACTAGTTGTTTTGAACAAGGACTGGTTTGACCAGCCCAGTGTGATTTGGACAACACCGCACAGAATTTGCACTGGCTATGATAGATATGGAGACGCCCTCTATAAGTAGGGCAAACCACCATTATCGAATTGTGGCTGTGGAGTCGAAAAACGAACCACAGATAGTCCTCGACTTATGAAAATTCATTTAGTGACTGTTCAAAGTTACAACAGCACTGGGAAAAACTGAGTGATGGTTGTTTTTCATACCTACAACTGTTGCAGCGTCCCCATGGTCACATGATCAACATTTGGATGCTTGGCATGTACTTATGATGGTCAAACTGTCACGTGATCCCCTTTTGCGACCTTCTGACAAGCAAAGTCAAGGGGGAAACCAGGGTCACTTAACAACTGGGTTACTAAGTTAACAACTGCAATGAGTCACTTAACAAGAAGGTCGTAAAATGGAACAGAAACTCCATTGTGGTCATAAGTCGAGAGCGCCTTGAATCTAACACATAGTCCCAGAAGGTCAAAACAGAGCTTAATCACAGAGATTTTGCTGATTTCCCGTCTGCGACAAATCAAATTAAAAAAATAACATTTGCAGCTTAGATATTGCAATTTGTAAGCTTCCTGGTAAGATTTCAGATGTTACATTCTGTGTTTTGTATTTTATCCCTGTGTTCCTTTTTTACTGAAATGGGGCAGAATTTTACCCCTGTGCAACTTTTTACTGAAATAAGACGTGAATGTGTCATATGGTAAATAAATTCTGACTACACAGCTTGTTCTCTGTAAGCCATATCATCAATGATGTGATTTTTTTACCCCCATTCCTTTGGAGAAAGGTTGTTTTAAGTTTTCCTGTTTTTCAAAACTGAAGGGTAACAAAAAGGAGCAGGATCCCTTTAGGAGACAAAGCAATCCCATTTCCTTCCTGCAAATCCAGAAACAGGCAGTATAAATGGAGCCAAACCAACTCCACGTTGTAAACTTTAAGCACAAGGTTAGACGCGAAAATTCCAGGGTTATCAAGAGAATTGGTGTTTCCATCATTTTCTTGGAACGCCTTCAAAGAAACCCATCCATTTGTGGAGGAAAATTGTAACGTTGCTGCATCTCCTGCTGACTTTTTCTGGCAGGAAAAAAAATTGTTTACTACCATTTAAATGTCCGTCTAATCCGAACAAAGCTCTAAGAGGCTTACAAAATACTACACTGAGAGTCAAAATAAGGGAAAAAGAAAGAGTCAAACAGCAGAGCCGTGCTCCAAGGATCAGCTAAGAACATCCAGCTCAGAGTATCTCTTTGACCATCACAAATACCCTTCCAGATTGTCCGAAATAGCCAGAAACTTTGGGGTCCTTGGTGCTGTCTGGTGGGAGTTTTTTTGCAAATGGTTCAATACCAAACTAGGTAACATCATCAGTGTTAGAAGGGAGTTGGATTTGTGGAGAGGAGGAGGAGGACTGTGGAGTCCTTGGTGCTCTCTGAGCTTGGTGGTTTTCTTGCAGACGTTTCATGACCCAACTAGGTAACATCGTCAGTACTAGAAGTAGGAGGGGTTTGCGGAGGAGGAGGAGGAAGAGGTCGTTGTCCTTGATGCTTTCTGAGCTTGGTGGTTTTTTTGCAGACGTTTCATGACCCAACTAGGTAACATTGTCAGTGCTAGAAGGGAGAGGGGTTTTGCAGAGCGGTGGCCTATTGATAGTGGAGAATATTTGTAGCTCATGGTTTACACAAGGGGTCCTTGGTGCTCTCTGAGCTTGATGGGTTTCTTGCAGATGTTTCATGACCCAACTAGGTACCATCATCAGTGCTAGAAGAGAGGGAGGGAAGAAGGAAGGAGGAGGAGGAGGGACTGTGGGGTCCTTGGTGCTCTCTGAGCTTGGTGGTTTTCTTGTAGACACTTCATGACCCAACTAGGTACCATCATCAGTTCTAGAAGGGAGGGGGATTTGGACTTCAATGAAATGTTTCCAAGAAAACAACAAAACTCAGAGAGCACCAAGGACCTCACAGTTCAACCCTGAGCTACAAAGATTCTCTTCTAGCTCTAGGGCCAGATATCTCCAGCTTGGGAGGATAGGAGACAAATCTGATGAGGGTTGGAGTAGTCCAACCTCTACCGCAGACATGTCAAACACAAGGCCCGGGGGCCGGATCCGGCCCGTGAAGTGGTTTCATGTGGCCCACGAAGCCATCCTGGAAACAGTGAGGGAACGGTCCCCACTGCCTTGGCCCTGGCCCAGAGACCCTCCTTCTGCCAGAGACCCTCAGATCTGTCCCACTCCTGCCCAGGCCCCCATAGGCACCCTTGATGCGAATGATGTAGAGCTGGCCATGCCCACCCAGTAGGCCATACGCACTTTGGCCACGTCCACCCAGTAGGCCACGCCCACCCTGGCCATACCCACCCGGCCCCCTGAGGGCAACCGCAATGCTGATGCGGCCCTCAATGAAATTGAGTTTGACACCCCTGCTTTACCGAGTAACAGTGAGTTAAGAAAGGCCGCCTTGCACCTAACAGCAATAAAAGTCTCATTGCACTGAAAGCTGTTAATGAACCAATTTGTTTGACAGACAGATCCGTTTTTTTAACCTTCAACTTGGCCTTGATTTATCCTGTTCCTCATGCAGGTGGCTCATATACGAGCGGAAAGAGACATCCTGGTTGAAGCTGACGGTGCCTGGGTCGTGAAGATGTTTTATAGTTTTCAGGACAAACGCAACCTTTATCTGATTATGGAATTTCTTCCAGGAGGTAAATGATTCAGTGAAATTATTTCGGTGGATATTGTCAGTGAAAAACTGCCCTTCTCCCAAAGCCGGGATTTGTGTTGACTGTCAGATCCTCAGTCTGGCAGCCATTTTTCCTCCCTCTTAATGGTGGGTAATATTTTGTTTGCATTGACTTGGAGTCTGTGCCTCAGTAGTATTAAGATAAATCCGCTATGAATCTAAAAATCAACTGAGAATCTTGGTAGCAATGGATTTTTTTTTATGGAGCTGGACCATATAGCGCTTCTGGAATGCCTTCTCCTTATCCCTTAGTGAAGTGTCTTTGTGATTAATTCCCACAGTTAATTAGTGGAATGGCTTACCTCCAGAAGTTGTTGGTGCTCCACAACTGGAGGTTTTCAAGAAGAGATTGGGCAGCCCTTTGTCCATAACAATATAAGATGTCCTGGGGGGGGGTTGGACTAGACGTTCTCCAAGATCCCTTCCAACCTTATCGTTCTATGTTCTATTGATCCTGACCATATTATCACAGTAATTATTGGAATACTGGAGATTGTATCATTTTTACTCACTTTTCCTATATCGAAACCCGCTGTGGTGGAATGTAGTCTGGATTCCCAGAAGGGAGGGGCCGCATTCTAGAGGACCAAGAGACAGCGAAGTTCAGATCCCTTGGTTGGGAGAAAGAAGAGATAAGACAGCTCCTCCCTAGCAATTCTCAGACTATACCTTTAATGATGCAAGGGGTCTGTTTTACGTTTGGCAAGATTCTGTCTATAGGTGAGGAACAATAAAGGAAGCTGCTCAGAAGTAACCCAGTGTGTCTTTCTCGCTTTTTGGCACTAGCCAAATACAGTACTATGTCCTGTTCTCCCTGATTCAGGTGATATGATGACTTTGCTCATGAAGAAGGATACGCTATCCGAGGAAGAAACACAGTTTTATATCTCTGAAACCGTGCTTGCTATCGATGCCATTCACCAACTAGGGTTTATTCACAGGGATATTAAACCTGATAATCTTCTGCTGGATGCAAAGGTATCATACATGTCCTCTGTTTGGGGTCCTGGTTCTAGGATGGAATTTCTCAATCTTAGCAACTTTAAGCTGGGTGGACTCCAACTCCCAGAATCCCCAGAATAGAATTCCAGGAGTAGGAAGTCCACAGTTCTGGGAGTTGAAGTCCACAGCTCTGGGGGTTGAAGTCCACAGTTCTGGGAGTTGTAGTCCACAGTTCTGGGAGTTGAAGTCCATACTTCTGGGAGTTGAAGTCTGGGAGTTGAAGTCCACGTTTCTGGTAGTTGAAGTCTAGTAGTTGAAGTCCACGCTTCTGGGAGTGGAATTCTGGGAGTTGAAGTCCACACTTTTGGCAGTTGAATTCTAGGAGTTGAAGTCCACACTTTTGGCAGTTGAATTCTAGGAGTTGAAGTTCACACTTCTGGGAGTTGAATTCTGGGAGTTGAAGTCCACACTTCTGGGAGTTGAAGTACACCCAGCTTAAAGTTGCTGAGAATTGAGAAAACACTCTTCTAGTAGGTACTTGTGACATCCTCAACACCATGGCTGAAATGATTGGGCTGAGGTTGGTTTTGACATGCCCCTCCTTTCATGAGTACAGAAATCTTCTTGTCTAAGGTTGAACCTGCCCATCCAAAACCTATCCACTGAAGGGCTGATTGTAGAAATCACCCTTCAAATGACACCCTCCCCAAAACGAGATATCAATAAGTGAGGTCAGCTCCAACCCTCCTTATCATTCATAAGAGCAGGGGTCTTCGAACTCGGCCCTTTTATGACATGGATTTCAAGGCCGAGTTGGAAGACCCCTGCATAAGAGCTTAAAGATCTGGTGCTGCCAGTTTGCTTCAGGGGTCTCCGCTTTGTGGGGGGGATGTGTTGATAGATTAAGAACATATTCTACCCCTCCGCTTCTCGCCATACTCCCTCCCCATATTGTTAGCTAGGTTGATGTTTATAACATTGCACTTCTCTTATTACACTTTACACGCTTTTATCTTTTAATATTGTAAGCCGCCCAGAGTTACTGTGGCTAATAAATGGGTGGCTAATAAATTTTACAAATAAAATAGCAATAAAAATTTGCCTGAAATCCATTTGCCTGTCTATTGCTCAAGTGCGGTGAAGGCGGTTCTTTGCTTTGGCACAGTCTGCCGGTTGATGGTTAGATGTGAATCAGGGAATTGCTCCAGAAGTATGCATTTACATCAGTCATCTGGATTAATCATATGAGTAATGTTTTCTTTCTGTAGGGGCATGTAAAACTCTCTGATTTTGGGCTATGCACAGGTTTAAAGAAAGCTCACCGAACTGAATTCTACAGAAACCTTACGCATAATCCGCCAAGTGACTTCTGTAAGTACTGCAAATTCCCGCTTACGATAAATATTCTGCCTATTGTATTGATAGAGGAGAATATTTGTAGCTCAGGGTTGGTCTGTGTGGAGTCCTTGGTGCTCTCTGAGCTTGGCTGTTTTCTTGCAGACGTTTCATTACCCAACTAGGTAACATCATCAGTGATAGAAGGGAGGAGGAGGAGGACTGTGGGGTCCTTTGTGCTTTCTGAGCTTGGTGGTTTTCTTGCAGACATTTCATTACCCAACTAGGTAACAACATCAGTGCTAGAAGGGAGAGGGGTGTGGGAGGAGGAGGACTGTGGGGTCCTTGGTGCTTTCTGAGCTTGGCTGTTTTCTTGCAGACATTTCATTACCCAACTAGGTAACAACATCAGTGCTAGAAGGGAGAGGGGTATGTGAGGAGGAAGAGGAGGAGGAGGAGGAGAACTGTGGGGTCCTTGGTGCTCTCTGAGCTTGGTTGTTTTCTTGCAGATGTTTCATTACCCAACTAGGTAACAACATCAGTGCTAGAAGGGAGAGGGGTATGTGAGGAGGAAGAGGAGGAGGAGGAGGAGGAGGACTGTGGGGTCCTTGGTGCTTTCTGAGCTTGGCCGTTTTCTTGCAGACATTTCATTTCCCAACTAGGTAACGACATCAGTGCTAGAAGGGAGAGGGGTGTGTGAGGAGGAGGAGGAGGTGGCCTGTGGGGTCCTTGGTGCTTTCTGAGCTTGGCCGTTTTCTTGCAGACGTTTCATTACCCAACTAGGTAACATCATCAGTGCTGGAAGAGAGTGAGTTTGCAGAAAGGAAGAGGGCTTTGGGGTCCTTGATGCTCTCTGAGCTTGGTGGTTTCCTTGCAAACATTTCATTGCCAAATTACATCACATTATCAACGCTCTAAATGTCTAGCGCTGATGACGTTACCTAGCGTGGTAATGAAACATCTGCAAGACAACAGGGAAGTTTGTAAGATGTACCGTTTCCGATATTGTGTCTCCAAAGCCTTTGTGCAGAAAGGCTCTTAATGCATTGTAATTCTATGTGGGTGACACATTTAGGGAGGGGGGGAAAAGGATTTTCAGGCCTTTTTTTAATGTTTGCATGAGAAAAGGCCCTGCCATTCATTCCTGTCCACCCAATGCCCCTTCGTCTCCTGCATTAGACCCACAAGCATTAGACCCACAATCTTTAGGATGCTGTTAAAAAGAGAAAGCATTCACCTAGCTCTGTTTCGTGAATTCAGCCTTTCAGAATATGAACTCCAAGAGAAAAGCAGAAACGTGGAAGAAGAACAGGCGGCAGTTGGTGAGTACTTTCCCGGAGACCTTGTTGAGTTCTGCAAAGTTCTTCCAAGGAAAAAGGTTTTGAGGAAGCCAGATGGTCTTCAAGTCCTCCTTGTAGCTCTCTGAGCTGGGTTTTGTTCTTACAGACCTTTCATGACCCAACTAGGTAACATCATCAGGGCTAGAAGGGCGTTGGAGGAGGAGGAGGAGGAAGAGGACTACGGGGTCCTTGTAGCACTCTTGGTTTTGTTTTTGCAAACCTTTCATGACTCAACTAGGTAACATCATCAGGGCTAGAAGGGCATTGGAGGAGGAGGAGGAGGAGGAAGAGGACTATGGGGTCCTTGTAGGACTCTTGGTTTTGTTCTTGCAGACCTTTCATGACCCAACTAGGTAACATCATCAGGGCTAGAAGGGCGTTGGAGGAGGAGGAGGAGGAGGAGGAAGAGGACTACGGGGTCCTTGTAGCACTCTTGGTTTTGTTTTTGCAAACCTTTCATGACTCAACTAGGTAACATCATCAGGGCTAGAAGGGCGTTGGAGGAGGAGGAGGAGGAGGAGGAAGAGGACTATGGGGTCCTTGTAGGACTCTTGGTTTTGTTCTTGCAGACCTTTCATGACCCAACTAGGTAACATCATCAGGGCTAGAAGGGCGTTGGAGGAGGAGGAGGAAGAGGACTATGGGGTCCTTGTAGGACTCTTGGTTTTGTTCTTGCAGACCTTTCATGACACAACTAGGTAACATCATCAGGGCTAGAAGGGCGTTGGAGGAGGAGGAAGAGGACTATGGGGTCCTTGTAGGACTCTTGGTTTTGTTCTTGCAGACCTTTCATGAAACCAACTAGGTAACATCATCAGGGCTAGAAGGGCGCTGGAGGAGGAGGAAGAGGACTATGGGGTCCTTGTAGGACTCTTGGTTTTGTTCTTGCAGACCTTTCATGACCCAACTAGGTAACATCATCAGGGCTAGAAGGGCGTTGGAGGAGGAGGAAGAGGACTATGGGGTCCTTGTAGGACTCTTGGTTTTGTTCTTGCAGACCTTTCATGACACAACTAGGTAACATCATCAGGGCTAGAAGGGCGTTGGAGGAGGAGGAAGAGGACTATGGGGTCCTTGTAGGACTCTTGGTTTTGTTCTTGCAGACCTTTCATGAAACCAACTAGGTAACATCATCAGGGCTAGAAGGGCGCTGGAGGAGGAGGAGGAGGAAGAGGACTATGGGGTTCTTGTAGGACTCTTGGTTTTGTTCTTGCAGACCTTTCATGACCCAACTAGGTAACATCATCAGGGCTAGAAGGGCGTTGGAGGAGGAGGAGGAAGAGGACTATGGGGTCCTTGTAGCACTCTTGGTTTTGTTTTTGCAGACATTTCAATGACCCAATTAGGTAACATCATCCGTGCTAGGAGGGGTTTGTGGAGTAGAGGAGAAGGAGAAGGGGAGGAAGAGGACGATGACGGCTGTGGGGTCCTTGTAGCTCTCTGAGCTTGGATTTGTTCTTGCAGTCTTTGAAGTACCCAACTAGATAAAATCATCAGTGCTAGAAGGGAGCAAGTTTCGGGAGGAAGAGGAGGAGAAGGAGAAGGAAGACTGTGAGGTCCTTGGGGTTCTCTGAGCTTGGTGGTTTTCTTGCAGACTTTTCATTACCCAACTAGGTAACATCATCAGTGCTAGAAGGAAGAGGGGGAGGAGGAGGGGAGGAGGAGAAGGACTGTGCAATCCGTTTTCCCCAATGGGTATTTTTATTTTTTGCCAGAAACCAGAATGGTAAACAATGTTGTTTTCAGAGAACGCATGAAAACCAAACTAGACGATAGATCCGTGGTGGCGAACCTATGGCACAGGTGCCACAGGTGGCACACAGAGCCCTTTCTGTGGGCACGCGCGCCGTTGCCCCAGTCCTAGGCCTTCAGCTGGCTTTTATAAAACCTTTTCACTTTAGGCCTCCGCCGCCATGTGCAAAAAAAAAAAAAGGTTCAATCAATCAATTTCAACTTCTCAGGGGGCAGGGAGGAAAGATCTCGCAAAGTTGGAATTTTATTGATTGAACTTTTTAGTCCCACCCAGTCTGCTGTTACCACCGCAGCCACACCCACCCAATGGGCCATGCCACACCCACCCAATGGGCCACACCCACCCAATGGGCCACACCCACCCGGCACCCGACGATACATAAGTGGGATTTGGGTTGCGGTTTGGGCACTCGGTCTCTAAAAGGTTCGCCATCACTGCAATAGATGGAAGAGCCCGCGCTGTTTTCTTTGAAAGACATCACCCTGGATTTTTACTTTATTTATTTTATTTTATTATTTTATTTTATTTTATTTTATTTTATTATTTTATTTTATTTTATTATTTTATTTTATTATTTTATTTTATTTTATTTATTATTTTATTTTATTTTATTTTATTTTATTTTATTTTATTTTATTTATTATTTTATTATTATTTTATTTTATTTTATTTTTTAAAAAGGTGGGCTGAATCTCTTTCTTCAAAATATCTTTTTTTTCCCCCAGGCTTATTCTACTGTCGGGACTCCAGATTATATTGGACCAGAGGTTTTCATGCAAACGGGGTACAACAAGCTGTGCGATTGGTGGTCTTTGGGAGTCATCATGTACGAAATGCTAATAGGTGAGGCCAACAGATGGGAGCTGCATTTAAAAAAGAGGCTAAGAGGGGAAACGCAGAGTTTGCCCAAACTCATATTCGTTGCATCAGCGATCCTTTTCTAACCCCCTCATCCTCTGTCATCCCCTTCTCCTTTTGCCTTCATCGGGCATCGGGCATCATTTTTTTCCCAACATCGGAGTCTTTTCTCATCTTCTCGTTCAGTGGCCAAAATATTTGAGCTTCGGCGTCAGGATCTGCCCTTCCAAAGGACGGTCAGGGTTGATTTCCTTTTAGGAATGACCGATTGGACCTCCTTAGTTTCAAAGGAAATTAGTTTTTTTGCGCGGGGGGGAGGAGAGAACCACGGAGAATTAACGTGACGCCATCTTATCAAGTTTATTACAAGTTCTTAAATATTGTTCCTCTAATCCAGTGCTTTTCCTTTTTCTTCCGTTCTACAGGATACCCGCCTTTTTGCTCTGAAACACCCCAGGAAACCTATAGAAAAGTGATGAACTGGAAAGAAACTTTGGTATTTCCCCCAGAGGTGCCCATTTCAGAAAAGGCAAAGGACCTAATTTTAAAGTAAGTCCTTCCCTTACGTGTGCAGGAAAGCCATTGAAGTATGCCTTGGTTTGCCTGATATTGATAATCTACTTTTCTTCGCCGTTACGCTGAAGAAGCTTTACGTTACAATGATGGAATCACTCCTCGGAGAAACTTAGCTTATGGGATGGAAGGCAACCGAAGGGCTGTGTAAGTGTAGACTCCTAAACATCACTTTGGCCAACAAAACCGTGGGAATGAAGCACGGTATCAAGCGGCCCGGAAACCAGCTTAAGCTTAAGCTCTCTACAAGAATCTGAACTACTAACAGCCAAGGGAAATCAGCGGGAGATAAGGAATTCACGGTGGGCTGGGCTTAGATCTCTTGTGGGTGCGAAAGGGCTCATGGATGCATTTGACCCTTCCCTTGGGCTCAGCCCGGTCATCTGCATCAAACTCAGATTCAGCAAAGACTGGAGAGAAGAAATTGAAACTGTGGGAAAGAGCCATCGAGAGAACTAAGAGTCCAAGAAGTAAGCTGTAGATCACATCTTGAAAGGTGGATGAAAGGAGAAGGAGAGAGAACTGTTAGAAAGAAGCGAGAAGAGGAAGGAGAAGAACTAGGCTTCAGAAAAGATCTATTTAGCCCCCCTCCCCTTATGGAAAAGATGATAAACAATTAGCATCTTTTCCAGAGAACTTGTGATAACTAGAGTTTTGGGCTGATGATAGGTATCAAAAATGCGTCTTCTTGGACACCAAAATCTTCAGCTTTCTTACTTTTTGTATCAGGCTTGTTTTTCAAAGCAAATTTGCAGGCTAGAAACTGTGATTTATTGCGTCATTTACTACCTGAGTAATAACTTTAAAAAAATAAATAGCTTTTCATCTCGACCCCAAACCACATCAGTGATGCCCTTGACGTGATGTCCCGTTGCCTGGAAGCGGTCCGGGAATGGATGGGGAGGAACAGGCTTCAACTCAACCCGGACAAGACTGAATGGCTGTACATACCGGCATGTCAGGATATTCAGAGTATTCCATCCCTTAATATTGGGGGCGAGTTACTGCCCCCCGTAGATAGGGCTCACAACCTGGGTGTCCTCCTAGATTCACAGCTCTCCTTAGAAGATCACATAGGAGCTGTGACTAGGGGGGCTTTCACTCAGGTTCGTCTGGTGCGCCAGCTACGACCCTATCTGGACCTGGATGCCTTACGTACAGTCACCCATGCACTTGTGACCTCTCGTCTTGACTACTGCAACGCTCTTTACATGGGGCTGCCCTTGAGAATCACTCGGAAGCTTCAGCTGGTACAGAGTGCAGCTGCACGGACGCTTTTGGGGGCTCCCCGATACTCCCATATTACACCTCTGCTTCGTGAGCTGCACTGGCTTCCAGTTGCCTTCCGGGTGAAATTCAAGGTGCTAGTGATGACATACAAAGCCCTACATGGCATGGGTCCGGAATACCTACGGGAGCACCTACTGCCAGCGTCAACACCCCTCCGTCCTGTGCGCTCCCACAGAGAGGGCCTCCTCAGGGTGCCACCGGTCAGAGAATGCCGGCTGGTGACCCCCAGGGGGAGAGCATTCTCGGTGGGTGCGCCAATCCTCTGGAACCGCTTACCAGCCGAAATCCGGATGGCCCCTGACCTTCGCACCTTTCGGCGAGATTTAAAAACATATCTATTCCAGCAAGCCGGCCTGGCCTGATAGATTTGGGGTTTTATTTGTAGATCTGGGGTTTTATTTGTTTTATTGTTGGTTTATTGTATACTTACTTTGCTCTGTACACCGCCCTGAGTCCTCCGGGAGAAGGGCGGTATATAAAACGAATAAATAAATAAATAAATAAATAAATAAATAAATAAATAAATAAATAAATAAATAAAAATCTTCCCCCACTTCTAGATTTTGCACCGATGCTGAGAACAGAATCGGCAGCAACGGAGTAGAAGAAATAAAAAGCCACGCATTTTTTGAAGGGGTGGACTGGGCACATATCAGGTACAGTGGGTGAAAAATGAAAAGCGGAAGAATTCAGGGAAATTAAGGGATAGACAGGCCTTTACATCCCAAGTAGGAACCATATCTTGAACCTCTCGGTATCTCCTTAAAGAAGCTGCTAAAAATGTTCCCTTTGGGGTGTTCCTCTAACACCCCATAGGTTTTGATGTTTCCCTAAGACACTATATGTTCCCGGATGGGTTAGGATATTGGGCGTTTCCTTTGCTGTCCTGTTATGACCTTGCATTCATGGTTCTGCAAGTGGCCAGAGATAGCGGGGGCCATGTGCACGTATTCACAATTGCTACTGTCCCCTATGTCAACAGTCATGTAGGTCAGCGGTGGCGAACCTTTTGGAGACCGAGTGCCCAAACTGCAACCCAAAACCCACTTATGTATCATCAGGTGCCGGGTGGGTGTGGCCCATTGGGTGGGCGTGGCTGCGGGGGTAACGGCAGACTGGGTGGGACTAAAAAGTTCAATCAATTCCAACTTTGCGAGATCTTTTTTTTCCCCGCGAGAAGTTGAAATTGATTGATTGATTGAACCTTTGTTTTTTCCTTTTGCACAAGGCCTAAACCAAAAAGGTTTTATAAAAACCAGCTGAAGGCCTAGGACTGGGGCGACGGCGCGCGTGCCCACAGAGAGGTCTCTGCGTGCCACCTGTGGCACGTGTGCCATAGGTTCACCACCACAGATATTGGTCCTTCAAAATACACACCACCAGGATGCAACAAGATATTTTGGAACAGGCCTAGGCATTTTGTATACATCTTGAGTCAATGTGTACAGATAGTCCTGGACTTCCAATTAGAATTGAGCCCCAAATTTATGTTGCTAAGTGAGACATTTGTTAAGTGAGATTTGCCCCATTTTTACGAGCTTTCTCGCCACATTAAATGAATCACTGCAGATGATAAAAGTGGAAATCCGGTTGTTAAGGGAATCCAGGCTTCCCCCATTGACTTTGTTTGCCAGAAGGTTGCAAAAGGGGATCTCACCTGACCCTGGGACACTGCGACCGTCATAAATACGAGTCGGTTCCCAAGCATCTGAATTTTGATCATGTGGCCCTAGGGATGCTGCAACGGTCCAAAGTGTGAAAAGCGGTTGTAAGTCCCTTTTTCTCAGTGTCATTGTAACTTTGAACAGTCACTAAATGAACTGTTGTAAGTCGAGGACTGCCTGTATTTCCTTGGGGATTGCACAACTAAAGATAAATGTTTCCTTAAGGAGGTATTAACAGGTAATCACCTGGATCTACCTGGAAGTGCATTTAAATGCATTCAGAAAGAAAGTAGCAGATACATTTGTGTTTGTGACTGGTTTGTTTTAAAGCAGGGGTCTTCCAAGTTGGCCATTTTATGACTTATGGACTTCAACTCCCAGAATTCCTCAGCCAGCCACGCTGAGGGAAAAGGGAGAGGTTTCCAAGCTGAGTCATGCTGGCTCAGGAATTCTGGGAGTTGAAGTCCACGAGTCATAAAAGAGCCAAGGTTGCCTACCCCTGGCCTAGGCCTAGGCTATTTTATGACTTGTGGACTTCAACTCCCAGAATTCCTGAACCAGCCACGCTGAGGGTAACAGGAGAGGTTTCCAAGCTGAGCCATGCTGGCTCAGGAATTCTGGGAGTTGAAGTCCACGAGTTATAAAAGAGCCAAGGTGGCCTACCCCTGGGCTAGGCCTAGGCTGCTTTATGACTCGTGGATTTCAACTCCCAGAATTCCTCAGCCAGCCACGCTGAGGGAAAAGGGAGAGGTTTCCAAGCTGAGCCATGCTGGCTCAGGAATTCTAGTCCACAAGTCATAAAAGGGCCAAGTTGGAAGACCCCTGCTTGTGGACTTCAACTCCCAGAATTCCTCAGCCGGGCACACTAGCTAAGGAATTCTGGGAGTTGAAGTCCACAAATCATAAAAAGGCCAAGTTGGAAGAGCCCTGTTTTAAAGGTTTTGAAGCAAGATTCAATTGGGCTGAGGACAAACTTGGTTGCGGGCTTGATTTCTGTGATGTTTGCGTTTCGTTTTAGAGAAAGGCCAGCTGCGATCACTATAGAAATCAAAAGTATAGATGACACCTCCAATTTCGACGAATTCCCCGAATCCGACATTTTACAACCAGGTGAGTGCGATACTCATTGAGGCAACACTGCCCGTTTTTCTTGGCTTGCAGCTCGGACAGTATGTGCCTTTTGTTGCTTAGTCGAGCGACCTTCTTCGAATCGTATTATTGAATGGGACCTTGAAGGTGTTCTAATTCAACAAGATATATATATATATTTATATTTATTAAATTTTTATACCGCCCTTCTCCCGAAGGACTCAGGGCGGTGTACAGGGCAATAAATATTAAAAAACAAAGTACAAAAGTTAAAAAACAATTAAATATTATGCCCGATATATACAATAATTAAAACCATGTTAAAAACCCCAACCCCAAACCCATCAAACCAGGCCGGATTGCTCAAATAAGTAAGTTTTTAGATCCCAAGATCCAACAAGATGACTTGCATTGGCATATTTCAAAGGACTAACAACAGCGCTGTAGATAAAAGTATTATCCCAAGCATTTTAGATCAATCTTGGTCGGTTGTTAGTTACATCCAGTGCTTTTTTTGTAAAAGAAAAAGGTGCCGGAACTCACACGTGTCATACAACCCGCCTTGCCTATCCTACAAGGTTCCATCCCAAAAAGGTGCCAGAACTCCGTTCTGAGCGTTCTATGAGGAAAAAAGCCCTGGTTACATCCACTCCCCAAAGCTCAGAGCAACGTACATAGAAAAGAAATCTAGCTGGTAAAAAAACAAAAAAACAAAAAAAAAAACCAATAATATCCAAGAGTTTAGTTTTAGATAAACTCTTCCAGTTTGTTTTTTGTTAGCGTTGTGGTCTGCCACAATCAAGAAGTAAAGCAACACACCAATCGCGGAACTCCCAACTCAAGACAAATCACAGAAGAGAATATTTGTAAGTTAGGGTTGAGCTGCGGTCTTCCTGGAGCTGTCAAAAGTTTGGTGGTTTTCATGCAGATGCTTCATTACCAAACTAGGCAACATCCACCGATGATGCTTTCTCAGGAGGCAACTGGATTTTCTTGTTTTTCTCTGAAGACGTTTCGCTTCTCATCAGGGAAGCTTCTTCAGCTCTGACAGGATGGTGGGGAATGGAAGCATTTATACTCCTTGCAGACAGCTGGTCATTGGCCTTCTTTTAAGTTTCAGCTGAACAGCCCTCTCTCAACAGAGGGGGAGGGATATGATATCATCTATCTCCAGTTTACAGCACAATCCTTTCAGCAGTTCCAAGAAGGTCCCACACCCTTTTGCACCACTCAGATGACTCTGAGGACATAGATAAACCTCCAGGTGGCATCAACGACTCTCTAAAAGAAGGCAAATGACCAGCTGTCTGCAAGGGAAAAAAAATCCTTCCATTTCCCCCCCGCCATCCAGTCGGAGCTGAAGAAGCTTCTTGGCTGAGAAGCGAAAGGTCTTCAAAGAGTAACAAGAAAGTCCAGTTGACTCCTGAAAAAGCAACTTTGGGACAACTATGACCTGGGTGACTGAGAATCTCCAGAGGCATCTAGTTTGGCAATGAAGCAGCTGCATGAAAACGACCAAGCTCAGAGAACACCAAGGAGCACGCAGATAAACAAGCTAACAATAAGGCACAGCCTGATCAAATGAAGAACATTCCCAACAACAATGGACAGAGCAAGCCATAGTATATAAAATGAGAGCATACCCCACTTCTTTCCAGCACTGATGATGTTACCTAGTTGGGTAATGAAACAGGAAAACCACCAAGCTCAGAAAGCACCAAGGACCCGCAGTTGTCGTCGTCCTCCTCCTCCGCCTCTTCTTCCCATATCGCTCTCCCTTCTAGCACTGATGATCTTAGCTAATTGGGTAATGAAACGTCTACAAGAAAACCACCAAGCTCAGAGAGCACCAAGGACCCCACAGTTCTCCTCCTCCCCCTCCTCTCCACAAGCCCTACCCCCTTCCAGCACTGTTGATGTTACCTAGTTGGGTCATGAAACGTCTGCAAGAAAGCCACCAAGCTCAGAGAGGACCCCGCGGCTTAATAATAAATGTGTAGTTGAAAACCATTTTCTTGCCATTTGAAATGACCTTTCACGGGAAGCCTGCACCCATCGGTGTCCTCAAAAAATATATATATAAATCAATCTTTTTGTATTCTAGTGCCAAATACCACCGAAGCGGACTTCAAGTCCAAAGACTGGGTGTTTCTGAATTACACCTACAAGAGATTCGAAGGGCTGACTCAGCGAGGCTCCATCCCTTCTTACATGAAGGCCGGGAAATTGTGAGTTGCGGCGGAGCCAGGAAACATAAGAACTCAGGTACCCCGTCCATCTCCGCTCGATCTCCGACGTTCCCACCGACCGGCGCCTGCGGACCCAGCCCGGAAATTAAGGAATTCTACGGGATTAGGATTTCTGAGACTACTACAAACAAATTAGTTGGCAGTGCCAGCTGGCGGCTTCTTTTAATAGTGAATATTTTTGTTAACTTTATGACGACAGAGGTACTGGAAATTTAGAAGAAACAAAAAAAGAGAGAGAGAGAAAAAAAGAACAAGCGGCCGACATCCTCTTTGTTATCTGCGCTGCCGAAATGTTATGTTTAAAATGGTCAATTCTGCCTCTTAAGGACATTTGGTTCATGGTTCCAACTATGTGCCATTCGCCCAAGTGTAAGAAGCAACCTTGTCTGTTCCTCAGCAAGGTAGCTGCGTTTGGCTATTTACCCGGGCAGGTTTTTAGGTAGGAAAGTACAGGTGGTCCTCGACTTACAACAGTTCATTTAGAGAGCATTCCAAGTTGCAAAGGCACTGGAAAAAAATGACTTACGACTTATTTTACACACTTAACGACCGTTGCAGCATCCCCCGGGGTCACGGGTTCAAAATTTGGATGCTTGGCAACTGATTGCTAAGCACATTGATTTGTGCTTAGAGTGTAAGCTGCCCTGAGTCTTCGGAGAAGGGCGGGATATAAATGGGATTAAAATAAAAGAAATAAAATAAAAAATTCGTATTTATGACGGTCGCAGTGTCCCGGGGTCACGTGATTCCCCCTTTGTGACCTCCTGGCAAGCAAACTCAATGGGGAAGCCAGATTCACTTAACAAACGGGTTACCAACTTAACAACTGCAGTGATTCCCTTAAGGACGGTGGCAAAGAAGGTTTTAAAATGGGGCGACAACACTGAACTGTCTCACTCAACAGCAGAAATTTGGGGCTCAGTTGTGGTTGTAAGTCGAGGACTACCTGTTTGAAAAAACGAAAAGAATCAGAAACCACGTTTGGTAACGTGGTTCCCCACAGATGAAGGACGGTGACTTAAAAAGGCTGTCATAGAGTTACTTAAACTAGCTATTTTTAAAGGTTATTTGCCACACTTGCTGGCTTCCTGCTCTCGCTCAGGGCTCCTAGTTTTAACACTAAAGAGAAGTTACTACTTCCGATTGTAATTAGTAGTCAAACTGGTACAGAACTGGATTAACTGAAAAGTGAGCACTTGCCTGCTTTCAGAACTTAGACGCCACTTTTATCAAATAAAAGTGAGCAGCAGCTTTCATCGTAACCCCTGGAAACATTCTAGGACAAACAAAAAGCAAAAATCCGGCATAAATTCAGCATTTAGCTCAATCTTATTATTATTTTTTGCTTGTTTCATTTCCTTCTGAATTTAATATCGCTATGATGCTTCGTGCCATGTTGTTCTCCTCTTGAGTACCAAAGATCCTGAAATAGCTTGACCGATTCTGTTTTGTTGTCTTTTTCTTTTTTCCCCCAAATGATAAGGTGGTTTACTTTTTTTTAAAAAAAATGAGGAGTACTAAAAAAAGGTAAAACCGTTTCTTTCTCCTCTCCCCCCCCCACTTTTTTTTTTTTGAACTTGTCGAGTTCTTCTGAATTAAAATCTTGCCAGTTGCTGGGTTAGGGAAGCGAAGGTGGGATGGATATTGTATTTGATTAATTTATTTTTCTATGGGGAGTTTGAGTTAAAGAGGATAACAGAATAACAGAGCTGGAAGGGACCTTGGAGGTCTTCTAGTCCAACCCTCCACTCAAGCAGGAGACCCTATACATTCCAGACAAGTGGCTGTCCAGTCTCTTCTTGAAAACCTCCAAGTTTGTTTTCTGGAAGTAAGTCATTCCACTGGTTTGATTGTTCTCACTGTCAGGAAATTTCTCCTTAGTTCCAGGTTGCTTCTTTCCTTGATGGGTTTCCATCCATTACTTCTTATCCTGCCTTCTGGTGCTTTGGGGAATAGTTTGACCCCCTCTTCTTTGTGGCAGCCTCTGAAATACTGGAATACTGCTATCATGTGTGTCCCCCCCCCCCAGTCCTTCTTTTCATTAAACTACTAGACATACCAAATTTCTGCAACCGTTCCTCATATGCTTTATCCTCCAGTCCCCTGATCATCTTTGTTGCTCTTCTCTGTGCTCTTTCTAGAGCGTAAAAAATCTTTTTTATATTGTGGCGACTAAAACTGGATACAATCTTCCACCTTTGGTCACCCTTGGTCCTTCTTTTCATTCTAAACTAGAAAAAGAAAGGAATCCGGAAATCAGAAGGAAAACGAGGCAGACTTTTTAACAAGTGTATTTGCTTCAGAAGTGCAGCGTTTTCCAAGTTAAAGGGAGGGGGGGAAAAATAGAACAGCTCTCACGTGTACACAACAAGCACAAGGTTTTATAAAAGCTAGCTTAGGGGTAGGCAACCTTGGCTCTTTTTTGACTCGTGGACTTCAACTCCCAGAATTCCTGAGCCAGCATGGCTCAGCTTGGAATCCTCTCCCTTTTCTCTCAGCGTGGCTGGCTCAGGAATTCTGGGAGTTGAAGTCCACAAGTCATAAAGTGGCCTCGGCCAGGGGTAGGCAACCTTGGCTCTTTTTTGACTCGTGGACTTCAACTCCCAGAATTCCTGAACCAGCGTGGCTCAGCTTGGAATCCTCTCCCTTTTCTCTCAGCGTGGCTGGCTCAGGAATTCTGGGAGTTGAAGTCCACAAGTCATAAAGCGGCCTAGGCCAGGGGTAGGCAACCTTGGCTCTTTTATGACTCGTGGACTTCAACTCCCAGAATTCCTAAGCCAGCACGGCTCAGCTTGGAAACCTTTCCCTTTCCCCTCAGCGTGGCTGGCTGAGGAATTCTGGGAGTTGAAGTCCACGAGTCATAAAAGAGCCAAGGTTGCCTACCCCTGGGCTAGCTGGTTCACCCCTGAGGTTCTAACTTTTTGATGGCAAGGATCTTTCATGTTCCCACCTGACTTTTTAAAACCATTGATTCCAAGGGCAGCAGGACAAGAAAAGCAAAGGAGTTTGTGTCAAGATGGTCCAGAGTAAACATCTATGGAGATTCTCAACCATCTAGGTCATGGTTTTGCCAAAGGTGATTTTTTTTTTTGCCCCCACAAAAGGTAACTGGACTTCCTTTGTTTTTCCTTGAATACGTTACGCTCCTCATCCAAGAAGCTTCTTCAGCTCCCGAAGTTCAGTACAGTCAAAGAACTGAAGAAGCTTCTGGGATGAGAAAGCGAAATGTTTTCAAAGAAAAAACAACACACACACACACACCAAGAAAGTCCAGTTGCCTTTTGGAAAAAGCATCTTTGGGACATCCAGAGGTAAACCGGGATCGCCAGTCCTTGGAATTTTATGCTGGGAATAATGACTGGGAAGTTGCGCTGGTGGTCTGGTTTGCTGGAGAATTAGACCGTGTTTGAAATTTGAGGAATCTGAATTTAAGTTTTGAGGTTGAGGAAGGCCACGCTTATGGGACGCCCTAATGAAGAGCTCTGAGGAACATTGAACATTAGTGGATCACCAAAGGATTGGTTTCATGATGTCAGTTTTACTTCAGATGGATAAGGTGGCTGACCAAGGGCCCTTTATCTAGACTGGCCTGGATCTATATCTTGCAATCTAGATCAGCAAGTAGTTTGCATAGATGATGGCCAATAGAGTAGGTTTGGATACCACAGTTGTTCTTCAAAGAGATTTGCTGGTAATTTTAATAAGGGTATTGCTTGCTGAGATTATTTGGGGGAGATTTACAAGATGAGGTTGTACAACATTAGTGGGGCACATCTACAGAGGCTTCCTGAAAGCCCCACCCCTTCTGAGCGTGTTGAGTGACATTATGACACATACCGAAATGGGGCGGGGCTTACAGGACAATATTAATTTTGTCATTCTGCACCCTTGCAGCCACTACTGGCCGGAAAGCTCATTAAAAGGTGTCCAAATCTAATGATGAGTTTTATGTTTATATTTTTGTTTGCAGGATTTGTTTTCCTCTTTTAACAGTGTATCCATCAATTCCTGGGGCATTAATTGGTTCTTCGAGATTGTTCTAATTTTCTTTGAACATGTCAACAAGGTTGTATCTGACTTGTTTGAGGTCGATTTCATTTCAAAAGTTTGGGATTTGAATGGCCACTGTACCTTCTTTCCTTTTTTTTTTTAAAGAAAAAATAAATTCCGTAGTTGTGGTTTGCAAAAAGTTACAATAGAAGGCATTATAAATATTTATATAAGGCTTTTTACAGCATATTAAATAAACACGGCACTTTTTTGTAAAGCAGTCTTTTTGTCAAATATGTTAAAATGTTAAAAGGGGTGGGGTTTTCTTTTTTTGTATATCTCTTTCTAGATTCTTCAGAACACCTTGTACTCTTAAAAAAAATAGCACCAGATTGATTATTTTAAGCTTTAATATATCTCAATTTTAGCAACTTTAAGCGGTGTGAACTTCAACTCCCAGAATTCCCCAGCCAGAAAAAGCAATTATGTGGAAAAGACTGTCTGGTTTATATCCATTTATTTAAAGAAGCCACTCTGTGGGAAGAAACAGAGGCAGAATGGTGTGATAATAAATTACAGGCTCAAGAACAATCAAATCCTACAGTAAAAACCACACTCCGTTAAACATTCCTGTATTGGTATTCTTTATGACTGTAATGTAGGAATACAGCACAAAACGCTTCCCAAATTCTTAATGCAAAGTACTTAGAAGAATTTGCTTATCCCCAAATCACAAGAAATCAGCAGAATATTTTATACAAGTTAGGTAGGGGATAAAATGCTGACTGCCTAGCAATGGCGTTAGATAAAGAGAAGAGAGAGATTATATCCAGGTTCAGTGACTTAAAAAAGTGCTCACAACAAATCTGGGCAAGTTGTGTAGGCGTTTTATTACCAAACCTGTTCCCCCCTCCTCCCGCTTCTCGCTGGCCAAGATTCATTTATTTTCAATCAAAGAGGAAGCAATGATAAAAGTAATAAAAACTCTGAAATAGTCAAAGCTGGAGGTGGTCTTCTAGCTGGGCATTTTTTTAAAAAATTGTCTTCACAGCTGGTGGTTTATGAAGGGCTATGTTTTCGTCATTTTCCTTCACCACACCACTGAAGAATGACTTTCAGAACGAAAAATAAAGTGCATTGTGTAGATATACAAGGGAAATTTTGAAGGCACCGGTCATTTTGAATTAGGAAGCAATAACCATCTTTCAAGGGATGCGGTGGCTCAGTGGGTTAGGATGCTGAGCTTGTCGATCAGATGGTCGGCAGTTTGGCAGGTCGAATCCCGAGTGCCGCGTAACAGAGTGAGCGCCTGTTACTCGTCCCAGCTTCTGCCAACCTAGCAGTTCGAAAGCACGTAAAAATACAAGTAGAAAAATAGGGACCACTACGATGGGAAGGTAACAGTGTTCCGTGCGCCTTTGGCGTCTAGTCATGCCGGCCACATGACCACGGAGACGTCCTCGGACAAGCGCTGGCTCTTCGGCTTTGAAACGGAGATGAGCACTGGTCCCCAGAGTTGGAAACGACTAGCACGCATGTGCTGGGGAACCTTTACCTTTAATCATTTTTCCTGTTGTTTTGCTTATGTGGTTTTTGATAGTTCAGGGGCCCTCCAGAGGTTGACTGAGTAGCAGCACCGATGAGGTTCAAAAGCAATCCAGGTTGTATCCAGAGTAAATCCCCTGAAAAGTTTGTTTTTAAAAACTTTCTGTAAATGCTAAATCTCACAGCAGAATGTCTATAAACATGCCAATTTTGTCTTTATAGAAGAAAATAACTAGTGGGATTTAGATACGGAAGGCTAAGGTATATCCCACAAAGCTTTGAGCATCTCTTCATAAAAACCTTCCAGTGGCGTCTAATTTCTTAACTACGGCAGTCCTCCACTTACAACAGTCCATTTAGTGACCTTTCAAAGTTACAACGGCATTGAAAAAAGTGACTCATTCTTACGACCATTGTAGCATCCCTGTGGTCACCTGATCAAAATTCAGGCGCTTGGCAAAACTGACTCCTATTTATGACGGTCAGTGTCCTGGGTTAATGCCGTCCCCTTTTGTGACCTTCTGACAAGCAAAGCCAATGGGGAAGCCGGATTCACTTAACAACCGTTTGACTAATTGAACAACGGCAGTGATTCTCATTTAATGGTGGTGAAACGGGGGGGGGGCGAAACTCACTTAACAAATGTTTCACTTAGCAACATAAATTTTGGAGTCCTTTGCGGTCGTACGTCGAGGACTACCTGTGCAAATGGCCAGTGTTGTATTTAGGGAAGAAAATAACTAATGGCACTTGGAAAGTTGAGGTACGTCCCATGAACCTTTGAATATCTCTTCCTAAGAATGTTCCAGCACCATCTGATTTCTTTTAACTACCTTGTTGAGACAGAAGATTGCTTTTTTATGTAATTATTTCAGCCATGCAGATTTATTTTTTCTGTTTTAACTTCTTTACTGATTGTTAGCAAGCAATGATCAGCTGAATGCCTATGGAGGTTCTCAGTCTATCCAGGTCATGGTTGTCCCAAAGGTGCTTTTTCAGGAGGCAACTGGACTTTCTTGTTTTTCTTTGAAGATGTTTTGCTTCTCCTCCAAGGATCTTCTTCAGCTCTTGACTGGATGGTGGGGAGTGGAAGGATTTATACTCCTCGCAGAGAGCTGGCCATTTGCCTTCTTTTACAGAGTCGTTGAGGCCACTTGGAGGTTCATCTGTGTCAAAGTCACCCATTTCCACTACTCACTACTAAATTTTTTAAAAAGGAGGTAAGTTTATTATTGAGTGCAGCTGCCTTAGATCATAGCCTACCTACACCGACTATAGTGGCCCATTGGCATAACCAGTAAACCAGTAGTAGGTTTGCGAAATCCTCCTGCCATTGAGAATGGGTCTGGGCGCGGCTTATTCAATTCATAACTTGGGACCATAATAGCCTCTCCCAATCCATGGGGGCTACAAAGGGGCGTAAACACGTGGTGAGGTGGTAGAAGCAGTGCCAGCATGGGGTCCCAACAGGCAGGGGGGGGGCAAAATAGGAGCCAGGTGGGCGGCTGGACCAGCCCACACCCCCTAAATGCTGTGAAGTTGAGAGGATGTGGGTAAGCGAATGAGGGGAGCTCCAAATGGGTGCCAGCCACAGCTGTGTCCTAATTGCAATGCTGCTCTTCCCGGGTTTGTGCAGTTACCCAATTTGTCTGAAATGAGGGCAGGGGTAGGCAATCTTCGGCTCTTTTAAGACTCGTGGACTTCAACTCCCAGAATTCCTGAGCCAGCCACGCTGAGGGAAAAGGGAGAGGTTTCCAAGCTGAGCCATGCTGGCTCAGGAATTCTGGGAGTTGAAGTCCACGAATCATAAAAGAGCCAAGGTTGCCTATCCCTGAGGTAATGCTTAACTCATACACTGAAATGCCCTAGATCAGGCGTAGGGAACCTTGGCTCTTTTATGAGTCGTGGACTTCAACTCCCAGAATTCCTGAGCCAGCCATGCTGCCTGAGGAGTGGGTTGGACTAGAAGACCTCCAAAGTCCCTTTCAACTCTTGTTATTCTGTTCTGTTCGGATTGCCAGACAGTAGATTCCACAGCTGAGGCGGGGGGGGGGGGGAAATGCCTTGGCGGAGAGCTGCGTTGGGGGGGGGGAGGAGGAGGAGGAGGAGGGTCCCAGCCTGCGCCCCCCCTCCCTCCCTCTCCCTCTCCCTGCACACGCCGGGTCCCCCCCCCCCGCCCGCCCGCTCGCTCGCTCGCTCGGTCGCTCCGGGCGGCCGCCTCTCGCGAGAAGCAGCGCGCTTCGCCCCGGCCAGGCTGAGCAGGGCGCAGAGGCGGCGCTGACGGCACGGCCGAGCCCCGCTCGCCTTCACGCGGCGCCCGAGGAGGAGGAGGAGGAGGAGTCAAAAGGGGGATCGAGACCCCCCCCGGCCCCCCTCCCTGCCTCCGGGGCGCGGGAGCGCCGCCTCTGCCGCCGCGCTGGGGAAGCCTCGGCCATGGCGGAGGCGGCCGGCGCGGGCTCAGGTGAGAGCGCAGGGAGCGCCAGGTAGGAGCGTCCCGTCGAGGGCGCGGGGGGGTGGGGGGGGTGGAAGGGGGCAGGTCGCTGGAGCTCCCCCCCCCGCGTCTTCAGGCCGCTGGAGGCCCCCTTGCTGGTGGGGAGGGGAGATCCAAGAAGAGGGGAGCAGAGGGAGAGCTTGAAGTGGCGTTAATTTCCTGGCACTTGGAGGGCCTGGCTTCCTCCCGGGCTTCGGATATGCCTTGGTCAATCTCTCTCTCCCTCCCTCCCTCCTTCCTTCTCTCCGTCTCTTTCTCTCTCTCTCTCTCTCCTTCCCTCTCCCTCTCTCTTTCTCTCCCTCTGTCTCCTTCCCTCCCCTCCCTCTCTCCCTCTCTCTCTCCCTGCCTCCTTCCTTCTCTCTCCCTCTCTCCCTCTCCCTCCTTCCTTCTCTCCCTCTCTCTCTCTCCCTCCGTCTCTCTCTCTCTCTCTCCTTCCCTCTCCCTCTCTCTCTCCCTCTGTCTCCTTCCCTCCCCTCCCTCTCCCTCTTTCTTTCTCTCCCTCTGTCTCCTTCCCTCCCCCCTCTCCCTCTCTCTCTCTCCCTCTCCCTCCCCCCTCTCCCTCTCTCCCTCTCTTTTTCTCTCTCCCTCCCTCCTTCCCTCCCCCCTCTCCCTCTCTCTTTCTCTCCCTCTGTCTCTTTCCCTTCCCCTCTCTCTCTCTCCCCGTCTCTCTCTCTCCCTCCCTGCCTCCTTCCCTCTCCCTCTCTCTCTTTCTCCCTCCCTCTCTCTCCCTCCCCCCTCTCTTTCTCCCTCCCTCCCTCTCCCACTCTCTCTCTCTCTCTGTCTCTTTCCCTTCCCTTCCCCCTTCTCTCTCTCTCTCTTTCTCCCTGCCTCCTTCTCTCCCTCTCTTTCTCTCTCTCCCCCCTCTCTTTCTCTCCCTCCGTCTCTCTCCTTCCCTCCCCCTTCTCCCTCTCTCCCTCCTCTCCCTCTCTTTCTCTCTCTCCCTCCCTCTGTCTCTCTCCCTTCTCTGCCCCTCTCCCTCTCTCCCTCCTTCTCTCCCTCTTTTTCTCCCTCCCTCCTTCCCTCCCCCCTCTCCCTCTCTCTTTCTCTCCCTGTCTCTTTCCCTTCCCCTCTCTCTCTCTGTCTCTCTCTCTCCCTGCCTCCTTCCCTCTCCCTCTCTCTACCTCCCCCCTCTCTTTCTCCCTCCCTCTCCCACTCTCTCACTCTCTCTCTCTCTCTCTCTCTCTCTCTCTCTCTCTCTCTATATATATATATATATATATATATATATATATATATATATATATATATATATATATATATATATATCTCCCCCCCCATCTGTGTGTGTATGTGAGAGAGACAGAGAGAGGGAGATTTTTTTTTCCAGCGGGGGACTCACTGTCAGCAGCTCCCAGCCCTTCCCCTCCTCTTTTGCTCTTCCTTCCTTCAGAAAGAGGGAAGAGCTAAAATAACGTGGGATCCCCCCACTTCTCTCCTTTTCATTCGGGAGCCTCCCTTCCCCCACCCCGGAAAACTGATTACCCCGACTCAGAATCTATTTCAGAAGTTGTTAAGTGCAAGAAAAGTCGTTGGTGCTGAGCCTCGAATTGAGTTGGGCAGTTTTTTGTTTTTTTTTTAAATATACCACAACTTTCAGAACTGGAAAAAGTCTGTGAGGTCCAGATTTGATTTGGAGCTGTAGGATCAGCTTCTGGCCACGAGGAGGAGGAGGAGTCGGAGGAGTCAAGATCCTGTAGGGCTTTCGGATCCAAACAGACAAACATCTGGTCCACATCACTATTGTGGAAAAGGAAGAAAGTGGTTCATTGATATTGCAGCACCAGGCAATGCACGAATGGAAGAGAAATAGCTACAAAAAACAAAAAAATATATATCATGGATTAGAGGACCTACAACAGGGGTCTTCAAACTTGGCCCTTTTATGACTTGTGGACGCTGGCTGAGGAATTCTGGGAGTTGAAATCCACAAGTCATAAAAGGGCCAAGTTTGAAGACCCCCCTGACCTACAAGGCTCTTCCAACTCTGTTATTCTGTATTAATTCTGTATCCTGTACTCTCTTTACCTGGCTGCCTCCTGGTTTTAGAACTTGGAAATATTAAGTTTATTTGCACAGTTGGAAAATGGGGGAAGTCTCTGGCTGGCCTTCCCCATTGACACCTTTCAACCATACTGAGAATCTCCTGCAACTCTCTAAAGAACGGAGTAACTCCACTGGGGTTTCAATTTACAAAAAGGCAGTGGAGGCCAACCCAGCTAATTATTGTCTAATCAGCCTGCTGTGTATAATCAGCAGAATTATATCTTTTATCACCAGCTGGCTGGATGAAAGAAGGAACAGGCTGTGCTGCCTTTCAGAGAAGGTGGTGTTTGGTTTAATTTCTTGAGGGGGTTCATGGCCAACATTGTCAGTCTCTCAAGTAGTTGTCTTCTCCAGGGCTGCTGCTCCACGAAAACACAAGATAGGTATAAGGAGAGTGGAGAACTATATATTTATATATATATAAAGGTAAAGGTTCCCCTGCACATGCGTGCTAGTCGTTTCCAACTCTAGGGGCCGGTGCTCATCTCTGTTTCAAAGCCGAAGAGCCAGCGCTTGTCCGAGGACGTCTCCGTGGTCATGTGGCCGGCATGACTAGACGCCAAAGGCGCACGGAACGCTGTTACCTTCCCACCGTAGTGGTCCCTATTTTTCTACTTGCATTTTTATGTGCTTTTGAACTGCTAGGTTGGCAGAAGCTGGGATGAGTAACAGGTGCTCACTCTGTTACGTGGCACTCGGGATTTGACACGCCAAACTGCCGACCTTCTGATCGACAAGCTCAGCGTCCTAACCCACTGAGCCACCGCGTCCCTTTTATATATATATAACCCGCTGTAAGCGGGTTGGTTGGCTGTGTTGTTACATGTTGATTGGTTGATGGGGTAACAACACAGCCAATCAACCCGCTTACAGCAACAAAGCCAGCACCCCACACCCCCCCCACCAATATTTATAGAGACGGCAGCTCTGATCACACTTTGCTCACACAAGCACGAAGCCGAAGACACCAGCCTGAAGATGACAAGTGGGACCTCGTCGAAACATCGCCAAGACACCCTCACACACACACACACACACACACATACACACATATATATATATATATAAAATATGTGTCTGTGTGTGTGTGAAGTATTTAGATGAGAACAAATAAGTTTGAAACAGCTATATCAGTCTCCCTTTAATTCTTTGTTAGCAATCCAAAAAATTTACACAAATATGAGCTGTCACTGTGTGACTACAGCCTGTTGATGGCCTTGGGTTAGGCTGAAACAGGAAATAAGATTTGCCCCGTGTTTGGGGCCTAGCAAGGTATTCTAAATACTTAACAAACACTTAACACATATCTCCCTTGCTTCTCAGCTAACAAAGCGAGAAAGAGCCTGTGGCCTAAGGGTTAGAACAATTGCCTAATGTGCAATCAGCCCAGGTTCGAATCTCAGAAGGGTGTGGCTGACTGATGAGAACAAATAAGTTTGAAATAGCTATATCAGTCTCCCTTTAATTCTTTGTTAGCAATCCAAAAAATTTACACACACACACACACACACACACACACACATATATCACACCTATGTATAGATAAGATAGATTAGATTAAGGTCTGGATAGCGGATGGGGCAGTGCCTGCAGACAGCAGAACAGAAGAGAAAGAACTGGAGAAGATAATAAAATATAAAGACCTGCAGGTAAAAGTGGAACAGCTATAACAAAAGAAAGCAAAGATAGTACCAATAATAATAAGAAACTTGGGTGCAATTCCAAAAACATCTGGAGCACCAATTAAACATCCTCAGCATTGACAATGTTGCGATCAGTCAATTGCAAAAGGCAGCTTTACTAGGAACGGCTTACATCCTGTGATGATACCAACACTATCAAACTTCCACATCTGCCTATTCCAGGTCCTTGGGGAGGACTTGATCGGTGGACAAAAATGCCAAATCCAGTCCGAACATCTGGCTGATTGTCCTGTAAATCATAATAACTGCAAGGACACCTCTAACATCGTCAGACATCAATATCTATCCCAAATCCTTGGGAATTGATAGGATAAATGCCAAATCTAGTTTCAACCTCTGGCTGACTTTGCGATGCCCCATAATAAATACTGTAATAACAACTAAGATAATTCCTTTTTCCTGGTAGTTCAGCAAATTAATTTCCTCTTTCAAGTTGGGTGCTATTTGTCTGTTTTCAGATAATCTTTCCTGGGAAGGAAACCAGGCTGTTGTTTTGGCAGGTGCAAACATGTCTCCCGTGACCCCTTCAATAAATTCATTTACGGCGGAATTTCCTAGAAAGCGAAAAGGGAGCGACTCTGATACTCAGTAAGTGAATATTTACTTTTTTTTGTTAAACAATATCCTGGGTTGGTTTTGCTTTGCACTGAAGTGTGCTTGTTATTCCACACCTGACATGTTTGATTTGGAAAGCTCAGCTGCTTTTATGGAATGGGTATAAATTTTCCTTCAAGCAGCAGGATGTCGGACGGCCCCCAGTGCTGATTTTATTATTTTTCTATTATCTGTGAGGACAAGAGAATTGAGAATTTGCTTTTTTCATAGTGCCATTCTCGGTTTTATGCTTGAGTTTATGTCTATGGAGATTCTCAGCTAGCCAGGTCATAGTTATCCCAAAGATGCTTTTTCACGAGGCAACTGGACTTCCTTGTTTTTCTTTTGAAGACATTTCGCTTCTCATCCAAGAAGCTTCTTCAGCTCTGACTGGATGGTGGGGAATGGAACCATCCAGTCAGAGCTGAAGAAGCTTCTTGGATGAGAAGCGAAACGTCTGTTCAGTTGCCTCCTGAAAAAGCATCTTTGGGCTTGAGTTTATGAAACCATGCAATCTCAGAATAAAATATGCTTTGCGTTACTGGTAGTCCTTGACTTAACGACCACAACTGATCCCAAAGTTTCGGTGGCTAAGTGAGACATTTGTTAAGTGAATTTTGCCCCGTTTTACGACCTTTTTTGCCCCATTTCTTAAAGTCAGTCGCTTCAGTTGTTAATTTAGTCATGTCAACGCTGCTAACATCGGATGTTTTTGCAGTGACAATAGTTGGAAATGTAGCCGTTTTCTTCCTTTCCTTTTAGAGTTAGATGATGCTGGGAGCGGGGAGGAGTGTGAGTGAGACTCCAGCTAGACATAACAACACTAAACTTAGCGTGAGAATCAAGGTTACTGAGCCCAGAGCTGATAAGGATGCCCACGCTTCAAGCTAATTGGGGAATGTGATTTGTGACTGTTAACTGGAGGAGGGAATTGTGCTTTGATACTATCTGCAGAAAACTGAGAATTCAGTTTTTTTGGCTTCGATTACTTAAGTGCTGATATTCTGTTACTCGAATAAAGATCCTTTAAGGTAAACCATGTCTCGAAGTTCTTTTGAAGAGTTTCATCTGTCGGAACCAGGGTTGTTAACTGAACCTGGCTTCCCCACTGACTTTGCTTGTCAGAAGGTCAGAAGGTCGCAAAAGGGGGAATCACATGATCCCGGGGCACTGCCACCGTCATAACTGTGAGTCGGTGGTCAAGCGGCTGAATTTTGATCACGTGACCGTGGGGATGCACCAATGGTTGTGTGAAAAACGGCCGTGTCACTTTTTTCAGTGCAGTTGTCACTAAACAAACTGCTGTAAACCGAGGACTACCTGAAATGCAATCTCAGAATGAAATATCTGCATTATTTTACTCATCTGCTCCTTGCAGGCAGCTCGTAAGAATATAAGCCTCTTCAGATGTCCCCGTTTTCTGCTTTGTGACATATTCCAAAATTACATTTTTATCACTGCTTTTTTTCTTTTCTTCCTCTATCCCAGGGATAGCCAACCTTGGCTTTTTTATGACTCGTGGACTTCAACTCCCAGAATTCCTGAGCCAGCCATGCTGAGGAGAAATGGAGAGATTTCCAAGCTGAGCCATGCTGGATCAGGAATTCTGGGAGTTGAAGTCCACAAGTCATAAAAGAGCCAAGGTTGCCTACCCCTGCTCTATCCCTTCTGTTCATAATTTTAATTGTAATGTTACCACAGTGCTGGAAAGAGTAAAATCTCCAGATGCATTCAATCAGGGGAAATCCACTTTTCACCTGAGGGAGAAATAGGATTGTTTTGGTTTTTTTCCCCTCCAAATCTAAAAAATATCATCATTAATGCCAGGGCTGAGTCTCCAAATGGTTAATATTAATCAATATGTCCTAGGTTTTTTTTGTATAGAATCAGTCCAGTTTTGAACCAATATCTCATATCTCAGCTCCTGAAAAATATCCCACTTTTTCAAGAGGCAACTGGACTTCCTTGGTTTTTCCTTGAAGACGTTTCGCTTCTCATCCGAGAAGCTTCTTCAGCTCTGACTGAAGTTGAGTGCTGACTCCAGTTCAGTCAGAACTGAAGAAGCTTCTTGCGTGAGTAGCGAAATGTCTTCAAGGAAAAAAAACCAAGGAAGTCCAAGTTGCCTCTTGAAAAAAGCATGATAGCCATGACCTGATGACTGAAAATCTCCGAAGACATTTCGTTCCTGAAAATATTTATCTTCATAAAATCCCCGCATTGTCTTTTTTGGTTGCCGTATCTCCAGTCCAACAATTTAGATAAAATGGGCTACAATTCCATCATTGTGGTGTTCCTGAATATGACTTTTATTTAAAAGAGTACATCTTCAAGGCCTTTGGGGGGATTTCTGCATTTTCAGTTCTATTTTTAAATCAGGGATGTTAAGTTTACTGGGACATTATCAGTGTAACTCCAGTCAACAATAGAGGTCAATATTTCCTTTTCTCTGTCTCTGCCAGTTCATCTTCAGCTCATGATTTATTTTTGGTTATACTGATTTTACATTCTTTGGATATCTTCTGATTAATTTAAATTCTCTTTCCCTAGATATACCTGTGATACTGAGGCCGATGATCTCCAGAGCAGGTAGAATGTTTTATCAAAAATAAAACAAAAAAGAGAGATGAATTTTATCTTCTTGGCGGTGTTTAGGCCTATCTAGGGTTAGGCAACCTTGGCTCTTTTATGACTCGTGGACTTCAACTCCCAGAATTCCTGAGCCAGCATGGCTCAGCTTGGAAACCTCCCCCTTTCCACTCAGCACGGCTGGCTCAGGAATTCTGGGAGTTGAAGTCCACGAGTCATAAAAGAGCCAAGGTTGCCTAACCCTGGATACAGAACATTTAAGTAAAATCTATCAGATGAACTGGAAATGCTTAGAAGTTTTCAAAACACACGTTAAAATGGTTAGGCAGCCTCTTCCTTCATAGTTAGACAACAAAGTGCTATTTTAGTTTGGACAGTCCAACTATTTAGAACCTTAGAACTAATTGGCGCATGCTCACACAAGCCAAGTTCAAAACAATTTGCAATGTTCAGACAAACAAAAATGGGGGTTAGTCAATTGGAAGAAGTAACGATAATCTAAGTAAAATATAGACTTTTTACAGTTACATTTGACAATGATTGTCTAAAGCGACTGTAGTCATAGTTGAATTTTATAAATGGGAAACTTTGAAACAGGTAAGTCCTTAACTTACAACTGGAGACTTAGTAACCGTGATTTATGATATATATTTTTTTTGCCAGGAATCAGCATTTACTACTGTTTTTTGGCAAAAAAACCCCATTTCAGACAAAACTACCACCGCGGAAAATAAATATATAAAATTGGCACTATTTACGACTATAATTCTGGGCTGAATTACAATTGTAAGGACTACTTGCATATTGTAAATGGTTGAAATTTCTCTCTATTTCAAGATTCAGGTTATTCTCCAACTCTAACTAAAATTAAAATACTTTTCAGCTACCCTAATTCTTTTAATCATATTTCCATTTTTAAGGATTATTCAAATGATTATTCACAATAATCGATAATACCTTGTTTGTATTTCATTGATACAAATATAAAGAAACCTTTTTTTCCATCAATGCGGAAGAATGTGGAAATTTATATATACATATTTATATAGATGCTTATAACATTTTTTTTTAAAAAAAAATGATCCTGTTTTCATTGAAGTGGACAGATTATTTCAAGTGTTCAAGTCTCCTGCCTTGAGCAGCGTTTTTGTAATAAGCAGTATAGCATTGTAGAATCTATCTCCAGGTTTATCCAGTTGCATTGTATTTAATTTTAATCCTTTCTTTTCCTAGGAGTGAAGATGAGGAGCACGTGAAAATTAAGTATTTCAGGTACTGCAAATTGGACAATGATTTATTTCTCAAAAGAAAACTAAAACTTAAAATTAATTTTGGGTATTGTGGTATAAACAGGATATGTCTTCTTGCAAAAATCTGTTTAATGGCATAAATGCTGAACCATCACATGTAATTTCCACTTTACTTTTTTTGTGGAGCCCTATTAAAAATTGGATTTCAAAGTATTTGGCAAGATCTGTCCGTCTTTACCTGATTTGGTTCAGAATCTTGATTTGAACATTCAGAAAAATAACCCAGTTCAGTTTGGGCCAAACTCAACTCCTCTCTGTCTTATTGATTCTCACTGGGAAAAAATCGATAGATGACTGCAGTAATTTTTTTTTCTAGAGCATTCTTGAGTGAAATTCCCATCAGTGCTAATCCTTAGGGAAAAATGACATTTCACTTACAATTTTCAGGCAAAAAAGCACAGCCTGCGCCATTAGATGCTGACTTTTAGAAACAGAAACCGTGGCTTCAGTTTTTTTGTCTCTTGTAAATATTGTGTAAATTGCAAGGCAGTTGACTTTTCTAGGGAATAAATTATAATAGGTAGTAATTTGCGGACTAGCTGTAGTCCAGTTTTTTTTTAAAGAAACATGAATAAATGACTATGGAATTCCAGCAATCTAATTAAGTCTTTTTGTGATTGTTTATTGGTTCCCCTTTCTATTCCACTTAATTCTGAGTTGAATACAGGTATAGTCCTTGAATTAACAACAATTTGTTTAGTGACCATTCAAAGTTACAACGGCACTGAAAAAAAGATTTATGACCATTTTGCACAGTTACAACCGTCGTAGCATCCCTATGGGGGTCATGCAATCAAAATTCGGGAGCTTGGCAACTGAGTCACATTTATGACGGTCGGCGTGTCCTGGGGTCAAGTGATCCCCTTTGGCGACCTTCTGGCCAGCAAAGTCAGCAAGGAAACCAGATTCACTTAACAACCGTGTTGCTAACTTATCAACTGCAGTGATTCACTTCACAGCCCATGGCGAGAAAAGTCATCAAATGGGGCAAAACTCACCTAACAAACGTCTCGCTTTAACAGTAGAAAATTTGAGCTCAGCTGTGGTCGTAGGTCGAGGACTACCTGTAATTTGAGGGGTTTTTTTTCTTCTTTACCATAAATTGTATTTTAAACTTCCAGTTTTTACTGCTGACCCAGATTTGCGTAAGCTGTTGCAGACTGAAAATATTCTATATTTTTCTGATTCTCCGTAAGATACAGGCCATCCGAGATTCTGTTCGGCTTCTTTATAGATTAGAGATTGTGATTTTAAAAGAAGGAACAGAGTTGGAAGGGACCTTGGAGGTCTTCAACCACCTGCTCAATCAGGAAATTCTGTACCATTGTAGACAAATGACTGTCCAATCATCTCTTCTCCTCCTCCTCCTCCTCCTCCTTCTTATCCCTTTCTCCTCCTCCTTCCATCCTCCTCCTCCTCCTTCTCATCCCTTTCTCCTCCTCCCCTCCTCCTCCTCCCCTCCTTCTCCTCTTCCTCCTCCTCCTTCTCATCACTTTCTCCTCCTCCTCCTTCCATCCTCATCCTCATCATCCCTTTCTCCTCATCCCCTCCTCATCCTCTTCCGCCTCCTCCTCCTTCTCATCCCTTTCTCCTCCTCCTCCTTCCATCCTCCTCCTCATCCCTTTCTCCTCATCCCCTCCTCATCCTCTTCCGCCTCCTCCTCCTTCTCATCCCTTTCTCCTCCTCCTCCTTCCATCCTCCTCCTCATCCCTTTCTCCTCATCCCCTCCTCATCCTCTTCCGCCTCCTTCTTCTCATCCCTTTCTCCTCCTCCCCTCCTCCTCCTCCTCCTCATCATCACTTTCTCCTCCTCCTCCTTCCATCCTCCTCCTCATCCCTTTCTCCTCCTCCCCTCCTCTTCTTCTTCCGCCTCCTTTTCCTTCTCATCCCTTTTTCCTCCTCCTCCTCCTCCTCCTTCTCATCACTTTCTCCTCCTCTTATTTTTATTCTTCATTGATTCTGTTATTCTGGCATAGCTTGAAACATTTCTTTTATATATATAGACCCTTGAGTTTTGGAGGATTTTATTTTCAGTTTCACATTTGAGAATGACTGAAAAATGAAAGAGGTCCTGCGTTTCTTTGTAGCAACCGGTCAACAGTATTTTCTCGTGGTGTGGGGAGAAAGAAACTTCTAATGGGGAAATACTTATTTTTGTCTTCTCCCCCCCCCCCCCCAGGGAGGCTCACAGCCAGACGGAGAAAAGGAGAAGAGACAAAATGAATAACCTGATAGAAGAATTATCCGCTATGGTACCTCAATGCAGTCCAGGGGCTCGTAAGCTGGATAAGCTTACAGTATTAAGAATGGCTGTGCAACATTTAAAGTCACTGAAAGGCAAGAATAAAAACTTATCAAAAATTCTGAACGGTGCTTCAAAAGCTGTCCTTTTAGCAGCTACTATTGTTTTCCTCCATATTTATAAAAAGTTCTAAAGTTGATGGGGTAATCAATCCAGTTCAGACGGTGAAAGCTAAAATAATTCTTCCCGTACTCTTACCGATACCGTGCCAAGGAGAATTGATCAATACTTAACTCATCTCGCAGTGAATGTTACTCAGTTTTTAATCGTCCTGGCATCGGCTCATTGCTACTACTAATGAAATACGGCGACAGCTTTCATCCTGTCCAACTGTTGGGAGGGAAATCTTTGGGCTACATCACCCTGTCTTGTTTTATTCTTGGTTTGGTGCATAAACTGCTGTAAAATCTCACGTTGGTTTTCCATAAAAGTGATTTGTGTTAATTTTAACTTTATTGCAATCATGACAAGAAAAGGGATTTAGAATGCTATTTCTGAGTTGTGTTAAGTAAATGTGTTGTGTATTTGTTTTAGTTAATTAAGGAGTCCTCTCTCCCTCTCCTTCCTTCCTTCCTTCCTCCCTCTCTCCCTCCCTCCCTCTCCATTTCTTTCCTTCCTTCTTCTCCTTCCTTTCTTCCTCTCCATCTTCTTCTTTCCCTTCCTCCCTTCCCTCTCTTTCTTCTTCCTTCCCTCCTGTCTTCCTTCTCCTTCCTTTCTCCATCTCCTTCCTTCCTTCCTTCCTTTCTTCCTCTCCTTCCTCCCTCCCTCCCTTCCTCTCTGCTCTCTTCTTTCTCCTTCCTTCCTTCCTTCCTTCCTTCCTCCCTCCCTCCCTCCCTCCCTCCCTCCCTCCCTTCCTCTCTGCTCTCTTCTTTCTCCTTCCTTCCTTCCTTCCTTCCTTCCTTCCTTCCTTCCTTCCTTCCTTCCTTCCTTCCTTCCTTCCTTCTTTCCTTCCTTCCTTCCTCCCTCCCTCCCTCCCTCCCTCCCTCCCTCTCTGCTCTCTTCTTTCTCCTTCCTTTCTTCCTTCTTTCCTTTCTTCCCTCCCTCCCATGTTCTCTCATGAGTATTTTGCAGGTTCCACCGGTTCTTACTCAGAAGTTAGGTATAAGCCTTCATTTTTACAAGACGATGAACTTCAACAGCTCATTCTTAAGGTATATTAAAGTTGGACACAGGGGCCTGCTCTTTCTGTAAGCAGCAACTGTACTATAGAATAGTGTTTACGTCTGCATAGTCAGCATCCTAGTTTTAAGAGTATTTATAAACTGATGTGCAAATTTTCCTTTTTGAGCTCAAAACATGCTCCTCAGGCTTTAGAGATTACTCCATTGTATATCTGGAAATACTCTGAATATGAAAAGTATTTCATTAAAAGAATACTTCAGCTGCAGACAGAATAATATTGCAATACTTCATTTTTTTGAACTTGGGACAAACCCTTTTTAAACTCCAGTCTGGATGTTTTCACATTTGAAATTTCTTAATTTGTACCCATCTATTCTAATACAAGACTTAAAATAGATGTTGCATCAAACTGGGACTTTAGAAGTTTTCAGATGATGTTGTAAGTCGAATGGAATTTAGTAAGCTGCTTGCTACGCTAAATCACAGATTAGTTTTCGTTAAAATTTTAATACTATTTAAGGAATAAATAAATGAGCTAGACTAAGTCACAGATTAGTTTTAGTTGAAATTTTAACACCATTTAAGGAGTAAATAAATGATCTTAATATTAAATTAAGGAAACGAGGCAGATGACGTATGTGGTATTTAAAGTACGTACGTGATCAGACTGATTATCTTCGTGATAAAAATTTCAACTAGGGTACATTGGAAACCCATGTCAAGTACTGATAAAAAAAAGAAGCTTGCTATTAAATCCAGGTAATTCAAATCCCCAATAACAAAGGTAGACGTGAAAATGTTGACTGAGGTTGGCTGGTCTTTCAGAACTTGATCCTTATTTAGTAAGTAAGTAATTAAGATGATTGGCTTGAATCAGAATCCCAAAGGATTTATTTCAGTAACCGCAGAGCACACCCCAGCACAACACGTAGCGATCGTGAGGCTTAAAATATAGCACTGAAAGTGAGGATGATAAAATAAATTCTATAAACAACCTAGGGCTAATTCTAAAACTGATTTAGCCCAGAGTCTGTAAAGCAAGGGTCTTCAAATTTGGCCCTTTTATGACTTGTGGACTTCAACTCCCAGAATTCCTCAGCCAACGTGGGGGAACTATGGCCCCTTCATGACTTGTGGACTTCAACTCCCAGAATTCCTCAGCCAACGTGGGGGAACTATGGCCCCTTCATGACTTGTGGACTTCAACTCCCAGAATTCTTCAACCAGCGTGCCTGGCTGAGGAATTCTGGGAGTTGAAGTCCACAAGTCATCAAAGGGCCAAGTTTGAAGACCCCTGCTGTAAAGTTGAGGAGCTACAATCCCCTTTCTAAGATTGCAAGGTGACACAAAACGAAAATGGCTGATTTATAGCTGATAAAGAGCATTGTATGAAATTTAGGATGTGTTAAATTAGCCTGCAGAATAATAAAATTGGAAAGGATCTCGAGGTCTTCTAGTCCAATCCCTTGCTCAAGCAACTGACCCCCATGCTATTCCAGACAAGTCCAGTCTCTTCTTAAAAGCCTTCAGTGATGGAACACCAGCAACTTCTGAAAGCAAACCGTTCCACTGTTTGATATTTCTCACCGTCAGGAACTTTCTCCTTAGTTCTAGGTTGCTTCTCTCCTTGCTTAGTTTCCATCCGTTGCTTCTTGTCCTGCCTTGAGGCGCTTGGGAAAAATAGCTTGACCCCCTTGTCTTTGTAGGAGCCCCACAAACATTGGAACACCGCTATCATGCCACCTCTAGTCCCATTAAAGTAGTTGGGATTAGAAGAATGAAAGGTTAATTCTTGACTACCAGCATATCAGGGAAGGAAACGTTGGGAATGTACTAAAAGAGAATTTGAACGGCTATGTTGCTGCTTGCGCTGATGACGCTACCTAGCTGGGTAATAAAACGTCTTCAAGCAAAGGGCCAAACTCACAGACCACCAAAAACCTCCACAATTTTGGAAATGTATAGCTTACAGTGCAAATGTATAAAGGTAAAGGTTCCCCCGCACATGCGTGCTAGTCGTTTCCGACTCTAGGGGCCGATGCTCATCTCCGTTTCAAAGCCGAAGAGCCAGCGCTTGTCCGAGGACGTCTCCGTGGTCATGTGGCTGGCATGACTAGACGCCAAAGGCGCACAAAACGCTGTTACCTTCCCACCGTAGTGGTCCCTATTTTTCTACTTGCATTTTTACGTGCTTTCGAACTGCTAGGTTGGTAGAAGCTGGGACGAGTAACAGGCGCTCACTCTGTTACGCGGCACTCGGGATTCGACCCGCCAAACTGCCGACCATTTGATCGACAAGCTCAGCATCCTAACCCACTGAGCCACCGCGTCCCTTTGCAAATGTATAGCCTACTACAAATTCCTGTGATTGTGACTGGGTGGAGCAAAACCCTTCTTGCTAAAAGGAGGTGAAGGGAATACCACAACTATTTATGGGTCTGTCTTCGGGGCAAAACAATATTCATGGTGCTGATTTCTCTTGAGTTTTCCTGACCTCCTAAATACTCATGAAAATAATATCAAGGCTTTAATGTTGTTTTCCTCTATCCTCACCTGACTTCTTACTACAGAGCTGCCTGCCTGTATCCATTACAGTCTTATATTTGTCTCCTTAATTTATAGGTTGCCGATGGTTTCCTATTTGTGGTTGGATGTGACAGAGGAAAAATCCTGTTTGTTTCCGAATCTGTTTCCAAGACACTGAATTATGATCCTGTAGGTAGCCTAGTATTTCAAATCCTTCCATCAATAGCCTTGGATTTGCTGTAAAATGTCACCTAGGTTGCTTGATGTGGGCAAAAGGATCAGGAACAGAAAGGTGTGACTTGCGTAAGGGGCCCTCAGTACTCATTGTTACAGCGTGGAAGTATCCGATGTGCAACTGATTGGAATAGGATTTTTAAAATAGGGCTTAGAAAAAATGTTCCTGCTTAATTGAAACAATACTGTACTGTACTGCTATAAGGACTCACGGACCCATCTCATCAGCCCTCTCCTGATAAAATACCCGGGAAATACTGATCTTTTTTTATGTACAACTGCTGTTATCAGATCAGTCTGATGTAGTCTCTTTGAATGTAGCTAGATTTTGTTATACTTAATTAAGCAGACTTTGACTCCATTGACAGTCACCACCAATTGTTCAATATTATCTTATCTTCCTGTCCTGTCCTATCCTATTCTACCCTACCCTACCCTACCCTACCCTACTCTCTGCATTCTATTCTATTCTATTCTATTCTATTCTATTCTATTCTATTCTATTCTATTCTATTCTATTCTATTCTATTCTATTCTATTCTATTCTATTCTATTCTATTCCTAATCTTTATTCTATTCTATTCCTAATCTTTATTCTATTCTATTCCTAATTTCTATTCTGTTCTATTCTATTCTATTCCTAATCTTTATTCTATTCTATTCCTAATTTCTATTCTATTCTATTCTATTCTATTCTATTCTATTCTATTCCTAATCTTTATTCTATTCTATTCCTAATTTCTATTCTATTCTATTCTATTCTATTCTATTCTATTCTATTCTATTCTATTCTATTCTATTCTATTCTATTCTATTCTATTCTATTCCTAATCTTTATTCTATTCTATTCCTAATTTCTATTCTATTCTGTTCTGTTCTGTTCTATTCTATTCTACATTCTGTTCTATTCTACATTCTATTCTACTCCTGTTCTGTGACCATAATAAAACTACTACTACTACTACTATTAAAATAGGGCCTAGAAGAACAAATGTTTCCACTGAATTGAAAAGATGATAACAGTGATGAAGTTATTTCATCGCTCAAACATTAGACTCTTGTGTTTTTATTTGGTTGCTTGAATAAGATGGTCAAAGCAGGCTCCTAATCTGATCATGGTGTCTTCCATCAGACACATCTGATTGGTCAAAGTCTTTTTGATTATCTTCACCCGAAGGATGTTGCCAAAGTAAAAGAACAGCTGTCCTCTTCAGATGCTTCACCCAGAGAAAAACTGATAGATACCAAAAGTAAGTATGCAGTTAAAAAATCATTAACAAGACATGGCAATTTCCCCCCCCCCCAGTGTATATCACCTATATTTCGCATATATGATTGCTTCTGGGTAGAAATGGAAAAAAGGAAACGTGTGCATGTTTTAGAGTACGGAAATGAATAATGTGCATATTCTAAATTAGGGGTCTCCAAACTTGGCAACTTTAAGTCTTCTAGACTTCAACTCCCAGAATTCCTCAGTCGGTGTGGCTGGAGAATTCTGGGAGTTGAAGTCCGCAAGTCTTAAAGTTGCCATGTTTGGCGGCCCCTGTTCTAAATTACGTGCCCATTTCTTAAATTCTTTTGCTCCAGTGTATCAGCTTAGTAGAAATGTCCTGATATACAGGTGGTCCTTGAATTATGGCGAATCCACCCAAAAGCTACTTATGATCCAGTTCCTAAGTTCTGACAGTTGTCCCCCTCCCAGTCACGTGACCACATTTTGGATGCTTGCCAACTGGCCTGCATTTAACTTAGACAACTACTGTAAAAGTTACCAAATTTCTAGCAATAATTTGCAGAAGCTGGATAATAGCCCCCTCTTGTTACTGTTTACGGTCTGGTTTCTTTCTATTTCATTCTTTTTTTTAAAAAAAAGTCCTTATGTTTTGTTGGTCTGGGACTGTCAATAAACAGTTTGATTTGGTGAATTAATGTGGCAAAATATTCATAGCTCTGTTACAAACGTATGTTTGCATATTCTGCTCTGACGGAACTTGAAAAGCTGGTTTGCAAGTTCGCATGGATTTCCAAGCGGGATCATCTTGTCTGCATTCTGGTGCTCGGCGTTCATTTTTTTGCCGCATCAAGTACACAAAAAACACAGTCAAGGAAGAGAAGGACTCCCTGTCGAACTCAAAAAAGAAAGGTATCGTTGAAATAAAAAATGGTTCTCTTTCAGACCTGTTAACTGGCAATCCTGATGAATTATGATGTGCTTGAAGGTGGCACTGTAGGTTGGGGACCCCTGATTTACAGCCCCCTCTAAGTGGTTTACAGAGTCACCCTATTGCCCCCCCCCTCCAACAATCTCGGTCCTCATTTTACCCACCTCAGCAGGATGGAAGGCTGAGTCGACCTTGAGCTGCTGAGGATCAAACTCCTGGCAGTAGGCAGAGTTAGCCTGCAATACTGCATTTTAACCACTGTGCCACCACAGCAATAGAAGTAGAAGCAAAAATAGAATTTAGACTTATATACCACTTCACAGTGCTTTACAGCCCTCTCTAAGCAGTTTACAATGTGGGCCTATTCCCCCCAACAAACTGGATCCTCATTTTACCAAGCTTGGAAGGATAGAAGGCTGAGTCAACCTTGAGCTGGTGAAGATTGAACTCCAGGCTGTGGGCAGAGGTTGATTGCAATACTTCATACTAACCACTGCACCATCACGGCATTGAACAGAATAGAGTAGAGTAAGAATAGAATAGAATAGAATAGAATAGAATAGAATAGAATAGAATAGAATAGAATAGAATAGAATAGAATAGAATAGAATAGAATAGAACAGAACAGAACTTAGACTTATATACCACTTCATAGTGCTTTACAGCCCTCTCTAAGCAGTTTACAGAGTTAGCATTTTGCCTCCAACAATCTGGATCCTTACTTACCAACCTTGGAAGGATGGAAGGCTGATGTATGCTTATGTACGTGTGCACCCCGGTTTTTTGTAAAATTAGAAAGACGCTTCCATAGATCATATAAATTGAATAATGCTTAAAAACAAATCTTACTGATAAAGATTGTGGCCTTCTGCATCAATTTCCTGCTCCTGCTACCCTCAGGGGGAAAAAATTGAAATTAAAAAAATATATTCTGCTTTGATTCCATTAGATCATAAAAAGTATCGTACCATTCACTGCACTGGTTATCTAAAAAGCTGGCCCACAAATGAGGTGGGAATTGAAGAAGATACGGAAAAAGAGAGTGGCAGTTTTAATTGTCTTGTGGCAATTGGCCGATTACACCCTTACACCATTCCACAAAAAAACATTGAGATTAAAGTCAAGGCAACAGAATTTGTAACCCGCTTTGCCATGGATGGAAAATTTGTGTTTGTAGATCAACGGTAAGCATTTTTGCCTTACTGCCTTGTTACAATGCACTTGGCTAAGGTTTTCAGTATTTAGAATATGAATTCTATTTTCTATAATAGCTCTAGTAAAGTATTGGCAATATAAAACATTTCTTTAGCAGCTCAATGCTGTATCCAGTGTGTTTTAAATTTTGTAAAAAATTAATGAAAACCAAAATGTGCTAGTTAACTAAAGTTATAAGATTGTAAAGATTAGACGTTATAAAAATTTCAAATTTGTGTGTTTGTGTGTATGTCTTTCACCAGATCAGTTCACCTTTCTTTGCTATGTGTTTTCTATTTTGTATATGCTACAAAAAAAACCTACTGAGCTGTGGAAAGTTAATTTTAGAAGTTTGTAGATTATACTATGTTTACATTTCCCAATACAGAGCAACAGCAATTTTAGGATATTTACCCCAAGAACTATTAGGAACATCTTGTTATGAATATTTCCACCAGGATGACCACAATCATCTAACTGAAAAACACAAAACAGGTACACTATAGCTGCTATTCCTTAACTCTAGTGTAGAACTCTTGAATAAATATTTTGCTATGAAGCTTCTGAACTTTTAGTATGCACTGGTTTAATAAATAGCACGTATCACTTTGTACACTGGATTTGTAAAAAGATTTCATCGGATTGCTTAGTTCTGGGTAGAATTGTCTTCCATATAATAGTTCTTAACAAAGGCAAAGAAACTCTACAGTTGTTTAGCTTATCAAAAGGAAATACAGGTAGTTCTCGACTCATTCATTTAGTGACCGTCCGAAGTTGCAGTGGCATTGAAAAAAAGTGAATTATGATTTTTACACTTATAACCATCGTGCCATCCCAATAGTCACATGATTAAAATTCAGAGGCTTGGCAACTGGCACGTACGTATGACGGTTGCGTTGTCCCAGGTCATGTGATCCCCTTTTGCAACTTTCTGACAAGCAAAGTCAATGGAGAAGCCAGATTCGCTTAACAACCGTGATACTAATTTAACAACCACAGTGATTCACTTAACAGCTGTGGCAAGAAACAACGTAAAATGGGGCAAAACTCATTTTAACAGCTGTCTTTTCTCAGCAAGAGGATATTGTGGTCTTAAACTGAGGGCTACCTTTGAGAATTTAATTCCTCTCCGCCTTATTCATTATGTTCCAAAATATGCAAAGGGAAGACAATTACGCACATCCAGATGGACAGGTTGACAAGGTCTCCACAATGGATAGGTTTGTAAGGAAAATTTGTGGGTGTGTTGAATGGAACATAGAGCTGTGATCCGAATCTTAACACAAATCCATCAAACTATCAGATTGCTCAAATATAATGACCCATTTTTAAGCGCTAGAAAGTTATCGTAGCAAAACAATGTAACTCTTTTAATCTCCCTTTCCACTGGCTGGCAAAAACCTGGAGCTGAATTTTGGATTTGATGGTCAATTTCTTCCCAACTCTTATATTAATAAAACTCTTAAAAGTCGTGAAATTGCCATGTCGGTAAGCCTCATTTAGTTAACCACAGTAATTAACTTTGGTTTTATTGAATAACTTTTTTCTGTCAAATTTATTTTTCCACAGTGTTACAGAGCAAAGAAAAAATATTTACCAATTTCTACAAATTCAAAGCGAAAAACGGCTCTTTTGTCACGTTAAAAAGTCAGTGGTTTAGCTTCATTAATCCATGGACCAAAGAACTGGAATACATTGTGTCAATCAATACTGTTGTTTTGTAAGTTTCTTGGTACTCTATATAAAACAGCATATTTTTACATAACTCTATTTTATATTTTAATTATATAGTATTAAGCATGGAAGTCAGCTGGGTGACTTTGAGCCAATTACTAGGAGACTTTCAGTTCTAGATCCGCCTTAGCTGTGAAAGCCATTGGGTGACTTTAGGCCAATCACCAGGAGACAGTGAGTTCTAGTCCCGCCTTAGCTATGAAGGCCATTGGGTTACTTTAGGCCAATCACCAGGAGACAGTGAGTTCTAATCCTGCCCTAGCCATAAAAGCCAGCCAGGTGCCTTTGGGCCAGTCACTCTCTCTCAGCCCAACTTACCTCATAGGATTGTTGTTGTGGAGAAAATAGGAGGAGGAAAATAAGTTATTATTTGTAAAAAAAAATAATTAGATGGAATACATACAAATAAATAAAATATTTGGAGCTGGCTGCTTCAACCATTCTTGGATGGTTTCACAAGGGATATAAAGATTAGCAATTATTTTCCTCTGACATATTAAAGAATATAGTTGTTGTTCTTAGAGGAGACTACGTATTCAGAAGTTTACACAGATGTTAGAAGTTAGCCCTGGAATGAGGACTTTCAAAGATGCTGAGTTAGCACCCAGGTGAAAAGTTTATGCAGAAAATGGGGCTAGGATCACATTATGTGCTTTTATAAGGGATATAAAACTGAATATCCGGCATTTGATTATCTAGTAAGTAGTGGCAATTGAAACAGATTATAAGCCTAGCTAGATCCAAAAATTTAACCCCCATTTCAATCTAAGACTAATTCAGCTGGGACAAAATGGTCTTTTTTTTTTTACTTCTGCAGAATAATTTGTGAAACTCCTGTTTCTCTTCTGTTTGCTTGTCTCTAACACGAAGCAGCAAATTGTGCATGCAGCATAGGACTTGTAGCTATGTAGAGAAACTGATTTGGGTATTTTTGGTTTTATATTTTTAGAGGTCACAACGAATCGGGTGAAGAAACTCTACTAGCCTGCGGTTCCTTGTCTCCAGAAGGCAAGTCCATCTGTAGGGGGAATGGTGGTTCCCCCCCCCCGAGTTGGATTTAGTAAAGGAAAAGAAATATATGGAAAGAGGAACCATAATTGTAATTTTAAACAGTGCCAAGGATATTCTATCAGAACACAGTTTTATTGAAAGGAAATGTCATATTACTCATAAAGATTCAAATGGATGGTTGCCTATCATAAAGGGCCATGCAAAACAAACCTATGAAGTACAGTAAGATTAAAACAAATCTACCCTCTTCTTTTAACACATTTCATTTTAGAAAAGATAAAAATTTTCTCTTAAAATACAGATAACCCAAAGCCGCAATTTCTTGATGTACCAGGAATGTCTACAGGGACCATCCTCGGAGCTGGTAGCATAGGAACCAAAATTGCAAATGAAGTGTTAGATCTGCAGAGGTACAGTTAATCATTCTTCAGTTCTGGCTCTACCTTTCCTACCGATTGATGGCTCTTTTTGGAAAAGAAAATGGATGCCACCTAAACTTTTTAAAAAACGCAACGTATCATAAATAGGGACGCGGTGGCTCAGTGGGTTAGGACGCTGAGCTTGTCGATCTGAAGATCGGCAGTTTGGCGGGTCGACTCCCGAGTGCCGCGTAGCAGAGTGAGCGCCTGTTACTCGTCCCAGCTTCTGCCAACCTAGCAGTTCGAAAGCACGTAAAAATGCAAGTAGAAAAATAGGGACCACTACGGTGGGAAGGTAACAGTGTTCCGTGCGCCTTTGGCGTCTAGTCATGCCGGCCACATGACCACGAAGACATCCTCGGACAAGCGCTGGCTCTTTGGCTTTGAAACGGAGATGAGCACCGGCCCCTAGAGTTGGAAACAACTAGCACGCATGTGCGGGGGAACCTTTACCTTATCATAAATATAAAAAGAGATGTCAATGCTTCTTCCTTATTTCCCCTTTTTTCCTTGCTTAACCTCCCTTTTTTTTTTATTTTGGTGAGAGGTTTCTCATGCTTGTAAAAGGAAGAGCAGTGATCAGAACAATGAACCGATACAGATTGCCCCAGTGTTGCAAAAGGAAAAAAAAGTTCCCTTCTCTGCTGAAAGAAGAACATAATCATAATAGCAAAGTTGGAAGGGACCTTGGAGGTCATCTAGTCCAACCCCCTGCTCAGGCAGGAAACCCTATACCATTTCAGACAAATGGCTGTCCAGTCTCTTCTTAAAAACTTCCAGTGTTGGAGCATTCACAGCTTCTGGAGGCAGGTTGTTCCACTGGTTAATTGTTCTCACTGTCAGAAAGTTTCTCCTTAGTTCTAGGTTGCTTCTCTCCTTGATTAGTTTCCATCCGTTGCTTCTTGTCCTGTCTTCGGGCGCTTTGGAGAAGAGCTTTACTCCCTCCTCTTTGTGGCAGCCCTTGAGATATTGGCACACAGCTATCACATCCCCCCTTGACCTTCTCTTCATTAAACTAGACGTACCCAATTCCAGGAGCCGTTCCTTATATATTTTAGCCTCCAGTCCCCTGATCATCTTCGTTGCTCTTCTCTGCAATCTTTCCAGAGTCTCAGCATCTTTTTTACATCGTGGTGACCAAAACTGGATGTAGTATTCCAAGAAAACAAACACCTGTTTGCTGCCTTAGATTGCTATTGGAATCTCATTCCAAGGAGAACTTGTTGGAATTGTAGTGTGGTAACCTTAAATTTCCTTCTAGTATTAATCTGAGCAATTCGATCCAAGTCCCAGGGTCATGAGCCCCATTGCTCTAAGAACATAGAATAACAGAGTTGGAAGGGACCTTGGAGGTCTTCTAGTCCAACCCTCTGCTCAAGGAGGAGACCTTATACCATGGGTAGGCAACCTCGGCTCTTTTATGACTCATGGACTTCAACTCCCAGAATTCCTGAGTCAGCATAGCTGACTCAGGAATTCTGGGAGTTGAAGTCCATGAGTCATAAAAGAGCCGAGGTTGCCTACCCCTGCCTTATATACCATTCCAGACAAGTGGCTGTCCAGTCTCTTCTTAAAAACCTCCAGTGGTGGAGCACTGACTACTTCTGAAATCAAGCCATTTCACTGGTGGTTTGCTCTGATTATCAGATTAAGAGCTTGATCTGGTTTACTCTAGAGTAGCCCTGAACTTGAAATTAATTCAGAACTGACTTCTTATTTAGAGGGTCAGTTCAAGGTTTGGTCTGGAGAGTGCAGCTGGTGAAGAATCTGGCAGTCAAGAGTCCAGAATTAAAGCAATTGCCAAGTTCAAAATATGGCCGAGGGCTTTAAAAAACCTAGGCAACTTTTGACCGAGTCACTTGGTAGTTTATCTCCTCCACTTTTGTGCCTAAGATCCATAGAGAAGGTCAAACGTTTATGTTGCTGTTTTGCATTAACCTCAAACTCTAACTAGAAGTCTAACATTCATTGTATTGGATTCTGATAGATAGATAGATAGATAGATAGATAGATAGATAGATAGATAGATAGATAGATAGATAGATAGATAGATAGATAGATAGATAGATGGAGGGATGGACGGACAGATCAATCACTCATATAGGTGGAGGTACATATATAAACACACACATACATATATATATATACACACACATACACGCATATATGTGAATATGAATATACAAATGAACAAAATACAAATGAACAATATACAAATGAACAAAACCTAATATAAAGTGAGAAAAAGAAAACCAAAAGAAGTGCAAAAAAGGAAAAAGAAAAAAAAAATCGAAAGCAAAAAGATACAAAAAAGAATAGCGTCTGATTTCCTGTAAAGGAAATCACTTAACGGTCACAACACACGTCCTTTTCTGTAATATATTCTTTTTAATCAACACAAAAAACATTAATTGTATCATATTGTATCCCAGTCTGGAATGATGTTTTCTGTGTAGAATTTGAAGGGATCTCAATTGAAAAAGTTTCTTTTTATTAAAAAAAAAAAGGAGAACAGTTAACCAGTGGAACGACTTGCCTCCAGACGTTGCAGGTGCTCCATCACTGGAAATTTTTAAGAAGAGATTGGACAATCATTTCTCTGAAATGATAACAAGTTTTCCTGCTTTGAGCAGGGGGTTGGACTAGAAGACCTCCAAGGTCCCTTCCAAAATCTGATGTTCTGTTAATTAGGTTCCAAGCATCCAAGGAAGGAAGACTCTAAAAGAGCAACATACAGTGTGGGGTCCTTGGTGCTCTCTGGGCTTGGTGATTTTCTTGCAGACGTTTCATTACCCAAACTTGGTAATATCATCTGTTGCAGGAACTGGGTATGGCCAGTCTAGAGAAAAGAAGGACCAGGGGTGACATGATAGCAGCATACCAGTATTTGAGGGGCTGCCACAAAGAAGGGAGGGGGTCAACCTATGCTCCAAAGCACCAGAAGGCAGGACAAGAAACGATGGATGGAAACTAATCATTAGAGACAAACAACCTGGAATTAAGGAGAAACTTCCTGACAGTGAAGACAATTAACCAGTGGAACGGCTTGCCTTCAGTAGTTGTTGGGTGCTTTATCACTGGAAGTTTTTAAGAAGAAATTGGACAACCATTTGTCTGTAATTGTATAGGGTCTCCTGCTTGAGCAGGGGGTTGGACTAGAAGACCTCCAAGGTCCCTTCCAGCTCTGTTATTCTGTTCTGTTCTGTGATTTAGAAGTTTCGTATAGATCGTCTTGTGAGTCATCTAGGCCAGGGGTGTCAAACTCAATTTCATTGAGGGCCGCATCAGCATTGTGGTTGCCCTCAGGGGGCCGTGTGTGTGTGTGTGTGTGGCCTGAGTGGGCGTGGCCTACTGGGTGGGCATGGCTAAAGTCATATGGCCTGGGTGGGTGTGGCTAGAATGCCTAAGGCCTACTGGGTGGGTGTGGCCAGCTCTACATCATTTGCATCAAGGGTGCCTATGGGGGCCTGGGCAGGAGTGGGACAGATCTGAGGGTCTCTGGCGGAAGGAGGGTCTCTGGGCCAGGGCCAAGGCAGTGGGGGCCGTTCCCTCACTGTTTCCAGGATGGCTTCACGGGCCACATGAAACCACTTCGCGGGCCGGATCTGGCCCCCAGGCCTTGTGTTTGACATGTCTGATCTAGGAGTACTTTCAAAATACCAGATAGCTGGGATACGTTTACGTGAATGTATTTCTCTTGCTTTTTAACAGGTGCCATTGATGACAAGCATTATCTGTAACCCCGTACTTTAACAACGCTCAAATAGTATGTTTTGCTTTATCTAGATTACACGCATCGCCTCTTGGTGAGTTATGCCCGTCTGATCTTAGGAGGAAGTCTTCTCCTGTCCTAGATGTTAGTTGTGATGATGTAAGTATCCATAACTAGATCCAGACTTCTGAACCGGATTAGTTGTGATGTACAAATGTGACTTGCATTGTGTGCACTGAGGGAAGACCAAGCAAGGCAGCTGACTGCATCCCTGCTGCAATGTCGGACCTGGTCCCTATCTCTTATATTATCTGCCCAACCATTTTTATCTTGTAGAGTTGGCATACTCTGGGTTCCTTTGATTAAACAAGGTCATCTATTGGGATCCCAGAAGTGTCTCTTCTTTGTAGTGATGCCAGATCTCTGGAATGAGGTTCCTCCCAAGATCCAGGTGGCCCTACTCAATGCTGCTCAGAAGAGTGGTGAAGCGTCTTCCCCCAGGCCTTTGATGGGAGTGAGACTCTTCGTTTCATTCCATCTTTTATTTGTTTTATGTCAATTCTTTGCACGAGTGTGGTGATCTGCCCAAAGTCCTTGGAAGGTGGGTGACACACAAGTTGAATAAACTATTGTTGTTCTTGTTATGGCATGGATTTTGGTGAAGAATGTCATAAGTCGAGGACTACCTGTGTATTTTGCTCTTGAATTATGGCCTTGAAATCACAATCAGTACACAACTAGTACGGGTAGTCCTCGGCTTACGGCCACAATTGAGCCCCAAATTTAAGTTGCAAAGTGAGACATTGGCTAAGTGAGTTTTGCCCAATTTTATAACCTTTCCTGTCAAAGTTGTTAAGTGAATCATTGCACTTGTTAAGTTACTTACACCGTTGTTAAGTGAATCTGGCTTTCCCCCATTGACTTTGCTTGTCAGAAGGTCACAAAAACGGATCACGTGTCTCTGGGGATGCTGCCACCGTCCTAACTATGAGTCAGTTGCCAAGACTCTGAATTTTGATCGCGTGGAGATGCCGCAATGGACATATAAGTGTGAAAAACGGTCATAAGTCTCTTTCTTCAGTGCCATTGTTAACTTCGAACACTAAATGAATCATTGTAAGTCAAGGACTATCTGTATGAAGACCATATTGGTAATTTGGGACAATTAAAGATGCTCTTATTTGTAATCTTTGAGCCATTTTTTTCACTAACTCTGTCTCTGTGTGTGTGTGTGTCTGTGTGTACTGATTTCATTCATTTTTTTAAAAAAATGTCATTTCAGGCTCCAAATAAAGAGCTTTGTTCTCCAGGGATAGAAGATTTAGAGACCCCAGGGCAAAATCGAGATGTGATTTCATTCTCCAGCAATCAGCCTCATCTCAGTAAGTTCTGTCTTCCTTGAAAATTCGGAAAAGCTTACGGGGAAACAAACACTACGCTTCTGCGTCCAGCTGGGAGTTCCAGCCAAGAGAAAACATCTTTATAACATGGCGATTAAAGTCTGACCCACTGACGGAATAGAAAAAGCAACTCAGAACTGGAAAATTGTTTTCCGAGCCTCTGTCCCTTCACCTTGTAATTCTGGCAGAAGCAGAGCTTTTAAATCTGTTCCTTTTGAAACTGGGCAACTTTAAGATGTGCGGACTTCAGTTCCCAGAATTCCCCACCCAACGTGGAGCCTGGGGATTGGCCCGCATTTATGGCAGCGTCCACAGTCACATGACATGATTATGGGGTGGTTTTTGGGGTTTTTTGCCGGAAACTGGCATTTTCTGTTTCCAGCAAAAAAAAAAACCTATTCTGGACAATGGGTTTGCTGAATGAGAGTTACATTCAGTTAATGACCATGAAGGAGTGACATGATAGCAGTCTTCCAGTATTTGAGGGGCTGGCACAAAGAAGAGGGGGATGGGGGGGCTCAACTTATTTTCCAAAGCACCCGAAGGCAGGACAAGAAGCAACGGATGGAAACTAGTCAAGGAGAGAAGCAACCTAGAACTAAGGAGAAACTTCCTGACAGTTAGAACAAATAATCAGTGGAACAACCTGCCTCCAGAAGCCGTGAATGCTCCAACACTGGAAGTTTTTAAGAAGAGACTGGACAGCCATTTGCCTGAAATGGTATAAGGTTTCCTGCCTGATCAGGGGGTTGGACTAGATGACCTTCAAGGTCCCTTCCAACTCTGCTATTCTATTCTATTCTATTCTATTCTATTCTATTCTATTCTATTCTATTCTATTCTATTCTATTCTATTCTATTCTATTCTATTCTATTCTATTCTATATTCCAATATCTATTCTATTCTAAATTTATTCTATTCTATTCTATTCTATTCTATTCTATTCTATTCTATTCTATTCTATTCTATTCTATTCTATATTCCAATATCTATTCTATTCTAAATTCTATTCTAAATTCTATTCTATTCTATTCTATTCTATTCTATTCTATTCTATTCTATTCTATTCTATTCTATTCTATTCTATTCTATTCTATTCTATTCTATTCTCCAATATCTATTCTATTCTACTCCTAAATTCTATTCTATTCTATTCTATTCTATTCTATTCTATTCTATTCTATTCTATTCTATTCTATTCTATTCTATTCTATTCTATTCTATATTCCAATATCTATTCTATTCTATTCTATTCTATTCTATTCTATTCTATTCTATTCTATTCTATTCTATTCTATTCTATTCTATTCTATTCTATTCTATTCTATTCTATTCTATTCTATTCTATTCTATTCTATTCCATAGTGATTTATTTAACAACCTCTCCAGTGCAACTTATGACCCTAATTCCAGATTCAATTATGGTCGTACAGGTAGTCCTCAACTTACAACAGTTCATTTGAAGTTACAACGGCAGTGAAAAAAGTGGCCATTTTTCACCCGACCGTTAGAGCATCTCAATGATCACGTGATCAAAATTCAGACCCTTGGCAACTGGCATGTACTTATGACCGTCGCAGTGTCCCAAGTTCACGTGATCCTCTTTTTGCGACCTTCTGCCGAGCAAAGTCGATGGGGGAAGCCAGATTCCCTTAATGACCACATGACTCACTTTACGACTGCAGTGATTCACTTAACAACTGCGGCAAGGAAGGTCGTCAGATGGGGCGAAACTCACTTAACAAATGTCTCACTTAGCAACAAAAATTTGGGGCTCAGTTGTGGTCGTAACTTGGGGACTAACTCTACTTGTGTGCCAAAAGGGGAAGGAATCTCTCCGGATAAATAGTGAATTATGTAGTATCGTTTTGGCATTACTGTTTTTTCCTGTAGGCTATAAAATAATGGCCTTTATGCTATTTTATTTTATTTTTTCCATCGGTAGGTGGCACTTCTCAGTTAGATTTTGAAAAAGAGACTTCCGTGGCTGCTCTTATGAATTATTTGGAAGCCGAAGGAGGCCTGGGAGATCCCACAAAGCTGAGTGACATGCAGTGGACTCTCTAAATTTACACCAGCGAGGAGAAGATAAGCATTTTCAATGCACAGAAAATAACCGCTCATCCTCAAGTACTGTATTGGTCATACCTTAAAGCTTTAGTTCCTACGTACAAGAAAAATACTTACAGCGTTAATGTTTTTGAAAGACTTTTGCCTTATTTGTCTTGGGCTCCCAGACTGAACAGATGCAATATTTTGTAAAGACAACACAACCTCAATTTTGTTACCGATGTGTCAGTAGACTTTAAAATAAGCTTTAAACGTGTGTATCTTTTTACTGAAATCTTTCAAGGGGCGTTATTATAAGCAACAAGCGTAGGGATCGTGTTCTGAAATATCTTCATTATTGAGATATTATTTATTGGTGGGGTTTGGTTGATTAATGTTGCCTAATCCCAAAGAGGTGCTTTTTCACGAGGCAACTGGACTTTCTTGTTTTTCTTTGAAGACGTTTCGCTTCTCCTCCAAGAAGCTTCTTCAGCTCTGACTTCAGCTCAGCTCCTTCCACTCCCCACCATCCCGTCAGAGCAGAAGCAGCTTCTTGGATGAGAAGCGAAACATCTTCAAAGAAGAACAAGGATGTCCAGTTGCTTCTTGAAAAAAGCACCTTTGGGACAAACCAGGACCTGGATAGACTGAGCATCTCCATAGGCAATGTTGCTTAATATTTCTTCAGGAAAAATACAGGGAGTTCTCGACTTACGAACACAATAGGGACTAGAGTTTCTATGGCTAAGCAAAGTGACTGAGTCACAATCTGATTTTACAGTCATTTTTGCCATGGTTATTGCTGTTGTTAAATGAATCTCGAAGTCATTAAGTGAAACTGGCTTTTCCCATTGAGTTTGTCGGAGGTCGGTTGGGAAGGTTGCAAATGACAATCACACACAACCCCGGACAAAGCAACCATTGTAAATACGTGCTGGTTGCCAAGTACGAAGAATTTTTATCACATGACCGTGAGGTTGCTGTAACTGTCGTAAGTCTGAGAACCAATGAAAGTCAGTTTTTTCATTGCCATTGTTATTTTGAACGGTCGCTAAATGAATAGTTGTAAGTTGAGGATTATCTGCACTAGGCTTGAGTAGGTTTAGATTCTTTGTTAGTTCCCATGATCGTTGTAGTGCTTATACCATATTGTGCTTCTGTTCATGAAATTTATAATCCGGGAACTTGATTATAGAAGGGTTGGTAATTGATTCATCGCACTTACCAGAAAACAGCACCGTGCTATCCCAGTACAAAATTGCTGCAGGAAAGGCTGAAAGAACAAATAAATAAGATAGTTAACTTGGAAAAGAGGGATATATTGTATTTCAAAGTGCAATGGGCTTTCAACTACAAATGCAGGACTTGCGACTCTTTAAAGCAACTACATCTTTAAAGACAAACGGCTGCAGATAGTGGCTACATTCATACTTCTGCGTCCTCTTAAAGACCTTCTCGGAACTCGGTCAGAAAATGAAGACCAGACACGTTTTTATATAAGAAGCACAAATTAAAAATTACCGTATATACTTGAGTATAAGCCGAATTTTTCAGCCCACTTTTTGGGCTGAAAAATTCCACTTCGGCTTATACTCCAGTCAACAAAAAAACTTACCGAGGACTTGTGCGCGGCCGAGGCTTTGGTGCTTCCGGGATCGCGGGCACCTCTCCCAAGCCACCGCCGTCCGAGACCTGCCGAAGTTTGGGGAGGTTTGGGGAGGTGCGCGCGCACCTCCCCAAACCTCCCCAAACGGCAGGTCTCCGTTCCTCCGCGCCCTGCCTGCCTGCTTCTTTCCGCAGCGGAAAGAAGCAGGCAGGCAGGGCGCGGAGGAACGGAGACCTGCCGACGTTTGGGGAGGTTTGGGCGCCTCCCCAAACCTCGGCAGGTCTCCGTTCCTCCTGCCGACGTTTGGGGAGGTTTGGGCGCCTCCCCAAACCTCCCCAGGTCTCCGTTCCTCCACGCAGACCTGCCGACGTTTGGGGAGGTTTGGGCGCCTCCCCAAACCTCCCCAAACGTCGGCAGGTCTCCGTTCCTCCTGCCGACGTTTGGGGAGGTTTGGGCACCTCCCCAAACCTCCCCAGGTCTCCGTTCCTCCGCGCAGACCTGCCGACGTTTGGGGAGGTTTGGGCGCCTCCCCAAACCTCCCCAAACGTCGGCAGGTCTCCGTTCCTCCTGCCAACGTTTGGGGAGGTTTGGGCACCTCCCCAAACCTCCCCAGGTCTCCGTTCCTCCGCGCAGACCTGCCGACGTTTGGGAAGGTTTGGGCACCTCCCCAAAGCTCCCCAAACGTCGCGCAGACCTGCCGACGTTTGGGGAGGCGCCCAAACCTTCCCAAACGTCGGCAGGTCTGTGCGGAGGAACGGAGACCTGGGGAGGTTTGGGGAGGCGCCCAAACCTCCCCAAACGTCGGCAGGTCTGCGCGGAGGAACGGAGACCTGGGGAGGTTTGGGGAGGCGCCCAAACCTCCCCAAACGTCAGCAGGAGGAACGGAGACCTGCCGACGTTTGGGGAGGTTTGGGGAGGCGCCCAAACCTCCCCAAACGTCGGCAGGTCTGCGCGGAGGAACGGAGACCTGGGGAGGTTTGGGGAGGTGCCCAAACCTCCCCAAACGTCGGCAGGAGGAACGGAGACCTGGGGAGGTTTGGGGAGGCGCCCAAACCTCCCCAAACGTCGGCAGGTCTGCGCGGAGGAACGGAGACCTGGGGAGGTTTGGGGAGGTGCCCAAACCTCCCCAAACGTCGGCAGGAGGAACGGAGACCTGCCGACGTTTGGGGAGGTTTGGGGAGGCGCCCAAACCTCCCCAAACGTCGGCAGGTCTGCGCGGAGGAACGGAGACCTGCCGACGTTTGGGGAGGTTTGGGGAGGCGCCCAAACCTCCCCAAACGTCGGCAGGTCTGCGCGGAGGAACGGAGACCTGCCGACGTTTGGGGAGGTTTGGGGAGGTGCGCGCGCACCTCCCCAAACTTCGGCAGGTCTCCGGACGGCGGCGGCTTGGGAGAGGTGCGCGCGATCCTGGAAGCACCGAAGCCTCGGCCGCACGCAAGTCCTCGGTAAGCTCCGGGCGGTCACTTGCTTCGCGTCTCCTGAGGGAAGGGGGGGCGACTGGAGCGGGCGTGTTTCCTCGCCTGCTGGGCGCCGCGATTTGCCCGGGGAACGCGCGGGCCCCGAATGGCAGCGTGGAGCGAGGAAGCGGACAGCCAGGGCTTCCCCGAGAGCCGCGGCCACACAGGGTATTCCTGTGTATTCAGGCTTGCAAAATGGCGGATCGAGCCTCTGCTGGCGGCAGAGGCTTGCAGAGCGCGGATCCAGCCTCCGCCGGCGGCGGAGGCTTGCAGAACGGCGGATCGGCTTATACTCGAGTCAACAACTTTTCCCAGTTTTTGGGGGTGAAATTGGGGGTCTCGGCTTATACTCGAGTCGGCTTATACTCAAGTATATACGGTAAGCTCAATATGACAAGAACATGTACATCTTTGTGTATGGTGCATTAACAATTCATCACAGCCTGATCGTCGCTTTAAGGAAAAATGATTCGAATGTTAGCCTAGAGCTTGGACCATTGAGATATAGCATCGTGGAATAAATAGGAGCCAGACTTAAAAAGTGAGACACTTTTTGACAGCTTGTTGGGAAGAGGCGTAAGGTATAAATTGGTGGAAATGGATAGAATAGAAAAAAGCACTTGGTTTTCTACATGAAACGAAGACGTTGTAACTTGGTAATACAGCCAAACTTTTCCAAGCAGGTTTTATTTGAACACTCTGCGAGGTGTACCTCCACCCCCCCACACACACACACCTCTGCTAATGATGCCTTGCCTTGAAAAGCAACATTGGTTTTGACTGCCCAAAATAGCCTCTTTTGCACATCCTTCATGATTAAAATTGCACATGCTAAATTGGCGTCGCTCAAATCTTGAAGGTAAGTTTATTCTTTTCTCCCCAAACTGCAATACCAATTTTATACCTGCTCAGAGAGGCAACCCTTACGAGAATGGTTGAAGACAATTACGAAAACGTTGCAGTCGTTGGGCGTATTACTGTTATGATGTAAATCTGTCTGTATGGGTCAAATGTCCCACTGTCTTCAATGAGGCTATGTAATAGATAATTGTATTTAAGATTGCAGCCATACAGCTCTGATCTAGACTCCTTAGAACGTCCTTCTACAATAAATAAAATGCATTTTCAGCCTGTGGTGTTGGATCATCTGAAAAATATAAGTTTATTACACAAATAAGTACAGGTAGTCCTTGATTTACAACAATTCATTTAGTGACCAGTGAAGTTACGGCACTGATTTACATTTGGATGCTTGACAACTGACTCACATTTATGATGGTCGCAATGTCCTGGGATCAATAGGGAAGCCAGATTCACTTTAACAACTGTTATTAATTTAAGAACCGCAGCGATTCACTTAAGAAATGTGGCGAGGAAGGTCGTAAAATGGAGCTTCTCACTTAGCAGCATAAATTTTGGGCTCAGCTGGGACTGTAAGTCGAGGACTATCTGTATCAACATTTTTTTATATTGGTTAAAAATAAAAATACCCTTCAAAATGTGTGGATTTCATTTCATAGAGTGGTAAATTACTTAAACATGATCTCACAGGTAAAACCTATTGAGAAGTGGCAACTTTTAAAAATATTGGTTACTACTTTATGAAAGATATTCTAGGAATCTAACATTTAACAATCAGCGGGTTCATAAAAACTAGTTTTAGACTTAAAATTTTGTAGGTTTCATGTAGAATTATGTATGTGAGGCTCTCTTTGTACGGTATAAAATCATTATACGGACTGTTCTGTGTCCGTGATCTAGCTACTGAGAACGTGCGTGTTGGTTAAATGGTTGAACCATTTGTGTTTCCTGTACCTGCAATTTTTAAAAGCATGTTTGCTTTTTCTACATGGTTGATATCAGTGCAAATGTAAATTTGTATAACTAAGCGACAAGAGGATTTGTTCCTACGCTAATTGTAGAGAACAAGGTTTCACCGAGATGTGGACCTAATGTGCAAATACCAATTGCCAGGATCATTTTAAAGCAAATGGATCTTTTTTGTCTGTAATTGCATGTCAGTCCTGAAAATGATGCCGCTGCTTTACAAGGTACCAAACTGGTGTTACTTCGCACCTCTGCAAAGGCCAAAAAAATCACATGAGAGAGAGAGAGAGAGAGAGAGGAGACTAATGACTTCAAACAACTGCTAGATGTCTTAATTACTTCTATTTTAGAGCAAAATGTAGATTGTGTTGCAACAGTTTTATTGCAGAGTCTATATTATAATGTCATGTGCAATTACAGAACAGAAATACTGAAGTACCAAGTATGAATTTTGGGGGAACATTCAGAAGCCGAACCTTGTGTGTGTGTGTGTGTGTGTGTGTTTTTGCTTGTTCCCCTTTTAAGAGTTTCTATAAAACATTGCATGTATCAAACATACTATAAAGTACTGCTGACATCAAACCTTGTTGACACAGTAAGGAGGATTGTAACTCCTCATCAATGAGTAAGTAAGAGGTGATTACCTTCGACAGGTGTGCTATCACTTATATCAGCCATTTTCCAAGCTAGAAATGAAAACAGTAGTGAAGTATTGATATCCCTCGTAGTAGGGTTCAGGAAGGAACGATGGTATAATGAATTTGTTTTTGTTCACTATTGTCTGGAGTAAATGGTTACCAATGGGGATATGTGTGTGTGTGTGTGTGTGTCAAAAAAGTCCTGGTAATGAATGTGTCTTGGCTTTGATCCTGTAGTGAACCTGCCAAATCAGAATTGTATACAAATGGACGTAGACTGAGCAATGTGTGTATGTGTCTTTGAGTCCTTGTGGACTCTTGGTGTGACTGCCCGGACTATTCCCGGCAATTTTCTTGGCAAGTATTTTTGGAAGTGGCTTGCCATTGCCTACTTCCTAAGGGCTGAGAGAGAGAGTGACTGGCCCAGAGTTACCCAGCTTGTTTTGTGCCAAAGATGAGACTAGAATTCACTTTCTAATTGGCACAGTCACCCAGATGGCTTTCATGCTTAAGGTGGGACTAGAACTCCCAGTCTCCTGGTAATTGGCCCAAGTCATCCAGGCAGCTTTCATACTTAAGGCGGGACTAGAAATCCCAGTCTCCTGGTGATTGGTCCAAAGTCACCCAGGCAGCTTTCATGCTTAAGGTGGGACTAGAACTCCCAGTCTCCTGGTGATTGGCCCAAGTCATCCAAGCAGCTTTCTTGCTTAAGGCCAGACTATAACTCCCAGTCTCCTGGTGATTGGCCCAAGTCAACGAGGCAGCTTTCATGCCTAAGGCGGGACTAGAATTCCCACTCTCCTGGTGATTGGCTCAAAGTCACCCATCTGGCTTTGTGCCTAAGGCAGGACTAGAACTCACCATCTCCTGGTGAATAGCCTGGTGCCTTCACCACTGATTTGACTCATAAACAATTAAATGGGCTTGCTTTGTTCTCTTAATAAAACTCCCTTTTTACAACCCTGTAATCCCTTACTATTTAGTTAAATAACAACAACTTGGAAATGGGAAGATGTGATTTTTCAATACTGTAGGTTAACGTGGAAAATCTTATTAACGGATCTCTTTCTGCTCTGCTCTGAACGTGCATCGGCTTTGGAAGTATTTCAAAGGTTTAACGCAGAGGTCCCCAACCTTTTGGGCACCGGGGACCGGTTCCGTGGAAAGAGGTTTTTCCGTGGACCGGAGGTGGCGTGCTTTTGTGTGCTGCCTGCATCCTGCAGATGGAGCTTTGCTTGTTTGTGCGGCCCAGTTGCTGGGATGCTGCGGCCTGGTACCGGTCCACGGACCAGGGGGTTGGGGACCCCTGGTTTAACGGATGGGCCAAAAGAGGAAAGCGTACGTCTGTCCACTTTTAAAGACTACGTAGATTGCATAAACATCTTCCGATACCGACTTATTCAGTGTCATAATTAGTTCTGTCAGCAACATACACAGATTCCGTGGTTATTTGCTCAATTATTGTTTTTCCTAAATGTATCCGTTGGAAAGCGCACTGAATTTTCTTTGCACCATTATCAGCTTCTACTTCTAAATGTTATATATATATATATATATATATATTTGTATTTATGCTAATTGATAGATAAAATTAAAACTATTTATGCAAAAATGTCCTCCCAAACCCGAGTCTTTTACTGCAGGGGTGTCAAACTCAATTTCATGGAGGGCCGCATCAGCATTGTGGTTACCCTTGAGGGGCTGGGTGGCTGTGGCCAGGGTGGGCGTGGCCTACTGGGTAGGCGTGGCTAGAGTGCGTATGGCCTACTGGGTGGGCGTGGCCAGCTCTACATTGTTTGCATCAATGGTGCCTATGGGGGCCTGGGCAGGAGTGGGACAAATCTGAGGGTCTCTGGCAGAAGGAGATGGGACTGGGGCAAATGCCGAGGAATGGTCCACTGGAGGAGCCTCACTGTTCCTCTCAGGCCATGCGGGGGGGCGGGGAAGGCTGGACAGTGATGCGGAGGTCAAATGCCCAGCCTAGCCCTCAAACACCCGCAGCACTAAGCCCACCCCCACTTCCCCAAGGGGGTGCCCAGCTGCTGTGCTTGCTCTTCTTAGCCAGGTTGCTCATGATGGGTATGAGGGCAACATCAGAGGCCCCACTTCCTCTCCATGTGAGGAGACCTGGCTTTGTATCCAAAGCTTCCTTAGCAATAGGATGGGAGACCACCCAGGTTAGGCCAGGAGGAGGGGGCAAGGGGATGGTGAAAGGGCAGCAGCGAAGGACTAAGGCAGGACTTCCCTCAGACCCTCCCTCTCCCTCCCTCCCTCCCTCCCTTCCTTCCTCCCTCCCTCCCTTCCTTCCTTCCTTCCTTCCTTCCTTCCTTCCAACAGAGTGATGGGAAAATATTTGAGATGAGGGAGGGAGAAAAACAGGCAAGAAACGCAGCTGGGGAAGTGTCATCCTTCATGAGGAATGAAGAAATGTACCATCGCCTGGAAGTTTCCAGCACATGGCCCTCTCCTCACAGCGCCGAGAGGCTGAGCCGGGTGGCACAAATCTGAAGAGAAGCACAATGCTGCCCAGCCCCTAGCCTGCCCGAAGTAGGCAGGGCCATGTGCTGGCCACTTCCAGGCGATGGTGCATTTCTTCATTCCTCACAAAGGGTGATACCTCCCCAGCGTGCACCCGGGGGCGGGGCCGATGCGGCAGGGGCCGGTCCCTCACTGTTTCCAGATGGCCTTGTGGAGCTAAGACTGAATGTATTTCAGCATAGATGACCACCACAAAATTGTACATTGGCTCCTGGCCGGCCTGGGCCAGAGCCGAGGCAGTGGGGGCCATTCCCTCACTGTTTCCAGGATGGCTTCGCGGGCCACATGAAACCACTTCGCGGGCCGGATCCGGCCCCCGGGCCTTGTGTTTGACATGTCTGTTTTACTGTATATTGCAGTATTAGCAGTCGTGAAGTTCCTGGAAATAGGATTTTACTATTTTTCTGCTGAAGCATTGCAAACTGAGATTTCAAAAGGTAAAAACTTCCCTTCGTGTCTTGCAGATTTGGTCCACTGTCGTCCTTGCCCGTTCTCTTGCTTGTGAAGCAGGGATGTGTAACTTTTCCCACTGAGTAGGCATCCCAAAAAGCTGTGAGAGAAGCATTATATTATCAATAGAAGAGAGTATATGTAGTTCACGTTTGAACTGTGGGGTCCTTGGTGCTCTCTGAGCTTGTTGGGTTTTTTTGCGCATGTTTCATGACCCAACTAGGTAACATCATCAGTGCTAGAAGGGAGTGGGCTTTGCAGGGAAAAGGAGGAGGAGGAGTGGGGTCCGTGGTGGTCTCTGAGCTTGTTGGGTTTTTTGCAGATGTTTCATTACTCCAACCTGGTAGCATCATCACTGCTAGAAGGGAGTGGGGTTTGCAGGGAAAAGGAGGAGGAGGAGGAGAATGACTGTGGGGTCCTCGGTGCTCTCTTGAGTTTGTTCGTTTTCTTGCAGACGTTTCATGACCCAACTAGGTAACATCATCAGTGCTAGAAGGGATTGGTGCTTGCATCTTCTAGAACTGAGGATGTTACCTAGTTGGTTCGCGAAACATCTGCAAGAAAACAACAGAACTTAGAGAACACCAAGGATCCCACGAGTATTATATTTGATTTTGTGACATTTGATTGATTGATATATTCCCATGGTGGCGAACCTATGGCACGGGTGCCGCAGGTGGCACGCAGAGCCCTCTCTGTGGGCACGCGCGCCGTTGCCCCAGTCCTAGGCCTTCAGCTGGGTTTTATAAAACCTTTTCGCTTTAGGGCTCCACCGCCATGTGCAAAAACCCCCCAAACGGTTCAATCAAATTTCAACTTCTTGCGGGGCGGGGGAAAAAAAAGATCTTGCAAAGTTGGAATTGATTGATTGAACTTTTTAGTACCACCCAGTTTGCCATTACCACCGCAGCCACGCCCACCCAATGGGCCACGCCCACCCAATGGGCCACGCCCACCCAATGGGCCACGCCCACCCAATGGGCCATACCCACCCGGCACCCAACAATACATAAGTGGGTTTTGGGTTGCAGTTTGGGCACTCTGTCTCTAAAAGGTTCACCATCACTGATATATTCAATCAAGTTGGTGCCAAGTTTTAATGATCAAATAGATAGACTATTAGATAGAGGAACTTTTCCCAATTTCCAAGCTGGGTCCGTTGACTTGGCTGTAGGCCTTCTTCTTCTCTTTCCTTCCACTGTTCCCAGTAATTCTAGACTTCTCTAAAGAGCTAGGTCATTGCATAATGTGTGAGTAATAGGATCATTTGAATCTGCAAATGCATGACATGGATATTTAATTAAATTTAAACAGATCTTTCTGATTATTCTCATCAGGAATTTTTCAGGAACATCTAGGTAGTCCTCAATTTACGACCACAGATGAGCCCAAAAATTCTGTTGCAAAGTGAGAAATCTGTTAAGTGAGTTTTGCCTCATTTTACAACCCTTCTTGTCGTTAAATGAATCACTGAATTTTTTAATAACACGATGGTTAAAGGAATCTGGCTTCCCCATTGATTTTGCTTGTCAGAAGGTTACAAAAAGCGATCAAATGACTCTGGGCCATTGCAGCCGTCATATCTATGTGTCCGTTGCAAAGTGTCTGAATTTTGATCACGTGACCACGGGGATGCTGCAACAGTGATAAGTGTGAAAAAAAGTCATAAGTCCCTTTTTCAGTACCTTTGAATGGTCACTAAATGAATCGTAAGTCAAGGTCTACCCATTTATATATATATGTGTGTGGATGTGCTTGTGTGCATAAAATTCATGTCCTACATTACTGCATTTTCCCTGAATGATTCTTACTTAGTAAATGATATTAAAAGAAAAGCCTAATGGTTAATCATTACGGTGTGATTTCCCATGCATATAATTGGAAATAAATTACATGGAAAAAAATGTTCAGCTTGAACAGACAATAGTCTTTTCTCCCTAGTAATTATTAGCTAGATGGGTCAGTTATTCCAGGCCTAATTCCTGGAGAATTGCAGATTCTGCATCTTAATTTAGACAGCAGTTGTGCCTTCCTTCCAAGTTTTCCCATTTAGGGCTTTTCAGAAGCTTAAAGACTCCTTCAACCAGGTATTGTTCAAACCAAACTTTTATGTGCATGACAGACCTTTAAGGCAATCCTTAAAGTAAGACCATACTTGGAATACTGCATCCAGTTCTGGACACTACAATATATATATATATATATATAAAAGATGTGACTCTGGAAATAGTGCAGAGAAGACCAACGGGAATGATTAGGGGGCTGGAGACCAGAACATAGGAAGAACAGTTGCAGGAACTGGGTATGTCTTGTAGTCTAATGAAGAGAAGGATCAGGAGTGACTTGACAGCAGTATTCCAGTATTTAAGGGGCTGCCACAAAGATGAGGGGGTCAACTTATTTTCCAAAGCACCAGAAGGCAAGACAAGAAACAATGGATGGAAACTAATCAAGGAGAGGAGCAACCTGGAATTAAGGACAAACTTCCTAACAGTGAGAACAATTAAACAGTGGAGGACAATTGAACCGTGTGGACAATTTACCAGCTTGCCATTAGAAGTTGGGGGTGCTCCATCTCTGGAGGCTTTCAAAAAGAGACTGGAAAACCATTTATCTGAAAGGGTGTAGGGTGATGTGTGAACCACCAAGGGGCCTCAAGAACTCTCTAAAACAATGCAGATGACCAGCTGTCTACAAGGCTTATAAATTCTTCCTTTCCCCTCCATCCAGTCAGAGCTGGAGAAGCTTCTTGGATTCGAAGTGAAACATCTTCAAAGAATAACAAAAAGTCCAGTTGCCTTCTGAAAAAGGGACACCTACCATACAATATCACAGAAGCCCCTGGAGCACAGTCTTCCATCCCTGCAGGAGAAAAATGATTTACAGGTAGTTCTCAACTTACGACCACGCAGTGGAAGTTGCTAAGTGAGAATGTAAATCACATGACCGTGGGGAGGCTGCAACGTTCACAAGTGGCTTTTTTCCACTGCCGTTGTAATCTCGAAGGGTCACTAAATGAATGGTTGTAAGTCGAGGCCTATCTGTATTAAGACTGGACTTCACCAGATGCTGGCTCAACTACGACAACGTCACCGTGTCAACCCTGAAAAAACCAGGTCATTTGCCTCCCACCCCAAAGTAAAATTAGATAATTATTGTCCTTTTTTTTTCCTGTGGGCACAATGCCACACATTAAAAATGAAATTTAGTTGCTTGCTGTCAAAGTGTACGCGTACATAACACACATTTAAAACATACTATATACAATAAATAACATACAAATATTAATCACTGTCCATCTTGAATGCATAACGGAAGGAGGAAACTTTAGAGTTCACAAGGTTAACACTGTATGGAACAAAGTGGTGACTGAATCTGGATGTTCTGCTTTGGATACTACGGTGCCCCCTCCTCCCAGATGGTAACAAGGAAAACAAGTCGTGAAGAGGGTGTGTAGTGTCCCAGACAATCTTGCGGACCCTGCTCAAGCAACGCTTCTGTGCTATGTCCTGGATGGGAGGGAGGGAACTGCCAATGATCTTTTCTGCCGTCCTCACCACTCTCTGCACCGCCTTCCTGTCCGAAGCAGGGATGCTTCCAAACCAGGCTGTGATGCTGTATGACAGGATGCTCTCGGTCATTCCTCTGCAGAAAGTGGTCAGGACAAGGGAAGGAAGATGTGCATTTCTCCTGCGACGCAGAAAATGCAGGCTCTGCTGTGCCCGCTTCACCAGTGTCTCGCTGTTGAGCGACCAAGTCAGCCTTTTTAATTCAATTTAATTCAATTAATTGAAGGGTCCTAATTCTTGCCCTGAGGGACGTGGTGGCTCAGTGGGTTAGGACGCTGAGCTTGTCGATCAGAAGGTTGGCAGTTTGGCGGGTTGAATGCCGAGTGCCGCGTAGCAGAGTGAGCGCCTGTTACTCATCCCAGCTTCTGCCAACCTAGCAGTTCGAAAGCACGTAAAAATGCAAGTAGAAAAATAGGGACCACTCCGGTGGGAAGGTAACAGCGTTCCGTGCGCCTTTGGCGTCTAGTCATGCCGGCCACATGACCACGGAGACGTCCTCGGACAAGCGCTGGCTCTTCGGCTTTGAAACAGAGATGAGCACCGGCCCCTAGAGTTGGAAACAACTAGCACGCATGTGCGGGGGAACCTTTACCTTTAATTCTTGCCCTAAGTCTTGGTGCATGGATTTATTTGTGTATTATTTATCCACTCAAATCCCCTTGGTGGAGTTATTCAATAAATAATGGCTAAACAGTCTTATTCCACCCTGATGTGTGGGGACCCCAACTCCTAAAATTCCCAGCCAGTATAATCAAAGTCTGGCTGGGAATTCTGGATTCAGATCAAAACATTTGGAGAACTCCGAGATGTAGGAAGTCTGCCCTACGGAGGCTGTGAGGATGTTTTTATTTATGGAGCTACAGGACCACCGTTTCTACAGCACTAAATAAATTCCAGTTGCTTTTTTCAAAGATCGGGATACAGAGATCTGTATTGATTCCAAGCATCCTGTCCCTTTCTGAAATGCTAACAAAAGTAGGAGGTTGGGGGGAAAAAACCACAAAGATGAATAGATGGAAAGGAAATGAGCAGTGAACAGAAATGAAGATCTGTCACCACGTTCCGGTTCTTGTTTTTGTTTTAATTGTGGGACTTGAAGTGAGATGAATGTTTGCCAACTTGTTGTTTTGATACATCTCAGGTTTTATTTTTGGGACTCGCTTCCAATGCCCCGAGCGCCTTCGACATATTCTGTTTTCAGGTGCACAGAGAAGAGTTTGATTGCGCAACCTGGCATTAAAAGGGGAGTAAATAATTCCTTTCCTGATATGGTAAAAGAAGAACTGTTCAATTTGAAAAGATAGGATATAGGGTGATATGTCAGGAGGAAGACGGTGGTGAGCACAGCCTTGTTGTCGGCGGCTTGTTGCCATCTTGACCCAACCACGGAAAGGAGATCTTCAGCGATTTTCCCCCAGCAAATCTGGTAAAGTGGACATTAGGACAAGGCTCTCCTAGATTTATTTTATCAGGACCACGTTTCGGGAGAAATCTGGGGGCATTCAGAGTAGGTATGTTGCAATTTCTCAACCTGATCTCTTTTTTCCCCCGTCTCCCTGCCTCTTTCTGGCTTTCTCTGCAGTCAAACAGGAAAGCATCTGGTCGATCCTTCTTATCAGAGATCACGACTTGTTTGCTTGCAGAGAAATTTTGAACTCGTGAGACAAAAAGGTTGGCAGTTCGCCTACCTTTCCCTGCCGGAATAGAAAGCCTTACAGAATAACAGGATAACGAAGTTGGAAGGGACCTTGGAGGTCTTCTAGTCCAACCCCCTGCTCAAGCAAGAGACCCTATATTACATTTCAGGCAAACGGCCGTCCAGTCTTTCCTTTAAAAAATCCCAGTGTTGGAACATCCACAGCTTCTGAAGGCAAGCCATCCCACTCGGTTAATTTGTTCTCAATGTCAGGAAATGTGTCCTTTGTTCTACGTTGCTTCTTCTCTCCTTGTTTAGTTTCCATCCGTTGTTTCTTGTCTTGCCTTCTGGTGCTTTGGAAAATTGACACACACCCTCTTCTTTGTGGCAGCCCCTCAAATATCGGAACACTGCTATCACGTCGCCTCTAGTCCTTCTTTTAACGAGACTAGCTTCTCTGCTTCTGCGTTTCAGGTGAGTAAATCTGAAGAGGCAGGTGACAATCCAGCTTGAATGCCATCGTAATGGATGGAAATTAATCGAGGAGAGAAGCAACAACAGCCTTGGTGGAGCAGTGGGCTAATGCCTCCTTAAGTAACACCAGCTGCCTGCAATTAGTGCAGGTTCGAGTCCCACCAGGCTCAAGGTTGACTCAGCCTTCCATCCTTCAGAGGTAGGTAAAATGAGGACCCAGATTGTTGGGGGCAATTAAGCTGACTTTGTAATAATGCCGCTTGGGGTGTGTGTGAAAGCCCTAATAAGCAAGCATATACATAGAATGAAGGCTACTGCTAAGCTTGTAAGCCGCCCTGAGTCTTCGGAGAAGGGCGGGATATAAATGGAATTAAAATAAAATAAATAAAATAAACCTAGAACTCAGGAGAAACTTCCTGACCGTGAGAACCATTAACCAGTGGAACAGCTTGCCTCTAGAAGTTGTGGCTGCTCCATCATTGGAGGTGTTTAAGAAGAGATTGGACAGCCATTTGCCCGAAATGGTATAGATTTTCCTCCCTGAGCAGGGGGTTGGACTAGAAGACCTCCAAGGTCCTTTCCAACTCTTGTTATTCTGCTATAATTCAGTAAAGAATATCCATCTTAGTCCATCAATTTGTTTCTCAAAGGAAGATATTTCTGAGCTGCTCTGAAGCATCTTTACTGAAGACATGGAAACTTCAAGACCAAAAGCCCCTAATATTATTTTATTCAAGCCTCTTTTAAATCTACACAAGTTGGTGGCCTTCACCGTGTCACTTGAGAAAATCAGTGGACCTTCTAAGTCTAAGCCAATTATGACACACATGATTCAACTGTTATCCCGATTACACTGAAACTCCTCTGAGTAATAAAAGCAGGTGTCTAACCTAATGTTTGCCTCTAGCCCTTCTAATTTGTGTGCGTTCGCATCTGAACTGACCTTTGTTGTCACCTATCGTGCAGGTAGATCCAAAGTCTGATAATTCTTGTGTAAAGTTTCTTTAGACTCTGTTAAAAGACGCTTGGTCCTGAGGAGGAGAGCCATGGCAAATTTAGACAGCACACTAAAAAGCAGAGATATCACCCTGTCAACAAAAGTGCGTATAGTCAAGGCCATGGTCTTCCCAGTTGCAATGTATGGCAGTGAAAGTTGGACCATAAGAAAGGCTGAGCACCAGAGAATTGAGGCCTTTGAACTGTGGTGCTGGAGAAGACTCCTGCGAGTCCCTTGGACTGCAAGGCGATCAAACCAGTCAGTCCTAGAGGAGATCAACCCTGACTGCTCTTTAGAAGGCCAGATCCTGAAGTTGAAACTCAAATACTTTGGCCACCTAATGAGAAGGAAGGACTCCCTGGAGAAGAGCCTCATGCTGGGAAAGGCTGAGGGCAAGAGAAGAAGGGGATGACAGAGAATGAGGTGGCTGGATGGAGTCACTGAAGCAGAAGGCGTGAGCTTCAATGGACTCCAGAAGATGGTAGAGGACAGGAAGGCCTGGAGGAACATTGTCCATGGGGTCACAATGGGTCGGACAAGACTTTGCAACCAACAATAACAAAGATGAAGTGATGGAGAGCTACGTTACTGTGGACCTTTAAGCGAGAGACCTATTACAGCCAGAGGACTCATAATGCTAATAATTCATATGGTTTAATGTGAGCAGATGAGACTTTTCCCATCTCACCTTAACGTCAGCGAGCCTGCTTTAGGCACAAAGGAAGGAGGGATACTCCTCAATTTGCAACAGTTCATTTAGTGACCATTCAAAGTTACGACGGCACTTTAAAAAAGTGTCTTATGACCATTTTTCACACTTAACGACCATCGCTTCATCCCCATGGTCCTGTGATCAAAATTTGGATGCTTGGCAACTAGTTCATATTTAGGACGGTCACAGTGTCCCGGGGGTCACGTCGTCCCCTTTTGTGACTTACTTTCGAGCAAAGTCAGTGGGGAAGCCAGATTCATTTAACAACGGTGTTCCTAACAACTGCAAGTGGTTCACTTAACAAAGCTGGCGAGAAAGGTCGTAAAATGGGGCACTTAACACCTGTCCTGGGCTCAATTGTGGTTGTAAGTCAAAGACTACCTGTGTTACATTTTCTGCAAAGGATTTTCCTTGTTGATTTTTTGCTGTTTGGATGAATTTCAACTATGCTGGTCCTGCAATTGTTCCCATTCCTGCCATACCAATTCTTGCCTCTCCAAGATAATAAAAGTAGAAAAGGTTAACAGACAGGACCATTTGTCTGAAACAAACATTCTCTCCCTCTCTTTGTTTGTTTTGTTTTTCCCCCCTCCCCTCTTTCTGAACAACTTAGCACTTTGGCGTTTCAAAGACTTTTGCACCGGCAGATTAAACCCCCAGTCTGTGAAATCCTACTCCTTATTTACAACTGGAGACAGAGTCAAAAGTCTTTAAGAGACAGGGGTGGGGTGGGTGGTGGGTGGGTTTGTTTCTTGGAAAGTTCGGGTTAAGTGAACTTTCCTTTTTTGTGTGTGTGAGTATAGGGTGAACATGAATTATAAGATAAGAGGATAGGATAGGATAAGAGGATGGGATGGGATGGGATGGGATGAGATGAGATAAGATGATAAGATAAGATACGATAAGATAAGATGATGGGAAGGGATAAGATAATATAAGATGAAATAAGATAAGAGGATGGGAAGGGATAAGATAAGATGAGATGAGATAAGGATGGGAAGGGATAAGATAAGACAAGACAAGGCAAGACAAACAGATAAGAGGATGGGAAGGGATAAGATAAGAGGATAGGATAGGATAAGATAAGAGGGTGGGATGGGATAGGATGGGATGGGATGGGATGGGATGGGATGAGATGAGATGAGATGAGATGAGATGAGATAAGATAAGATAAGATAAGATAAGATAAGATAAGATAAGATAAGATAAGATAAGATGAGATGATGGGAAGGGATAAGATAATATAAGATGAAATAAGAGGATGGGAAGGGATAAGATGAGATGAGATGAGATGAGATGAGATGAGATGAGATAAGGATGGGAAGGGATAAGATAACGTAAGAGGATAGGATAAGATAGGATAGGATAAATTGATAGGATAAGATAGGATAGGATAGGATGATAAGGTAAGGTAGATAAGACAAGATGCTAAGATAGTGATAAGACAAGATAATGATGAGATGGGATGGGATGAGATGAGATAAGATCACATTTATTGTCATTTTTTACTGTGAGCATACTGGTCCACATTAAAAATGAAATTCTGTTGACGGTAGATTCTAGAGAGATGGTTTTACCTTATCCCAATCTAACTACTCCTAATCCCCCTTAACTCTGGAGCCCAGAGAAGGCCAACCGGGGTGTGGAGAGGGTTAGAAATCCCTGAATTACGGTGTATAAAGAGGCACTGTTGCAACCTTAGCATGCCATTCATTCAAAATAAGAAAAAGTCTCTGATAACAAACTCTGCTTAGACTTGTACAGAAACTCTTCTTGGGTAGAAGAATTCCAACTATGCTCACAAATATTTGTCATTCGGCTCCCTCTTGGTCAAACCGTGTTATGAACAGACTGTATTTATTCACTTTCTCTTCTTTTTTTTAGACCACCCAGACCAAAGGATCTGGGGTTGATTCTTGAGCTTTCTTTGGAAAAACGGAAAGATGGATCAAGTTGAGTTGACCGCCCCAACGAGGAAGGCACGTCCAGCATGCCGGCTTCTTAATGCAGGCTTCGCTCGATGGGTGGTGCTGCCGATGGATCGGGACCCCATGATGAATGGGGTGCAGAACCCTAACATACATGGAGGGTGTTGAGTCAAGGAAGGCTGCCTTAAGTCTGTGACATTCACACAGGACAATCCCCTACCTCTAGCCAGACCCGTAGTTACTTTCAGAACCATTGGTTCAAGGTCAGATGATCTTGCAAACTATCATGGTTTGCTAGAGAGTCTTCTCTTTCTGGGGTGCAGGGGTTAGCTGGTTAACATCCTACCTGCTTTGTTTTAACAGGGAGACGAACGTAGTTGTCTGAATGCGGTTACAGCTTTTGGTCTGTTTGTTTAGCCCAGATGTGTTTGTCAGTCAATGTAAATACAAGGATGGAAAAATGGACAGGTTGAAGGAACTCAATTTGTCCTGTCCTTCCTAAATCGTATACTAGATTTGAATGGGGATCGTTCAAGATACAAAGATCAGCAGCCACAGCTAGGATGGGGAAGGCTGGGTATTGTAGTTCCTGCAATAAGTGGAGAACTACAGTACTCTTTCACTGCCATAGCAGAAGCAGAGTTGACCCATTTCTTTGCATGGTTCCAATAGTTATTGAAAAGGCAATCTTCCTCAACCTCAGCAACTTTTAGGAGGGGTGGGCTTCAACTCCCAGAATTCTGCAACTTTAAGAGGGGTGGATTTCAACTCCCAGAATTCTGCAACCTTAAGTGGGGTGGATTTCAACTCCCAGAATTCTGCAACTTTAAGAGGGTGTGAGCTTCAACTCCCAGAATTCTGCAACCTTAAGTGGGGTGGATTTCAACTCCCAGAATTCTGCAACTTTAAGAGGGTGTGGGCTTCAACTCCCAGAATTCTGCAACTTTAAGAGGGGTGGATTTCAACTCCCAGAATTCTGCAACTTTAAGAGGGGGTGGGCTTTAACTCCCAGAATTCTGCAACTTTAAGAGGGGTGGATTTCAACTCCCAGAATTCTGCAACTTTAAGAGGGGGTAGGCTTCAACTCCCAGAATCCTGCAACATTTTGGAGGCATGAGCTTCAACTCCCAGAATTCTGCAATTTTAAGATTTCAACTCCCAGAATTCTGCAACTTTTAGGATGGGTGTGGATTTCAACTCCCAGAATTCTGCAACTTTTAGGATGGGTGTGGATTTCAACTCCCAGAATTCTGCAATTTTAAGATTTCAACTTCCCAGAATTCTGCAACGTTTAGGAGGGGTGGACTTCAACTCCCAGAATCCTGCAATTTTAAGATTTCAACTTCCCAGAATTCTGCACCTTTTAGAAGGGGTGGACGTCAACTCCCAGAATTCTGCAATTTGAAGAGAGGTGGACTTCAGCTTCTCGGAATTCTGCAACTTTTTAAAGAGTTGTGCATTTCAACTCCCAGACTTCTGCCCCTTTAAGAGGGGTTGGACTTGCAACTCCCAGAATTCTGCAACGTTTAAAAGGTGTGGATTTCAAGACCGGGAATTCTGCACTTTTCATACTGCTGGCTGGGGAATTCTGGGAGTCGAAGTCCACCGTCCTCTTTAAAGTTTGCCAAGCTGCGGAACAGTGGCTTGCAAGCAAGGAGAGAGCATCTGGGGGGGGGGGGGGGAGAAGGGCAACGTAGCAGGGCCCGCACCGAGTTTCCACCCCCTCCCCCCTAATCCCCACTCGTAATCCTTCTCTCCAAGCCCAGCACCCCAGTTGGACTCCGGACTGGCACCCCTAAACCGGGACCTTTTTTCTCGCCTCGTTTCCTCCGAGAGTGAACTCCTGCAACACAAAAGTTTCTTTGTTGCGGGGAAATCAACATTCGTCCCACGGCGGCTGCCGGTCGGGACGGAGCAAAAAAAAAAAAAAAAAGGGGGGGTCTCTTGTCTTAAAAGTGGGGGCGTGGGGGGGGCGAAGCGGGTCAGCCTCGCGCGAGAGCCAAGGATGGGAGGGAACAGGTTGGGGGGGGGAAGGGGGGAAGAAGAGGAGGAGGAGGAGGAGGAGGAGGAGGAGGAAAATCCCCGCGGGGGGAGTGGGCAATCGCGGGCTTGGCCACGCGTGGGAGGCTCCCAAACGCCCCCCCCTACCCCGACCAGGTTTCGCAATCTTCCATCTCCTCCTCCTCCTCCTCCTCCCTTGGGCTTTTTTCCGGAGCCTGGATTTCCCCCCCCCCCCATCCCGCGCCATCCCTCCTCTTCCTCGCGGAGTGACCGTCCCCGGCTCCAATCCCATCCCGCCCGTGCTGGCGGCTCCACCTTCCCCTCCGGTCTCCGGGATCGCCCCCTTTTTTTCGGGGGCGGGAGCAGCTGGGGAAGGGAGGAGCGCCGAGCGCTGCGCCCTGGCTCAGCCTGCCTGCCTGCCTTGCCTGCTTTGCCCCGGGGAGAAGGAGCCGCAGCTGGGCATGCTTTGAGCGGGGAAGCGGCCCGGCGGAGCCCCGGAGCAGCGGCGGCCACAACTTCGGGGCGCCTCCCACGGTGGTAAGCGGGTGCGGAAAGGGACGGGGGGGGGTCTTTCGCGGCCAGGGAGAGCGAGGACGCCTCTCTCAACCCTGCCTGGCTTTGGGGGTTGCTGCTCGCGGGCCAAAAGTTCGCTTGGAAACCAGGGTCAAAGCCGCCCCGCCCGCCGTCGCAGCCTCGCGTGGGCGGCTCCGCGTGGGACTGTCTCTGGGAGCGCCCACGCGGCGGGCCGATCCCGGGCTCTTTTCCTCCCTTCCCCTCCCTTCCCTCCTCTTCCTTTCCTTCCTTCCTTCCTCCCTTTCCCTTCCCCTTCACCCCTCCTCTCCCCCTTCCTTCCTTCCTTTCCTTTCCTCCTTCCCTCCCCTTCCTTCCTTCCTCCCCTCCTTCCTTCCCTTCCCCTTCCTTCCTTTTCCTTCCCTTCCCTTTTCTCCCCTCCTTCCTCCCTTTCCTTTCCTCCCCTCCCCTCCTCCCTTCCCTTCCCCCTCCTTCCTTTCTCCCCTCCTTCCTTCCTTCCCCCTCCCCTCCCCTTCCTTTTCCTTCCCTTCCCTCCCCTCCTTCCTCCCTTTCCTTTCCTCCCCTCCCCTCCTCCCTTCCCTTCCCCCTCCTTCCTTCCTTTCCTTTCCCTTTCCTTTCCTCCCCTTCTCCCCTCCTTCCTTTCCCTTCCCCCTCCCCTTCCTTCCTTCCTTCCTTCCTTCCTTCCTTCCTTCCTTCCTTCGCTTCCCTTTCCTTTCCTCCCCTCTTCCCCTCCTCCCTTCCCTTCCCCCTCCCCTTCCTTCCTTCCTCCCCTCCTTCCTTCCCTTCCCCCTCCCCTCCCTTCCTTTCCCTTTCCTTTCCTCCCCTCCTCCCCTCCTTCCTTTCCCTTCCCCCTCCCCTTCCTTCCTTCCTCCCCTCCTTCCTTTCCTTTCCTCCCCTCCCCTCCTTCCTCCCCTCCCTCCCCTCCTTCCTTCCTTCCTTCCCTTCCCGCGGGAACTGTGAAGTTCGGGGCTTGACTCGATGAATGGGGGTGGCGTGGCGTGGGTGGGTAAGTGGAGGATGGTTGGACGCGGGGTAGGGGTGGAAGCGGGACGCGGGTGGAAAGAGCATCCTCGGAAAGCCCACTCCCCTTTCTCACCCCCCCCCGGAAAAAAAAAGGATTGCAAAAAGCCTCGGCCGAGGGAGGGCGGACGTTGGAGCAATCCACCATGGGAAGGGCGCTTGGCATCGCGGCTGCCCGTTTTAGCGCCCAATCCAGATCTAACTGAGAAAGGAAGTCGGGGCTGGCGAGTGGCAAAAGGGTGGCAATCTTTCCCGAGAATATTTCAGGTTTTCCCCCCTTAAGGCTCGGCGGCTGGCTGGCTGGCTGCGAAAGGTTAATTAGCCCTCCGCTCCGGCGCTTTAGGTAACTTTCTAATTAAAAAATAAAATAAAATGAAAAGGCTGGTTCAAAAATCCCCACCAAGAATGGCAGAAACTTAAAATCAAGCATTTCCCCCCCCCCCCACACACACACTATCCAGCCTTTTCCCCGCTTTTTAGCCCAGCTTGGACAGTTGCTGGAAAATGACCATTAAAGTGAATTTCTAAAAAAGAGAAGAGGAGATTTGTTAAGGGGGGGGGGAGGGAGGTTTGTTGAAAAACTTTTTTTTTAATTTTCCTTTAAAGAAATCCCCCAAATGAATTTTGTGGCTTATGGACTGCAGAATTGGCAAAGCCAAGGCTGGTTCTTGTGCCCTTAGTTGGGAATAAGATTTATGGAATAAATATGTATCTCTCTTGTTTGCCGTCTTTCGGATGAGCTGCATAGATATACATTTCCCCCCCCCTCCCTCTCTTCCTGTAGTATCTATTTATATTTTGGGTGGCTTTTAAAGCCTGCCAAAATCTCCGCGCTCTCTGTGCCCGCTTGAATGTGGAAGTTTTTCCATGGACACAGAATTGCTTCTCTTTTTCCCCCACCCCCACCCCCCAGTCTGTCCTTCATCAAGACAGCTGGTAGCTTATTCACCCAAGCAAAACAAACCCACCTTTTTTTCCCAACCAGTTAAAAAAAAACACCAAAAAATAAATACTGGGGCGGTTTCCTCTTAAGAGGAGTCAGGAGGGAGTAAAGTAAAGAGAGGGTGACTTGTAGCTTTGAAGCTTCTGCCTCTTGGGGGGGATGTCAGTTCATTCATGATGTCTTTTAAGCCTCTTTTGAAGTTCCCAGGGGGTGTGGGTGAAAATGCTTAGGGCCTGGAGGGGTCTGTGTGTTTGTGTGTGTGTGTGTGTGTGTGTGTGTGTGTGTGTGTGTGTGTGAAAAGCGAGCGGGATCATATCTGTTTGAATAGTCCTGGTAGCTTTTCCAGGCACCTTATATGGAGGAAGAAGTTATGAACTTTAAGGAGCTTTCTCTTCTCCAGGCAAACCTCCATTACAATAACAGAATAAATAATGTTGGAAGGGACCTTGGAGGTCTTCTAGTCCAGCCCCCTTGCTCAAGCAGGACACCTGGCCTAGAGGCCATTTCAGACAAACGATTGTCCAATCTCTTCTTAAAAACCTCCACCCACGACTTCTGGGAGGCAAATTGTTCCAAATTGTTCTTTGTTGTTGTTAGTTGCGAAGTCCTGTCCGACCCATCTCGACCCCATGGACAACGTTCCTCCAGGCCTTCCTGTCTTCTACCATCTTCTGGAGTCCCTTTAAGCTCACGCCTGCTGCTTCAGTGACTCCATCCAGCCACCTCATTCTCTGTCGTCCCCTTCTTCTCTTGCCCTCAACCTTTCCCAACATTAGGCTCTTCTCCAATGAGTCCTTCCTTCTCATTAGGTGGCCCAAGTACTTGAGTTTCAGCTTCAGGATCTGGCCTTCTAAAGAGCCGTCAGGGTTGATCTCCTCTAGGACTGACCGGTTTGATCGCCTTGCAGTCCAAGGGACTCGCAGGAGTCTTCTCCAGCACCATAGTTCAAAGGCCTCAATTCTTTAGCGTTCAGCCTTTCTTATGGTCCAACTTTCACAGCCATACATTGCAACTGGGAAGACCACAGCCTTGACTATACTATATAATTGTTCTTACTGTTGGGAAATTTCTCCTCCTTTTTTCATATTTAGTTTCCATTCGTTGCTTCTTGTCCTGCCTTCAGGTGCTTTGGAGAAGAGGTGGATCCCCTAATCTCTTTGCTATTTCCAAGAAAAAGCCTCTGTATGTACACGGAGGCTTGCTCTGGTAAATATGCAATGTATTGCGTTTTCAAATTGCATTTTTCCAGCAATTTTTTTCTGCTCTAAGGGGTGTCAGTTGGTTTGTCTGCTTTGAACTTAAAACAGCACGCAAGATGGCCATTGTCGTAGGTCAAGCAGGATTGACGGTTTGGTGTCGCGTCAATCAGCCGAGCTTGTGAAACAAAAATTGTGTGATCTAGCTATGGAGAGCTTTAGAAAGATAATACTTGTGTTTGTTTGTTGTGTATTCCTTGACTGTGGTATGGAGAAGATGGATTTAAAAGATTTTACGACGGGTTCATTTTTTGTCTTCTGTTATCCTGCCACAAAGTCTGGTTGTACGTTCTAGGGTTGATCCAAAAGACAGGAATGAAGCAATTCCTTCCTTTATCCGCCATCATCCAAGCTTACTGTCCAGCCTCTGAAAGGGAAACATTGCATGACTTTTTTGTGATTTTAAATGGCTTGCAAATTCACATCCTTCCTTCTGTGCAAGAATCCAGCTTCTGAAAAGCCCAGGAATCCATCTTAGTAAAATGAACAGGGGAATCTAGGAAGAAGAAGAAGAAGAAGAAGAAGAAGAAGAAGAAGAAGAAGAAGAAGAAGAAGAAGAAGAAGAAGAAGAAGAAGAAGAAGAAGAAGAAGAGGAGGAGGAGGAGGAGAAATTCTTTGTTTTCTTGTTTTGTTAATCTGAGCAAGTATGACAAGGACAAAAAACCCACACTGCTGTAAGATGGGACAGTCAACTGATTAATCTTGTGTGGAGAACTAAATCTAATTCATTTAAGATATGAATATTAAGGTGCCTTGGGCTGTAGAGATAACATCCCTGAGGGTTTGGGTGGATTAAGGGCAGTTTTTTTTAATCTTTATCAGGATGAGGTTTGTGTTCTGTTTATGAAATTGAGCCCAAGCATCAGATTTGGAGCTGATCTATCAATTTTTGTAACACAAATTGTCGAAGTCTGGAATATCTTCCCCGATTCAATGGTCTCAGCTACTAACTCCCACAGTTTTAATTCTAACTTACCGTAACTTCCGTGGACCTCATCCCGTATTTAAGAGGTTCCTAAGGGGACGCATCTAATAAGTTCACTAAGGTGCTTATCGTTCCAGCTCTCTTGGATTACAATACCCATCATGCCCGTTCAGTGATTAAGATGAACCAGGACTAGGAGGAATTGTAATCCGGAGCAGCTGGAAAGCCTCACACCACCAGCAACATTGTGATCCTAGTTGTGTTGTTGTTGTTGTTATTGATCATCGCAGAGTCAGCCAGATGTTCAGAATGGATTTGGCATTTTTGTCTACCTATCGAGTTCTTACCAAGGACCTGGGATAGGCAGATGTGGATGTTTGATGGTATTACAGATATTGTCACAGGATGGAAGCAGTTCCTAGTAAGGCTGCCTTTTGCAATTGACTAATGGCGAATTTGTCAATGGCAATGGTGTTCAAGTGGTGCTCCAGTTAGGTCCCCTCCATCATCATCATTATCATCATCATCATCATCAACAACAACAATAACAATGTTGGAAGGGACCTTGGAGATCATCTAGTCCAGGGGTAGGCAACCTTGGCTCTTTTATAACTCGTGGACTTCAACTCCCAGAATTCCTGAGCCAGCATGGCTCAGCTTAAAAACCTCTCCCTTTTCCCTCAGCGTGGCTGGCTCAGGAATTCTGGGAGTTGAAGTCCACAAGTCATAAAAGAGCCAAGGTTGCCTACCCCTGATCTAGTCCAACCCCTTGCGCAGGCAGGAAACCCTACACCATTTCAGACAAATGGCAGTCCAGTCTCTTCTTAAAAACTTCCAGTGTTGGAGCATTCACAGCTTCTGGAGGCAGGTTGTTCCACTGGTTAGTTGTTCTAACTGTCAGGAAGTTTCTCCTTAGTTCTAGGTTGCTTCTCTCCTTGATTAGTTTCCATCCGTTGCTTCTTAATTTTAATTAATTTTAATTTAATCCCATTTATATCCCGCCCTTCTCCGAAGACTCAGGGCGGCTTACAATCTTAAGCACAAATCAATGTGCTTAGCAATAGCCTTCATTCTATGTATATGCCTGCTTATTAGGGCTTTCGCCCCCCCCCCCAAGCGACTATTACAAAGTCAGCTTAATTGCCCCCAACAATCTGGGTCCTCATTTTACCTACCTCGGGAGGATGGAAGGCTGAGTCAACCTTGAGCCTGGTGGGACTCGAACCTGCACTAATTGCAGGCAGCTGGTGTTACTTAAGGAGGCATTAGCCCACTGCTCCACCAAGGCTCTTGTCCTGCCTTCAGGGGCTTTGGAGAATAGCTTGACTCCCTCTTCTTTGGGGCAGCCCCTGAGATATTGGAAGGCTGCTATCCTGTCACCCCTCACTCTTCTAAGAGAGTGTTGACTCTCTTAGCTATAGCAAGCATGGCGGGAAGACGGATTATGGTACATGCAGGACTGCTTTTCTAGTTTTTAAGGTTTTTTTCCAGTCATATAACATTTTAAGAAGAGGGCTTTTGTGCTTAGATGGAGCCCCAAATTTTTGTTGCTAAGACAGTTGTTAAGTGAGTTTTGCCCCATTTTATGACCTCTTCTTGCTGTTAAGCGAATCACTGTACTTGTTAATTTAGTATCACGGTCGTTAAGTGAACCTGGCTTCCCCCTTGACTTTGCTTGTGAGAAGGCTGCAAACGCTGATCGCATGACCCCGAGACATTGCGACCGTCATAAGTATGAGTCAGTTCCCAAGCGTCTGACTTTTGATCAATGACTGTGGGAACACCGCAACAGTCATTAGTGGGAAAAATGGTGATAAGTCACTTTTTTCAGTGCCGTTGTAACTTTGAACGGTCACCAGATGAACTTTTTGTAATTCGAGGATTATCTGTACTTATTTTTTAAATGTATTATTTTGTTGGTTTACTACAGGGGTCTTCAAACCTGGCCCTTTTATGACTTGTGGACTTCAACTCCCAGAATTCCTCAGCCAGGCAGGCTGGCTGAGGATTTCTGGGAGTTGAAGTCCGCAAGTCATGAAGGGGCCATAGTTCCCCCATGCTGGCTGAGGAATTCTGGGAGTTGAAGTCCGCAAGTCATGAAGGGGCCATAGTTCCCCCATGCTGGCTGAGGAATTCTGGGAGTTGAAGTCCGCAAGTCATGAAGGGGCCATAGTTCCCCCATGCTGGCTGAGGAATTCTGGGAGTTGAAGTCCGCAAGTCATGAAGGGGCCATAGTTCCCCCATGCTGGCTGAGGAATTCTGGGAGTTGAAGTCCGCAAGTCATGAAGGGGCCATAGTTCCCCCATGCTGGCTGAGGAATTCTGGGAGTTGAAGTCTGCAAGTCATGAAGGGGCCATAGTTCCCCCATTCTGGCTGAGGAATTCTGGGAGTTGAAGTCTGCAAGTCATGAAGGGGCCATAGTTCCCCCATTCTGGCTGAGGAATTCTGGGAGTTGAAGTCCGCAAGTCATGAAGGGGCCATAGTTCCCCCATGTTGGCTGAGGAATTCTGGGAGTTGAAGTCGGCAAGTCATAAAAGGGCCAAGTTTGAAGACCCCTGGTTTACTATATGCCACCAGAGTCACTTTCTATAAGATGGTCAGCCCTATTTAAATTTGAGTAATAAAAAATAAATAATCCCTTCCCCCCCAAATATCACAAAACTGCTTGCCTTGACGGATAAAAATATAATACTGAGGTTGTGTATCAAACGCCTTTCAAAATCCACCCTAAGTGTAAGACAAATAATTGGGTTGAATTAAACTCGACAGGTCTAAGGTCTTGAGTAAAGATGGAGGAGATAGAATCTTAGGTTGTTGCTTGCTCTGTGCTTTTTTTTGGTTTAACTTTCTAAAGCTTAGAATTTAAATTCATTCTTGTTGGAACAGCAACCTCTGACTCACCTGTTTAGGCTCCATGTCTGTCTTGTTTTTTGTTGTTTTTTTAATGTCACTTCCCGGTGAATGATTTTTTTTTAGTATCTTCTAGAGTTGTCCAAATTACTGTACTGTTGTGCCAAAATAAGAGTATTGAGGACAGGCCTCACTTAGTGATGACTGAGTGGAAGAAGAGCACAATTGAATGGACCTGCATTTAATGGACATTTGAAGACTTGTCCGTTGCATCCAAAAATATTCTGGATTGAGGCAGTTAAATGTTAGGTGAATTGTACATCGTTTGCAAAAGAGATTTCCATGTGCCTGAATGTTGTCATTCTGGGGTCCTTGGTGCTCTCTGAGCTTGGTTGTTTTCTTGTAGACATTTCATTACCAAACTAGGTAACATCATCAGTGCTAGAAGGGAGTGGGTTTTGCTCTCTATATACAATGGTTTGTCCTGCCAGTGTTGGTGGAAGTGGTCTTGGTGGTTCCTTAATTAGGCTCTTTACAATTAGCTTGATTGTCTGAGTTGGTAGTTCTTTGATTGGGGGATTGTTTACTTCCTGTTAGTTGGTCTAGAGCAGGGGTAGGCAACCTCGGCTCTTTTATGACTCATGGACTTCAACTCCCAGAATTCCCGAGTCAGCTGATTCAGGAATTCTGGGAGTTGAAGTCCATGAGTGATAAAAGAGCCGAGGTTGCCTACCCCTGGTCTAGAGTTAACCTTGGTCTTAATCTCCTGCTTATCAGGGTGTTGATTGCTGGCCAGGAAGTACTTTGTTTCCTTTCGGTGGTCTCTTTTGAATGGTATGTAGACGTTGTTTGTCCCTCTCTGCCTGTTGATGGCTGATTTATCTGCATGCCAGGCCTCCAGGAATTCTCTAGCACAGGGGTAGGGAACCTTGGCTCTTTTATGACAGGTGGACTTCAATACCCAGAATTCCTGACCCAGCCATGCTGACCCAGGAATTCTGGGAGTTGAAGTCCACCAGTCATAAAAGAGCCAAGGTTCCCTACCCCTGCTCGTCTAGCATTTTTGGGACTTAGCTCGATCTGAGATGCTCATAGTTTCCCAGCTGAAATTATGGTGGAGTCTGTCCCTGTACAGGTAGCCCTTTACTTACAACAGTTCATTTAGTGATCGTTCAAAGTTACAACGGTATTGAAATATGTGACTTATAGCCGTTTTTCACAGCTATGACCTTTGCAGCATCCCCATGATCCCGTGGTCCAAATTCAGATGCTTGGCAACTGGTTCATATTTATGGCGGTTGCTGTGTCCCAAGTTCCTGTCATCACCTTTTTGTACCTTCTCACAAGCAAAGTCATTGGGGAAAGCCGGTTTCATTTAACCAGGGCATTTCAACCTTTTCACCCATTGTACCACTTTTAGGATATGGCAACATCCGAGTACCACCGGTTGCTTAGCAAGGTGTCAAAAACTTGATGACCCCAAAAAAATAAAGGAAAAAAGTGATGACGTACAGGTAGTCCTCAACTTACAACAGTTCGCTTAGTGACTGTTTGAAGTTACAATGGCACTGAAAAAAGTGCCCCCCAAGCCACAGCCGAGCAAGACACCTGTCTGCCCGCCCGGCAGCGCTCTTCCTCCCGTCCGAGGTTTTCCTTGTTGTGAGCATTTCTGTTGAAGATTGGCAATAGGGGTGGGGTGGTGTTTGGTTTTTATTCCCCCCCTCTTTGTTGGGTGGTTGCAGCAGGTTTTGGTCACTTCACATGACCCTGGGACACCGTGACCGTCATAAATATGAATGTTGCCAAGCATCTGAATGTAAATCACAAGTCCCTGGAGATGCTGCAACATTCCAGCTGATTGGCCCTTCTTCTGGGCTCAGAAACGCCAGGATCAGCGCCGAGCTCCAGCTGGATCCTGGCGCTGATCCTGGTGTTTCCGCTGAGCCCTGACAGCCCTGCAGCTCCAGCCGTCTCTCGCTCAGGCTTGTGCGGTGCTGCCACTGGTTCAGCTCATTCCCCTCCCCTGCTACCACTTTTGTAGGATGATCGCGTACCACCTGCCAGGTGCCAATGTACCACAGGTGGTAACCGTACCACTGGTTGAAAAGCCCATCATTTAACAACTGGGTTATTAACTGATCAACTGCAGTGATTTACTTAAGATCTGTGGCAAGAAAAATCATAAAATGGGGCAAACGTCCTGTAACAAATCTCTCATTTAACAACAGAAATGTTGGGTTCAATTGTGGTCGTAAGTCGAGGACTACCTGCATTGTGCAGCTAAGGAGTTTTTGTCATGTCTTCTGACTGCTAGTTGATATAATGAATGTCATTGTATACATGATATAAATTAATGAGTACAATTTAATTTACGTAACATTGGGTGAAAGGCGTGTGTGATATAAATTATGCCTTCAATCGTTCCATTCCATTTAGGATTGTGGGAATGGGGGAAGCAGGGAGGAAATTACCAAAATCAGCATTTCCCAAACTTTTTATATTCTGGGCACAGAATTTTCCCCCCCAGCACCTGTCTTGAATGGCCCCACAAGCATAAATGTTTGCATGAGCAAAGAAGCTTTTTCCAAAAGGGTTAAGTTAATTTTTAAAGATTCACGTGATTTGGTAGTCAATCCTGTGATTGGAGGCTTTAGAGGCAACCTTTTATTTTCGCTCTGTACCGGAGATTGGTTTGTTTATTTAATAGGATTTCTACACTACCCGTCTCATTTACGTGACTCTGGACAGTTTACAACAGGGGTCTTCAAACTTGGTCCTTTTATGACTTGTGGACTTCAGCTCCCAGAATTCCTCAGCCAGCATGCCTGGCTGAGGAATTCTGGGAGTTGAAGTCCACAAGACATAAAAGGGCCAAGTTTGAAGACCCCTGGTTTACAACATCACAGAAAAGCCATATAAATACATAAGTAAAAGCCTAGGTGTCAAGGTTCCGACTAACGTACCCAGCCAGGTAAGCACCGATGAGATGATCCAATCTCTTTATTCAAAACTTTATTGAGTACATCATTTCGGCACAAGTGAAAGCGAAACCAGCTCCGGTTATTTCCCGTGCGAACTGCTATAATCAAAACATACAATTCTCCTTCCGCCTATTAGTGCATGCCACGTTGTCCAATCAAGTGTTAAAAGTTTGTTATGAGAAAGCGTCTTTGTGGGTTGGTACACATCTTTTGAAACGTCCTTGGTTCCCACAGTTTGATTTCTTGTTGTCTGGAGTCTGCATTCCATTTTCCCCCTGCCCTTCCTCCTGGTGCAGGGGTCTTCAAACTTGGTAACTTTAAGACTTTTGGACTTCATCTCTCTTCAGCCAGCCCTGGGCTGGCTGAGGAATTCTGGGAAGTGAAGTCTACAAGTCTTAAAGTTGCCAAGTTTGAAGACCCTGGCTGGCTGAGGAATTCTGGGAGATGAAGTCCACAAGTCTTAAAATTGCCAAGTTTGAAGATCCTTGCCCTAGTAGTGCATTAGCAAGCTAAGAAGCAGTAAGGGTGGCAATATCGTGCGCACGCTTCAGGCTTTTGACACTAGGTGAAAAACAGAATGAAAAAGAAATTAAAACTGACAAGTAGAAATAAAAAGTAAACGAAGCACTCAGATTAACCCTGTAGTCCTGCGGTTGGGAGGGGAGCATTGCTACCTATATTGTCTAAAGATTAGTAAGTAGTAATAACTGTTTGCAAGGATTGGCCCCAGATTTTGTAAAATATTAGTTTGAAGCCTTCGACGTCAATGTGTCTTGTAGGATGGGGCTGTTACGGTACAAAAAGCATCCTACAATTTATTTTCAGCACTGTGCATTGAGAGCTAAAACAGAAAAGATAAAACTCTCAACTTTGACTTTTTAAACACCAACCCTGAAAATATAGTGCTTTTTTTTGGGAAAAAAAAAAACTGGATAAGCTGCAATACTTTGGCCTGGTTTCCACTCTATTCCCTAAGTAGCTTTTCTGATTTCGAAGATGAACGTCAAACAGTTTGTAAAAATACGGATAGGGAGCAAACTTAATCCGAATGAATCTTATATTTTTAATTGAAAAAGAGATTTTAAGTTTTTTTTTAAAAAACGGGCTGTTGGAATTGGGTTTTCTTTCAGCTTTGCTGGAGAGTTCGACAGTAAATTGGTTGCAAAGCAGGTGGAAGAAGAAATGAAGCAAATTTTCGTGTCCCCTAAATTTTAACTCCACTGTGAGCATAGTCGAGAGTAAGGACATTTTGCTTTGATATGCACCAACATATGTACATGTGTATATTTTCTCTCCCTTTATACACATACCACACAGGAATAAATAAATACATAAATACCCTTTTCCGATGGTTTTCCATATCTTTGTGTGCCCAAGGAAGATCAAAGGCCGTGGGACATGAAGCCTGACTTTCAAAGGCACGAACTGTGGAGTCCTTGGTGCTGTTTGAGTTTGGTCATTTTCTTGTAGACGTTTCATAACCCAACTAGGTATCTTAATCAGTTTCTAGATGTGAGTGGGTTTTGCAGAGTGGAAGAGGAAGAGGAAGACTGAGGGGATCTTGGTGATCTTTGAGCTTGATGGTTTTCTTGCAGACATTTCATTCCCCAACTTGGTAACATCATCAGTGCTAGAAAGGAGTGGCTTTGCATGATATCATCTGTATTAATTAATGCATATGTCATCCCCTGCAGATGTTTAGCTTCCATGCAGAGGGAGCTTGTCCCATTGCTTTCCATGTGTAGAGTCATCTTCCAACTCCTAGTAAGCCCACCTTAATTCCAGCAAGAGTCCAAATCTTGGCTGCAAACACTCTTTGACATCTGCACACATCTTTACCTTTTTCCAGAATCCTGGTGGTACGTAAATATATATATATTTTTTACTGTGGTTGTGTGTTGCCTTGGATTTGATGCCAAATAGGATCACAAATATTGCTTCTGAAAGCAAACAAGTCTTTTGGCAAGACTGACCAGTGGCTGGGTAGAACAGACTTGGGATCTGTCGACGAGGCTGTTTTAATGAGTGCAAGACAGCTGCTTCCCCTTGTGTCTGTTTGGAATTGAATCTGGACGATTTGCACAACCATATTCCTTAAACTTTGCACAAGTGGCAGTGGGGAACTTCTGCAAGGAATATTCTAGCTGCTGCATTCAAGACAATATTTTTGGGGAAAGATGACTGCAAGCTCAAATATCTACCGGAAATAGGAAGTGTCTCTGTTCTCAAAGCTCTGCCTAGGGCAGTGATGGCGAACCTTTTGGAGATCGAGTGCCCAAACTGCAACCCAAAACCCACTTATGTATCATCTGGGTGCTGGGTGGGCGTGGCCCTTTTGGTGGGCGTGGCCAATTGGGTGGGCGTGGCCGCGGTGGTAACGGCAGACTGGGTGGGACTAAAAAGTTCAATCGATTCCAACTTTGCGAGATCTTTTTTTTCCCCGTGAGAAGTTGAAATTGATTGATTGAATCTTTTTTTTTTTGCACACGGCGGTGGAGGCCTAAAGCAAAAAGGGTTTATAAAATCCAGCTGAAGGCCTGGGACTGGGGCAATGGCGCGCGTGCCCACAGAGAGGGCTCTGCATGCCACCTGTGGCACCCGTGCCATAGGTTCACCACCATGGGCCTAGGGCCATCAGGCTTAAGACTTAAGACGTTTTTCTGCATCCTGCACCCCTGGATACAAAATCCCTGCTATTTGTGGTAGCTTCATAAACACCATTTAAGCATTGCTGCTTTGCTACACATGTTAAGCCAGAGAAGACGTCCAGATGCATGGACCACAACTTGTCTAAAGAATAGCCCTGGAAGCTGTTGAGTTCTAGTTCGCTTCTAAGAGGTTCTGTAGTTTGGGAAGAACTGCATTAAGGATAAGCAAAGCTAATACCCATGATCAAAATCGGGAAGGCTTAATTGCTGATCTCTTGAGTAAAAAAAGTTCAAAGGCCGTTGGAAAGTTGGGGAGCAGAGAATAGCAGAAGTGTTGCATGCTTGGTGAACGAGAAGGATAAAATTTGAATAGTCGTGGTTGTGTTGGGTTAGATAAACTCTACCCTTCTTAAGAAAACCTGATCGAGAACTTAATTTGATGTACAAGTTCTTCTTGAAACATCTTAGGACTGGGTCCACATCCCTAACAGCTTTAAGCCTTGAGCGATGACTGTGGATCAGCTTTACAAGAGGCGTTTTGTAATATAAGGAAAAGGGAATGACAGGGATCATAAATTACTGGATATATTAAATTGTGTTAATGAAATACAAAATAACAACCTGGCAGGAACTTGACTGTTGATTGAAAGGAAAGGGATAGGGTTCTAACTGCCTAATCAGTTCCCATGAACAATTTAGTCCAGTATATCCCAAAGTAACAGAGTGAGCGCCTGTTACTCATCCCAGCTTCTGCCAACCTAGCAGTTCGAAAGCACGTAAAAATGCAAGTAGAAAAATAGGGACCACTCCGGTGGGAAGGTAACAGCGTTCCGTGCGCCTTTGGTGTCCAGTCATGCCGGCCACAGGACCATGGAGATGTCCTCGGACAAGCGCTGGCTCTTCGGCTTTGAAACGGAGATGAGCACCGGCCCCTAGAATCGGAAACGACTAGCGGGGGAACCTTTACCTTTATCCCAAAGTATGTTACGATCAGTGCTTTTTTTGTAAAAGAAAAAGGTGCCGGAACTCAGACATGTCATACAACCTGCCTTGCCTACCCTACAAGGTTCCATCTAAAAAAGGTGCCGGAACTCCGTTCTGAGCGTTCTATGAGAAAAAAAGCCCTGGTTACGATAAGCCCTTCTTTGGGTTCCTTGCTGTCTTTCCACGAAGTCTTGTTACTGATAAATGTGAAACTGCAGCTGTTTGTCTACAAAGCCGTCTTTTAAATATTTATCATTAATGAGAAGAAGGAACCATGATTTCTTCAAGTTTGGGGACTCGTCTGCCCATTGCTGTACAATTCACAGTGGAAAATGTATTGATTGATTCTTCTTACAACCGTATTGAATCAAGCAAAGATAAAATACAAGATCTGCTTCCAGGATAAAGTAGGTAAAAGAAATACAATAATAAAGCGTGATATGTGATAAATACAAGGACACAATATTCAGTTAAATACTTTGCTTTTACAGGATACTCTGATATGTTCGAGGTAACAGATTATTCGCCGAACTGCCTTGTGTATAAATTGAGCAATGTGTAGACATTACAACCCAGGAACAAATAGGATAGTCTACGATAGTCTAGTGGGCTGTTTTTTCAAGTAGGAATTTTAAATATCTCAACCTCAAAAGGCATAAGAGGTGTTTTTTTTTAGAAAAATATTTTTTTTTATTGAAAAGGAAGACTTTGAAGTATTCTATCCTGAAGTGTAAAGTTTTGCCACTGTGATGGAAAGGTAGCACAGAACACATCATGGTAGAGACTGCACTGTAATTTATAGCTAATGTATTATAACTGATAACCTATTATTAGAACTGAAGTGATTGAATTTACTAATCTTATACTAATCTCAAAATGGACACCTATTATATGACTTCATAGCCTTGGAATCTGTTTGGAGATCTGTCTATGCATTTCTGAAGATCATGGCCATCCAAATCAAAGGTGGTTTGCCTTTTACTTCCTACTTCCCATCAGCTTCCTAATTCCGATCAGCTTTTGAGAGTGAACAAGACTAACAGATAGTCCTTGACTTACAACCGTTCACTTGAACTTACAACAGCAAAAAAAAAAAAGTGAAAAAAGTGACCTACAACCGTTGCACAACTGTTGCAGCATCCTCATGGTCACGAGATCAAAATTTGGATACTTGGCAACTGTCTTATATTTATGACGGATGCACGTCCTGGGGTCCTTCTTCTGAGCCCAGGTGGCGCAGTGGTTAGAATGCAGTACTGCAGGCTACTTCTGCTGACTCCCGGCTGCTGGAAGTTTGGCAGTTCAAATCTCACTGGCTCAAGGTTGACTAAGCTTTCCGTTGTTCTGAGGTCAGTGAAATGAGGACCCAGATTGTTGGGCGCAACGTGCTGACTCTGTAAACTGCTTAGAGAGGGCTGTAAAAGCACTCTGAAGCGGTATATAAGTCTAAGTGCTCTTGCTTATTCTATTCCTATTCCTATTCCTATTCCTATTCCTATTCCTATTCCTATTCCTATTCCTATTCCTATTCCTATTCCTATTCCTATTCCTATTCCTATTCCTATTCCTAGTCTAGTCTAGTCTATTTCTAGTCTAGTCTAGTCTAGTCTAGTCTAGTCTAGTCTAGTCTAGTCTAGTCTAGTCTAGTGTAGTCTACCCTGGTGGCACAGTGGTTAGAATGCAGGATTGCAGGCTAACTCAATGCCCACTGCCAGGAGTTCGATCCCGACTGGCTCAAGGTTGACTCAGCCTTCCATCCTTCGGAGGTCGGTAAAATGAGGATCCAGATTCTTGGGGGCCATATGCTAACTCTACAAACCGCCTAGAGAGGGCGGTAAAGCACTGTGAAGCGGTATATAAGTCTTCAGTGATGTTGTAACTTTGGACGGTCCCAAAATGAACGGTTGCAAATCGAGGGCTACCTGTAATGCAAACTCTGCTTTGATTTATCCTTCCTCCTCCTTCGAGGGAGAGACCCATGCAGACATTCCAAAAAAGGGAGACACAGTCTGTCAAAATAAGCAAATGACCTTCCAGAAATCTCCCCTTTTTCTTCCCACCCTCGCTTCCGTGGCGCTGACCTGGTTTCCAGGCTTCAGAGCCGAAATCGAAAGAGTTTGCGGCTGCTTTAAGGAGAGACAGTCGCACAGGCTGACCTCATTCTGTCTTACGGTTTTATGAAACGGGGACACCCGGTTGTCTTTTTCCCCCCCTCCTCTCCCCCCCCCTCGAAGAAGCCACGATTACTTCCAGGGTGACAAGTGGCTGTCACCTGGATTTTGAGTGAAATACGACCTGAACGGGTGTTTTTTTTTTGTTGGGTGGGGTGTGTCCAGGCATGCAGAAATTCCTGGAATTGAATTATTTTTGTGTTCTTGAAGCTGGCGTCTTCTCCAGCCATAAGGGAAGACATTCGCTCTCTGTACCAAGCAGACAAGTCCTCAACGTACGACCCCAGCCAAGCCCAAAATTGCCCTCGCTAAGCGAGACATGTCTTAAGTGAGTTTTGCCCCCTTTTGCGACCTTTCTCGCCGCAGTTAAATGAGTCACTGCAGTTGTTAAATTAGTCACACGGTTGGTAAGCCAACCTGGCTTCCCCATGGACTTTTGCTTGTCAGAAGGTCGCCAAAGCTGGAATCATGTGACCCTGGGAAGCTGCGACCGTTGTAAATGTGAACAAGCCGCCAAGCATCCGAGTTTTGATCACGTGACCGTGGGCATGCGGCAAGGGTCGTAAGTGTGAAAAACGGTCATAAATCCCTTTTTTTCCAGTGCCGTTGTAACTTTGAACAGTCACTAAGTGAGCTGTTGTAACTGGAGGAGTGCCTGTGTGTCCATTTGCTATTTCCTTAATTCTTCCCTATTAACTAGCAGGGTGGTTATTTAGTTTTAAAACCCTGACCTGTTTTTCATTGTCTCTTGAGCATCTTTATTAGCAAGTATCTTTTTGTAGAGTTGACACCCACAAATTTCTGTTTCTAAATTTCCTCTCCTTCCTAAGCCACTGTGGATTACTTGTGTTCACATCTATTTTAGCCATTGTGGCTTTTCACTTCGGCACTGAGGAGCTTTAATAGATGTAGGCGAAGTTAAATCAAGCAGAACTGACTCTACTGTGCTGGTACGTGAAAGAATCAGAAATAGAATAGGATCTCCTGAACTCTCATCGGCCTTCATCGTAAACTATCTTATCTATCATGTGGCCCAGTTGCGAATAGGCTGTTCTGTACCAGCCTGCTACCGGCCCTGCAGAAAAGGCAGGGACAACCCCTTTACAAACGGCAAGAGGCTGGAATTACGCCTGCCAAATTTCTAGCTACAAAAACAAACAAGACACGAACCAAGAAACAGGAGCTTTGTTGTGACTCAGGGCCAGCCTGTGGGTCCGGCAGCCGGCTCAGATGTTTCGGATGACTCAGATGAGGGGGGGGAGGAGAATGTGGAAGACGAACTGGTTGATGATGGCTTGGAGGCTTCGCAGAGCCCCCAGCCGGGGCCCTCTTCTCAGCTGCGTGAGCCCGATAGTGCGGAGGATGATGACCCACAGCTGGCCCTGTTCAAGGACGCCCGACGCAGGAGGCAGTCGAGCAGGAACAAACAGAGAAAGGCTGTGGGACTCCTCGGGAGGAGGCACAGGGAGGCCACGCCCTGAACTCTAAATAAAAGGAGTGTTTGGGGAAGGGCTGGTTGCTGAAAGCAACCCTTCCGTTTGAGGATTCAAGTTCCAGTGTTTTTGTTTCTTGTTCTGTTTGTGTAATAAATCTTGGCAGACGCTTTGCAGCCTCAGACGCTCTCCAGTCTCTACTGTTTGAACAGGGGTTTGCCTTATTGCAAGGCCGGTAGCAGGCTGGTTCAGAACAAGCTTTAAGAAACACGAACTATCCAAGCGGTTGCCTTCAGCAAACCAGCCCTCCCCACACATTCCCCTTATATAGAGTTCAGGACGTGGCTTCTCTCTGCCTCCTTCCGAGAAGCCCCATTGCCTTCCTTTGTTTACTCCTAATTGACTGCCTCCTGCGTCGGGCGTCCTTGAACAGGGCCAGCTGTGGGTCATCTTCATCCACGCTGTCAGGCTCACACAGCTGGGTCTCCATGGTGACCAAGTGGGAGGGGCCTGGCTGAGGGCTCTCATCAGCAAGATCTTCAACACCCTCAGCAAGGTCTTCAACACCCCCCTCCTCCTCCTCTGAGTCGTCCGACCCAACTGCCGAACCCAGAGGCTGACCCTGAATCACAACATAGGCCACGGATTGGTAGCGGGCTGCAGCCCACAGGTTGAGGACCCCTGTTTCATTTGCCTGAAATGTTATAGGCTCTCCTGCTCGAGCAAAGAGTTGGACTAGATGACATCCAAGGTTCCTTCCAACTCTTATTCTGTATTCTATGTTCTGAAAAGGATTTTCTCTTCCTCCTCCTCCTCCATTTCCATCTGGAATCCAATTGGAAATGGAGGAGGAGGTTTGCATTGTCCTTCAACGATCTTTTCCTCTCTACTGTTGTCTAGATAGATTGTACTACAAACTCCCACCAACTAGGTCAGAATAGGCAACCTTGGCTCTTTTATGACTCGTGGACTTCTTCCTGAGCCAGCATGACTCAGCTTGGAAACCTTTCCCTTTCCCCTCAGCGTGAACTGGCTCAGGAATTCTGGGAGTTGAAGTCCACGAGTCATAAAAGAGCCAAGGTTGCCTATCCCTGAACTAGGGCAACAGTTGACTAAGACCAGCCAACATATCAGAATGTAGCGGATTCCAGAAGATTATTTTAGTGCATTTAATGGAAAGGTTTAGACGTAAGGTTCAGTCACAGTCTTCCTGGGCTAACAAGATACTAGGGATCGTAATTGGAAGGTGTCTCTGCTTTATGACAGTCATAATCCTCCAAATGAGACAGAATCCTTTGCCTCCAATTTCCCAATTCCCTCCCGAAAGGATATAGCAATTTTTGGCTCCAGTATATGTGGTAAATCCTTTTTTTTTCTCCCATTTTTTGACGGTGGGATTGATTGGCAGAAGATTCTCAGATGTGACTCGGGTATGCTAGAATCTTTATTGCAGACAAGAATGAAGAATTTTACATTTTGATGGTTCACTGCTGAGCAAAGATTTTAAGGTTTTAACTTTGGAGTGCAAGCTTTGGGGTTTTTTTCCTTTCTGAGCTGATGGTCACTTGTGAAGTTGAGATATGTTTACATATTATAGGCTTGTAGCTGGCAACCACTAAGGTCATCTCAGCGTGCCTGGCTGAGGAATTCTGGGAGTTAAAGTCCACAAGTCATAAAAGGGCCAAGTTTGAGGACCCCTGTCTTTGGCTGCAAAAAGGTGCTAGATTCCTGTACTAAGCTATGCTTTGTGTTAGAGCTCTGATTTGTGTACCCTGCCCAGTTCTAGAATGCAGTGTTGGAAGCTAATTCTGCTGACTGCCGACTGCCAGCAGTTCAGCAGTTCGAATCTCACCGGCTCAAGGTTGACTCCGCCTTCCATCCTTCCGAGGTTGGTAAAATGAGGATCCAGATTGTTGGTGGACAAGATGCTGATTCCGTAAACTGCTTAGAGAGGGCTGTAAAGCACTGTGAAGCGGTATAAGTGCTATTGCTATCTAAGCCCTGGTGGCACAGTGGTTAGCGTGTAGTATTGCAGGCTAACTCTGCCCACTGCCAGCAGTTCAATCCCGATAGGGCTCAAGATTGACTCAGCCTTCCGTCCTTCCGAGATCGATAAAATGAGGACCCAGATTCTTGGGGGCAAGACGCCGACTCTGTAAGCAGCTTAGAGAAGGCTGTAAAACACTGTAAGTCTTAAGTGCTGTTGCTGTTGCTAAATTAGGACTGCCCTGATTTTTTGCAAATGTGAACCCTGAAAACTTCTGCATAATGCCCCAACAGAATTGGTAAACCAATTTGTAACTATAAATATAAATAAATCAATAAATAAATGGTAAGTTTATAGGTGCTTGGCAGTGGTAGGATTCAAATTTGTGAACAACCAGTTCTTGTGTGTGGATGCCACTTCCGGAAGTCCATTCTGGGCCTGGGCAACAAAAAAAAACTAGCTACTGGTTCTGCCGAAGTGGTGCGAACTGGCTGAATCCCACCCCTGGTCCCTGGCCTGTGTTACTAATGTTTGTTTGTTTAGATATTTGTTTGTTTGTGATCCATTTTTCCACAACTGAGATTTTCCAGACTTAAGAGAACAGTAGAACAGAATGAAAAGTCAGTTAATTAAATTATACCCACAGAAACACAGCAAGCTTTTTAACAGTCCAAAAAGGTTATGCTTTTTTTTTTGAAAAACAAACAAACATGGAAAGCAGTTTCCTGCGTATATTTAGTGAGGTATATCTGACTTGACTCTTCCGCATTGCCGAAAATGTAAACAAAAGGTTTCATTGTGGGAAGCAATTTAATTTTTCCTCCGAGCTTTGTTGGGTAAAGTATTTTTCCAAGCATACAGAAAAATCTGTGGGTCACTTATTCCAATAAAGCTCTGACATTCTCGGCTACACTTCGACATATATATATATATATATATATATATATATATATATATATATATATATATATATATATATATATATATATATATATATATACATATACATATACATATACATATACATATACATATACATATATATATATATATATATATATATATACACATACACACACACAGCATACACACACACAGCATACACACACACACACACACACACACACACACACACACACAAAAATTTGGCCTGCTGCTAATTACATCAGTTGTGCCTGAACAATTCCCAGCATGTTATGCTTGGCGAGCCGGGTAGATTATACCTAATTTTGGTTTCATTTCTCTGAAAGCTGAAGCGGGTTGCAATAATAGGAAATCAATCTAAGCTTGAAACTGCTGCTTTCCTGGTTAAATTCCTCCCCCCCCCCAACTCCCAGTGTCTTTTATAGTAATGAGATTCCCCCAGCACAAGAGCATATGAAAGTTTCTCAGTCAATATATATCTATGGGGAAAAAGCACGCCAACAAAACAGAAATAAAGGCTTTGGAATATTTCTAGCATAAAATCAGAGGCAAAACTGGAAGGAAATCTGTTTTAAGTCAGAATCACTCCAGCTTTTTGGGGGGGAAGATGATGATGATATTATTATTATTATTATTATTATTATTATTATTATTATTATTATTATTATTATTATTATTATTATAAAAAGCTGGTTCAAATGTACCACGTTGCATTAAGGACCGGAAATTAAAATATTGACATGCAAAAGCATGAATTTTGGAGTGTAGGAATGGATAGGTTATCTTCCTATCAAAGTTTCTCCACGCTACGTGAATTTATTTTCCTTGCTTAACCAGTTTCCCCCCCTCCCCCCTCTTCGCCTATGTCTATCTGTCATTCTGGCAGGTTTTCAGCTTGAGAAGCTGCAGCTGCCTTGCAAACTGTGTGGAAAAATTACGAGTTTCTAGTTTATCTGCTCATGTATATCTTAGGATAGCCTGTTTAAGATGGTATGGAGAAAGGACCCCAGTTTTACAAGTTGTTCTTCCTCTGGATTCCTTTTTTTTTTTTTGGAGTGTCGTTGACTTCAGTAGTTAGAACAAGCTCATCTTGTTCAACTTGATTTATTGCAATGTGTAGATAGAGTTCTGGGAATCTTCCCTGGTCTTTTTTTAAAAAAAATATATATATTGAGACTTCTTTGCTATTATGAGGTGAAACTACCACCTTTTAATGCATTTTTTTTTATGACTTTAGGGTCGAAACCCTGCCTTGCCAGTCTTGATGGCCACTCAGATCCCAAATGTAGAATCTGTCCACTGTTTTTAAAGAGAGCCAGGTTTTTAAGCTTTGAGCCGCTGATAAAAAAAGTAAATATTTTTCTTGGGTGGTGCCTAAAGAGACCATTGCTCATTGTTTTGGAATAACTGTTTGAAACTGTTTGAAAATAAAAAGCTTTTAGAGCAATTAAAAAAAATAAAAGTTGCTTTTATAAATAAAAGGGAGGTGTTTGCAAGAAAATAGATGCTTCTATGCTAATATTGCCAGCCTCTTTCTGTAAGGTTAGGGCAGGATATTTTTCCTGTGGAGCAGATTGCAAATGAGAGTAAGCTAAATTGATTTGCGTGGCATCTTCACAGCTGAGGTAAATTTTTACTCAGAGGTTCCAAGTCTGTGATTTATAGGTAGCCCTCGACTTACGACCACAGTGGAGCCCCAAATTTTTGTTGCTAAGTGAGAAATGTGTTAAGTGCGTTTTCTGCCATTTTGCGACTTTTCTTCCTACAGTTGTTGTTAAGTCAATCACTGCAGGTGATCAAGTTAGTACAGTAGGCCTCAACTTACAACGTTTCGTTTAGTGACTGTTTAAAGTTGCAACGGCTCTGAACAAAACTGACTTATGACCTTTTTTCACACTTACGACCGTTGTAGCATCCCCGTGGCCAAGTGATCAAAATTCAGACTTTTGGAAACTGACTCACATTTATAACGGTCGCAGCATCTCGGGGTCACCTGATCCACTTTTGCGACTTTCTGAGAAGTAAAGTCAATGGGGGAAGCCAGATTCACTGAACAAATGTGTGACTAACTTAACAGCTGCGGCAATTCCCTTAAGAACTGTGGCAAGAAAGGTCGTAAAATGGGGCATAACTCAACAAATGTCTCACTTAGCGACATAAAGGCTGGGCTCAATTGTGATCGTAAATCGAGGACTAGCTGTCCTAGGAGTAATGAGTTGGAATTAAAACAGATTTCGTTAAGTCTAATCATAATGCATTTCAGAGATTATGGAGTGGAAAACCCAACATTTTCACTCCTTTATCCGTGCAGCGGTTCCTCAACCCAATTGATTTGGAGAACATTTGATTGAAATGTAATGAAATGTCAGCATTCAGTGCTTCAACATTATTCAATCTCCGTGGCATTTCGCTGATATGAGATGATGGACTTACACACAGGAAATGTTTATCTTGCTCTTCTCCCTCCAGTTCTCTCTCTCTCTCTCTCTCTCTCTCTCTCTCTCTCTCTCTCTCTCTCTCTCTCTCTGTGTGTGTGTGTGTGTGTGTGTGTGTGTGTGCACGCACGCACACATACACACACTTTTGGATCAGTCTTCACTCTCAGCAACATTTTCACAAGTGGTTTGTTTAAAGTTAAAATTAAATTTAAAGTTAAAGCAATAGCCGGATTCGCTTTCCCACGTGCGATTTACTTAACAACTGCAGTCATTCACTTAACGGTGGCAAAAAAAGCTTGTGAAATTGGAGGTGACTCACTTGAGCAACCACCACCTGAGCAATGGAAATTGTGGTCCCAATTGTGAGAAGAGGGGGGGGAGGAGGAGGAGGAGGGGAGGAGGGGGGAGGAAGAAGGAGGAGGAGCAGGAAGAGGAAGAAGAGGGGGAGGAGGAAGAGGAAGAAGAGGGGAGGAAGAAGAATAAGTAGTGGAGGAGGGGGAGGAAGGAGAAGAGGATGAGGAAGAAGGAGAAGGAGGAGGACAACGAAGAAGAAGGGATAAGAAGGAGAAGGAGAAGAGGGAGGAAGAGGAGGAAGAGGAGGAAGAGGAAGAAGAAGAGGGGGAGGAGGGGGAGGAAGAAGAAGGAGAAGAGGAGGAAGGAGAAGAAGAAGAGGAGGAAGAAGAAGAAGAAGAAGAGGAAGAAGATAAAGTCTGAATGTTTCAACCACTTGTCTTGCATCTCAACTCCTACCAAAGTTAAGAGCCCACCTGACTTAGCAATGGAAATTCTGTCCCCAATCACGGTGGTAAGTCGAGGACCACCTGTGAGTTCGTACGCCTTATTTTTTTTATCTTCTTTCCATTTTCATCTTTCCATCTTTTCAAAGGGGGATGGTGGTAGTTGACTGTAAGGAGAAAAAAAAACCTGACAGACTGGAACAAAACGTCTACTTTAATTTGTGCCTTGCATGAAAGAATGGTGAGATAAGAGCCGTAGCAACTTTTTTTGGAGCTGCTGACAGCGGTGGGAATGAGCTGGTGAGAAATGTTGCGTGGATGCTTCGTTTTTTACAAGAAGGATTTCAAACTCTCCTGCCTTGCTTTAGACTCAAAACCAGACTGAGCAGATAAATGATTAAAAGCTCAACCAGAAACTGGAGCTGAGTTCTAGTCCTGCCTTTAGGGAACGGAGCCATCTGGAAGAGCTTGGGCCCCTTGCTGTCACTCAACCCTAGGAAGAAGGCAATAACCCATAAAACCTTCCCATGTAGTCACTAGGAATCAAGACCAAATCAAAAGGCTGAAGAAAACATCCTTAACATGCAAGGTAAAGGTAAAGGTTCCCCCGCACATGCGTGCTAGTCGTTTCCGACTCTAGGGGCCGGTGCTCATCTCCGTTTCAAAGCCGAAGAGCTAGCGCTTGTCCGAGGACGTCTCCGTGGTCATGTGGCCGGCATGACTAGACGCCAAAGGCACACGGAACGCTGTTACCTTCCCACCGTAGTGGTCCCTATTTTTCTACTTGCATTTTTTACGTGCTTTCGAACTGCTAGGTTGGCAGAAGCTGGGACGAGTAACAGGCGCTCACTCTGTTACGCGGCACTCGGGATTCGACCCGCCAAACTGCCGACCATCTGATCAACAAGCTCAGCATCCTAACCCACTAAGCCACTGCATCCCTTTAACATGCAAAGAGAAAGCCAATTGTTCTTGTTTTAAAAAAAAATCTTTTTTTTTTTAAAAAAAAAATCTTTTGAAAAGCCCAAAAGGTCGGGGCAGTATGAACCTTGGATGGAGGCTGTTCCATACAGAAGACCCATCTCTTAGGTCTTATAAGATGACGTTGTTTTTACAGAATGGAATTGGACCGTTAATTGTAGCATCTGGCCGGAACACCTTAAATTATGTTTGCAACTTTTTGCAGGAGTGTGTGGGGTTGCTGTGGGATTCTGAGAAGTGACATAGCTGTTTTAATGAGTGGTGGACCAGGCTGCTTTTACTTTCCTGCACCCTGGGAAGCATATTTTGGAGACTCAGTCTGGACCCCTGCACAGTTGGAATGGCATACTCAATGCAGATATAGGTTAGCAGGCTTTTAGCTTGTGGTTCTCAACTTTAGTAGGAGGAGATAACAGGATTAGTGGTTGAAACATTCAGACGTTAAATCATCATACTCCTCCCCTTCTCCTCCTCCTCTTCCTCCTCTCCTTCTTCTCCTCTTCCTCCTTCTCCTCTTTTCCTTCTTTTCCTTCTCCTCCTCTTCTTCTCCACCTCCTCTTCTCCTTCTCCTTTTCCTTCCCATCCTATTCCTCCTCCTCATCTCTTCTCCTCCTCCTTCCCATCCTATTCCTCCTCCTCTTCTCCTCTGCCTCTTCTCCTTCTCCTTCCCCTCCTCTTCCTCCTCTACTCCTCCCCCTCTTCCTTTTCCTCTCCTCCTCCTCCTCCTCCTCCTCCTCCTTTTCCTTCCCCTCCTCTTCCTCTTCTTCATCTTCCACTCCTTCTGGTGTCCGGGGAGATACAAAGTTTTGATTCTTGCACTTCTTTCAGCCTCAGCCATTGTTATTTGATGCTGTTGTATGTCTTTGATGTTGTCTCTCCATCTTCTTCTGGGTCTTTCTTGCATTCTTTGGCTTCCTCTTTTTGTATATGCCTTGTATGGCACAGAATCCCAAGACTTTAGTTTCTATTGGTTTCTGTAAATATAAGCAGAATTGCTGTATATGTGTAAACGTTCTGTTTGGGGGGGAAAAATATGGAATTCAGGTTTTTAACATGGCTGGAGTCACTTTGACTGAGTGATAGGCGGGACTCGTGATCGAAAAGGCAGCGAACCAACATTGCAGAAGGCACCCAGCACTCAAATGGGTGTCCCAAAGGTCCTTTTATTTTAAAGGCAACTGGACTTTCTGATTTTTCTTTTAAGACGTTTCGCTTCTCATCCAAGAAGCTTCCTCAGTTCTAACTTTAGTTGGATGCAAAACATCTTAAAAGAAAAAAAATCAGAAAGTCCAGTTACCTTTAAAATAAAAGCAGCTTCGGGACAACCATGAGCTGGGTGACTGAGAACCTCCGTAGACATTCAAATGGGTGCCCAGTACAGGATAAGATTGCCTAGTATGAACAATTTTTCCCCCGAAAAACTTGTTGATTATTCATGGAACTTGATTACTCATCTTCATTAAGGAATCGTCACCGAGCAAGTTACAGGTTCCCTGTGGCATTTTTAAAACTCAAGTCAAACAATGGGACTTTGTTTTGGAAAAGCAGGTCTAAAATAGAATACATTATAAACTTTCTACAGCTTGCCTCTAATTGCCATGCTTGGTACCTTAACTCCGAGGTCTTCAAACTGCCTGGCTGAGGAATTCTGGGAGTTGAAGTCCACAAGTCATAAAAGGGCCCAGTTTGAAGACCCCTGACGTAACTACGTGAAGGGAAGACTACTTAAAATTTAAAATGACCCCCATCCCCAAGGAAAAATAAGAATTATTGTAAACATAGGCAAAATCTTCCACACAAATAGTCCTTGACTTACAGCAGCTCATTTAGCGACTGTTCGAAGTTACCACAGCACTGAAAAAAGGGACTTATTACTGTTTTTCACAGTTACCACGTTTGCAGCATCCCCACGGTCACGTGATCCAAATTCAGACGCTCGGCAGCTGACTCACATTTATGACGGTCGCACTGTCGTGGGGTCACGTGATCCCCTTTTGCAACTTCCTGACAAGCAAAGTCGATGGGGGAAGCCAGACAACTGTGTGACTAACTTAACAACTGCAGGGATTCACTTAACAATTGTGGCAAGGAAGGTCATAAAATGGGGCAAAATTCACTTAACAATGGTCTCGCTTAGCGACAGAAATTGCTAAGGGCTCAATTGTGCTCGTAAATCAACTACCTGTATTATAAACATAGGGAAAATCTTCCGTATGGCCACATTTGTCAACAGAAAATTGCCATCTCCAGCTAAAATCCATTCCTGAATTCATCTATTTCCCCATCAAGTTTGCGTGTTGTGTGTGTGTGTGTGTGTATGTATGTGCGTGTGCAAATATGTATATGAGTCTGTATATTGTCCAGATAGCATTCCTTGGAAGAAAAAACAGGGCCAGAAAAAATGTAAATTAATAAGTACTGATTAAAATTAATTGCCTGTAATATCAGACACAAAGTTTTAATGCTTGTTTATTTGTGGGGCTTGTATCCTGTATAATTGAACAACACTCAGAATTTCCAAGCTACAAGTACTCCTTGTTTAGCAACCGCTTGTGTAGGCACTACAGAAAGAATTAAATTTTACTAGGTAAACAGCTCCTGTGAGGAATAATTGTTCTTCAGGTAAGTCTTCCAAACAAAATTGGTGGGTAGCAGTTTACGTCTGCAATTGTGTGCCTCTTCCCTTCCCTTCCCTTCCCTTCCCTTCCCTTCCCTTCCCTTCCCTTCCCTTCCCTTCCCTTCCCTTCCCTTCCCTTCCAGTTGTTAAGCGGATCACCACGTGACCTGACTCAATTTTATGATGGTTTTACAATGGTTTTAAATTAAACCACTGTGCTTGTTAAGCCAATCAAGTGCTTGTTAAGTGAATCCATTCTTCTGACTGGGTGTTTTTGGCCAAAAATGGGAAACAAGAGACTCGCAACAGTTAATTGTGTTCTGTCGTGCTGCCGTCAAATCCTCAAGTGTCCAAATGCGTTGTTGTCTGCATGTCACCACAGTCGCAAAGAACGGAAACCACTGGATTAGCCCCATTTGATGGGTGATGGGTTTGGATTTTAATATTGTTTTAGTGCATTTTTACTTATTCTTGTTAGTTTGGGGCACCTTGTTTAATCTTTTTTTAATATTTGTATTCTTGTATTTTTATATGCTTGCCCTGTTCACCGCCCTGAGTCCTTCGGGAGAAGGGCGGTATACAAATAAAATTATTATTATTATTATTATTATTATTTGTTCAGTGTGTCTCCGGATCTTGTGCCCACGCACAGTCTATTCAACAATTTCCATACTTCACAGCTTTCGGTGGTATAAACACACAATGCTGGTCTGATTTGAGAGCTCTGCAGTTTGATGGAGTTCTTGCATTGAGCCAATCTCCATGTATACATGGTTGTACTTTGACAATAAAGATTCATTCACCTTTCCTATGATTTTTTTTTGTTTAAATAATGCATCGGATCACTGCCTAAAAATTACATTGTACTTGCGACAATTCGCTTAGTGACAGTTCGTTCAAAGCTACAACGGCGCTGAAAAAAGCAACTTACGACCGTTTTTCACACTTAAGACCATTGCTGCATCCCCATGGTCATGTGATCCATATTTAGACCCTTGGCAACTGACTCGTAGATCTGACGGTTGCAGTGTCCCAGGGCCATCCGATCCCCTTTTGCGACCTTCTGCCAAGCAAAGTCAACGGGGGGAAAGCCGGATTTACTTAACCACCGTGTTACTATTGATTTAACAACGGCCGTGATTCGCTTAACAAATGGGATTTTAAAAAAAGGTCATAAGAGGAGGCAAAGCTCACTTGGCAAATGTCTCGCTTAGCAACGGAAATGTGAGGCTCCACTGTAAGGACTACTTGTATATTCTCTTTCCAATCAAGAGTGAAAGGCAATTGAGCACCGTTTTGTTTTAAAGGAAGGGGGTTTTTTGGAACAAAAGCACATGGGCTCTTTCTCTCTCTCGCTGGCTGTGCTGCGTTGTTGGTAAAATCCCCCAAAGCAGACCCTCACTAAAATGCAAAGCCCCTCCTTATCCCCAGCATTTGATGTTCTGCACCCACCAATTTCTACATAGAAAAGAGCCTCTTTGTTGCCACCACCTGATCTCTTGAATCTGCCCTTGGCTTGTGAAGGCGGGTTTGGGATTTACCTTATATCTTTGGTTTCAAATTTCAAGAGCTGCCCTGTTTTATTTCAAGCCTCAGATTTTGCTGCCCAGTCCAAATTGGCTTTTAAACTTGGGTTCCAAGAGCAGATTTTGGAAATGACTAAATCATCCCGGTTTGGAAGGAGAAACCCTTAGGAAAGTTATCTTTGTGGTTTGTCTAGACGGCCCAGTGTTGATCTCAGGCTGTATTTCCTAGCTGTGTTGACAGAGAATCTGGGGAGGTTTAGCTCAGCACGTTGGTTGGTTGAATGTCTTCCAAGGGTTTATCAGAGTTTATAATTATATTTTGATTGCTTTATGCTCGCAAAAATGGTGTGTTTGCCAGGAAATTCCCTGGAACCTCTGTTTTGGCTTTGCAGTGGGTCAGAATTTTGGCATAAGGCCACCCTCATGCACAGGAGGGCTAATGCCGTCCTAGATTGCATCAGCAGATGGATAGTTTCAAGATCATGAGAAGTGACAGTGCCATTTTATACTGCGCCGTTGGGACCATATTTGGTATACTGCGTCCAATTATAGAATACAATAACAGAGTTGGAAGGCACCTTGGAGGTCTTCTAGTCCAACCCCCTGCTCAGGCAGGAAACCCTATACCATTTCAGGAGTCACGTTGTGCATGATCGGTTTCCGAATCCGATAAAATGAGGGTGCTTTAAGATATCTGTGCATACTGTTTGTTTATTTGTGTCAGAAGCATCACAATTGAGGCCCACTGTAGGACATAAAATTAAAATACAAGATTAAAAATAGGTACAAATTAAAGGGATCTTGCCCAGACACTAGCGACATTTCTGTGCATACGTAAAGCAGCACATTGGATGAAAAACCAGGTTTCAGAGTATGACCAAAAATATTTTAATTTGCTTCACATAAAGGGTGTAGATTAGCTGATTAATAGATGTGTATGCTGCCTTTTCTTCACAAACGCAAAATGGTTTTCTTCGGGTCATGAAATCCTCCCAACAATAAAGCTAATGGGTTGGGTTGGACTGTGAGTTAAGTGACTGGTGAATTTCTGTAGAGTAACACTGCGTTTCTGCAATGCCGATCCAACTTCATAACCATAATACAGTCAGTTCTTGACTTAAAAGCACAAGGCAGCCCAAAATTTCAATTGCTAAGTGAGACTTTGGTTAAATGAGCCTTGCCCCATTTTACGACCTTCCTCACGTGGTCCCTGCAAACATCACAAATAATGGCACTTGCCAAAGTGCCTGAATTTTGAACCCCTGACCATGGATTTTATTTTCCTGGGCTCCAAGATCACTGCAGATGGGGACTGTAGCCAAGAAATTAAAAGACGCTAGCTCCTCGGGAGGAAAGCCATGGCAAATCTAGACAGCACACTAAAAAGCAGAGACATCACCCTGTCAACAAAAGTGCGTATAGTCAAGGCTATGGTCTTCCCAGTTGCAATGTATGGCAGTGAAAGTTGGACCATAAGAAAGGCTGAGCCAAAGCATTGAGGCCTTTGAACTCTGGTGCTGGAGAAGACTCCTCCGAGTCCCTTGGACTGCAAGGCGATCAAACCGGTCAGTCCTAGAGGAGATCAACCCTGACTGCTCTTTAGAAGGCCAGATCCTGAAGCTAAAACTCAAATACTTTGGCCACCTAATGAGAAGGAAGGACTCACTGGAGAAGAGCCTAATGCTGGGAAAGGTTGAGGGCAAGAGAAGAAGGGGACGACAGAGAATGAGGTGGCTGGATGGACTCACTGAAGCAGTAGGCGTGAGCTTAAAGGGACTCCAGAAGATGGTAGAGGACAGGAAGGCCTGGAGGAAAGTTGTCCATGGGGTTGCGATGGGTCGGACACAACTTCGCTGCTAACAGCAACGACCATGGGAATGCCGCAACAGTTGTAAGTGTGAAAATTGGCCGTAACTCGTTTTTTCCCCGGTGCCATTGTAACTTCAAACATTCACTAAAAGAACGGTTGTATGGATTACCTGTACCACCCTGGGCTCTTTTTAAGGAATCTATAAGGTCTTAAGTTGTTAAAACAGGTAACGTTTCCACCAAATGCTGTTGTCCTTAGTCCTTTTTTAGGAAACCCATAACTTTGTATATAAAAGTTGATACCAAGCCAAAAAAAATGGCTTAGGGCTAATTTTATAAAAACAGGGTTGAGTTTGTGCACAGCTGGGGTGCATCAGCTACTGAAGTGCAAGTGTTAAAAAAAGTGTTTAAGCAGTATTACTTATCACACTTACTTGCTATATTCTATTTGGAGATGCATTTTTTTAATTACTTGGCGAGCGGCATTCATTGCTGCTGATTGGTTGTTTCAGGCCCTATGAACACTATTGAAAATTAAATCTGACACATCCTGGAATAGCTTATTGGATGTGTTGGTCTACTTAATTGCTACTCAACTTGGTGATCGATAATGGGGGTGCATTTTAGCACATACAATGAATATCTGGTCGGAGAGGCTATGTCGAAAGATTTCAAGCAGGAGCTGAATTTTCAGTGTTTTATATTCAGGAAGAGGTCCAAAGTCTGATCTCCAGTTTGTAAGCAAAGACAAGAGATTCCAGCTGTTCCTGCAGAAAAGCAAAATCTTGGAGTTGAGTTTTTGTGTTCAGAGAAGGAGCAATTTAACCAACCGCTGGGATAGTAATCAGATGCTCAAGACAAAAAAAAACAACTTGTCATTTCGTATTTTTAGCACTGGCAAGGAGTTTTGTTATCAAATCCTATGTCGCGCTACGAAATCCTGCATCAACCTGAGAACGTCAGAAATGAAAAAAGGATGATCAGACGGATGAAAGAATTTTAGTCCCAAAGGTGCTTTTTAAAGAGGCGACTGGACTTTCTTGGTTTTACCTTGAAGACGCTTCGCTTCTCATCCAAGAAGCTTTTTCGGTTCTCAGTCAGAACTGAAGAAGCTCCTTGGATGAGAATCGAAATGTCTTCAAGGTAAGACCCAAAAAAGTCCAGTCGCCTCTTGAAAAAGCACCTTTGGGACAGCCATGAGCTGGATGACTGAGAATCTCCATAGAAAGAATTTTAGTTTCCAGAGGGACAAGTAGAAACCCTTACGACTTAAGCTGGTAAAATGAATCCATATGAATCCTCTGTCCTTAAGAAGGAGCTACTGCAAAAACCACAGAATTTAAAATTGCCTTGTCACAGTTATTAAGTGAATCACTGCACTTGTTCAATTGGTAACCTGGTTGTTAAGTGAATCTGGCTTCCCCACTGACTTTGCTTGTCAGAAGGTCGCAAAAGGGGATCACGTGACCCCAGGACACTACAACGGTCACAAATGTGAGTCAGTTGCCAAGCGTCTGACTTTTGATCAAGTGACCCTGGGGAACCTGCAACAGTTGTACCTTTGTAAGTGTGCAAACGGTCGTAAGTCCCTTTCTTCACTGCCGTTGTAACTCTGAATGGTCACTAAACGAACTTTTGTAAGTCGAGGACTACCTGTTTAGAAGTATTCTGGGAAATACAGGGACTTTCTTCACAAAATGAAACAAAAGAGATCGAAGACTGACTTTTGAAGCAAATGGAGATTGAGTAAATTTAGAACAACGGCTATGTTTTCTTGCTGTCTGCAGTGTCTGTTCAGGAGCGTCTAAATTCTACCGTCGCTTTTTGTGGTCTGCCTCCTGGGAACCAGTTATTTGCCAATTATGCGCTTTTCTAAAAAACTGTGATTTAGAAGGCAGCGTTTAAACCCCATAATCATGTATTGTGTCAAGGTGCACAAAAATAAAGTATCAGCCCAGGGTTATGGAAGTAGATTCGGCTGGAGAGATCTGAATTTCATCAAGGGAAACAAACTCCAAGCAACAAATATATTGTGCTTAAAGAAACGGCATTTTTTGCTTTGGGGTTGGGTTTTTTTTTGGGGTTTTTAGTTGCTGTGATTTTATTTTATTTTTATACTGGCGAGCAGCATTGAAACTGCTTCAAGCATGAACTATTCCTACAGAACTGGGTTTTGGAGAGGTGGAAGGAATATATTATGTTGTATGCGATAACCCTATATGGTGCCGCCGTTCGGAGAATGCCGTCTGGCGACCCCCAGGGGGAGGGCGTTCTCTGTGGGCGCGCCTGACCTGTGGAACCGTTTACCGGTTGAGCTCCGGATGGCTCCCGACCTTCGCTCCTTCCGACGCGACCTAAAAACCTATTTGTTTGAACAAGCCGGCCTGGTCTGATGGGTTTTGTTTTAATTATTGTTTTAATGTAATTTATTTTCTGCATTGGGCACTAGGGTTTAATTTGTTTTTAATTTCTGTATTTTGGGTATTTTGGTATTTATGTCCCTGTTCACCGCCCTGAGTCCTTCGGGAGAAGGGCGGTATACAAATCAAATAAATAAATAAATAAATAAATAAATAAATAATTTTGTATTGCATATGATAATTAGAAAAGGAATAGAATAGAATATAGACTAGACTAGACTAGACTAGACTAGAATAGAATAGACTAGAATAGAATAGAATAGAATAACAGAGTTGGAAGGGACCTTGGAGGTCATCTAGTCTAGCCCCCTGCTCAGGCAGGAAACCCTATACCAGGGGTCAGCAACCTGAAACAGTGAAAGAGCCACTCAGAACCGGTTCCCTCACAAAAGGAAAAACTGGGAGCCGCAAAAAAATGTGTGCGCATGCACATACATGCACGCATGCGCAGAACAGGGTTTGACTAAAGAGTGGAGCCAAGGCGAGATATGCACCTGCCCTGCATATTTGAATTGATTGGTTGAACTTTTTTAGTCCCACTTTTTTTTTTTGGACTGCACATGGCAGAGGACTGGGAGCCGCAGGAGATGGCTGAAAGAGCCGCATGCGGCTCCGGAGCCGCGGGTTGCAGACCTGTGCCCTATACCATTTCAGACAAATGATTGTCCAACCTCTTCTTCAAAACTTCCAGTGTTGGGGCATTCACAACTTCTGGAGGCAGATTGTTCCAGTGGTTAATTGTTCTAACTGCCAGGAAGTTTCTCCTTAGTGCTAGATTGCTTCTCTCCTTGATTAGTTTCCATCCGTTGCTTCTTGTCCTGCCTTCAGGTGCTTTGGAGACTAGCTTGACTCCCTCTTCTTTGTGGCAGCCCCTGAGATACTGGAAGACTGCTATCATGTCGCCCCCTCGTCCTTCTCTTCATAAAACTAGACATACCCAATTCCAGCAACTGTTCCTTATGTGTTTTAGCCTCCAGCCCCCTGATCAATAATAAATATTGCATATGACAACTGCAGCAAGATTGGTGTTACACCAAAACTTGGGAAAACAATATGGCGGTAGTCCTCGACTTACAACAGTTCATTTAGTGACCGAAGTTACAACAGCACTGAAAAAAGTGACCTATGACGTTTTTTTTCACACTTACGACTGACGGCTCCAGCAACCCCTATGGTCACATGATCTACGTTCGGATGCTTGACAACTGACTCATGTTTATGACCGTTGCAGTTTAAGGTGATCCCCTTTTGTGACCTTCCCAACAAGCTGAGTCCATGGGGAAGCCGGGTTCACTTAACAACATTGTGACTAATTTAACAATTGCCCGTGATTCCGTTAACAAATATGGCAAGAAAACGTCGTAAAATGGGGCAATGCTCGCTTAACAAAATTTCTCACTTGGCAACATAGACTCTGGGCCCCATAGACGGTCCTCGATTTATGACTACAATTGGGAAAAAGAAATTCCGTTGCTAAGCAAGGTGGCTATTAATAGAACGGTCCTGGTTTTATGAGCTTTTTTTTTTTTTGGGCAATGCTTGTTAATAGAACCACTGCAGTTGTTAAGCACATCGTGTGGTTGTTAAACGAATCCAGCTTTCCCCCACCCCCGTTGACTAGTGCTTGTCGGAGCTTGCTTAGGGAGGTCGTAAATGGCGATCCTGTAACCCTGGGATGTTACAACTGTTGTAAAGACATCCTGGTTGCCAAGCACCTTAATTTTGGTCATGTCAGGATTGATAACTACTATATAATGAAATGGGGGCTACCCGAAAATTAAGTTTTCTTTTATATATTATAGGCTAGTTCGGAATATCTTATTCCAATTAGGTAAAACCTAAAAACAGGAGGTGGATATGTATATGTGAAAATATATTGAAAATTGTTTTAACTGATTGTGTTACAATTAGAAATGTATTGATTTGATTAATTTGACTATGCTATCCTAACAAGGGGAATTGGGGAGGGAATTCTTGTTGATGTAACTTGACCTATCTACAAATGACTTTGTTATGTACTACTCTTTACTTTTAACTACCCAACCACCATTTGTTGTTGTTGTTAGCTGCAAAGTCGTGTCCGACCCATCGCGACCCCATGGGCAATGTTCCTCCAGGCCTTCCTGTCCTCTACCATCTTCTGGAGTCCCTTTAAGCTCACACCTACTGCTTCGGTGACTCCATCCAGCCACCTCCTTCTCTGTCGTCCCCTTCTTCTCTTGCCCTCAACCTTTCCCAGCATGAGGCTCTTCTCCAGTGAGTCCTTCCTTCTCATTAGGTGGCCAAAGGATTTGAGTTTCAACTTCAGGATCTGGCCTTCTATTGCTTCATAAATACCTGGATGTAAAACTAAAAAAAAACAGTAAAACTTCTATTAAAAAGAAAAGAATGGCCACGTAACTTGTGGGGATGCTGTCATGATTACAAATGCGAGGATCAGCTTATAAGTCTCTTTTGGCCTGAGTTGCACTGTCGTCTTCTCCCATTCCCAGTGATCTTCTGTTCGTATGGATGAAGTTACCTTGAACAACTGAGGAGATAAGAAACTTGAAGTCCCTCAAGGTCTGCCAGCTCTTCCGTTGTGAGTAATCTGTTCTCTCCCCACTCCTTTACCTTTCCACTGGGGTTTATAATTTCTTACTATTTTGTAAGCCATACCTGAACAGGTGTTATAAATTGATCTGTGTGCAAGGTATTCCTTGACTTAACGACGGTTCGAAGTTTCCACGGCACTGAAAGGAGTGAGGACCGTTTTTCACCCTTACGGCTGTTGCAGCATCCCCATGGTCACGTGATCAAAATTTGGACGCTTGGCGACTGACTCATATTTATGACAGTTGCAGCGTCTCAGGCCACGTGATCCCCTTTTGCGACCTTCTGACAAAGAAACTCTCTCCAGGACATAGCACAGAAGCGTTGCTTGAGTAGGGTCCGCAAGATTGTCTGGGACACTACACACCCTCTTCACAACCTGTTTTCCTTGTTCCCTTCTGGGAGGAGGGGGCTCCGTGGTACCCGAAGCAGAACCTCCAGATTCAGTCACAGTTTTGTTCCATACAGTGAAATCTCAAGCTTCCTCTTTCTGCTATGTATTCAAGATGGACAGTGATCAATATTTATATGTATATATACATATCCCCTGGACTGCAAGACGATCAAACCGGTCGGTCCTAAAGGAGATCCTGAAGCTAAAACTCAAATACTTTGGCCACCTAATGAGAAGGAAGGACTCACTGGAGAAGAGCCTAATGCTGGGAAAGGTTGAGGGCAAGAGAAGAAAGGGACGACAGAGAATGAGGTGGCTGGATGGAGTCACTGAAGCAGTAGGCGTGAGCTTAAAGGGACTCCAGAAGATGGTAGAGGACAGGAAGGCCTGGAGGAACGTTGTCCATGGGGTCGTGATGTGTTGGACATGACTTCACAACTAACAACAACAACAACAACAACATATGGGTGTGTGTGTGTATCTATCATCTCTCTCTCTCTCTCTCTCTCTCTATATATATATATATATATATATATATATATATATGTGTGTGTGTGTGTGTGTGTGTGTGTGTGTGTGTGTGTGTGTGTGTGAAGTGTTTGTTAAGTATTTAGAATACCTTGCTAGGCCCCAAACACGGGACATATCTTATTTCCTGTTTCAGCCTAACCCAAGGCCATCCACAGGCAGTAGTCACAGCAGTGACAGCTCATATTTGTGTAAATTTTTTGGGGGGGATTGCTAACAAAGAATTAAAGTTTATTATTATCAGTTTCCCTTTAATTCTTTGTTAGCAATCCAAATACACACACACACACACACACACACGTATATAGCATGTGAGTGGGTAGATATATTTCTTTTTAGAGCAGGGAACAGAATTTCATTTGAATGTGGGACAGTGTGCTCACAATAAAAAATGACGAAGTTTATGCTATGCTATTCTATGCTATCCTGTGCTATGCTATCCCATACCATCCTATCCTATCCTACCCTACCCTACCCTATTATCCTACTTATCTTATGTCCTATCCTATCCTACCCTATCTTACCATACCCTACCCCACCCCACCCCACCCCACCCCATCCTATCCTACTCTATCCTACTTATCTTATGTCCTATCCTATCCTATCCTATCCTATCCTATCCTATCCTATCCTATCCTATCCTATCCTATCCTGCATCCTATCCTATCCTACCTTACCGTATCCTACCCCATCCCATCCCATCCTATCCTATCCTACTTATTTTATATCCTACCCTGCCCTACCCCATCCTATCCTGTCCTATGCTACTTATCTTATCTTGTGACCATTAAAAGTTACAATGGCACTGAAAAAACAGTGTGTTTAGTGTTTTCACACTTTCGACCCTTGCAGCATTCCCCATGGTCATGTGATCAAAATTGGGACGCTTGGCAATTAACTCCGATTTATGATGGTCATAGTGTGCCGGGGTCACGTGATCCCCTTTTGCGAGCTTCTGACAAGCAAACTCAATGGAGAAGCCAGATTCACTTTACAACCCTGTTACTAATGTAACAACTGCAAGGATGCACTGAACAAGTGTGCCAAGGAAGGTCATAAAATGGGGCAAAACTCACTTAACAGCTGTCTTGCTTAGCAACATAAATTTTGGGCTTAGTTGTCGTCGTAAGTTGAGGACTGCCTGTATTTGACTTTTGGTGAGGATCTAGTAATTTCTAGAAAGATGTCTCCTTTGATTGATGAGTAAAAGATAGGGGGTCTTTATCAGAAAAGACCATATATAACTTGTATGTTATGTAAGGGTGAATGCTTTGAAAATAATTTGAAGAAAGTGATTTTGAAGCTCACCCAAGTCCAGCTTCTCCCTAGTATTTTATGACTTTCCAGATTTTTCCCCACAAGCTAGAAATATGCTACAGATGCTTTAAGAGTTACACTAAAATTAATAAGTAGACTTCTTAAAGATCAAGAGAGCCAGATGTTTTTATAATGCCTAGAGGTGGTTGAAAACTACGGTATTCTGTAGTTCAACTGAACGAATTCCACACTGTAAAAATGAAAACAAAAATGTTTTTTTTTTATGGTGTCTCGGAAAGGTATAAAAGGTATAAGAAGTTCAGATGGTCACCTTCAGGAAATTAAGTTCTGTGCTGATGGAGGGAACAAAACAAAATGGTAAAGGAAGATATCCCCAACAAGGAATGCAGACAAACAAGTTTGCCCTGTGCAATCCATAGAAAATCTAATAAATAGATCAGCTGTTCCAAGGATAATTGTACATTCCATCTGGGCTTATTCATAAGCAATATGATTGTAGTATTTTGCTGGGACTGTTTTATCATATATATTTTTGTTGAATAGAAAAGTTGAATAGCTGTGAAGAGGGTGATTTTGCTTTTCTTGCTGTGAATAAAAGCTGTCAAAAGAACTTAATATTGCAACTTCAGCTCTGGAGTCTTTCGAAGTTGCTAAGTCACTGATGGTGATCTTCTTCTCCTTCTCCTTCTCCTTCTCCTTCTCCTTTTTCTCCTTCTCTTCCTCCCACCTCACCCTTCCCCTTCTCCTCCTCCACAATTATTTCTCCTCCTCCTTTTCCTCCTTCTCTTTCTTCTCCCTTTCCTCCTCCTAGCCCAGGGGTAGGCAACCTTGGCTCTTTTATGACTCGAGGACTTCAACTCCCAGAATTCCTGAGCCAGCACGGCTCAGCTTGGAAACCTCTTTCCCCTCAGCCTGGCTGGCTCAGGAATTCTGGGAGTTGAAGTCCACAAGTCATAAAGCGGCCTAGGCCTAGCACAGGGGTAGGCAACCTTGGCTCTTTTATGACTCATGAACTTCAACTCCCAGAATTCTTGAGCCAGCACGGCTCAGCTTGGAAACCTCTCTCTTTCCCCTCAGCCTGGCTGGCTCAGGAATTCTGGGAGTTGAAGTCCACGAGTCATAAAAGAGCCAAGCTTGCTTACCCCTGTCCTAGGCCTTCTCTTTCTCCTCCTCCTCCTTAAAAAAGATATTTTTTTTCTCGCCAAGAAAGTAATGTCTTACCTTCATATAAATGTAAACAATTTCATAATCTCTTCACCTCCTCTTAGTTAACAAATATACAGGTCTTCCTTCCCTCACCCGCCTCTTTAACAATCGGCAAATCCAACATTTAACATCATCTCCAGTCTAATTAGCAGCAAAAAAAATATTCCTGTTCTGGAACATTGGCCTTGATCAACATAAGTCTTCCTATCTTCTGCGTTTCCTTCAGTGTAGGAGGAGATCCCAATAAATCCATGATTTATGGCCTCTTCCTTCAAACCTCAAGACTGTTTGGGAAATGAATGTTCTCCTGTGGTCTGGCTGTTCCTGGATGAGCCATATTGTGAATGTCTGAAATGGGCAGCTCTTAGAAGCGAGAAATGTTAGAACATTCTTGGAGGCTACTTAGATCAAGGGGAAATCTCACTAAAGGCAACGTTTTATTGAGGCCAAAAGCTCATCCCAGCTACATAACTTTGGTCAATGCATCAGGTCAATGCTTTTTTTTTTTTTTAGCAATAAGCTTCAAAAGAATAAAAACCAACAGGAAATTGCTGAGCGCTGCCCTGCGGCTCTGGATGTTGGGCCAGGAAACCGATACTAAACGTACTTATTCCAACAAGAATTGCGATTCATGTATGACGAAAACCATTGTGAGCTTAGCAGGGTAAAATGGCTCGGCTTAGTTTTGGGACCTTTTCTTTCATGTCCTTTTGATACAAGCCCCCCCACAAAGGTCCTGTCTGCCTACACATGGAGAGTATCCTTTGCACGCGCGCATAATATAAGATGGAGTATGCTCAAGTGCAGGCTATGAGTGCGTAATGATGGATAATAATGGGTAATAATGGGTAATGGGTAATAATGGGCAATTGATAGTATCCTAACTGGATGTGCCTATCTGTTCTCATGTACAGTATTAGGACAATTTCATTCCACTCTTGGTGTATTCGGGTTACAGTTTTTATCTACAGGTTGCTAAGGAACACAAACTACACTATTATTTAGCTCATCTTTAATCCCAGTTTCCAGTATGGGATCCATCTTTTTATCCTACTTATTCTCTTGACATCTCTGAGGTTTTTTTGTCCACTCTGTACTTTTCCTTCCTTCCTTCCTTCCTTCCTTCCTTCCTTCCTTCCTTCCTTCCTTCCTTCCTTCCTTCCTTCCTTCCTTCCTTCCTTCCTTCCTTCCTCCCTCCCTCCCTCCCTCCCTCCCTCCTTCCATCCTTCCTTTCATTTTCTCTCCCTTTCTTCTCATCTCTTCCTCCCTCCCTCCCTCCCTCCCTCCCTCCCTCCTTCCTCTCCCTTCCTCTCCCTTCCTTCTCATCTCTTCCTTCCTTCCTTCCTTTCCCTTCCTTCTCATCTCTTCCTTCCTTCCTCCCTCCCTCCCTCCTTCCTTCCTTCCTTCCTTCCTTCCTTCCTTCCTTCCTTTCTCTCTCCTTCCCTCCCTCCCTCCCTTCCTTCCTTCCTTCCTTCCTTCCTTCCTTCCTTCCTTCCTTCCTTCCTTCCTTCCTTCCTTTCATTCTTTCCTCCCTCCCCCCTTGTTTTTTTAACTTTTTGCCTTTCTTGTCTCCCTCCCTCCCTCTTTTCTTCCTTTCTCACTCCCTCCCTCCTTTCCTTCCTCCCACCCTCCCTCCCTCCCTTCCTTCTCTAGTTTACCTTTTTGCCTTTCTTGTCTTTCTCCCTCCCTCCCCTCCCTCCCTCCCTCTTTGTGAAGGGTGAAAATCTTGACCTCACAGACCAAGAAATATTGATTTCTAAGTTATTACAATTTGCTCTTTCTCACTTGGGAGCTTTATTCACCTCTCTCTGAAGTCACTTATTTTAGGAGCCGAAAGATGCATTGTCGTTGTTGTTGTTCCGTCCCCTTCTTTCTGCCTGGCATTCATTCGTTCAGTCCAAGACCGAATCTCTCAGTGCGTGACACAACGAGGGGCTTTGTTCATCGGCTGGCTGTCGCCACGGAGCCTGACGCTGATCTGAGCAGAGAGGGGAATGACTGTCCCGAGGTCAACCAGATGGCTTCCTTGCCTAAGGCAGAGCCTCAGTTTCCCCCATTGCGAGTCCATCTCCTTAACGCACTCTCTGAACATTGTGTGCTTAAACCCGACTCACAGCTAACTCTTTTTTTATTGATCATTCCATCATTCCTCATCATCCCTGGAATTGATTGATACTCACCAATATGTAGGCTCAGCTCACCTGCAAGGCACCGCCGCATTTAGGAAAGTCTGGACTGGTTTATCTTTTGAATTATCTGAGACGGCATTTTCCGAAACTTATATTGATCCTGGTAAAGAGGGAAGAAATTTGAAAACCGTGGAATGTACATCTAGTCCGTCATTTGGTGACCCTTCAAAGTTACAACGGCACTTGCGGCCATTTTTTTCCTGCACTTATGACCATTGCCCCATCTCCGTGGTCACGTGATTTACAGTCCTATACTTGACCAACTGACTCGCATTTATGACGGTTGCCCTGTCACGGGATCCCCTTTGGCGACCTCCTGACAAGCAAAGTCAATGGGGGAAGACATATTCGCTTAACAACCTATGCTCCTAACTTAACAGCTGCAGTGATTCACTTAACAACTCTGGCGAGAAAAAACATAACATGGGGCAAAAGCTCAGTTAACACATTTCTCACTTAGCAACATAAATCCTGGGCTCCTTTCTAGCCGTACGTCGAGGACCGCCTATATTGAATGCAACTTGGCCTGTTTTGACTTTTGGTCGCTTAGACTAAGAATGCTTCGGTATGCCCTCCCTGCAGTTGCCAGTTGTCACCCCATATTCTGAGTAGGGGGTGCGTTGAAAACACACCAGTGTGGCAATTTTAACCATGGAAACCAAGCGGAGATAATTTGAGTACTAAATATAAACATCTCATGAAAAACGATTATTCTATTTTTAATAGGAACCTTCAAGAATCTTGTCTCTAAATATACAGAATAATACAGAATAACAAGAGTTGGAAGGGACCTTGTAGGTCATCTAGTCCATCCCCGTGCTCAAGCAGGAGACCCTACACCATTTCTGAAAAAGTGGCTGTCCAGTCTCTTGAAAGCCTCCAGTGATGGAGAAAGAAGGAAAGGAAAGAAGGAAGGAAGGAAGGAAGGAAGGAAGGAAGGAAGGAAGGAAGGAAGGAAGGAAGGAAGGAAGGAAGAAAGAAAGAATAGCAGAATAACAGAGTTGGAAGGGACCTTGGAGGTCATCTAGTCCAACCCCCGCTCAAGCAGGAGACCCTATACCATTTCTGACAAGTGGCTGTCCAGTCTCTTGAAAGCCTCCAGTGATGGAGAGAGAAGGGAGGAAGGAAGGAAGGAAGGAAGGAAGGAAGGAAGGAAGGAAGGAAGGAAGGAAGGAAGGAAGGAAGGAAGGAAGGAAAAAAGAATAGCAGAATAACAGAGTTGGAAGGGACCTTGGAGGTCATCTAGTCCAACCCCCCGCTCAAGCAGGAGACCCTATATCATTTCTGACAAGTGGCTGTCCAGTCTCTTCTTAAAAACTTCCAGTGTTGGAGAACCCACAACTTCTGGAGGCAAGTGGTTCCACTGATAGATTGTTCTCACTGTCAGGAAATTTCTCCTTATTTCTAGGTTAAATGTCTCCTTGATCCATTTCCATCCTTTATTCCTTGTCTGGCTTTCGGGTGCTTTGGAAAACAGGTTGTCCCCCTCCTCTCTGTGGCAGCCCCTTAAATATTGGAAGGCTGCTATCGTGTCACCCCCTGGCCTTTTCTCTTTTGTTAGACCAAGACATACCCAATTCCTGCAACTGTTCTTCATATGTTTGAGCCTCCAGCACCATCCTCATTTTTGTTGCTTTTCTCTTCCCAAAGTTCCTGCTGCTGAGTTGAGACATTTGCCAAATGAGTTTTGCCCCATTTGGCGACCTTTCTTGCCGCAGTTGTTAAGTGAATCAGCGCAGTTGATAAATCAGCAACGCTGTTGTTAAGCGAATCTGGCTTGCCCATTGATTTTGCTTGTCAGAAGGTCGTAAAAGGGGGATCCCGTGACCCCCTGGGACACTGCAACTGTCATAAATGTGAACCAATTGTCAAGCATCTGAATGTAAATGATGTGACCACGGAGATGCTGCAATGGTCCTACGTGTGAACGATGACCTTTAGTCATTTTTTCCCCCGCTGCTCTTGTAACTGAATGAACTACTAAACGAACTCTTGTAAGTCAAGGACTGGCTGCATTGGAAACCTCTTAAAGTTAGAATGCAGCTGCAGCTGAGACTAAAAATCTTGAATTATAGGCCTTTGTGAAGCTCCTAAACGTTGATGGTTGAACCCCCCCCCTTGCCCTTTGGAGCAGACTTTGATTAGATCAGGGGTCTTCAAACCTGGCCCTTTTATGACTTGGGGACTTCAACTCCCAGAATTCCTCAGCCAGCGTGCCAGGCTGAGGAATTCTGGGAGGGGGTCTTAAAACTTGGCCCTTTAGCGTGCCAGGCTGAGGAATTCTGGGAGGGGTCTTCAAACTTGGCCCTTTTATGACTGGTAGATTTCAACTCCCAGAATTCCTCAGCCAGCGTGCCAGGCTGAGGAATTCTGGGAGGGGTCTTTAAACTTGGCCCTTTTATGACTGGTGGACTTCAACTCCCAGAATTCCTCAGCCAGCGTGCCAGGCTGAGGAATTCTGGGAGGGGTCTTCAAACTTGGCCCTTTAGCGTGCCAGGCTGAGGAATTCTGGGAGGGGTCTTCAAACTTGGCCCTTTTATGACTGGTGGCACTCAACTCCCAGAATTCCTCAGCCAGCGTGTCAGGCTGAGGAATTCTGGGAGGGGTCTTCAAACTTGGCCCTTTTATGACTGGTGGACTTCAAATCCCAGAATTCCTCAGCCAGCATGCACGCTGGCTGAGGAATTCTGGGAGTTGAAGTCCACCAGTCATAAAAGGGCCAAGTTTGAAGACCCCTGGATTAGACACTCGTGGTAGTACAGAGAGGTTTGAGGAGGATTTTCAGTCCAGCTTTGTGTAAGCAGGCCTCTGGTCTCATTTTGCTCGTAGAAAGCTGATTTTTCTTTTGAACCTTTTTTTGCTTGTAGAAGATTGTTCTTCTAAACCAGGGGTCTTCAAACTTGGCCCTTTTATGACCTGTGGACTTCAACTCCTAGAATTCCTCGGCATAGCTGGCTGGTCATAAAAGGGCCAAGTTTGAAGACCCCTGTTCTAAATCTTCCTTAAACAGATATTCCCTTGGGAAAAGTATCAACGGTGTGACGTGTTATAGAAGAAATGGTTCTTGATGTTGGTTTGGGTTAGAGGTAGGAGAAGATTTGTTTTAAGGATGCCTGCTTAAATTCCTGCTTTTTTTTTAAAAAAAAAATCAACTTTGTGGCTAACACGCACACAGAGACGAGCACAGAGACGAGGGAATGTGTGCCATTTCTTTCGTTGGGTCAGCCCCATTAATTAGGGCTATAATAAATGGTCTTATTGTTTCTTCCCCCTGTTTTAAAACAGAGTAATCCACACAGAAGCCTCAGGGATATTGCCCGTTCGGTCCATATATAACATCAATGCTTGTTTTGTTTTGCTGGATCGTTCCAGAGAAATGCTTACCCATATTTACGAGTCCTGCGTGGGTGGGAGAGAACTAAGTTGAAAATAAACAGAAATGGCTTGTTTTAGTCTGGAGGGTATTTATTTTGAACTGGGGAAAGAAGGTAAATTCTGTGGGGGTTTTTGTGTGTTTTTTAAAGTCTAGGTTAATTTTAAATAAGGTTCCAGGAAGGGAAGCTGATTAATCTTAATTCTGTTCCCTATCGGAAGTCTTTCGTTTCGGCTACCCTATCCCCAAATCCTGGATGCCGTTTATCTGCCATAAACCATTATTTATCATAATCTACTACTATTTTTTCTGCTTTTCACTTGATGTTGATCGACAGAGGACAGAAAGAAATTGAGAAGCTAATGCAGATCTCACAACAGAGGTGTTGAATTAGGGCTACCCATTACAGTACATTAAGTTTTTAGTTTAATGAAAAAGAAGGACTAGAGGTGACATGATAGTAGTCTTCCAGTATTTCAGGGGCTGCCACAAAGAAGAGGGGGTCTACCTATTCTCCAAAGCACCAGAGGGTAGGACAAGAAACAGTGGTTGAAAACTGAACAAAGAGAGAAGCAACCTGGAATTGAGGAGAAACTTCCTGACAGTGAGGACAATTAACCAGCGGAACAGCTTGCCACCAGAAATCATAGGCGCTCCATCACTGGAGGTTTTTAAAGAGACCGGACAGCCACTTGTCTGAAATGGTATAGGGTTTCCTGCGTGAGGAGGGGGTTGGACTACAAGACCTCCAAGGTCCCTTTCAACTCTGTTATTCCGAGTGTGCGCTGCCACATGGCTGGACCAGCTGAAGTTTCTAATTAGTCTTCAGGGGCAGCCCCTTGTAGGGCACACTGCAGTAGTCTAAAGAGGAGATGACCAGGGCATGAGTGACTGTGAGCAAGTCCTCTGATCCAGGAAAGGACACAATTGTGTGCAAAGCCCCCCCCCCCAACTCCACCCACAGCTGCAACCTGATTTTCTAGAAGGAGCCGTGAATCTAGAAACACCCCCAGCTTTTGTGCACTAACTCAGTGATTGTGAAAGGGGCAAGTAACATTTTTGTGAGCAAAAAGCGGCTTCAAGGCTTCCCAGATGTTTTCTTCACACCTGCTCCAGTTTTTCCCCCAAGCAATTTTGGTCCAGAAGAAGCCACGCGACTAAAAAAAAATATTTTCAAACTCAAGCAGAGCTCTTTAAAAAAAAAAGGACTGTAATTTTGGTGCCAATAAATATTTTAGCACTCCACCTTTGAATGCCAGGAGGATTTACGTTTTGATTGTGGTCACTTCTTCAGGCATCGTGGCGGAGAATCGCTCACCTAGTCATTCTGATATTTTAAAAACGAAGCTTTTTTTTTCCCCCTCGACAACTTCGGAAAATAGCACATAACCGTAGCAACAAGATTGCATAGAAACTGGGCAGAATTGTCATTTTCAAAGTGTATGTACGACAAAAATCAGTCTTGTGTGCACAGTTAAGAAATTGAGCTGAAAGCTCAACAGTTATTATTAATAATAATAATAATAATAATAATAATAATAATAATAATAATAATAATAATAATAATATTGAAAGGGACCTTGGAGGTCATCTACTCCAACCCCCTGCTCAGGCAGGAAACCCTATACCATTTCAGACAAATGGCTGTCCAGTCTCTTCTTAAAAACTTCCAGTGTTGGAGCATTCACCGCTTCTGGAGGCAGGTTGTTCCACTGGTTAATTGTTCTCACTGTCAGGAAGTTTCTCCTTAGTTCTAGGTTGAATCCCTCTTTGATTAGTTTCCATCCATTGCTTCTTGTCCTGCCTTCTGGTGCTTTGGAGAATAGCTTGACTCCCTCTTCTTTGGGGCAGCCCCTGAGATACTGGAACACGGCTGTCCTGTCACCTCTCGTCCTTCTCTTCATTAGACTAGACACACCCAATTCCAGCAACCGTTCTTCATATGTTTTAGCCTCCAGTCCTCTGATCATCTTTGCTGCTCTTCTCTGTACTCTAGAGTCTCAACATCTTTTTCACATGGTGGTGACCAAAACTGGATGTAGTATTCCAAGTGTGGCCTTCCCAAGGCCTTGTAAAGTGGTATTAACACTTCACGTGATCTCGATTCTATCCCTCTGTTAATGCAGCCTAGCACTGTGTTGGCTTTTTTTGGCAGCTGCAGCACACGGCTGGCTCACGTTTAAGGGATTGTCCACTAGGATTCCCAAGAGTCATAAGGTGACTCTTGGCTTAATTGTGGCAAGTTATTTGGGTTTGGAATTGGCTGTGGTTGTCTAGCCTTGACTTCAGCCAGGTTTTTCAACTCTGTGGGCAGAAATTCTCATGGGCAATTTAGAAAATATACCATATGAGATTGAATCTCTGCAACCATCCTTCCAAGCAATTTTGATAAGGCTCATGAGCCGTGAAAATGCCTTCTTGATGCGCTCAAGGGCGAGACCGATATTTGTGTTAAAAATTTCCTGCGGCCATGGTGCCCTTCTGTATTTATATTTTTGTGTGTGTGTGTGTGGGGGATTTCTATTTATATATCCAAGAGCATGTTTTCTGTTTTTGCTTCTGTTTTTGTGTGTGTGTGTGTGTGTGTGTGTGTGTGATGAAAATAGCATAGGCTTAGTTGGATTTTAACCCTCCTTCTCCTGTCTGGCAAATATAAGAATGAAAATTCACCTTTGTGTCTAATGTGTGCGAGATCTATTATTCTTGCATATTTTTAATTTAATGGGTTTCTAGTTGTTAAGCCTATGTTGTGGGTTCTTCTTTTAGAGTCTGCGTTCTGCCGCTTACGACCATTTTTCACACTTTGCGACCGTTGCAGCCTCCCCATGGTGACTTGATCAAAATTTGGACGCTTGGAACTAGAAATATTAAATGTTAAGTTAAATATTAATGGGAAGTTAAAAACTGGGGGAAACTGATTAGGGCATTGATTGTCTATAAAGATTAAATGTTAAAACAAGGGTATGCACAAGCCAAAAATTATTGATAAATGTAAGAAATGTCATTTTTATCTAATTGATTTAATAAGAATTGTATTAGTTTAAACAGGAGACAGTAAATATTAAGGGGAAAAGAGGAAAAATTTAATGTAACAGCTTAAGAACTGCACCAAAGATACTTGTATGTCATTGTATCTATTGATTAACCCAGCCGCCACGCGGCTTTTCAAATACTTAAATGTAAAATTAGAAAATCAATAAAACATTTTTTTTAAAAAAAATTGGACACTTGGCAACTGACTCATATTTATGACGGTTGCAATGTCCCGGGATCACGTGATCACCTTTTGTGACCTTCTCATAAGCAAAGTCAACAGGGAAGCCAGATTCACTTAACAACTGTGTTACTAACTTAACAACCACAATGATTCACTTCACAACGGTGGCATGAAGAAAAAAAAACAACCCTGTAAAATGGGGCAAAGCTGACTTAACAACTGTCAATTGTGGGGATCAATTGTGATCATCAGTGGAGGGCTACTACCTGAATTCAGTAGATTTTGGTATTAAATCTTGCCTGTTTTTCTGTATAGAATCTTTTCTCAGCCCTGCAGAGTTGAGTGCAATATTTTTTTTAAAAAAATTTGATAATCATTTTCTAATCTACATAAATGGTATAATATGGATATGAAACCTCTTGAACCAAATGGGCAGGTTGCGGTATTCTTTCATACGGTGCCAGATGAAAGCAATTGGTGTCTGGAATGGATTAGTGCTTTCTGTGTAATTAAAATAGTTGACACTAGAAATGTGTCAAAGCATTGCAAAGTTGAGATGCTCTGGTCTCAGGATGTTTGGGAAATAGCTGGCCTGAGGTTTAGGACCGGGGTCTTCTAACCTGTCCATTTTACCCACTTCAAAATCAAAAAGTTTTCAAACAATTTACAGAGTTTCTCCTTTCCTTTCCTTTCCTTTCCTTTCCTTTCCTTTCCTTTCCTTTCCTTTCCTTTCCTTTCCTTTCCTTTCCTTTCCTTTCCTTTCCTTTCCTTTCCTTTCCTTTCCTTTCCTTTCCTTTCCTTTCCTTTCCTTTCCTTTCCTTTCCTTTCCTTTCCTTTCCTTTCCTTTCCTTTCCTTTCCTTTCCTTTCCTTTCCTTCATCTATCTTCCTTCCCTTCCCTTCCTTTCCCTTCTTCTATCTTCCTTTCCTTTCCTTTCCTTTCCTTTCCTTTCCTTTCCTTTCCTTTCCTTTCCTTTCCTTTCCTTTCCTTTCCTTTCCTTTCCTTTCCTTTCCTTTCCTTTCCTTTCCTTTCCTTTCCTTTCCTCCCTCCCTCCCTCCCTCCCTCTCTTTCTTTCTTTCTTTCTTTCTTTCTTTCTTTCTTTCTTTCTTTCTTTCTTTCTTTCTTTCTTTTCCTTCCTTCCTTCCTTCCTTCCTTCCTTCCTTCCTTCCTTCCTTCCTTCCTTCCTTCCTTCCTTCCTTCCTTCCTTCCTTCCCCATCCGCATTCATAAGTAGGTTACCAACAAGTTATATATTATTCTATAAAGCTTTCCTCGCTCATGTTATTAAAATGTCATATTATTATGAATGAAGTGCATCCATTCTTGATGACTGGAATTCATGAGATCCCTGCAAGTGTTTTGTAACACCTTGAAGATGTTGGCTTGCAGGTGGGTGCTGGAAGTTGGGATATGCTTGTTAGTTCCTGGATGCCAGTTGCATGCTATTTATAATTTGGGCTATTGTGTTTATTTTGGTTTGGATAACAATCCAGAGCCCTATATTAGAGATGAGTAACAGACTTAAGTTTATTAAACAATAATCAAAAAAGTTAGCTCTGCCTTGTCTCTGTGAGTTTGCCTGCCTTGTGATTTCAGTCGGGTTTCATTACTAAAATGTTATTTTTCTTTCTGTTTTTTTTCTTTTTTTGGGGGGGGGGGTTAACCCTATCTGTGCTGCCAGAGTTGCAACTACGAGATGGATAGCTAAATACGTTGATATAACAAATAAAGAAATGATCCACAGCATCATATAAAGGTAATCCTCCACAGCTTGTTTAGTGACCATTTGAAAGTTACAACAACACTTAAAAAGTGACTTACGACCAATTTTCACTCTTACGACCATTGCAGCATCCCCAAGGTCACGTGATCAAGGTCACATGATCTGCATTCTGCCACTTACGACCATTTTACACACTTGCGACCCTTGCAGCATCCGGTGATCAAAATTCAGACACTTGGCAACTCTTCCATATTTATGACGGTCGCCGTGTCCCGGGGTCACATGATCCCCTTTTGCGACCTCCTGACAAAGTCATTGGGGAAGCCAGATTTACTTAACGACCGTGTAACTATCTTAATGACTGCAGTGATTTACCTAACAACGGGGGCAAGAAAATGGGGCAAAACTCACTTAAGAAAAGTCTCGCTTAGCAACAGAAAATTTGGGCTTAGTTGTGATTGTAGGACTGTCTATACGCAATTCCTGCAACTGTTCTTCGCATGTTTTAGTCTCCCGGCCTTTAATCATCTTAGTTGCTCTTCTCTGCACTTTTTCCAAAGTCTCAGCATCTTTTTTGTAATGTGGTGAGACCAAAATTGGATGCGGTATTCCAGGTGTGACTATACTAAGGCTTTATAGAGCATTAGTAATATTTCACTTATATCTCTGCTGCTTATCCAGTAAAAATAAATCTGAATTACTTTATTGAGCTTTTGGCTAGCTCATTATTTTCCCCTTTTCTTCTTACTACAGCAGCAATAAGAAGAGAGTTTTTAAGGCTGAAATTATGGCGATCTACAAAGTTTGTGGAGAAAAGGTTCCTAACTGCCAACAGGAATTTGTGAGAATATTTGTCAAAATGTTGTATTACAGAGAACCTCTTCATAAAATGCTAAGTGGGTCAATTCTCTGTGAGTTCCAGTACTAAAATAGATAAGGCACATCATTATTATTATTTTTTTTAAAATGCTGTTGTGATGTGTTAATACATAATTTAAATGTTTAAAATGTCAAGCTATTCTCCAAAGCCCCTGAAGGCAGGACAAGAAGCAACGGATGGAAACTAATCAAGGAGAGAAGCAACCTGGAACTAAGGAGAAACTTCCTGACAGTTAGAACAATTAACCAGTGGAACCGTCTAAATGTCTAATTATCCTCATTTTCTGATTTTGAAAGATTAGGCTTCTCTTTCCTGAGATATAAAGCTCTTCTATCCTTTTGCATGTTGGGCTCCTTGTCGGTTTGAGATACATCAATCATATCCAAAGGTCTGTTAACAGAACAGATTTTCCTCAATCTTTCCCCCACACCCTATCTGGGGAAGTCTAAAGTCTGGGCTGATTCCCAGAGGGCAAAGTGAGTCAAACCTTGAATGTCCGGTAGGCAGTAAGAGGGCTAAAACAGACCCTCCCTAGCAGTTCACAGCATACAGGTTAGTCCTCATCTTACCACAGTTCAGTTAGTGACCATTCAAAGTTATAGTGGCACTGGAAAAAGCGACTTACAATGTGTGAATAGAACGGAACAGAACAGAACAGAATAGAACGTAACAGAATAGAATAGAATAGAATAGAATAGAATAGAATAGAATGCAGAATAGAATAGAATAGAACAGAATAGAACAGAATGTAGAATAAAATAGAATACAGAATAGAGTAGAATAGAATGTAGAATAGAATAGAACAGAAGACAACAGAACAGGATAGAATAGAATAGAATAGAACAGAACAGAATAAGGAATAGAATGCAGAATGGAATGGAATGGAATAGAATAGAATAGAATGCAGAATAGAGTAGAATAGGATAGAATAGAATGTAGAATAGAATAGAACAGAAGGCAACAGAACAGAACAGGATAGAATAGAATAGAACAGAACAGAATAGAATAAGGAATAGAATGCGGAATGGAATAGAATAGAATAGAATAGAATTATTGTCCAAGTGTGATTGGACACAAAAGGAATTTATCTCCGGTGCAGAAACTCTCAGCGTACATACAAGCAGCAAGTGATAAATCATGATCATAATCCTGAAATACAATCATCACAAATCATAAGATACAACGCTCAGTGATATTTATTTATTTATTTTATTTTATTTTAATTCCATTTATATCCCGCCCTTCTCCGAAGACTCAGGGCGGCTTACAAGCTTACAAGCTTGATAGGATACTAAATTAGCTAAATACTAAATCATAAGATACAGACATAAGATACAATGCTAAATCATAAGATGCAAACAACAAAGTTATAGTCATAAGAAGCTAAGGAAAGAGGTACTTAGTATTATTATAGCTTTCTAAACAGCCAGTGTAATATTGTTGTTAAGATGTTGGACCACGAGAAGAAAGATGCCAGGTCCAATCCACCCTTAGCCATAGATACTCCTTGAATGTCTTTGCTCCTTTTCTCCACTACCCCAACCTATCTTGTAGGGTTGCTGGTAACCTCTTGCAAGGAAAGATGAGAAGGATAATCATACAAAATATTGATAACAGTAGAAAAAAGAGACCCTTGGCCAGAATTAGTGACTGGGGTAAACATTTTTGTTTTTCTCCTTCAAGACCCTAAATGAATCTCTGTGAGCCATTGGTAAAAAACATCCTTCCCCCAGCAGATTTTATGTCTAGTTGTATAATAGGAGCAAGTATAGCCTCGGTGGATATCTACTCAAAGAACTGAGCATCTATCTGGTCGTATTTACCAGAGGCCGGAGTTGCAAGCCAGACCAAGAAGCTGGAATTTCATTACGAGGTCAGTCACAGCAAACAACCGAACATTGATTGAGGTGCAATCCACTCAGCCTAGAATATTATTCCATCCAAAATATGACATAAGCAGCTTGGGGACTTTTCGATCTGGTTCTATTTTTGGAGGACTTTCCCCTACTTTTAGCGGGATGCCATCTGCTGCTGTGATTTGAATTCTCCCCACTGCAGAAAATCCATTCTGTTGCAAAATGCAAAATGCAACCACGTTAACAATGGTCCGAGAGCAACTGAGGACCCAGATTGTTGGGGGCAATAAGCTGACTTTGCTAAAAAAAAAATGCCGCTTGGGAGGGGGCCCCCGAAAGTCCTAATAAGCAGGTATATACATAGAATGAAGGCTATTGCTAAGCACATTGATTTGTGCTTCTTAGATTGTAAGCCGCCCTGAGTCTTCGGAGAAGGGCGGGATCTAAATGGGATTAAAAAAAAACACCTTAATCCCAAGTTCCTGGAAGCTGGAGAGCATGACTGAGGTAACTTTATGAATCAGTTTTCCTTAATTCATAATTTATGAATTCCTACACTTTTAACGGATTAATTTTAGCCGGTGGATCAGCTGGATCGGAAGACTTCATTTGATACAAGTTACAAATTTCACCTCTGGCTAGGGGAGGGTTAGTTGATAATCATCGTTGCAGCTGTTACACAATCTGCATGCAACGGCGATCGCATTAGACCTGGAATTCCTTCCAGCCTTCTGACGAGCTTTCTAGAAGTTGATTGGCAGAGAATATAGCTGCGTAGCTTGTAAAATTTGAAACGAAGGGGAAGTAAGAATATCCAACCAACCACGTACTTCAATTTGCCAAGTGATTGGCCGTTTCCTGGTTGAACAATTGTGAGATGACCATTTTTGTGAACCTCTGCATGTCATACGGGGAGTCCTCGACTTAACGACCACCATTAATACATTGTTTGATTGTGTCTTCCCGCTTTTTATAACCAGTTCATCCAGACAGAATTCTCAGGAAAATGGGATACAGGTAATCCTCGACTTACAAGCATAATAGAGCCCCGACATTTCTGTGGTTAAGTGAGACATTTACTTTAAGTGAGTTTTGCCTCATTTCACGACCTTTCTTGCCACAATTGTTAAGTGAATCACTGCAGTTGTTAAGTCAGTCACGCGGTTGTTCAAGTGAACCTGGCTTCCCCCATTGTCGTTGGGTGTCAGAAGGTGGCAAAAGGAGATCACGTGTTCCTGGGACGTGGCAACCATCATAAATATGATTCAGTTGCCAAGCATCTGCATTTTGATCACATGATCCTGGGCAATGGTTGTAAGTGTGAAACAATGGTCGTAAGTCCCCTTTTTCAGTGCCGTTGTAACTTTGAAGGGCCACTAAATGAACCGTTGTAACTCGAGGACTCTCTGTACTTAGCATTATAGCTTTGTAAACAGCCAATATACTATTTAACTGAAAGGGTATAGGGCAGTGATGGTGAACCTTTTAGAGACCGAGTGCCCAAACTGCAACCCAAAACCCACTTATGTATCGTCGGGTGCCGGGTGGGTGTGGCCAATGGGTGGTCATAGCCCATTGGGTGGGCGTGGCCCATTGGGTAGGTGTGGCTGTGGTGTTAACGGCAGACTGGGTGGGGCTAAAAAGTTCAATCAATTCCAACTTTGCGAGATCTTTTTTTTCCCCCGTGAGAAGTTGAAATTCATTTGAACCTTTTTTTTTTTTGCATAAGGCAGCGGAGGCCTAAATTGAAAAGGTTTTATAAAACCCAGCTGAAGGCCTAGGACTGGGGCGACGGTGCATGTGCCCACAGAGAGGGCTCTGCGTGCCACCTGTGGCACGCGTGCCATAGGTTCGCCACCACGGGTATAGGGTCTCCTGCTTGAGCAGGGGGCTGGATTAGAAGACCTCTGTTCTGTACCAGCCTGCTACCGGCCCTGCAGAAAAGGCAACCCCTTTACAAACGGCAAGAGGCTGGAATTACGTCTGCCAAATTATTTACTACAAAAACAAACAAGACACGAACCAAGATACAGGAGCTTTGAAACACTATCTGAGCGGTTGCTTTCAGCAAACCAACCCTCCCCACACATTCCCTTTATAAAGAGTTCAGGGCGTGGCTTCTCTCTGCCTCCTTCCGAGAAGCCCCATTGCCTTCCTCTGTTTACTCCTACTTGACTGCCTCCTGCATCGGGCGTCCTTGAACAGGGCCAGCTGTGGGTCATCTTCATCCACACTGTCAGGCTCACACAGCTGGGTCTCCATGGTGACCAAGTGGGAGGGGCCTGCCTGAGGGCTATCATCAGCAAGATCTTCAACCCCCTCAGCAAGGTCTTCAACACCCCCCTCCTCCTCTGAGTCGTCCGACCCAACTGCCAAACCCACAGGCTGACCCTGAAGCACAACAACCTCCAAGGTCCCTTCCAACTCTGTTATTCTACGTTCTATTGTTAAGGTGTTGGACCAAGAGAAGAAAGATGCCAGGTTCAACCCACCCTTAGCCATAGCTACTTGTTCAAAGATACCATTGACTGAAAGACTTTATTCCTGTTGCTCAGGAGAGGTGGAGACTGTTGGACGCATCCTCCTTCGATGCTCTTTCTGTAGAGATATCCGAAAAAAACTTATCCTCCCAATAATTGATAGATATCCTGGCTGTTCTGACACTACGTATCTCCAGTGGCTGCTTAAGGACGAACGGGCTGTGATTACGGCACAGGTGGCTAGATTCTACGCAGCAGCGCTGGGGATTCGTCGGAAGCGTAAATAAGATGAAATATTTTTAGATCTTTTTAATAATCCTTTTTAAATTAATTTTATTTTATGTGTTCTTACTCATCATTAGATCATACTCGCTGCATTTTTATATATATGGATGTATGGATGTAAGTAGCCTACAATTGGATATTTTACTGTTTCTCGCCATACGGCTGTAATCAACAGATTTGATTTGATACTCCTTGGATGTCTTTGCTCCTTCTCTCTCTCTTTTTCCCCCAAAATTTTTATTGAATATACAGTTAAAAACAAAAACAAAAAACCCCCCACAGTGGACGTGATACAACTTGCCTGGTTTAAACAATACTATTAGTATTACCTTGTGAAAAGAAAAGGAAAAAGGTTTCTTTACATTATAACAAAATATACATATAGAATCTATGAACTCTCTAGTAAGGATTCTTTCGATCATGTTGTTGTTAGCTGCGAAGTTGTGTCCGACCCATCGCGACCCCATGGACAACGTTCCTCCAGGCCTTCCTGTCCTCTACCATCTTCTGGAGTCCATTTAGGCTCACGCCTACTGCTTCAGTGACTCCATCAAGCCACCTCATTCTCTGTCATCCCCTTCTTCTCTTGCCCTCAACCTTTCCCAGCATTAGGCTCTTCTCCAGTGAGTCCTTCCTTCTCATTAGGTGGCCAAAGGATTTGAGTTTCAACTTTAGGATCTGGCCTTTTAAAGAGCAGTCAGGGTTGATCTCCTCTAGGACTGACGGGTTTGATCGCCTTGCAGTCCAAGGGACTTGCAGGAGTCTTCTCCAGCACCATAGTTCAAAGGCCTCCATTCTTTGGTGCTCAACTTTTTTTAATGGTCCAACTTTCACTGCCATACATTGCAACTGGGAAGACCATAGCCTTGACTATACGCACTTTTGTTCGATCATGTACATTGTGATGAAATAACTTTCAATTCTATCTGATGGAGAATTAACTCAACTTATCAATCAACATTCGTCCCAGCATTCTTCCTTGACTAGCCATTTATACACCTCATGCCAAATTTCATAATAGTCTGTTTTGCTTTTATTTTTAAGTTCTAATGTTAACCTATCCATTTCAGCGCAGCATAGGATTGTATTTATTACTTCTTCTTCGGTGGGGGTTTCTCTTCTCTTCCATTTCTGAGCATATGCTAGTCTTGTTGCAGTTAGGATGTGCAGTGCTGAATATAAAGATCCTTTACTGAATTTATCCTTATTAATCCCTAATAAAAAAGTGTGTGGTTTAATAGTTGGGACAAATCCAGGATGCACAAGTTCTTTGCTCCTTTTCTCCATCACCCCAACCTATCTTGTAGGGTTGCTGGTGATCTCTTGCAAGGACGATGTGAGATGAACCCAACAAACAATAAAAGCTATTGAAAGTTTTCCTACTGCGGTGAGCTGAGGTTGCCCAGTGCTAATTCTAAAGTCGGTTGTTATTTCCCCTCCAAAGCGCCAGAATGTAGCTTAAAATGAGAGGGGACTCCACTTTTTTTTTCAAAAGGCCGACCCTTTTGTGAGGCACAGCTCACTACATCGGAGGCACCAAACGTGGCTTGTTCATGTTGTTCAGTCTTTTCGTTCTCCCAAGAATGATTTTGACATCTGCTAGTTCTGGAAGGAAACAGATGTTCCACAAAGCAGACAGATGACGGCTCGGCATGAGTTTGGGAAAAGAAAATTTCCCAGCAGGAATGCAATCCCTTCTTTTGACATACATACGTACACACTCCCATGACTCCAGGTTTTCATTTCCCTACAGCCCAAGCTAGGTTGGAGCAAGCCTGGATCGTGTGCCTTGTGGGGAAAAGATCTCTTAATAGTCTGTACACCCTTGATGTTCAACAAATGCTGAACTGAATTAGCAGATTGTTTCAGATTGGCTTCTGCAATGTGCAAGTCCAACGTAACTCTTTGTTGCGTCGTTATTCTAGGTGTATTAGCAGTGGCTACCCTACAGAAGGATGACCATGATGGGTGATGCGAGTGAAATGCTGGCCGCAGCTTTGGAGCAGATGGATGGCATCATTGCAGGTAGAACATCCACCACATTCTTCCTTATCTGTACATTTTATCTCTGGAGGAGAAAACTTATTGTTGAGGGTCCTCAAACTTGGAAACTTCAGTGCCGGTGTGTGTATTCAATAAAGATTGTCTGTTATGGCACCTCAAGACTGTAGAGTTCCTTCAGTATTGGAATTTGCCAGCCAGACGGTTGACATTCAGTTGTACGTTGCATTTTCAGTGTTGTCGTGACTTAGAGGGCTCAATATGCAAATGGTTGTGAGTCAAGGATGATGGATGTGTAATTGATGTTAATCCTGCAGGTTTGAATAGAATAAAGCTGGAAGGGACCTTGGAGGTCTTCTAGTTCAGCCCCCTGCTCAAGCAGGAGACCATATACCATCTCAGACAGGTGATTGTCTAGTGCAGCGGTAGGCAACCTTAGCTCTTTTATGACTCGTGGACTTCAACTCCCATGCTGGCTCAGAAATTCTGGGAGTTGAAGTCCACAAGTCATAAAAGAGCCAAGATTGCCTGCCCCTGGTCCAGCCTCTTCTTAAAAATCTCCAGTGATGGAGCGCCCACGATTTCTGGAGGCCAGCTGTTCTACTGGTCAATTTTCCTCAATGTCAGGAAGTTTCTCCTTAATTCCAGGTTGCTTCTCTCTTTGATCAGTTTCTAACCATTGTTTCTCATCATTCCCTCTGGTGCTTTGGAGAATAACCTGACCCCCTCTTCTTCTTTGCAGCAGCCCCTCAGATACTGGAACACTGCTATCATCTCTCCCCTATTTCTTCTTTTCTTTAGACTAGCCAAACCCAAGTCCCGCAGTCGTTCTTCGTATGTTTTAGCCTTCTTATCCTCACCCTTCTTCTTGTTCTCCAGGGTCCAAAGCACTGGAATACTCCAATGGCTTGTTTGATTGCCAATCCCCAACGTCTCCATTCATGGGAAGCTTGCGGGTTCTGCATCTGGTGGAAGACCTTCGGGGTTTGTTGGAGATGATGGAAATAGATGAAAAAGAAGGATTGCGGTGCCAGGTCCCTGAGTCGACAGCAGAGATTTTGATGGAATGGCTGCAAAACCAAATGGTGAGACAAACAAATGGGTAATATTAAATTACAATGAAAAACAAACGGTGGGCCTAGCCTAAAAAGACCCCAGGATTTTTAAAACTAACATACTTCTCAAAGGAGCATGGTGGCTTGCATGGTTAGGACGCTGCGTTGGAAGGTTAGCAAGCCCGCGTTGGAGACCCAAGTGCTGCTGCGGGGTGAGGTTGAGCTCCTGTCCTTGGCTCCAGCTCCCAACTGGGTGTCCTCCAGGCAACGGTGATCTCGCCAGCTAATCCTTTCAACCTGGAAGTGCCTTAGCGCTGCTGACCCAAGTGCAGTGTGATGATGTGAGGCGACATGCTTGTCCAAATGCGATGGTGTTGCCATGCAATTTGTCTCCGAGTCTTTTACAAGATTTTGCGCTTCCCTGTTGCTTTTATCTGTGATGAGTGAGTTGCTTCGCAGAGTGAGATGGGTGGCATATAAATCTAACAAATAAGTAGAAAGAAAAAAAGGAAGGAGGGAGGGAGGGAGGGAGAGAGAGAGGGGGAGATCTTCCTCCTAAAACACCTGCCATCGTCACATTCTTCATTTCTACAATTGAAATTCAGTCCTCCCACCCAAAGGTGGTCCTTCATGCCAGCGGCTTCATCCTTCCTTGCCAGAAAATATTCCTTGGCCTCCAGACCAAAACCATCCTAGTGGCCTGCCGTCTCCTGCAGAAAGAAAGAAAGAAAAAGAAAGAAAGAATTAAAAAGAGAGAGAAAGAAAGAAAGAAAGAGGAAGAGGAAGGAAAGGAAAGGGGAAACTGTAAATTGTTTGAAAACTTTTTGATTTTGAAGTGGGTATAATGGACAGGTTAGAGTAGACAGAGGGTTGTTATCTTCTCATGTAACTGACTTTTGATGTTCAGCTGACAATGCAGGTGGGATTGCATTGCTTCTTGCTATCTTGCAAGCGGCATCTGTTAGCCGCAGCCTTTTAGGATGAATGACCAGTTCAGTTACTGTTCTCATAACTGCTTTTACCTCTTCCATAATTCCTCATGCAGGCTGATGTCCAATTAATATTGTGAAGGTCACTCACAATATTAAAAATGATGATGTACGCCAGGGGTGTCAAACTCAATTTCATTGAGGGCCGCATCAGCATTGCGGTTGCCCTCAAGGGGCCGGGTGGGTATGGCCAGGGTGGGCGTGGCCTACTGGGTGGGCGTGGCTAGAGTGCGTATGGCCTACTGGGTGGGCGTGGCCAGCTCTACATCGTTCGCATCAAGGGTGCCTATGGGGGCCTGGGCAGGAGTGGGACAGATCTGAGGGTCTCTGGCAGGAGGAGGGTCTCTGGGCCAGGGCCAAGGCAGTGGGGGCCATTCCCTCACTGTTTCCAGGATGGCTTCGTGGGCCACATGAAACCACTTGGTGGGCCGGGTCTGGCCCCCGGGCCTTGTGTTTGACATGTCTGATGTACGCCATCCAGCTCTTTGTTGGAAGGAAGGTTGTAGAAAAAATGGGCTTGAGCCCAGTTTGCAGTCCATTAAAATTCAAAAAATAAAATAAAAATCAGCTTGCAGGTCAGTAGTTAGGTGGCAAGGCAGCCCTGCAGAACGTGACTGAGAAAGAACAACAGCGTCAAAAAATGTGGTTGTCTCTTTGGATTGTGACATGACAGTTCTTCATAAGAAGCTCGATTTGCAGTAGTCCAAAGATGCCATCTACTGGAAAATAAGATTACATGCGATCTGATCTTGAATGTAGGTCTTCAGTGAAATCTTCTATTGTGTTTCCATGACCATGAAACCATTCTTATGTGGGAAATTGTTGTTGAGGTATGGTCCTCCATATCATCTCACGCCTAGTCCTTCTCTTCATTAAACTTAGACATACCCAATTTCTGCAACTTAATAATAATAATATAATAATGATAAAGTTGGAATGGACCTTGGAGGTCATCTAGTGCAACCCCCTGCTCAGGCAGGAAACTCTATAGCATTTCAGACAAATGGCTGTCCAGTCTCTTCTTAAAGACTTCCAGTGTTGGAGCATTCACAACTTCTGGAGGCAGGCTGTTCCACTGGTTAATTATTCTATCAGGAAATTTCTCCTAGGTTGCTTCTCTCCTTGATTAGTTTCCATCCGTTGCTACTTGTCCTGCCTTCAGGTGCTTTGGAGAATAGCTTGATTCCCTCTTATTTGTGGCAGCCCCTGAGATACTGGAAGACTGCTATCATGTCCCCCCCTCGTCATTCTCTTCATTAAACTAGACATACCCAATTCCAGCAACTGTTCCTGATATGTTTTAGTCTCCAGTCCCGTGATCATCTTTGTTGCTCTGCTCTGTACTCTTTCTAGAGTCTCAACATCTTTTTTTCTATTGTGGTGACCAAAACTGGATGCAGTATTCCAAGTTTGGCCTTACCAAGGCCTTGTAAAGTGGTATTAGTACTTCACGTGATCTTGATTCTATCCCTCTGTTAATGCAGCCTAGCACTGTGTTGGCTTTTTTGGCAGCTGCAGCACACGGCTGGCTCATGTTTAAGGGATTGTCCACTAGGACTCCGAGATCCCTCTCACAGTTGCTACTATTGGGCGAGGTACCACGTATACCAGTGGCTGGCTCAGGAATTCTGGGAGGTGATGTCCGTGAGTCATAAAAGAGCCGAGGTTGCCTACCCCTGACCTATACTATACCTGTGCATTTGGTTTTTCTTGCCTAAATGTAGAACCTTACTTTCTTTTCTTTTTTACTTTCCTTCATATGTTTTAGCCTCCAGTCCTCTAATCATCTTTGGTGTCATCTTGGAGTTTTGTGAGATATAAAAAGAGTAAACAGAAAATAAATATATGGGACATGGGGTGGGAAGGGATCTTGAGTTCAGCCTTTGTGGTTCCTGTTTACGTTGCTGTGGTCTTTTAAATGGATCGAGAAAGCCATGTGACCTCAACCTAATCTTTTCCTTTTGTTTTCCAGATTAATGGACATTTGTCTGCTAACGGAGATGTCTACCAGGAACGGCTGACTCGGCTGGAAAGTGATAAGGAATCTCTTGTTCTGCAAGTGAGTGATTTTTTCAATTTGGCCTGTTCTTTCTGCCTAATAAAGCTTTGGTTCTTAATGGGGAGATATGCACAAGCAGCACTTTTCAAATAGATTTTGCGGAACTATCTTGAAGGGTTGCTAAGAAAGCTTAGGAACTATAGATTATCAGGGATTCAGTAACAGGCTAAGAAAAAGATAACAATGTTAGCTGTGGATGTTCCAGGTCTCTTAGCCCAGGGGTAGGCAACCTTGGCTCTTTCATGACTCGTGGACTTCAACTCCCAGAATTCTTGAGCCAGCATGGCTCAGCTTGGAAACCTCTCCCTTTCCCCTCAGCGTGGCTGGCTCAGGAATTCTGGGAGTTGAAGTCCACGAGTCATAAAAGAGCCAAGGTTGCCTACCCCTGTATTAGAACAAGCAATGATGTCTTCAGGTTTGCCGAGGGTATCAATTATGAGTCAGATAGTTAAAGAATCTTGGGTTGCTATCAATACCTTCCCCAAAAGGTCAAATCAGTATGTAATGACTGTGAAGAAAGGACGTTCTCTGGTGGGCATACTCTGAGATAGAGTGGCACCATTTGTTTTCATTGTTATTATTATTTTTGAACAGGTGAGTGTCCTTACGGACCAAGTGGATGCTCAGGGAGAGAAGATCAGGGATTTGGAATTGTGCCTGGAGGAGAACAGAGAGAAGCTGAATGCAACGGAAGAAATGTTACAGCAGGTACCACCGATTCCTGTCTGTGAATCTAGGGGTTTGGTTTGGTGGAATCTGTTTTTGACGCACGTAGCACATGCTGGCCCACATATCCACAGAGGGGTCCTTGGTGCTCTCTGAGCTTGTTTTTTTCTTGCAGACATTTCATGACCCAACTAGGTAGCATCATCAGGTGCACCTAGTTAGGTCATGCAGTGTCTGCAAGAAAACAACGGAGCCCAGAGAGCACCAAGGACCCCACAGTCGTCCTTCTCCTCCTCCTCCTCCTCCTCCTCCTCCTCCTCCTCCTCCTCCTTCTTTTTCTTTTTCTTTTTCTTCTACTACTACTTCTCCTCCTCCTCCTCCTCTTCTCCTCCACTTCTTTTGCGACTACTACTTCTTTTCCTCCTTTCCTCCTCCTCCCTCCTCCTCCTCCTTTTTCTTCTTCTTCTACTACTACTTTTCCTCCTCCTCCTCCTCCTCTTCTCCTTTTTCTTTTGCGACTACTACTTCTTCTCCTCTTCTCCTCCTCCTCTTCCTTCTTCTTCTCCTCCTCTCCTCCTCCTCCTCCTCCTCCTTCTTTTTCTTCTTCTTCTTCTACTACTTCTCCTCCTCCTCCTCTTCTCCTCCTTCTTCTTTTGCGACTACTACTTCTTCTCCTCTTCTCCTTCTCCTCCTCCTCCTTCTTTTTTCTTCTTCTTCTACTATTACTTCTCCTCCTCCTCCTCCTCCTCCTCCTCCTCTTCTCCTTCTTTTGCGACTACTACTTCTTCTCCTCTTCTCCTCCTCCTCTCCTCCTTCTTCTTTTGTGACGACTACTACTTCTTCTCCTCTTCTCCTTCTCCTCCTCCTCCTCCTTCTCCTCTTCCTCCTCCTCCTCCTTCCTTCTTCTCCTTCTCCCCCTCCTCCCCTTTCTCCCTTCTCCCTCTTCATTTGATAGGACCTTCAAAGACACCCCGTCTTTCTCTTCCCTCCTTTAAACCATCGATTCTGTTTGTCATTTTGAACAGGAGCTCTTAAGCAGAACATCTCTTGAAACTCAGAAGTTGGATCTCATGGCTGAGGTCTCCAACCTGAAGCTTAAGCTGACTGCAGTGGAAAAGGACAGGGTGGATTGTGAAGACAGATTCAGAGATGCAGATGTGAGTCAATCCAGGTTCAGCACGGCTGAAACTTTTTGCCTTAAAATTTCTTAACACAGGATCTGGACTTAAAAGTGCTGTTGCATGCACCCTGATACAAAAAGATGTTGAGACTCTAGAAAGAGGGCAGAGAAGAGCAACAAAGATGATTAGGGGGCTGGAGGCTAAAACATAGGAAGAACGGTTGCTGGAATTGGGTACGTTTAGTGTAATGAAGAGAAGGACCAGGAGTGATACGATAGTCTTCCAGTATTTGAGGGGCTGTCACAAAGTAGAGGGGATCACCCTATTCTCCAAAGCACCTGAAGGCAAGATGAGAAACTATGGATGGAAACTAATCAAGGAAAGAAGCAAAGTAGAATTAAGGAGAAAGTTCCTGTCAGTGAGTACAATTAATCAGTGGAACAGCTTGCCTCTAGAAGTTGCAGGTGCTCCATCACTGGAGGTTCTCAAGAAGAAAAGCCATTTGTCTGAAAGGGTATAGGGCCTCCTACTTGAGCAAGGGGTTGACTAGAAGACCTTCAAGGTGCCTTCCAACTCTGTTATTCTCTCTTCCTATCTGAAGTGGATGAATAATACCTCCCCATCTGGAAGCAGTTAAAATCATTCAGAATTGGCACCAGCTATAAGAAGCAGAACAGGATTGTACAGCTTGAGGGACTTAACAATATCATCTCTCTCTCTCTCTACTAACCCTGTATTGTGGTTTTCTGAGTCCTGGTTTAATCCCCTGCTTTACATTCTGAAGCAGGCTATAAAAACAGGAGATCTGTTACAAAGGGGCTGCAGTAATGTTGGTCGCTTCTAAAGCCCCAAGCCCCAACTGAAACAATAAAACGTTGCTTTGTTGGAAACTTATTACCCTGAACAAAAAAGAAAAGAAAAGAAAAGAAAAAAAATCCTCCGGGCTGGCTTTCATCTTCATTTTTGAAGTCTCGTGGTCTAGAATATTCTAGAAGGCCATTCTCATCAGCAAGGGGCCATGTCTCTGAAGTGCTCTATGAAAAAAAGGACCATTGGTAGTGTAATGTAGTGGGTCCGACGCAAGGAAGAGACGCCAGCCGGAGTACGTATTCAGCTCTTTATTGTGGGGGCTGCGTACTGAGGAACAAGGGCTGCCTGGCCTCCTTATATACCCGGCCAGGGAGGCGGCCAGCCAATGGGGTTGGCCCTAGGTTTCCCGCCGAAACTAGGTTTCCCGCCAAAACCGCCCAGGCCAACGCCCCCTAGTGGCTGTTGCTATGCAGATGCCTGCAACTGGATACATAACAGGTAGGAAGGTAGATTTGGTCCTTTTTATCATGGTCCTTTGGTTTCCTCTTCACTGAGGTCTTTGGAACAATATTTTCCCAGCCCCAGGTGTGAAGAAATATTTTGAAAAGTGGTTCAATTTTACACAGTGGTTTTGCAAAATCGGAGAGAGAGAGACCTAATCCTGATCCTAAGAGTCTATGGCCGTGGTGGCACGCACAGCCCTCCCTGTGGGCACGCGCCCCGTCGCCCCAGTCCAAGGCCTTCAGCTGGGTTTTATAAAACCTTTTCGCTTTAGGCCTTTGCCGCTGTGTGCAAAAAAAAAAAAAAGGTTCAATCAATCAATTTCACTTGTGGGGAAAAAAAAAAGATCTCACAAAGTTGGAATTGACTAATTGAACTTGGTAGTCCCACCCAGTCTGCCGTTACCGCCGCAGCCACGTCCACCCAATGGGCCATGCCCAGCCAATGGGCCATGCCCACCCGGCACCCGACGATACATAAGTGGGCTTTGGGTTGCAGTTTGGGCACTCGGTCTCTAAAAGGTTCGCCACCACTGGGCTATGGGGATTCTCAGTCATCCAGCTCATGGTTGTCCCAAAGTTGCTTTTTCACGAGGCACTTAGACGTTCTTGTTTTTCCTTTGAAGACGTTTCACCTCTCATCCAAGAAGCTTCTTCAGCTCTGACTGGATAGTGGGGAATAAATCCTTCCACTCCCCACCGTCCAGTCAGAGCTGAGGGGCCCTGATCCAAAGATTTTAAACTCCGTAGATTTTAAGGCTGAGATGCTTTATTTTACCATTAGAATATTTTATAGAGCTTTACACCTTATCAACAGCTGATATCCCCCCCCCGACTAAGGTTGTGTTGAGAGGGAAAAAAACTTGCGTAAAATTGGCTAGCGTTCAGTGTTGTGTGACTGACTGCTGAAAAGATCGTGTTGGTGTGGTTTCTTTCCAACTGGAAACTGGATGTGAACTGGTAGCCGAAGGGATTTTTTTCCTCTCAGCTCAAAGAAGATGGGGTGGAGCATAGATAGTCCTTGACTTATGGCCACAGCTGAGCCCAAAATTTCGGTTGCTAAGCAGGACACTTGTTAAGCGAGTCTTGCCCCGTTTTACGACCTTTTTGCCACAGTTGTTAAGTGAGGCGCTGCAGTTGTTAAACTGTTAAGTGACTCTGGCTTCCCCATTGACTTTTCTTGTCAAAAGGTGGTCACATGACCCCGGGACATAAATATGACCAGTTGCCAAGTGCCTGAGTTTCGATCATGTGACCACGGGGTTGCTGCAACGGTCGTAAGTGTGAAAAATGGTCACAAGTCACTTTTCCACTGCTGTTGTAACTTCGAGTGGACACTAAAGGAAAGGTTGTAAGTTGAGAACCACGTGTAGTGATGGAGAAAGTTGAAACTCAGTGAGAACTTGTTACACATAGTAGCACATGTAGTACTCAATGTTCCTACTGACAAGTGAAAAGGAGAACATCTGGGATGTTTATTTTAATGGCAACCCAAATTCCTTCCATTATGTCAAGTTGTGGCTACCAAGAATGTGGGAATTATGTGTAAAGGCCCTTGTCTGAAAAGTTTTGCATGCAGAGGTTTTTAAAATCAGACAGTTTCACAATCCTGGTAGGAAATAGCAAGAATACTTTTATTGTCTGAAAATACAGCAAAGCATGGCTTTTTTCCTCGTTTTCGTTTTCCCTTTTCCAAAACTCATACTAAGAGGCAGTTTATGTCTGGGGAAAAATCAAAGGGATGTGGTCACCTTGAAGAGAGAGGGGGGGAGGGAGGGGAGAGAGGGGGGGAGAGAGATTTGATGTGACTATCTCTGTGAGAATGCCTATTTTTAATGCAGTTTTTCAATGACATTTGAGGGAGCCAAAAGTTTTGCAGTTTTAATTTTTGATCTGTGGTTGCTGTGTGTGGGAAATCTGGGATAAGAAAAAGAAAATATCTGGAATTATTCTCTTTGAATGCTCCTATTTTAACTGCTCTCATCTCTCAGCTGGTGTCTTCTGATGGTAAGTTCTTCTTTTGGAAGTAAGATTTGATGTGACCAGCGGACTTTTACTAAGTAAAAGCTAGGCAGGTGATTGTATCTCATAGAAGAGAACATGTGTAGCTCAGAGCTGAACTGTGGGGTCCTTGGTGCTCTCTGAGCTTGGTGGTTTTCTTGCAGACATTTCACAACCCACCTAGGTCACATCATCAGTGCTAGAAGAGAATGGGGTTTGCTTTCTGTTTATATACTACTAGGTAAAGGTAAAGGTAAAGGTTCCCCCGCACATGCGTGCTAGTCGTTTCCAACTCTAGGGGCCGGTGCTCATCTCCGTTTCAAAGCCAAAGAGCCAGCACTTGTCCGAGGACGTCTCCGTGGTCATGCGGCCAGCATGACTAGGCGCCAAAGGTGCACAGAACGCTGTTACCTTCCCACCGTCGTGGTCCCTATTTTTCTAGTTGCATTTTTACATGCTTTCGAACTGCTAGGTTGGCAGAAGCTGGGACGAGTAACAGGCGCTCACTCTGTTACGCGGCCCTCGGGATTTGACCTGCCAAACTGCGGACCTTCTGATCAACAAGCTCAGAGTCCTAACCCACTGAGCCACCGCGTCCCTTATATACAACTACCTTGTCCTATCAATGTTGATGGAAGTAGCCTTGGTTAGGAAGTAGGAAGTAGCCTTCATTAGGCTGTTGGCGATTGCTAGCTTGTCTGTCTACATTCGTAGTTCCTCCCTATATAAAAATAAGAGCAGACTCCCTTCTCTTCCAGCACTGATGATGTTACCTAGTTGGGTAATGAAATGTCTGCAAGAAAACGGTCAAGCTCAGAGAGCACCAAGGACCCCATAGTATCTCAGCCTTGACTGCTTTTGAAAAGCTAAGTAAGGTCAGATTTGGTTAATATTTGAATGCGAGACGATGGGAGAAAATTGGACTGTAGGCTTACGCTGGGAAGTTGAAGAAAAAAAAATTGGGAAAAACGCCATGGCAAATTAACTTCATTATTTTTTACTAAGAAACTGCTTGGAGTTTCTCCTTCAACGTCCCTATTAAAGTCAAGATCAAAGGGATGTCCTTTGAGGCAGCTGCTTTGACCGCCTTAGAGAATGTAGCTGCTTTAATACTCTGGGATGTGGTATTTGGGCTTTCTGCAGTGAGTTGGGGAAATGCGCTTCTTTTATTGTATGCATCCAAGATAGCTGGCTTGCTTAGATATTTCCATCTCATTGGCGTCCACCTTTTTCTAAACAGCAATAGCACTGGCACTTACACTTACGTACCGCTCCATGGTGCTTTACAGCACTCTCTAGCAGGTTCATAGAATCAGCATGTTGCCCTCAACAATCTGGGTCCTCATTTGACCGACCTCGGAAGGAAGGAAAGCTGAGTCAACCTTGAGTCGGTCAGGATCAAACTGCTGGCAGTGGGCAGAGTTAGCCTGGAGTACTGCATTCTGACCACAATGCCCGCACAGCTTGGTAGGAAAAAAAGGGAAGGGAAGGGAAGGAATGGGAAATGTAGGGTAGGTAGCAATAGCACTAGACTTATATACTGCTTCATAGTCCTTTATAGCCCTCTCTAAGCAGTTTACAGAGTCAGCAGTTTGCCCTTAACAATCTGGATCCTCATTTTACCAACCTCGTAAGGACGGAAGGCTGAGTCAACCTTGCGCCGGTCAGGATCGAACTGCTGGCAGTGGGCAGAGTTTGCCTGCAATACTACACTCTAACCACTGCACCAGCAGGGCTGATGTCATTTTAAAACTGCCTCTTGAAGATAGAAGAAGTTGCCCAGCTGTGTCTAGTGCATGTTTCTACTCGTTTTCATGACTTTCAAATCATTTTTGTTCATTTCTTTTACTTCAAAACAGGATTTGATGCAGGAAGTTAATGATTTGCGCCTAAAAGTAGGAGATATGGACAGGGAAAGACTTCAATATGAGAAAAAGCTTAAGTCTACCAAAGTAAGTCCATGTTCCCGATAAAGAAACACATCTTCAGCAGTCTATACCTCATGACTTATGTATCTGTTATTTATGTCTCTTTTCTACTTAAAGTTGGTTCGTGGATATGGTAGCCAGTACGTGATTGACTTAAGCTTGTGTTTAAGGTGGTAGAAATATGTTATGGTTAGGAGCTGTTTCTATGAAACTGTCCTTATGAATGGCTAGTAATATTTCTTTCTTTGCATCACGGAAAGAAGATTGAGGAATTGGTAAAACCTAGCTCGGCCATCTTCCTAGAAATGCTGGTTTCTCTTACTGTATTTTTTTACGCTATCCCTTAAGGGTGTAATTCACAAAATGGAAGACCAAGATGTCACACCTGCGAAGAAGAAATTAGTGCACACTTTATTTAAAATGTCTAATTATCTTGGTTAGATACCTTCTTTTGAAAGACAAAGTTAGATGTTCATTGGGTATATAATTTCATTCTAATTGGAAGATCACATTGGAGAACCATGTGAAAAGTTAGTTTCTAGAACAATGGGGTTGAGGAAAACTTGGATTTGACAACAGAACTGTGCTTTGTGTGTGTAGGAGCACAAACATAGTATCTGTCTACATCCGTGGTGGGGAACGATGGCCCTTTTATGACTTGGGGACTTCAGGTCTCAGAATTCCTGAGCCAGCATGGCTGGCTCAGGAATTCTGGGAGTTGAAGTCCACCAGTCATAAAGGAACCATTGTTTCCCCATGCCGGCTCAGGAATTCTGGGAATTGAAGTCCACCAGTCATAAAGGGACCATAGTTCCCCCATGCTGCCTCAGGAATTCTGGGAATTGAAGTCCACCAGTCATAAAAAGGCTATTGTTTCCCCCATGCTGGCTCAGGAATTCTGGAAGTTGAAGTCTATAAGTCATAAAGGGTCCATAGTTCCCCCTTGCTGGCTCTGGAATTCTGGGAATTGAAGTCCACCAGTCATAAAGGGACCATAGTTCCCCCATGCTGCCTCAGGAGTTCTGGGAATTGAAGTCCACCAGTCATAAAGGGACCATAGTTCCCCCATGCTGCCTCAGGAATTCTGGGAATTGAAGTCCACCAGTCATAAAAAGGCTATCGTTTCCCCCATGCTGGCTCTGGAATTCTGGGAGTTGAAGTCCACAAGTCATAAAGGGGCAATCGTTCCGTATCTCTAGTCTGAAAGCAACCGTATCGTTTCCCAAGCTTACAACTCCCCTAACTTTTCTTACATCCCAAAGCCAAAGATTGAAGGTATAACTGATAACAATGTAAAATAATTAAAAGTAGAGTAATATAAGTAATTGTGTTAGTTGATATAAAAGGTATGTTATAATTTTGAGGGGGCTTTATGAATTAATGCCTAATCTTTACATTTGCTGCTCAATATTTGGCCATAATCTAGTTGATTTGCAATCCGCAAAAAAGGACAAAACTACAAGTATTGTCAGATTGCTATAGGTATTGATGTAAAAAAGGGCAGGTTTATAGGAATTACAAATATCTCTATAGAAGCTACAGAAAAGTACTGTGTTGGACAGTCTTTCATCATCTCCAGTTTTAATGGGCAAATGGAATGGAATTTTAGAATATCTTCCTCGTAATCATTCCAAAGGCAGAATATTATCTCTTGTCCCAAAGAGACTCTTTATTTAGGTTGGTGGATGTCTGAAGATAGATCATTGGCCTTTTTTTTTATTTTATTTTTTTAAAAAAGCTCTTTGTCACCAAGTCCTACGTCTCTATGATAGGTTATTTACTTCTGCCTGAAATTCTATGTGCTTACATTTTTGGAGAGGTGTAAGTTTGGCAAGCTCATCGCCCCAAGATTCATAGAAACCATCTGTTTTTGTTCTATGATGTCCTTCTAGCTTGAGGGACAATCATGAATCATTATTAATGGGACTGGATCCAAAAACGACTGCTTTCAGAAGTTGAAGACAAATGGAAGATTCACAAGCTTTGGTGACCAAACCCAGAGCACAGCTAACTGTTGACCAGTCACACATTGCACAATTCCTGTTCGATCTGTCCTTCATATTGAACAGCTAATATAAGGTCTTCTGCTTCAAAGGTTTGGTGTCTTTTGAAAGGGGTATCTTGAACGTAGTAGTCCTGTTTATTATTCTTATTATTTAGCCTTTTCCCTTCCTACATCTTTACTTCTCTTTCAATCCTCTGTCCTTCTTGCCAGTCGTTAATGGCCAAACTTTCTAGCATGAAAATCAAGGTGGGCCAGATGCAGTATGAAAAGCAGCGCATGGAGCAAAAATGCCAAATGCTGAAGGTCGGGTAGATTGGTGGTTTTTGAATCATTTATTTTCCACGGCTTTCGTAACCCTCTTTGCCATCTTGCTTGTCTGTATTTTAAAACCTTTTTTGTGTGTGTGTGTGCAGTGCATGTATGGATTTTTTTTCCTCCTGTTCCTATGCAAATCCCTGTGATTTATGTCTCCAGCTAAACCAAAATATATCTCTGTGTGTTTCTAAGATATCTCTGTTTCTATTTAAAAAACTTTTTTTTTGATTTAGCATAACGCAGAACACCATCAGCTGCCGGTTTCTTTCTTGAAATGAGTTCACACATTAAGCTGAGCTTAAAAAGAAACACAATCTTAGGTATTCCATTTTGGATTTCAGGCTGTGTTAACCTGTTATATCTTCGCTGACAAGTATGCTTCTGTTGAAGAGGAAATGCCTTGATTTTTGGCCTATCTGCATTAAAAAATAAATAAATTGGGTCACTAGATCCCTCTAGCATTTTAATTTTATAAAAAGGGCGGCTAGGAAGTATACAGTATATGTGTGTGTTTGTGTAGGCTTGTATGTATTTGTCTATATACACAAGCACATGCACAAACAAAAATAGTCTTTGCTGCATTACGATTCCCTAGGATATATTGAGGAAGGTCAGATGAAAATCTTGTAAAAGGCCCAGTGCTCCATTTTGTCAACCTACTTTAACTATTCCATCTGAAAGCCAAATCCTAGGGCTTTCTCCTTCCCTACAACTAGGTGTGTTCATGACATGCTTGTGTATGTGGGTGAACGTGCATGTGAATATAACTTCCGGATGTTATAACAAAGAACAGGGTCAGGAGGAAAAATATTGAATAATTGCTGATTAAAATCAATGTTTGATAAAATCAGTTAAACTTTTTGTAAAACTGATTGATCCTCCCTTTGTATACAGTATATACACTGTCTCACTGTCCACTACTTGGTACACAACTGTACAAGAACAATACCTTTTTCTGTCATCCAGAATCCAGAACAATTTTTTAAGAGTAAAATTCCACCCTGGGTCTCAGCCTGCCCACTTTTTAAAAAAATTTTGGCTTGAATTTTTTATTTTTTTTAATCCCCTGCCCTTGAGTTTCAACTGCTGGTATCCAGGAATTTTTTTTTTTACAAAAACCAGCCTTTCTCAGAAAGATAATCTGGAACCATGTCTAAGGATAAGATTCCATCCGTTCTCTGATATTTTAGCCAATTTTTTTTGGAGGTGGGGGGAAAGTGACTAATGAATCTGAGACGCATTCAGTTACGGAGTTAGGAGTCCCAACATGATAGATTCATTCGGGTTGTATGTCGGAATGAATTATTCTTTACCAGGGCCATCCATATGAAGATTAATGTTTAGAACCCTTAATCCTGAAACACAATTCTAAACTTTTATAATTCTTTCCTTCCTATTCAAACATTTTATGACGGTGTATGTTAATTTGAGTTTCCTTAAAAACAAACAAGCAAATCAAAAACATAATCTGAGCAAGATACGTATATTTGTGGGATATATCCCCATATACTATCATAGTTAATTCTTTTATCCATGTCTGTATTTTCCCATGAACATATGTACGGAGCACATAGTTACATTCCTACATATACACTGTTTTTATGATTTTAAGCATAAAAGCATGCCGAAGCATTTTGTGTTGTGAAAGACGTCATTTTAAGAACTTTCAATCTGGAGTTCCTTCCATTGAAAGCAGCGAGTGTAGAATTGTGCTGTCGGTATTGTATATCTAATTGTCGGGGAAAATGTGTCATGCATGACTAAATGGTAATGGAAGATCCTTTTAGGATCACATTTCAGTTCAACCCAGGATACTAAATGTTTAAATCAGAGATGGATGGCTTTGTGGCTAGAAGAGAGATTATTTGTATATTTTATATTTGCACAGGTAAACTTCAATTTACAATCAATTGTTTAATGACCCTTTGAAGTGACTTATAACAGATACTCACACTGGCAACTGTTGCAACATCCCCATTGTTGCATGATCAAAATTCACATGTTTGGCAAAGGATCATGTTTATGATGGTCAAAGTGTCCTGGGTTGCAACCTTCTGACAAATTTGGCCAAATTTGATATGATTGTTTAAAAATAAACGAACGCCATCTCTTCTTTAAACAGCCGACTTCGGTTTAAAGCTGTCTTTTTTAAAAGTGAAAGCCAAATATACTGATTTTTTTGTGTGTGTCTGCCCAGGAAGAACTATTGTCTTTAAAAGAGAAATTAGAACAGAAGGAATCGGAAATAAAACGATTGCAAGAAAAACTGGTCCTTCAGGGGAGAGGAGATGTTGACCTAAATGACAAAGGTAAGACAAAAATGATAAACGCCGCTTTTGTGATGCTGGCTGGGGGATTGTGGGAATTGTAGTTCACACATTTGAAGTTGAAGCCCACAGATCTTAAAGTTTCTAAGGTTGAGAAATGTTGGGCTTAGATTGTTACTTATTTTTTTTTAAGGAAGGCAGAAACAAGTCAATTGTATTTGCTTCTCCCTCTACACGCTACAAGTAAGTCATTAGGAGTAGCAATTTTACTCTGGACATTCTTTAAGTAGGTGAGTTTTGGCAGACAGAATTTTCTTTTAAAACACGCATCCCAAAAGCCAAGCATTTACCCTTCGAAATTAACATCAGAAAGCACGAGACGATTGTGCTGAAGACTGCTACAATGTTTTCAGAACAAGGAACAGCTAAATGTACAGCTTTAATAAAGCTAAACAAGCACGGGCTTCTTAAATAAAAAAAAAGTCCACAAGTTTTTATTTATGGCACTGTAAGCTGGTTTTTAAGGGACGCGGAGGCTCAGTGGGTTAGGATGCTGAGCTTGTCGATCAGAAGGTCAGCAGTTTGGCGGGTCGAATCCCAAGTGCCGTGTAGCAGAGTGAGCGCCTGTTACTTGTCCCAGCTTCTGCCAACCTAGCAGTTCGAAAGCACGTAAAAATGCAAGTAGAAAAATAGGGACCACTACGGTGGGAAGGTAACAGCGTTCCATGCGCGTTTGGCGTCTAGTCATGCCAGCCACATGACCACGGAGACGTCCTCGGACAAGCGCTGGCTCTTCGGCTTTGAAACGGAGATGAACACCGGCCTCTAGAGTCGGAAACGACTAGCACGAATGTGCGGGGGAACCTTTACCTTTACCTTTAAGCTGGTTTTTACTTCCTGAAGGTGGGTGAGCCATGAGTATAATAAACAACAGCTAATTTATTCACTGAGCTTAGATGCCATACACGTCAACTTGGGATTGTAGACAGTTTACAAAATTGCAATCCGTGCTGCAATTTATCCAGCTGGGAATAAGAAGGATGTATTTGGTGTTTTTTTAAAAAAAACACCTTTTAACTAATAAATAATATTAGTTATTTATCACTAGTGTTATCTATCACTAGTGTTATTAGCTTAATTTAAATTTTAAAATAACCAAATAGCTATAAATTAATAAATAAACATTATTATTATTATTATTATTATTATTATTATTAGTAGTAGTAGTAGTAGTAGTAGTAGTAGTAGTAGTAAAGTTGGAAGGGACCTTGCAGGTCATCTAGTCCAACCCCCTGCTCAGGTAGGAAACCCTATACCATTACAGACAAATGGATGTCCAGTCTTTTCTTAAAAACTTCCAGTGCTGGAGCATTCACCGCTTCTGGAAGCAGGTTGTTCCACTGGTTAATTGTTCTAACTGTCAGGAAGTTTCTCCTTAGTTCTAGGTTGCTTCTCTCCTTGACTAGTTTCCATCCGTTGCTTCTTGTCCTGCCTACTGGTGCTTTGGAGACTAGCTTGACTCCCTCTTCTTTGTGGCAGCCTCTGAGATATTGGAATACTGCTATCATGTCACCCCTCATCCTTCTTTAATAAAGATATCTATATTATTTTGAAGGTTTTGCATTTGATGGGTCAGCCTAAAGTCGTGAGGCAGATTATTTAACGGCGGCATTGTGGTGAACCACAAAGAAAGAATTGCATGGCGCTTTAGAAGTTAAGAGGTTATCTTGCGGAAGATTTAAAATCAGGTCAATCTCAGCCATGGCAATTTAGGAAGTGATTGTAACAGTTACTCACTCTCAGCCTAACTTCACAAGGTTGTTGGGGGTGTGAAACTTGGAATAGGCGTGCTAAGTGAGCCGCCCAGAAGTTCTAGATTTATATTTGTAAATAAATACAGGGAGTTTGAGTTTGGTTTGTCTTGCACATGCTTTTGACGCTTGGAATCTAATTTTTCAATCTCGTGGATCTTCCTGCACAGATGACAGTTGTAAAAAGAAGCTGAAAGACAAAAGTAAGGTGGTTTGTTTTTTTTTGGTGTCCTCTCCCAAACACATGTCATACATTGTTTTCCCAGTAGCACCTCCTGCATGTATCATGTTAAAAATCATATTAACAAAACCCCCAACGCCTCATCTTCACTCTTCAGTCTTTCGTTCATCGAATATCTGAGGGAAACTGTAAAGGGACCCTTTGTGTTTTAAATGCTCTACAGGTGACCCTTGACTTATGACCTCAGCGGAGCCCAAAATTTCTATTGCTAAGTGAGACAGCCATTAAGTGAATTTTGCCCCCCTTTCATAACCTTTCTTGCCACAGCTGTTAAGTGAATCGCTGCAGCTGTTAAATTAGTAACACAGTTGTTAAGTGAATCTGGCTTCCTTTTTTAACTTTGTTTGTCAGAAGTTCTCTTCGGGACTCTGCAACCGTCACAAGTACCAGCCAGTTGCCAAGCATTCGAATTTTTTGATCAGGTGACCATGGGCATGCTGCAATGGTCCTAAGTGTGAAAAATGGTCGTAAGTTGTAACTTCGTACGGTCACTAAATGAACTGTTCTAAGTCGAGATTCCCTGTATTTTCCCTTTAAAGCAGGGGTAGGCAACCTTGGCTCTTTTATGAGTCGTGGACTTCAACTCCCAGAATTCCTGAGCCAGCCGTGCTGAGGGGAAAGGGAGAGGTTTCCAAGCTGAGCCATGCTGGCTCAGGAATTCTGGGAGTTGAAGTCCACGAGTCATAAAACAGCCAAGGTTGCCTACCCCTGCCCTAGGCCTAGGCTGCTTTATGACTTGTGGACTTCAACTCCCAGAATTCCTGAGGCAGCCACGCTGAGGGGAAAGGGAGAGGTTTCCATGCTGAGCCATGCTGGTTCAGGAATTCTGGGAGTTGAAGTCCACGAGTCATAAAAGAGCCAAGGTTGCCTTCTAATGCAATATTCCAGTCCTTGGTTTACAGTTGGGAACACTCTGAGTATGTAATACAAAAGTCTCCATTTCAGTTCAACTGAATTGATTGAGTGGATCTGAGAGCAACAAATAACTTGGATAAATTCCATTCTCACAAGACTAATTGATTTTATTTATCACAATTCACTAAAATATGTTCATCTGGCATCTGGTTAGGTCACCAGTACTGTCTTCAACCCCCCCCCCCTTTTCTGGGTGAAACTTAAGCTGAAGTTACACATATCGGCATGACTTTTTATCACAAACAGATATATCCACCGTTTTATCACAAATCTCTTATTTCACAGTCACTTCTAATCAATTGACACCATCCATTGCCTTGTCTTTTACTGTTATTTTCCTTTTTTTTTACATTTCTTCAACTGTTCAATTTCCTTTTATGCGGCTGCTGATGTTGCAGACGAGTCATCGTCATTTCAAACGATTGGGAATGTTTTAATCTTCGGAGATTTCTAACATTCATGATAAATTAATAAGATTGAGCATTCCCTTGTGTTTTGCAGAGCTACAGTTGCGTAGTTGGTAAGAGTGAGCCAAAAACCGGAAAGTCTTTGGTTTAGAATTCCCACTTCACATTGCTTTTGTGTCCCTTTGCACATTGTTCCTAAAATTTATCACCCTGGTTAGCACCGTGGTTTCATGTTGAACTTCAACTTACAAGCTGGATTGTAGTCGTGTAATGGACGTGAAGCATGCAAGGAATGACGGTTACTTTAATCTTCAACTAGCATGAGTCACCACACGCCCCTTTCTCCATAAAAACTAATTTGATTTCTTCCTGCTTAAATTTTGGATTTAACTGAAAGGAAGTCCATTTGTATTTCTCCTGGTCCATGCTAAACTGTAGAGTTGGCCAAGAGATGGTTTTCCTTCTAATCCTTCCACGTTTTTGTTAAGCGCTAACTTTTACCTTTCAGATGTTGAGGTCCAAAAGATGAAGAAGGCCGTGGAATCTTTACTGGCGGCGAATGAAGAAAAGGTAGATATGAAAATACTTTCTGATTTTTGATTTTTGGTAAATAAACAGAAAGTGGATTGAGTTGACGGGGCTCGTTTAAAACTGACATCCTTGTTCTGTTTGCAGTTAGTGGGAAACACTGAAGGATTACTGGCAGGTCAATGAGATTGCCTTGCAACCAAGTGCATTGACAAAGCAGAGTTCCTGGATAGGTAGAGACTTTCACTGGAATTCAAATAAAGGAGGGTGAGATAGGGTAGCAAGTTCATTGGACATGCAAGCCAGATATTAGACTGGAAGAGCGCCCTAAATTGTCATTTTTATCCTAAGTAAGATAAAGCAGCTAATGCACTTCCACAGAGGGTGGTAGAGTTGACTGCAGATTACAAGTAGCCCTCAATGTACGATCCACTATTGGGATCAGAATCCCCAGTGTTAAGCAAGATGGTCGTTACTGAGTCACACCTGGTTTTATGACCTTTTGGCACGGTTGCTAAGTGAATCACTGCAGTTATTAAATGAATCAGATGGTTCTTAAACAAACCTGGCTTTTCCCTGTTGACTTTGCATGTCACGAGCTGGTTGGAAAGGCTACAGATAGTACAGTAAGGAGCTCAAGATGTTCATAAAGACATACAGATTGCCAAGCACTTGAATTTGGTTTCTGGAAATGCTACAATGGTTGTAAATGTGAGGACTGGTTGTAAGCCACTTTCTCCCCCCCCCAAACTGTCATTAAACAAATGGTTGTAAGTCAAGGACAGCCGGTGATAAGTGATGTAATTTCATGTCACTTAATGGGAGAATTCTACTGGCATGTTTAAGATCAATAAAGGAGAATTTTTGTAGCTCAGAGCTGAAATGAGGGATGGTGATTTTCTTGCAGATGTTTCATTACTCTACTAGGTAACATCATCAGTGCTAGGAGGAGTGGGGTTTGGTGGGGGGAGGAGGAGGAGGAGGAGGAGGACTGTGAGGTCCTTGGTCCTCTCTAGGTTGTGCCAGAACTCACATCTTGTTAATCTTTTAGTTAAAAAATTATATATTCAGTTCTTAGCAGGACCGGTGGTTGAGAAGTAATTAGTATTTTTTTTCATTTTTAAATTTGGGGTCACACTTTTACACTAAAAATTAAAGATTTTCAAGTCACCAATGATTTTTTTTAAAATAAAGAAATATATTTACCTTTCGCACATAGTCAGTCACTACACACACCCACACATATGTAACGAAACAACGGTCGCCACCCGCAGTAAGCACTCAGCGCGCGACCACACGACCAATCACAAGCCGAGCAGCGCCATCACAACCAGCCTGGACAAAGTACGCGTGCATAGGACCCGAGACAAAGCAGCTTGCGTGCACCGTTTTAATGATTTGGCCGCCAACCTGGTATAGCTCAACAGGGCAATTCAAGTTCCACGTGGACCAAACATCAAATTTTCAAAAGTTACTTTTAAAACTTGGAAAATCCGTCGAAAAAAGGTGCCGGAACTCCTTTCCGGTGCGTTCTATGACAAAAATAAATAAATAAGCACTCGGTAATATCATCACTGTTCGTTCTCCTGCTCTCCACAAACCCTACTCCCTTCTAGCACTGATGATGTTACCTACTTTGGTAAGGCCACACCTGGAATACTGCATCCAGTTTTGGTCACCACGATGTAAAAAAGATGTTGAGACTCTAGAAAGGGTACAGAGAAGAGCAACAAAGATGATTAGGGGGCTGGAGGCTAAAACATATAGGGAACGGAATTGGGTATGTGTAGTTTAATGAAGAGAAGGGTGAGGGGTGACATGATAGCAGTGTTCCAATATCTCAGGGGCTACCACAAAAGAAGAGGGAGTCAAGCTATTCTCCAAAGCACCTGAAAGCAGGACAAGAAGCAACGGATGGAAACTAGTCAAGGAGAGAAGCAACCTAGAACTAAGGAGAAACTTCCTGACAGTGAGAACAATTAACCAGTGGAACAACCTGCCTCCAGAGGTGGTGAATGCTCCAACACTGGAGGTTTTTAAGAAGAGACTGGACAGCCATTTGCCTGAAATGGTATAAGGTTTCCTACCTGAGCAGGGGGTTGGACTAGATGACCTCCAAGGTCCCTTCCAACTTTATGATTATGATTATGATTGTTATTGTTGTTGTTGTTGTTGTTATTATTATTATTATTATTATTATTATTATTATTATTATTATTATTATTATTATTATTATTATTATTATTATTATTATTTGGGTCATGAAATGTATGCAAGAAAACCACCAAGCTCAGAGAGCACCAAGGGCCCCTCATTGTTAAGATTCTGGAGTTTGCGGTGCTTCAGAATGAGACACCACCCAGTGCTTCAAAACGTGAAGGGATCGGCCCCAATTTCCTCCACATTCTATCCTGGAGAAAGACCCGGAAGCCTTCCCGTGTCACAGATGGAAGTTGTGTTGACAATCTTCCGTTCAGAGTGTTGTGCAACCGTACTGCTGAATTATAACTCTGTTAAGTGGGTGTATTACTTCTAAATGAGTTTGATGCTCAAGCAAGGGGGGGTTGAACTAGAAGACCTCCAAGGTCCTTCCAACCTTATTGTTCTATGTTTTAAGTCACTCAAACAGAGGGTTTTTTCCCCCTCTGTTCTAGGATCGGAAGATTGAGGAGCTTCGTCAGTCCCTTAATCGCTACAAGAAGGTGCAGGATATGGTGATTTCGGCACAAGGGAAGAAAGGTATAGAATCACATTTTGCTTAACTGCCCTGTTTTTTTTTTTAGATGAACAGAAAAAGGCCACCTCTATAATTAGGGCTTGTATCCGGTTTGCATCTCGGCATAATGGATAATGCAATATTGTACTAAATGTATGTGCTACCCGATTCCCAGCAGCTCTGGGCAGTTTACAGTTGTTAAATCATTTAATAAGAAAGAAGACTTTTTTTAAAAAAAGGCAGTACAGCAGAACAGTGATGGCAAAGAAATTAAACTCGGAAGGGAACCGAAAGGAAAAAGGGATAGTAATCATTCTCCTACCTGGGCACACTGAGTCCCCCCCCCAGTGTCTACACCCCTGTATTGTGCCCTCACGGAAGCTTCTGGATGGTCTTCAAGAGCCTCCCCACGTAGAGCGCATTGCAGTAGTCAAGCCACAAGATGACAAGAGTACGAGGGACTGTCTGAAGGATTCTTGATCTAAGAAAGGGTGCAACTGACATTTACCATAACCTGGCTCCCAAAAGAGTTTTTAGTTTTCATTTTTCACAGACATCCATAAAACATTTTAGACAATTTGTATTAACTCCATGGCTAGCTCTTCTTTCTGTGGCTTATTCTGCCGCGTTTATAATTTATCTATTATTTTTAGTTATTTTTGTTAGTTATTTATTCGTTACCTCTTATTGCTTATAAATTCTGATTTGTCGTACAGTCAGCCAGATGTTCAGATTGGATCTGGCATTTTTGTCTTATCGAGTCCTTCCCAAGGACCCGAGGTAGGCAGATGTGGATGTTCTGTGGTGTTACAGATGTTTTTGTAGGATGTAAGCCGATCTTAGTAAAGCTGCCTTTTGCAATTGACTGATGTTGAATTTGTCAATGCCAAGGGTGTTCAAGTGGTGCTCCAGTTGTTTGGTGGATTGTACCAAGGTTTATATATATATTTATTTTTATTATTTATTATTTATTCCAATTTGAAATTAAAATAACATTTCGCCCCTGTATTTCTTGTTTTTTGCCACTTATCTCTCCAATGAAACATGGTTTACCACACTTGGTTAAGTCCCGGTTTGTAGGGTTAATTTCTGACTACCAAAATACCAGAATTGTTCTGTTAGGGCACAGCAGAACATACTCGGTACTTTCATATCAGGAAATGCAGCCTACAGTTTAATTCAGAATTCTTCAGCAGTCTTTCTTAATAGAGAAGAGAGACCAGAACTTTTATTTTTTAACAGAATAAAGTTTAAAAACAAACAGACAAACAAAAAAACCCTCTTCATGGATAAGAGCAGCTCTTAAGAGTTTGGTTCAGTGGTGGGATTCAGCCGGTTCTCACCCCTTCGGCAGAACCGGTAGCCGATTTTTTTTTGTTGCCCAGGCCCGGAATGGACTTCCGGAAGCGGCATCCAGACAGAGAACCGGTTGTTCACCTATTTGAATCCCACCACTGGTTTGGTTGACTACTTGCGGAGCAACAAACCGTGATCCCAAAGAAGATAGTTGATCTATACATTTCTGGTTTCCTACTCTCAGGCAAGGATGATGAATACGAGGAGTCTGGGAGTCCAGCATCAATTTCCTCAATCTTGTTAGAACCACAAAGTCTAAGCGAAGTGGAGAAAAGTCCATCTTCTACGCCGCTTTCAAGTTCTCCGAATCACGAAGACTTGAGGACAAAAAGTTCTGAAGAGGTATTTCAGTTTTCCCCTCCGTTAGCCTTCTAACAGAATAACAGAGTTGCAAGGGACCTTGGAGGTCTTCTAGTCCAACCCCCCCCCCTGCTCAAGCAGGAGACCCTATACCATTCCAAACCTCCAGTGATGGAGCTTTCTGGAGGCCAGTTGTTCCACTGGTTGGTTGGTTCTCACTGTGGGGAAATTTCTCCTTAGTTCTAGGTTGCTTCTCTTCTTGCTTCTTTGATTGATTGAAGGTTCTGAGTCGTTTTAGGAAATTGAATTGATATCCCTGCCATATTTTTAATGGCTTTTAGGGTTTGAAGTTATTAAGCTGTCCACTAGATTAGACAGTATTTAGCAGCCAGGAAGCTTTCACCAATAAGGAATAATATTCACCGTCATTCATTATAGCATTAGAACCTTAAAGCCTTTCTCATAACTTGTTTTATGTTTTATTTGTTCTTCTATCTCAAAGGTGCTTTTTCCAAGAGGCAACTGGACTGTCCTGTTTTTCTTTGAAGATGTTTCACTTCTCATCCAAGAAGCTTCTTCAGCTCTGACTGGATTCCCCACCATCCAGTCAGAGCTGAAGAAGCTTCTTGGATGAGAAGCGAAACGTCTTCAAAGATAAACAAGAAAGACCAGTTGCTTCTTGAAAAAGCACCTTTGGGACAACCATGATCTGGATGACTGAGACTCTCCGTAGACATTTGTTCTTCTGGCTCTTGCCTCAGTTTCTCTTGCGTATGGTCCTGTAAGTTGGATATCAAGGAGGGACAAAAGTCCACAGCTCCACAGTTACCTGCTGTTTTTGCAAACCATGGTTTGTGCTCTATAAGTATTACAAGGTTATCAGCCATTTGTATCTATTATTCCTATTGAATGTGGAATTGGGTAACCTGGAGTGTTTTAGAAATGGGTAAAATAGACGTGACAAGCTGCGTTTGAAATTTAGTTTTAGAATCAAGATGGGATTGTTTAAAGTGCATGAGCAATTCGGGGGAAAAAATCACCTTTCTATGCATACACGAGTGCTTTGTCTAATTTAATTTTGGATCCTTAATACTATATATTTTTTTAGATTTTTTTTTCTTGGAAAGCTTTTTAAAATCCAGGAATGAATACTGTTTACAGTGAATCTGTGAATGCAGATTTTCAGATTTAGGACATTTCAAAACATTAAAGACTATTAGCTTCAAATTATATAAACACCCTAAAGAAGGTCATTTGAAGGGTTCAAGTTAGGGAGCTTGTGTTGTGCTTCTGTATTTGGCTAATAAATGGGTGTCTATTGTCTCTTAATGCAAAATATAATGTTCTTCTGTTGTAGACTTCCATCCAGCTCCATACTAGTGTCTTGCAAGTTTCTCTTCCTTCTTTTTCACCGTCATTCAGACATTCAGAAGAACAGACGGATAAAGGAAACGTCCCGTCCAAGATAGAAATTGCATGTGAAAACAGGTAGAGACCCTTTATGCAAAAGTCACTAGGTTTTTCATGAAAAAAAATTGAACCCAATAAATTCAGGACCGATAGACTTTGTTTGCGAAGTGAGATCTTGATCAAATAAACATAATATGGAGTTAGTTATTGGATCACGTAAATATCAAACTTGCTCATGTTTGCTATTTCCAGTAACTGACAGGCTAAGGTGGCAGAGGATGTCAAGTCATTTTTGAATAACTATGATTATTATTATCCTGCTGAGTCCTAAACCAAATCCAATGATTTTGATAGGTGTGTATAGAGCAGGGGTAGGCAACCTCGGCTCTTTTATGACTCATGGACTTCAAACTCCCAGAATTCCTGAGTCAGCATACTCAAGAATTCTGGGAGTTGAAGTCCATGAGTCATAAAAGAGCCAAGGTTGCCTACCCCTGGTCTAGATCTTAGAAGGAGAATATTTTGGCAGTGTGAGCAAAAACATCAAGACAAAATTGAGTAGCATTTAGCCAGAGATTTCTTTCCTACAATATTTTGTGGGCTTCTCCTAATTTCCCTCAAAAATCCCTATGGAAATTTTATATCAATGCACTCCATAGATTGCTGTCAAATTTAATTTGTAGTCAGCGAGACCTGACTACATTTATTTTCTTTCTGGAAGAAATAATACTTCTGTTAGAAACAATACTTTTATTAGTAATAATACTATTTGTTGGATTAGGCAATAGTTGTAAGGCTCTCTTTATTTTCTTTCTTTCTTTTTTTTTCTTCTTGCAGTGAAAAACACCCAGCGGTGGTTTCCATAGAAACCCAGCTAAGTGATACAAAAATGTAAGTATCATATAAAAATGCAAATCCTGACACATCCAAAGCCAAAAAACTATTAAACTGTTTTACAGAAATGCGTTCGTGTTGTTGATCGCGGGGTCCACAGAGAGGATGGGATCAAAAGAATGGCCGCCATTTTGACTTTTTTGACCCTTCCCGGTGGCTACTGCTGTTTCCCCCTCCCCCCCCAATGCTCTTATTTCCCTGCGGCTCTTTCAATCACTCTAGTTTAGTTTTCATTTTCTGTTACAGCATGAAGCATCTCCAAGCAAGTTGTATAGCACCAGGGATTTATCGAATTTTGTAATATATTCCCAAACAATTTCTGGCTAGCTTTATGGCAAGGCAAAAGAGAGATGGATTTCCAGTGCTCCTAAATTAATCATGAGCACGTGTGCTTCAATTAATGAAGCTACTAAATGCTTTGCTGAGTTGAGGTGCACATTTTTGGTAACCATTTCTAACCCAATGATTATTCGGCAGCGAATGCGTGAGACAATATTCTTCCCACAAGCGTAATCAAATAGATATGGTAGGCTGAGAAGGGGATGCAGTACTAAACTTGACTTACACAGTTCATTTCGTGACCGCTCAAAGTTACAACAGCACTGAAAAAAAAGTGACTTATGACCCTTTTTCACACTTACGACTATTGTAGCATCCCCATAATCACGTGATCAAAATTCGGACACTTGGTAACTGACTCATATTTACGACGGTTGGAGCGTCCCGGGATCATGTGATCCCCTTTGGCAACCTTCTGACAAGCAAAGTCAGTGGGGGAAAGTCAAATTTCAACGGCCGTGTGACTATCTTAAGAGCTGCAGTGATTCACTTAACAACCGTGGCCAGAAAAATCCTAAAATGGGACACTCAACAAATGTCTCACTTAGCAACAGAAACTTTGGATTCTATTGTGGTTTGCAGCCAAGGACCTACCTGTATTTCAGTGCTGTTTGGAGAAGGAGCTTTGGAAGGAGGCAGAAATTGAAGTCCTATGGACTTGTTTTGGAGAGAGTTTATCAAATTATCTTTTAAGTGTATTGTAGAGAGAGGGAGATATATTTTGAAACGAAGATGCTCCTATCCAGGAATCTAGTTTTGAAACCAGAACAGGATACTCTGATCTTATCAGAAGTCTTCCAACCTTCTAGAAGGATCTTCTGATATTTCTTTTACAGGAGGAGAACCCCTTTCAATTTTGGACCTCTTGAGATAAAGTTGATTTTATTTTTGGTGTCTTTGAGACAAATTTGATTTCTGGACTCCAGACAAGCCCTTGCAATTTTTCTTAGCCACACTTTTTCAGAAGTGGTTGGTCCTTACCTTTCTTCCTAGGGTTGGTTGAGAGGGATTAATTGAAATCACTCAGCTGGTTTTGTGCCTAATTGCAAGACTAGAAATTCAGAATCTTCTGGGTCTCTAACCCAATAGCCACTACACCAAGCCAGTTCTCAAATTTAGGAAAAAAGATAAAACATTTTACCTTAGCAAAGCGTTTCATTTCTAAAATCTCTTTTGCAAAGATAGAATTCTAGGAGAATAATTTCTCTTCGTTATTACCGAAGCATGACTTTTCAAGCAACTGTTCCTTTGTCTCTGTGGCAAATCAGTTTGCAAGCTGAATCTGAAAACTAAAACTAAAACTAAATGAAATAAAGGCAGCATGCTTATTGTCTGCATGATTGGAACACTGTAGAGCCGTGATGGCGAACCTATGGCACGGGTGCCACAGGTGGCACGCAGAGCCCTCTCTGTGGGCACGCACGCCGTCGGCCCAGTCCTAGGCCTTCAGCTGGGTTTTATAAAAACTTTTCGCTTTAGGCCTCCGCTGCCGTGTGCAAAAAAAAGAAAAAAGGTTCAATCAATCAATCAATTTCAACTTCTCGTGGGGAAAAAAAAGATCTCACAAAGTTGGAATTGATTGATTGAACTTTTTAGTCCCACCCAGTCTGCCGTTACCACCGCAGCCACGCCCACCCAATGGGCCACGCCCACCCAATGGGCCATGCCCACCCAGCGCCCGATGATACAAGTGGGTTTTGGGTTGCAGTTTGGGCACTTGGTCTCTAAAAGGTTCGCCATCATTGCTGTAGAGGTTTATTCGTTGCATATTGTTATTTAAATGACAAAGAAAAGGCATGCGGTTTGATCTTTTGTGCGTCTGGTTTTGGAAACGTAGTTTGAAAAATTGCAGGAGAATGCATTTTCAGAGCTACTGTGCACTTGCCAAGTTTTCTGTTCTGACAGCTTGAGGATAATGGATTCAATTATACGATTCTTCATACTGTTGAACACATTTATTGCCTTTTTTAATTTTTAGCCCCACAACATCAGTTAATTTTAGAGGGAAATTGAATCTTCAGGAACTATTAAATTGGAATTTATCAGGCGATTCCTTGCCCTGTTTGATCACCCTCACCGGGCTTCTTATTGGAGCTAAAATAATATAATCAAAAAGCGCCAAGTGAAATATTTCTGTTGTTCTGTAGAGTAGCAACTCATTGCCAGTTGTACAGGACTGTGAATCCTGAGCAATGTTTCATGTAAGCACAGGCATTATCTTAGAAAAATGTTTTGACAAACCCATGTCACTTTGGGGTCCTTAGAGCTCTCTGAGTTTGGTGATTTTGTGGCAGTTAATCAGGCACTGATGATGTGCACAAATGAAGGCAAACATATGTGTCCCCGGATAATGTTGCAGGTGTCAGAATCCATTTATATCACATTCATAAATGTATGTTTAAAACATTATCCCCCCCCCCCGGATTCTGCCATCTCCCAAGGAAGGAGGAGCGCATGTGGATTCAGCCTGCCTTAGGTTATTTCAAAGACCAAGGGAACCTTTTGAACTGGGGGAACAAAAGGGAGGGTTAGAGAAGAGGGCATCTGGCCTGTGTCTCCATTTTATTTATTTATTTTATTTTAATTCCATTTATATCCCGCCCTTCTCTGAAGACTCAGGGCGGCTTACAAGCTTAGCAGTAGCCTTCATTCTATGTATATGCCTGCTTATTAGGGCTTTCACACACACCCCAAGCAGCATTATTACAAAGTCAGCTTAATTGCCCCCAACAATCTGGGTCCTCATTTTACCTACCTCGGAAGGATGGAAGGCTGAGTAAACCTTGAGCCTGGTGGGACTCGAACCTGCACTAATTGCAGGCAGCTGGTGTTACTCAAGGAGGCATTAGCCCACTGCTCTGTAAAGGAAGAAGGCAATAACCATAAAGATTCGAAGTTCCCTTTTTCCCACGAAAGGGATGACATAAAGTAAAATGATGAGGGGCTGACCAAATGGGGTTGAGGGAAGGGGGGTTGAACCGGGAACTCTTTATAAAGTTTCAGTCTGTAAAACAATACCAAGTCCTGTCTTGTATTTCCACAACCAAGCACGTCCTAGTAAAAATTCCTTTTGGACTAGAACTGACTCCCAAGAGTTTTTTGTTTTCCTAAGACATGGATTGGGGTGGGTCCTGACAGCAGGATTCAATCTGCTAGAGAGAAGGTCCCTCAAGATGGGCTCCAGCACAATATTCTCTTCTATCCATACCATGTCTCATTTGTGGATGTGCACATACGTAGCTCACGTTAGGGACCAAGTTTTATTTGACTTATTTATTTGTAGTTGTGTGGAAAACGTTTGGAATTTAAGACATTCCATCCCACGTGTTTGGAATTCAAACATGGTTTGAAACAAGGGATCTAAACTTACCCAAAGCACTCTGACGGTGTCCTGGTTATTCAAGGAAGCATTTCCAAATTTGGAACAACAGGCCAACCAGTTTGAAGACTGATTAATCTCTAGTTTCTTGACCATGCCCCATGCATATCAGACCTTTCCTTTAATTATTCTAACCAGGTTTTTTTCCCCCTCTCCTTGGGGAAAAAAAAACCGTGTCACTGTTAAGGGCTAGGTTTTCAAGGAGTAGGATGTGGAAAAACCACTGGGTTTTCTTGAGATTCCTAGTTCTCTCCTTCAATGACATGTCAGTTGTAGAACTTCCTCAATTGATAGCTAAGTCTTACGTTGTTCACTGTTCTTGCACTCCTGACTTAAAAGATGATGATGTAATTTGTTTTAATTTTTACCTTGCTCATTGAATTAATGCATGAGACCCAAGGTGCAATGTTTGCTTGCTTATTTTTCTTATAATTTGTTCCTAAAGCTCAGCTCTACAAAAATCTAGCAGTCTTGGAAACTTGAAGAAAGAAGCCTCAGAGGTGCGTAATCCTACCTTTTTTAAACACACACACACACACACACACACACACACACACACACCCCACACCACACACCACACACGTGCACGTGTTCTTATTAATGATTGATCTGTTAATATTAACTTACACTGTTCTTTTCAGTCCTTAATCTGTATTTCTGGGTTTTGGATTGCCTGTGAATATTCATTACTTAAAAATCATTTGTGTGCTGGAAGCTTCATTTGTGCGATAGCAAACCAGAGAGAGATTAAACCTTTCCAATCATATACACATCATGGAAATACATCTATATGTCATTCTAGCTAGGTTTATTTTGGGGGAAAAAATAGTGTTTACAATTTTTATAGAAAAAGCTTTTCATTGTCTTTTTAAAAAAAAATCAATGTCTTAAGGCTCTAAACACGATAAAACAGATTATTTTATAAGATAATCGGGGTTTTATTCAGTTGTGTGTCATAGATGACTTGAACATGTTTTAATTAACATTAATGATTCATCAGTGATTCAGTGAAATTTAGGTAATATATTTAATATGCCCAATTCTTCCCCACAGGATAAAGAGTCCAGAGACAAGCAAGAAGAGGTAATGGGATAGGCAGAGCTGGTTGTTTTATTACCTATCGTATTTCTTTATTGTTGAGCAATATTCTCCTTTGTGGTTTCTCACCAATTTACAGAGTTTGCAAATGTTCATGCATTACAAAATTCAGAGAAATGTAAAAACTGAACGAGAATTGTATTTGGGATGAAAATGCAATTGCAACAGGGGTCTTCAAACTTGGCCCTTTTATGACTTGTGGACTTCCACTCCCAGAATTCCTCAGCCAGCGTGCCTGGCTGAGGAATTCTGGGAGTGGAAGTCCACAAGTCATGAAAGGGCCAAGTTTGAAGACCCCCTGGTCTTAACAACAACAGCAGCAGCAGCAGTAGCAGCAGCAACAACATTTGAGAGTAAATTAAACATCTCTCTATCCCATTGAAGCAAATTAAAATGGACCATAAATCAGACCTTACCATGTTTTTCTAGCCGTCATTGAGCTAGAATTTTCCCGTTTTAGAGGTAATAGAGAATATGCCATGGCTGCATCTCTCCTATCCAAACATCCTGAGGTGACAGCCTTTAGAATCCTTTAGGAAATATAGGCCTTTAAAGTTCTTGAGAACTTCAAAATAAGATGCCTCTTGGGTAGTCCTAGCATCCGCCTGCATTTCGAGCATTCTGTCTTCATTTGACATTTGATCTTTCCGACGTCAATGCACTTGTGTCCAGTGACATTGCTGAAAGTTACAACAGACTTGACCTCTTCTGTTTTTAACCAATCAGAATAAATCGCCCGTGGAGAATAGCAAATATGTGACACTCCCTTGCAAGTCTCCGGGCGAAGATGATGCCTTTGGGTCTCGCAAAGCCAGATCTTCCTTCGGCCGAGGCTTCTTCAAGATCAAAAGTAACAAAAGGACGGCAAGTGCTCCTAACTTGGGTAGGTCCAGTAAGTGTTCAGCTTTTAAATGCCTGTACCTGATGGGCAGAAGGAGACAACATACTCCACTCCGATTACGGTATTTTCCATTGGCAAAAGGCAGAAAGAGGCATTGACACTAGCCCAAGCAAATCACACCAAATGTTTCATTTGGTATCCACAAAATTCTAACTCCTGTGGATCCTTGGGTTTCTGGGAAAGTATGGCCAAATAGCAGGTAATGCACATTGTGTTTGGTGATTAATTACAGTAATTAATTGGTTTTAGGTACTTGAAGGTGAACTCTGCTGTGTGAGGATAGGTCTTCATGCCTATGTTTTTATGCCGATAGCTGTGGGTCACGCCATCTTTCCACTATAGAAAAAAAGTACAAATACATACATACATACATACATACATACACCTGGACTCTAGAATCATGTGACATGTTTAGGTTAAGTAAAGTAGAAAGTGGAGGTGTAGGGGAAGGAGTGGCAGAACCAGGGGGTGGAGTGAAAAATGGAATCAGCCTAGAATCCCTATGTAGTCACAAGCAGACTCCAGCCAACCTCTCTGCAACTACATGACTCAACTTCAGCTGCTCAGCAACACAACCACATTTACATACTTGCAACGTCCCGTGATCTTGTGGCTACTGTTTACGACAGGTTTCGCCTAAACCTGGCTCTTATTTCACGTGTTGTTTTTTCCTTCTCAAAACCACACCCAGAGCAAAGCATGAGTTTGCTTAATGACCGCTGTGTTCACTTAACAACCATGGCATTCACTTAAAGACCACATCATCTGGTTAACGACCATATGCAAGAAAGGCCGTACAACCGGGCAGGCTCCCGGCTTATCGTTGTATGTCGAGAACTACCTTATTCAAGAGACCCTACTCACTGTAAAGCCACATAAATGTCTTAAGTAGTAATAGCAATTGTCTTGCTTGGTGTGAGTAAGTGAATGTTTGCGCGTTCTGATGTAATCCACTAGTTCTCTGTGTCAAGCATGCATTGGTTTTTTTTTTTTTTGGTATTGTTACCCCCTGTCTTGAAGGTGTTAAATTTTTTATATGTCTTATCTTGTTGCCCTTGGTATATTCTTATGCATCTGGTTATATGCATTCTTTGGATGCTTGAAGATCGCAGCCGAAGCGCCAGTGCTCCCATCTTAGGTATAGTAGAACACGCATGACTTACCTGTGTCACATTTTGAGAGCTGCTAACGCTGAGCCATCAGCCACGCATGGCCCTTGACCCCATCTTCTCCTGGCCTAGAAGCTCCACCCATCCCCATGTCATTTAACTCTCCCACTCATTTTACTAATAGCTTATGTCTATGGAGATTTGTTACAGACTTGCGCAGAATGTTTTGAAGTCAGAAGATCCTGATGTCATGGTTCCGATGAATTAGACAATTCAAACAAGTTGCAGGCATATTATTTATCTTAAAGTCTTTGTAATGAATCGAAACATCGGCACTCATGGAGGGATGCCATAATCTGAAATCTCCTCCCCCCAAACCCATCGTAACACACACACACAATCCCTGCCCTTATCTACACGTCATGATCCAATTAGTTTTACATATGAGGTTTCGCTTCCCATTCTGTACGCTGGCTTTTCTAATCTTCTCAAAATAGTCATTAGAAAATTCCCTCCCTTCAAGATTCAAAGTGAAGCAGTTTAAACAAAAGGCTGTCTCTTCCATTGTCAGTGCAAAAACATGTCAATGTTTGCAGCATTGACACCTGACTTCTGAATTGCTCTTCTAACTTCCCTGGAAAGGCTCTGAGTTTGAAAGAGTCATCAGAACGACGTCCATGGTGATGGTCAATCATCCAGGTCATGGCTTTTCCCAAAGGTGCTTTCTTTTCCAAAAGGCAACTGGACTCTCTTGATTTTTTTTCCTTTGAAAACATTTCATTGCTCATCCAACAAGTTTCTTCAGCTTTGGATGAGAGAAGTGAAATGTTTTCAAAGAAAAACAGCCAAGAAAGTCCAGTTGCCTTTGGGAGGAAAATAAAGCACACTTGGGGTTTACCAATAGCTTGTGTTATTGTTAATCTTGGTCACCTTCGACAAATTGGAAATAAATTAATGGAGTTGCAGGTATCAGCGCTAGTAAAACTCAATAATAATAATAATAACAATAACAATAACAATAACAACAACAACAACAACAACAACAATAATAATAATAATAATAATAATAATAATAATAAGAAGAAGAAGAAGAAGTAGAAGTTGGAAGGGACCTTGGAGGTCATCTAGTCCAACCCCCTGCTAAGGCAGGAAACCCTATACCATTTCAGACAAATGGCTGTCCAGTCTCCTCTTAAAAACTTCCAGTGTTGGAGCATTCACCACTTCTGGAGGCAGGTTGTTCCACTGGTTAGTTGTTCGAACTGTCAGGAAATTTCTCCTTAGTTCCAGGTTGCTTCTCTCCTTGACTAGTTTCCATCCGTTGCTTCTTGTCCTGCTTTCAGGTGCTTTGGAGAATAGCTTGGCTCCCTCTTCTTTGTGGCGGCCCCTGAGATATTGGAACACTGCCATCATGTCACCCCTCACTCTTCTCTTCATTAAACTACACATACCCAATTCCAGCAACCGTTCCCTATATGTTTTAGCCTCCAGTCCCCTAATCATCTTTGCTGCTCTTCTCTGTACTCCTTCTAGAGTCTCGACATCTTTTTTACATCGTGGTAACCAAAACTGGATGCAGTATTCCAGGTGTGGCCTTACCAAGGCATTGTAAAGTGGTATTAGTACTTTACGTGATTTTGATTCTATCCCTCTGTTAATGCAGCCTAGCACTGTGTTGGCTTTTTTGGCAGCTGCAGCACACTGCTGGCTCATATTTAAGTGATTGTCCATTAGGACTCCGAGATCCCTCTCACAGTTACTACTATCGAGCAAGGTACCACCTATACTATACCTGTGCATTTGATTTTTCCTGCCTAAATGTAGAACCTTACTTTTTTCACCATTGAATTTCATTTTGTTAGATAGCGCCCAGTGTTTGAGTCTGTCCAGATCCTCCTGTATCTTAAGCCTATCTTCTGGAGTATTGGCTATTCCTGCCAGCTTGGTGTCATCTGCAAATTTGATGAGTTCTCCATCTATCCCCTCATCCAAATCGTTGATGAAGATGTTGAAGAGCACTGGGCCCAGAACAGAGCCCTGGGGCACCCCACTACACACTTCCTTTCATGTAGATGCGGTTCCATTGAGGACCACACGCTGAGTATGGCCTGTCAGCCAGCTACGAATCCATCTGGTGGTGATGCTATCTAACCCACATTTTTCTATCTTATCAAGTAGTAGGTTGTGATCTACTTTATCAAATGCCTTACTGAATCCTTTGAATCAAAGTTGATTCCTGATGATTGAGGAATGAAGCTATAGGATATTGCTAGCTTTCTGTTGGATATTTTGAGAGCTCTCCAGTCTTAACTATAGTCCCAATATTCTTTATGGTCTTGATTCTAGGTCCTAATTATGACTTTGCTTAGTTTGAAAATTTGGAGAAGTCAACTTGATGTTATCACTCCTACCACGATTAATATACTAGTGAAGCCAAGTCACAAATTTTATCTCCTCCAAACAGGCCATTCTGATCTTGATGTGGACTTTTCTGATGACCCAAAGGTGCTTTTTCCAAAAGCCAGTGGACTTTATTGGAACTGAAGAAGCTTCTTGGATGAGAAGCGAAATGTCTTCCAAGAAAAAAAAACCCCAAGAAAGTCCAGGTACCTTTTGTAAAAAAAGCACCACTGGGACAACCATGACCTGGAGAATCTCCATAGACACCGTTCTGATGACTCTTTCAAAGGAAAGTTAGAAGAGCAATTCAGATCTTGTTCTGACTTCAAAATATTCTGCACAAGTCTGTAAAGGCAAAGGAGTTGGTGTTTTTTAAGATGTAATATTCATATAGCAGGGACAAAATGTATTTCTGGAAAAGGCCATTCTTGGCTGAATCAGTTGCTTCATAAGTCCATCTTCTATTCTGTCCCTACAAATTATTTCCATTTGAGACAGTTTTAAGTGGGGGGAATAAAAAAAAGAATTGCAATGACCTTTCAAATAATTAGTCCAGGCAATGGGTTTGATATATCTCTATCTCTATCTCTATCTCTATATCTCTATTCTCTACCTCTACCTCTATCTATCTATCTATCTATCTATCTATCTATCTATCTATCTATCTATCTATCTATCTATCTATCTATCTATCTATCATCTCTATATCTATCTATCTATCTATCTATCTATCTATCTATCTATCTATCTATCTATCTCTATCATATCTATCATCTATCTCTATATCATATCTATCTACATTTCTCTACATCTATCTATATCTATCTCTATTATCTATCATCTCTATATCTATCTATCTATCTATCTATCTATCTATCTATCTATCTATCTATCTATCTATCTATCTATCTATCTATCTATCTATCTATCTAGATCGATAGATAGATAGATAGATAGATAGATAGATAGATAGATAGATATGGATAGATATATAATCCAAAGTAGAACGCAACAAGATTGATAACATTTTTATGTTGAATCTTTATACTTTTCTGTTGCTGATACAGGTAATCCTTGAGTTACATTTAGTGATCATTTGAAGTTACAACAGCACTGAAAAAGGAGACTTATGCCCATTTTTCACACTTATGACCGTTGCAGCATCCCCCTGGTCACGTGATCAAAAATCAGACGCTTGGCAACCAACTCATATTTATGACGGTCGCAGTGTTCCGGGGGTCACATGATGCCCCTTTTGCGACCTTCTGACAAGCAGAGTGAATGGGGAAGGCAGATTCCCTTAACAGTTGTGTTTATAGTCACAACTGCAGTGATTGGCTTAACAGCTGGGGCAAGAAAGGATGTGAAATGGGGCAAACCTCAACAACTGTCTCACAGAAATGTAGGGCTTAATTGTGGTCGTAAGTCAAGGACTACCTGTAAAGCATTCAGCCTAGCTTACATCAAAGGAGGCTTTTACTCCATTGACTTTCTGGTCCAAGTCGATTAAACTGAATGAAGATTCTGAGCTAGTTCAGGGATCATCGTTTGAATTTCATCTTATCCATCATGCCTGACAAAGAATGAATATTTGCTCGCTTCCTTTCCAAGCTAACCGTTGTTGCTTTGGGCTGTTCGTGAAGTGCCTGAATGTATTTCCTGATTTGACGCTTGCATGGTAGTAGTGAAAAATGCACTTGGCATGTTGGAGAACCGTCTTGCGCGAAGTGTCCTTTCTGTAGGGGGGTGCTGGTCAGGCAAATGCCTTACGAAGTCACGACCAACATTTGTCTGAGCTTTTTTCTTCTTCTTTACTTAGCAATGGTACATGTTGCAGGTGCGCAAAGCATTTCCAACATTTTGTATGTCTCTGACACAGATCGTTTAGAATGGCAGAGAAAGGAAAGGAAAGATAGAAGAGGGAAAGGAAAGATAAGAGAAGGAAAGATAAAGGAAAGGAAGGGAGGGAGGAAAGAAAGGAAAGAAGAAAGAAAAAGAAAAGAAAGAAAGATAGGGAGGGAGGGAGGGAGGGAAGGAGGAAAGGAGGAAAGGAAGGGAGAGAAGGAGGGAGGGAAAGAGGGAGAAAGGAAGGAAGGTGGGAAAGAAGGAAATGGAAGGAAAGGGAGGGAGGGAGGGAGGGCAGATAATGTAACTGATCATTCTGCTTCAACCAACGATTCAAAATTCCACATTGCAACCAAGATTGTGGAGATGGAAAGAAATGGACTTCTTTTACAGTCTTTGTTTGTTTATACCAGAGTGATTATTCAAAATAAGCAGAGGATAAATGGTTGTAAAAAAAAAAGGACAGTCTTTTTCTGACACAATGTAGGGTTAAGCAATTGATCTGAAGACCGAGACCATTCAGGGCCTATGTTACGCTAACCTATTCTTGATCTCTCTGGACATTCCATCAAAGATAACGATCACCATCAACACTATGAGTAATAGGTTCTGCGCCCTCTTGCCCCACGTTTGCTACTACGTGCTCTATTTGCTACCTACATGGATAATAAAAGAGAAGTGGGGAAAAGTGGAACGTAATCTTTTCTAAGGCTTTGAAAATCCAATGGTTGATTACTTGCCTTAAAAGGAAGACACCGTAAATTGTCTTCCTTTATTACGGTTCGCTTGCTATGACAGAACTGGCCTTTAATAAAAGGTTATCTTCTCTCCCATTCAGGGAAGAGACTTGAGGTCAATGTGACAAACTAATTGAGATTTGCTTTTATTTAATAGCAGAGACTGAGAAAGAATCCCCCGATCACCTAGATCTAGCTGGCTTCCCTTGCCAACCAAAAGGTGCAGAAGGTGGATCTCTGACTCCACCTTCTCCTGACTCCAAGAAGAAAGCGAGAGGAATCAAGAAGCTCTTTGGCAGGTAATTGGGATGCGATTCTACAAAACATGATCCTGGATGGAGTTAACCAGGCATTCCTTTCATGCATTGCTAGAGTCTTCGGGGTCAAGAGAGGGCAAGTGGGTCACCGGATCACAAATACAAGTTAGACCTCAACTCACGGCCACAACTGAGCCGCCAAATTCCACTGCTAAGTTGTTGAGCGAGTTTTGCCTCATTTTGCAACCTTCCAGGCCACCGTTGTTAAATGAATCACTCCGGTGGGCAAGTTAGTAACAGGGTTGTTAAGTGAATCATTGACTTTGCTTGCCGGGAGGTCGCAAAAGGCGGTCACAAGACCTCGGTACATTGCAACCGTCATAAATAGGAATCCGTTGCCCGAGTGTCTGTTTGAATATTGATCACGTCACCGTGGAGATGTTGCAATGGGCATAAGTGTGAAAAACGGGCATAAGTCAGTTTTTTTCAGCTGTAACTTCAGACAGTCTCTCAACGAATAGTTGTAAGTTGAGGATTTACTTGTACTGTATGTTCTTAAAATCCATTCTTGGCTTCACTTTCTTGACCACGCCTCAACTTTAATCAATTAATACCACTTTACAAGGCCTTGGTAAGGCCACACTTGGAATACTGCATCCAATTTTGGTCACCACAATGTAAAAAAGATGTTGAGACTCTAGAAAGAGTGCAGAGAAGAGCAACAAAGATGATCAGGGGACTGGAGGCTAAAACATGTAAGAAACAGTTGCTGGAATTGGCTATGTCTAGTTTAATGAAGAGAAGGACGAGTGGGGACATGATAGCAGTGTTCCAGTATCTCTGGGGTTGCCCCTAAGAAGAGGGAGTCAAGCTATTGTCCAAAGCACCTGAAAGCAGGACAAGAAGCAACGGACGGAAATTAACCAAAGAGAGAAGCAACCTAGAAGTAAGGAGGAATTTCCTGACAGTTAGAACAATTAACCAGTGGAACAACCTGCCTCCAGAAGCTGTGAATGCTCCAACACTGGAAGTTTTTAAGAAGAGACTGGACAGCCATTTGTCTGACATGGTATAGGGTTTCCTTCCTGAGCAGGGGGCTGGACTAGATGACCTCCAAGGTCCCTTTCAACTTTATTTTTATATATGGCTAAATGTATTCTTCACATCGAGCTCCGTTCCTTTTCCCTATGTAGATTATCTGTGTAGTTTTGGAAAGAATCTGAAATCCTTTCTCTAAGATGTTTTCAGCTCTCCTGCTGGTCTCCCCAAAAGCAAAAAATATAAAAAACAGGTTTGTTAGAGCAACAGTCTTCCCTATAATGATGTATGCATGTGAAAGTTGGATACTAAGAATGGCTGACCAAAGTAGAATTGACGCCTTTGAACTGGGGTGCTGGTGTAAATTACTGTGTATACCATGGAGAGCCAGACTGACTAACAACAGAGGTGTTAAATAAAACCAGACACATCACTCGAGGCTAAAATCACAAGACTACGTCTGATTTACTTTGGCCGTATCACACGTGCACATTCCTTAGAGAAGTCCATGATGCTAGGAATGGTTAGTGGAACAAGAAGAAGGGGCATGCAAAGAGCACATTGACTTGATAACATCAAATCTGATGCAAAGTTGAACATTGAAGAAAGCTCCGCTTGACAGGGTAGCATGGAGAGCATGTGCCTATAAAGTCACAAAGAGTTAGACATGACTAAATGGTTAAAAACAACAATGATGGTCTTCCATTGAAATAGCAACACAGTTTCTGTGCTTTATGAGTTTAGTTGTCTATGAAGGTTCTGATTCATCCAGGTCATGGTTGTCCCAAAGGTGCTTTTTTCAAGAGTCAACTGGACCGCTGAATCTTGTCCTGATGGGTTTGTTCTTCTATGTTGAACAGCGTTCTGTCAACAAAGGGGGAAGGATATAACATCATCTCTCTCCAGTGTACAACACAGGCCATGATCTATCACCAGTGTACAACACAGGCCATCATCTATCTCCAGTATACAATGCAGGCCATCATCTCTCTCCAGTCTACAACACAGGCCATCAACTCTCTCCAGTCTACAACACAGGCCATCAACTCTCTCCAGTCTACAACACAGGCCATCATCTCTCTCCAGTCTACAACACAGACCATCATCTCTCTCCAGTCTACAACACAGGCCATCATCTCTCTCCAGTCTACAACACAGGCCATCATCTCTCTCCAGTCTACAACACAGGCCATCATCTCTCTCCAGTGTACAACATAGGCCATCATCTATCTCCAGTCTACAACACAACCCTTTCAGCAGTTCCAAGAAGGCTCCACACCCATTTGGAGCACTCAGGTGACCCTGAGGACACAGATAAAGCCCCAGGTGGCCTCAACGACTCTCCAAAAGAAGCCAAAAGACCAGCTGTCTGCAAGGAGGATAAATCCTTCCATTCCCCACCATCCAGTCAGAGCTGAAGAAGCTTCTGGGATGAGAAGCGAAACGTCTTCAAAGAAAAACAAGAAAGTCCAGTTTCCTCGTGAAAAAAGCACCTTTATGAGGCTATAGGTTTTAGGCTAGGTATTGCTATCTGTGATGTCTCCCCAATCTCCTAATTTCGCTCGTTCTTCAAATTTGGATGTTTCCTCAGACTAAGGAGAAGCCAGTCTACCACGTTTAATCCTGATGATATGACAGAAACCGAGTTCAAAAGAGGAGGAACGAGAGCGACGGCTGGTCCAAGGCTAGGCTGGTCAAGAGATCTTGGGCAATCCAATAAGTAAGAGAAAAGCCTTGAAACGACATATAAATTCTTTCTTTTCTCCTTTTTCTTTCCTTCTTATTGTGCATGAGGGCAGCTGGGTGAGTTGGATCGCGCAAATAAAATGAGGTGATTTTATGGGATACTGATAAAAAGTTGGGATATTTAGAGTTGGGCCATTATTAGGACAAAGGTTAGGACAAGAGGGGTCCTTGGGCCAGCTCAGAGTTGAAGTGAAGGGTACCGGGTGCCCTCGGCGCTTGGTGGTTTTCTTGCAGATGTTTCATTGCCAAGCTAGGTAACGTAATCAGTGCTAGAAGGGAGTGGGGTTTATGGAGAGGAGGAGGAGGAGGAGGAGGAGGAGGAGGAGGAGGAGGAGGAGGAGGAGGAGGACAACAACTATGGGGTCCTTGGTGCCCTCTGAGCTTGGTGGTTTTCTTGCAGATGTTTCATTACCAAGCTAGGTAACATCTTCAGTGCTAGAAGGGACTGAGATTTGTGGAGAGGAGGAGGAGGAGGAGGAGGAGGGGGAGGAGGAGGACGACTATGGGGTCCTTGGTGCTCTCTGAGCTTGGTGGTTTTCTTGCAGATGTTTCATTACCAAGCTAGGCAACATCATCAGTGCTAGAAGGGAGTGGGGTTTATGGAGAGGAGGAGGAAGAGGAGGAGGAGGAGGAGGAGGAGGAGGAGGAGGAGGACAACAACTATGGGGTCCTTGGTGCCCTCTGAGCTTGGTGGTTTTCTTGCAGATGTTTCATTGCCAAGCTAGGTAACATCTTCAGTGCTAGAAGGGACTGAGATTTGTGGAGAGGAGGAGGAGGAGGAGGAGGAGGGGGAGGAGGAGGACGACTATGGGGTCCTTGGTGCTCTCTGAGCTTGGTGGTTTTCTTGCAGATGTTTCATTACCAAGCTAGGCAACATCATCAGTGCTAGAAGGGAGTGGGGTTTATGGAGAGGAGGAGGAAGAGGAGGAGGAGGAGGAGGAGGAGGAGGAGGAGGAGGACAACAACTATGGGGTCCTTGGTGCCCTCTGAGCTTGGTGGTTTTCTTGCAGATGTTTCATTGCCAAGCTAGGTAACATCATCAGTGCTAGAAGGGACTGAGATTTGTGGAGAGGAAGAGGAGGAGGAGGAGGAGGAGGAGGAGGAGGACGACGACGACTATGGGGTCCTTGGTGCTCTCCGAGCTTGGTGGTTTTCTTGCAGATGTTTCATTACCAAGCTAGGCAACATCATCAGTGCTAGAAGGGAGTGGGGTTTATGGAGAGGAGGAGGAAGAGGAGGAGGAGGAGGAGGAGGAGGAGGAGGAGGACAACAACTATGGGGTCCTTGGTGCCCTCTGAGCTTGGTGGTTTTCTTGCAGATGTTTCATTGCCAAGCTAGGTAACATCATCAGTGCTAGAAGGGACTGAGATTTGTGGAGAGGAAGAGGAGGAGGAGGAGGACGACGACTATGGGGTCCTTGGTGCTCTCCGAGCTTGGTGGTTTTCTTGCAGATGTTTCATTACCAAGCTAGGCAACATCATCAGTGCTAGAAGGGAGTGGGGTTTATGGAGAGGAGGAGGAAGAGGAGGAGGAGGAGGAGGAGGAGGAGGAGGAGGAGGACAACAACTATGGGGTCCTTGGTGCTCTCTGAGCCTGGTGGTTTTCTTGCAGGCGTTTCATTACCAAACTAGGTAACATCATCAGTGGTAGAAGGGAGTGGGGTTATATCAGCACTGATGATGTTACTAGTTTGGTAATGAAAAGCCTGCAAGCAAACAACAAAGGTCAGAGAGCATCAAGGATCCCTCATTTCCATTCTGAACTACAGATGTAGTTCAGGGAAATGATAATTCTAAAGATTAAACAAGAGAAAAATACAACTAAAACAGTCTAGTGCGAAATTGTTTCTGTGCAAACCCCCTAACCCTAACCCCCCTCCAATGTTCCACTCTGCACATTGGATGGTTGGGGATGGTTAAAAAAGATGATGAACTATTTTCTGTCCCAGAAAAGTTAATTCTAGCCAGTCATTTCTGGGGGGATTTACTGTGCTGATCTCCCAAGCATTTTTCAAGAGCTTTTATATGTGGGCAGTACTCTAGATAAAATAAAAAGAATACAATTGAACCCAAAGTAAAAAAAAAAAAGCCAGTGGGATTTCTGACTGGGGAATTCTGGGGGTTGAAGTCCATGAATCTTAAAGTTGCTAAGGTTGAGAAGCCCTGATCTAACTAACCCAGATTAGAAAAATGCTCTTCACATGCAGTCAATAGATACTTCACGGGGTTTCCTAGGTGGGACTGGTGAAATGGAACTTAGGGCAACATCTGGAAGATCCACTATTGGCAGGTCTCAAAGGGCATAAGTATCCAATCTTGAAACAATGTCTGTCTGCCATTATTCTTTAGTGATTTGGACATGCCATTTGCTAAATGGACGAAAGAACAAGTCTGTAACTGGCTACACGATCAGGGCCTGGGTTTTTACATCGGCAACGGAAAACGCTGGATACTGTCTGGTCAAACTCTCTTGCAAGCATCTCAGACTGACTTAGAGAAGGTAACAACTTTTACTCCCCCCCCCCCATATACCCAATTGACTGCGAGTTGTGGAGTCCCTGGTGCTCTCTGGGCTGGGTTGTTTTCTTGCAGACGTTTTGTGACCCACTCGGGTAACATCATCAGTGCTGATCAGGTCATGCGATTCAAGGTGCTAGTAATTACCTTTAAAGCCCTACATGGCTTAAGCCCGGGGTATTTGCGAGACCACCTGCTGCCATTGTCAACCTCCCATCGCCCGGTTCGCTCCCACAGGGTCGGCCTACTCAGAGTTCCGTCGGTTAAGCAATGCCGGCTGGAGACCCCCAGGGGGAGAGCCTTCTCTGTGGGCGCGCCGACCCTCTGGAATAAACTGCCCCCGGAGCTGCGGATGGCTCCCGACCTTCGGTCCTTTCTCTGTGACCTGAAGACATGGATGTTTCAACAATCGGGCCTGGACTCACTATGGTTTTAAATTTGGTTCTATGGGTTTAAATTAGTATGTATTGAACACATCTACTGTTTAATTCTTTTTTAAATTTTGTATTTTCATGTTCTTTTTTAGTTTTTATTGTTGTGAGCCGCCCTGAGTCCTTAGGGAGAAGGGCGGCATATAAATATAATCAATCAATCAATCAATCAATCAATCAACCAATGAGACGTCTGCAAGAAAACCACCAGCCTCAGAGAGCACCAAGGACCACACAGTTCAACCCCGATATATAAATATTCTCTTCTCTTGGTGACTGAGAGTTGTAATGAAGTTCAGCTAAGCAGGAATTCATCTACTATCTGGACAGTATAACAAAAGCTGCCATCTTGTGTCCATAAGGTGTGTGTGTGTGTGTGTGTGTGTGTGTGTGTGTGTGTGTGTGTGTGTGCGTTTGTGCATGCATGCACTGGTGGGATTCAGCCAGTTCGCACCACTGTGGCAGAACCGGTAGCTAATTTTTTGTCGCCCAGGCCCAGAACAGACTTCCGGAAGTGGCATCCAAGCAGAGAACCGGTTGTTCACCTATTTTGAGTCCCACCACTGTATGTATGTATGTATTTTTTTCGGAGTCCAGAAGATCTTACATTGAATAGAGAAAATGTGATATTTAAAACTAGTATACTAGTTTAAATAAAGTACATTTCAATAACTATATAGCAAATATAAAAAATTGAAACGCAGAAGATTTTAAATTACACACACACACACACACACACATTTTGTATTTTATATGTGTGTGTATAGTCCTTGACTTATGACCACAACTGAGCCCAAAATTTCTGTTGCTAAGTGAGATGCTTATTAAGTGAGTTTTGCCCCATCTGACCACCTTTCCGTGCCACCGTTGTTAAGTGAATCTGGCTTTCCCATTGACTTTGCTTGTCAGAAGGTCACAAAAGGGGGAATCACATGACCCCGGGGCACGGCAAACGGTCATAAATACGAGTCAATTGCCAAGTATTCTGAATTTTGATCATGTGACCACAGGGGTGCTGCAACGGTCGTAAGTGTGAAAAACGGTCACAAGTCACTTTTTCCCCAGGGCCCTTATAAGTTCAAATGGTCACTAAACGAACTGCTGTAACCCGAGGAGTTACCTGTATAAGACTTTCTTCCTCTGCAGCTGTCTTACCTGCAGGAAAACATAGCTGTGTACTTTTCAATTTAAAGGAGCTGCAGCCTTTTTCGGCAGGGAGAACGGAAAAAATATATTTTTCACTGATGTGATTAACTGAAAGAATTTAGCTCCGACTTCTTTAAATGAAGAGAGCAACTTTGCAATCAACCAGAAGGGCAGTATTATTTCCCCCCCCCCACTCTACCCAAATATACAGTTTGGATGGCAATTTCCTTGAATGTATTAAAACCATCTATCTGGCTCAGTGGCTCAGTGGGTTAGGACGCTGAGCTTGTCGATCAGAAGGTCGGCGGTTCGGCGGGTCGAATCCCAAGTGCTGCGTAAGAGAGTGAGCGCCTGTTACTCATCCCAGCTTCTGCCAACCTAGCAGTTCGAAAGCACGTAAAAATGCAAGTAGAAAAATAGGGACCACTGCGGTGGGAAGGTAACAGCGTTTCGTGCGCCTTTGGCGTCTAGTCATGCCCGGCCACATGTGGAGACGTCCTCGGACAAGCGCTGGCTCTTGGGCTTTGAAACGGAGATGAACACCGGCCCCTAGAGTCGGAAACGACTAGCACACATGTGCGGGGGAACCTTTACCTTTACCTTTTATCTGGCTTTGCTGTTCCTTTTATATGAACTTTGCCTGAGGATTTGTGTTCAGTTGCTGCTGCTCCTGCCTGCAAGTGTGATATTACAGTTTTTGTTGCTTGGTGTACTATTTGAAGTTTGTATATTAGTCTTTGCATGTCAGTGAAGAATTCTCTAATCTGCCATTCAGTGCCAGCAACAGAGAACAAATGCATATGTTGTGCAATCGATTTATTATAAAAAAAGATGTTGAGCCTCTGGAAAGAGTGCAGAGAAGAGCAACTACTAGGATTATTAAAGGCCTGGAGACTAAAACATAGGAAGAACGGTTGCAGGAATTGGGTATGGCTAGTCTAGTGAAAAGAAGAACTAGGGGTGACATATAGCAGTCTTCCAGTATTGGAGGGGCTGCCGCAAAGGGGGGGGGTGTCCACTTATTTTCCAAAGCACCGGAAGGCTGGATAAGAAGCAATGGATGGAAATTAACGAAGGAGAGAAGCAACCTGGAACTAAGGAGAAACTTCCTGGGAGTTAGAACAATTAACCAATGGAACAACCTGCCTCCTGAAGTTGTGGATGCCCCATTCCTGGAGGTTTTTAAGAAAAGACTGGACAGCTACCTGTCAGCAGTGGGTATAGGATCTCCTGATTAAACAGGGGGTTGGACTAGAAGACCTCTAAGCTCCCTTCCAACTCTATTCTGCTCTGCATTTATTTTGCTTCTGGTAAGCAAAATATTCTGCTGATATTCTTGCCTCGCTTCATTTTGAGTTGTTTATATGTTTCTACCGTGCCTAAGCGTCTGGGGTTTGCTTGATTGCAAAAGAGAGCAGAGCAATATATAAAAAAAAATGCTAATAAACTCCCAACAGTTTTATAACGGGGGAATGATAACGAGATACAGCACAGCCTTGGTTCTCTGAATCAAGCCTTAGGGCCCTAGAAATGTCCTATTTATGAATCTGTTTCACAGGCTTGCCCTCAACTGCATTTATAAGAAGCCTTGAACCGAAAGATTAATATTTATAAAACAACAACAACAACATTATTTTGTGCCCCGTTTATAGGAACTTGGAATAAAGCATCCGCTACATCGGAAAAAGCTTCAACTTGCACTTCAGGCTTTGGGTTCAGAAGAAGAAAACAACCACGGAAAATTGGACTATAATTGGGTTACACGTAGGTTGCCTTTCCTTTTTTTTTTTTAAAAAAAATCCCCTTTTGCTATGTTTCCCAGGTTTTAGACAGGATTTACAGGAGTACCCACCTCACAGTATCACAAGAATATTTGTATATATATCGAAAGTCATGTTGGTTGCACAGACAGCTAGATGCTTAGTCTGGATTTGGCCTTTTTACTCACCTATCAAGTCCTTCCCAAGGTTGTTATGACTACATCTGCTTAGCCTAGCTTCTTGGTAACTAGGTAACCTCGGTAACTAGATAAGATTATCTATGCTAGGAAGGAATGGAGTTTTCTGTCCATTTATGTCAGGGCTAGGCAACCTTGGCTCTTTTATGACTCGTGGACTTCAATTCCCAGAATTCCTGAGCCAGCATGGGTCCACAAGTCATAAAAGAGCCAAGGTTGCCTACTCCTGATGTATGTTCTAGTGGCTTGCCTTGTCAATGTTGGTGGGAGTGGGTTTTTGGAGGTATGTACAATATGTAGATGTTGTTTATGTCTGTGTGTCTATTGATGGCCTATTTTGCCAAGCTTCCAGGAATTCTCTAGTACAGGGGTCCCCAACCCGAGGTCTGTGGACCGGTACCGGGCCGCAGCATGCCAGCAACCGGGCCTCACAAACAAGCAAAATCCCATCTGCAGGATGCAGGCAGCACACAAAATCATGCCCCCTCCGGGCCACGGAACAACCTCCTCTCCACGTAACCAGTCCCTGGTGCCCAAAAGGTTGAGGAACCTCTGCTCTAGCATTTGTGGGCTTGGCTTGGTCTAGGATGCTCAGAGTTTCCCAGTTGAAAAGATGGTTAACTCTGTCCATGTGTTGTGAAACTGATGTTTGTCAAAGCAGACGATCAACAAGTCAAAATGGGAGCAAAAAGGCCAAAACCAGCAATCAGCACCCAGATGAGCACAGTGTCGTGGTTCTGACAGATGAAACTCTTCCAAGAATTTTGAGGCATTGTTCACCTTAAAGAATCTTTATTTGAGTAGCACAGCATCGGCACTAACATAGTTGAAGCCAAAAACTGGATTCTCCTCTCCTGAGCACATAGTATCAAAGCACAATTCCCTCCTCCAATTAACAGTCATAAATCATATTCCCCAATTAGTTTGAAATGCGGGCTCTTCCTCCAGTTCTCCAGGCTGCCAATTGTTGTCATCTCTTATTTCAATAGCCTTGGTTCTCACACTAGCTTCAGTATTGTTATGTCTAGCTAAACTCTCATGCACATTCCTCCCCTCCAGCATCATCTAGCACTAACTCTAAGAGTAAAAGCATAAGAAGAAAATGGTTGCATCTCCATCTGTTGTCAAAGCAAAAACATCCGATGTTAGCAGCATTGACACACAGATTAATACCAAGGTTAACGTCAGAGTAAATAGTCAAGAAGTAAACAAAACCCCAATCAAGGAACTGCTAAACCAGCTAACAGTAAACAGCTCAATCAAGGCACCACCAAGACCAGGGGCAGGCAACCTTGGCTCTTTTATGACTCGTGGACTTCAACTCCCAGAATTCCCGAGCCAGCCATGCTGAGGGGAAAGGGAGAGGTTTCCAAGCTGAGCCATGCTGGCTCAGGAATTCTGGGAGTTGAAGTCCACAAGTCATAAAGCGGCCTCGGCCTAGGCCAGGGGTAGGCAACCTTGGCTCTTTTATGACTCATGGACTTCAACTCCCAGAATTCCTGAGCCAGCCTGGCTCAGTTTGGAAACCTCTGCCTTTCCCCTCAGCGTGGCTGGCTGAGTAATTCTGGGAGTTGAAGTCCACGAGTCATAAAAGAGCCGAGGTTGCCTACCCTTGACCAAGACCATTCCCACCATCACCGACAGGGCAAGCCACTAGAATGTAAACTGAGAGCAGATCCCACTCCCTCCGAGCCCTGATGACGTTACCTAGTTGGGTAATGAAACGTCTGCCAGAAAACAGCTGAGCTCAGAGAACACCCAGGACTCCTCACAGAGGGCATTTTTTTCACCCATGATGTTTCATTAGTTTATCCACCTTTGTAGGGAGCCACTTGGTGTGTTTTCCTTCTCTTTCTAGGATGGCTGGATGACATTGGGCTGCCCCAGTATAAGACACAATTCGACGAAGGCAAAGTGGACGGCCGAATGCTTCATTACATGACCATCGTAAGCAGCTTAATTGCCGCGTCATTGACAGATGGTCCTCGACTTACGACCAGAATTGAGCCTACAATTTCTGTGGCTCAGTTGTCCCATGGGTTTCACGCCATTTTTGCCATGGTCGTTAAGGGGATCAACTGCAGTCGTTAAGGTAGTGACGCGGTTGTTAAGGGAATCCAGCTTCCCCCTTGACTTTGCTGGTCAGAAGGTCACAAAAGGGGTTCACGTGACACACGCACACACATACCCACACCCCGGGACACGGCAACGGTCATATGAAGCAGTATGAACCAGTTGCCAAGCATCTGAATTTCGATCACGTGACCGTGGGGATTGCCGCAACGGTCGTGAGGGTGAAACACAGTCATAAATCCCTTTTTTCGGCGCCCTTGTCATTCTGAACGGTCACTAAATGAATTATTGTAAGTTGAGGAGGACTTTCCATGTGTTCTGGGTTGTTGTAGTCAATTTGGCTTCAGGTAGCCCTTGACGTACAACCTGTTGCTAGGCAAAGAGAATGTTAAAGTGAGTCACACCCGATTTTACAACCCTTTTTGCCAGAGTGGTTGTTAAGCGAATCACACGGTCCTTAAGCGCATCAAGCTTCCCTTGCTTGTCAGAAGCTGTCTGGGAAGGTTGCAAATCATCCTAAAATACATGCGGGTTGTCAAACATCGAAATTTTCAACACATGACTGCGACAGTCATAAATGCGAGGATCATAAATGTGAGTCCCCTTGGGAGAAGGGCGGTATAAAAATCTCAATAAATTAAATTAAATTAAATTAAATTTATAAATCGCCTTTTTCAGTGAGGTCGTAACTTGAAACAGGGTTGCTAAATGAACGGTTGAAAGTCGAGGACCATCCGCCGCGCTGTGCTAGGTCAATGCAACTTTCCCCTCTGATAGCTATCTGATTGTGGCTTTGTTATTGTTGTTGCTTCGTTCTTGGCGCCCACCTCAACAGGATGACTTGCTATCTTTGAAAGTTCTGAGCGTCCTCCACCATCTCAGCATCAAGCGTGCCATCCAGGTCCTCAGAATAAACAACTTCAAACCCAACTGTCTTCGCAGGAGACCGTCTGATGAGGTAGCCGCCACTAATATTCAAATGTATTTATTCATGGCCGTCATTCATTGGGCAGGCAATTTTAATGTCATTTCTTCCCTAGAATACATCTTTCTCTCTAAAATTGCCATCTGCCAGGAGTCTTATAGAATTTGGTGTAATGTAAGCAGAATGGATGGATGGATGGGTGGGTGGATGGATGTGTGGGTGTATGGATGGATGAGTGGATTGGTGCGTGGATGGATGGATGGATGAGTGGATGAATGGATGGGTGATGGATGAGTGAATGGATTGGTGGGTGGGTGGATGAGTGAATGGATGGGTGGGTGGGTGGATAGATGAATGGATGGATGGATGAGTGGATGGATGGGTGGGTGGGTGGATAGATGAATGGATGGATAGGTGGATGGATGGATGAGTGGATGAATGGATGGGTGGATGGATGTGTGGGTGGATGGATGGGTGGGTGGATGGATGGATGAGTGGATGGATGTGTGGGTTGATGGATGGATGGATCAATGGATAAGTGGATGGATGGGTGGGTGGGTAGATGGATGGGTGGGTAGATGGGTGGATGAGTGGATGGATTGATGGATGAGTGGATGGATGGATGGATGGATGAGTGGATGGATGAATGAATGAATGTTTTAATTTATTGTATTTTTGATTGTCAGAATAACATCACCCCATCAGAAGTTTCCCAGTGGACGAACCATCGAGTGATGGAATGGTTGCGTTCCGTTGATCTGGCCGAATATGCTCCTAATTTAAGAGGAAGTGGTGTTCACGGCGGCTTAATGGTAATCATTCCATTTTGATATCTTTTCTTTAGTCGATTTCTTGGATTTTATTTAGTTGAGTGGTTGGCATCTTCCGGAAGTTCGGAAGGATTTCCATCTTGAGCGTTTTGCAAATTCACTGCCCCTGGTCGTTAAGAAGGTACCGGACGCACAAGTTTTGAAATCTCGTTTTTGTGGCCGCAGGTTCTGGAACCTCGTTTTAACGTAGAGACCTTGGCACAGCTGCTGAACATCCCACCAAACAAGACGCTGCTGAGACGGCACTTGGCCACCCATTTTAATTTGCTGATTGGAAGCGAAGCTCAACAAGAAAAACGCGAGGCCATGGAAGCTCCTGATTATGTCCTTCTCACAGCTACTGCCAAAGTGAAGGTATTGGAAGAAGAATGTTGGTTTCTAGCTTATCTCTGCAGGCTAGCTCACTGCTCATTCCAGGAGTTCGATCCTGATGGGGCTCAAGGTTGACTCAGCCTTCGGTAAAATGAGAACCCAGATTGTTGGGGGCAACAGGCTGATTCTGTAAACTGCTTAGAGAGGGCTGTAAAAGCACTGTGAAGCGGTATATAATAAGTGCTATTGCTGTTGCCCTTCCTTCCTTCCTTCCTTCCTTCCTTCCTTCCTTCCTTCCTTCCTTCCTTCCTTCCTTCCTTCCTTTCTTTCTTTCCTCCCTCCCTCCCTCCTTCCCTCCCTCCCTCCCTGTCGTTAGAATGAAGTATTGCAGGCTAATTATGCCCTCTGCCAGCAGTTCGATTCTGCTACAGTTCGAGGTTGACTCAGCCTTCCATCCTTCCGGGATGGGTAAAATGAGGACCCAGATTGTTGGGGGCAATATGCTGACTCTGTAAACTGCTTAGAGAGCACTATGAAGGGGTATATAAGTCTAAGTGCTATTGCCCTCCCTCCCTCCCTCCCTCCCTCCCTCCCTTCCTTCCTTCCTTCCTTCCTTCCTTCCTTCCTTCCTTCCTTCCTTCCTTCCTTCCTTCCTTCCTTCCTTCCTTCCTTCCTTCCTTTCTTCCTTCCTGTTAGAATGCAGTATTGCAGGCTAACTTTGCCTACTGCCAGCAGTTGTATCCTGACTGGCTGAAAGTTGACTCAGCCTTCCATCCTTCCGACGTGGGTAAAATGAGGACCTAGATTGTTGGGGGCAACATGCTGACTGTGTAAACCGTGTAGAGAGGGCTGTAAAGCACTACGAAGTGGTATATTAGTTTAAGTGCTATTGCTACTATTATCTCAGTTTGGTAATCGATGTAGTAGATGACCAGGATGCTGAGTCTGAGAGTGGAGTCAAATGCGTCATTAGTTTGGAATTGCTACACTCCCACAGAGACCCAAGTCCAACTCCCTGTGTATTCCGTTGACTCTTATCTAACACCAATTTGCCTTGACCATTAGTCAATCAGATTCTTGTCTATAGGTAGCAGGAAATAAACCTGTAGTATTTTTGAACTCTATCCTAGCTCCTGGTTTCATGTGCCTGACAATGAGCTCTGGGAGTGCAGTATTGCAGGCTAACTCTGCCCACTATCAGCTGTTCGATCCTGATGGGGCTCAAAGTTGACTCAGCCTTCTATCCTTCCGTGGTTGGTAAAATGAGGAGCCAGATTGTTGGAGGACAAGATGCTGACTCTGTAAACCTCTTAGAGAGGGCTGTAAAAATACTTTGAAGTCATAAATCTAGTGTTATTGCTATTGCTGTATTCTATTCTGTTCTATTCTATTCTATTCTATTCTATTCTATTCTATTCTATTCTATTCTATTCTATTCTATTCTATTCTATTCTATTCTATTCTATTCTATTCTATTCTATTCTATTCTATTCTATTCTATATTCTGTTCTGTTCATTATTCTATTCTATTCTATTCTATTCTATTCTATTCTATTCTATTCTATTCTATTCTATTCTATTCTATTCTATTCTATTCTATTCTATTCTATTCTATTCTATTCTATTCTATTCTATTCTATTCTATATTCTGTTCTGTTCATTATTCTATTCTATTCTATTCTATTCTATTCTATTCTATTCTATTCTATTCTATTCTATTCTATTCTATTCTATTCTATTCTATTCTATTCTATTATTTTCTATTCTATTCTATTCTATTCTATTCTATTCTATTCTATTCTATTCTATTCTATTCTATTCTATTCTATTCTATTCTATTCTATTCTATTCTATTCTATTCTATTCTATTCTATTCTATTCTATTCTATTCTATTCTATTCTATTCTATTCTATTCTATTCTATTCTATTTAGTGGCACAGGTGTTAAGAGTGCAGTAATGCAGGCTAACTCTACTCACACTGCCAGCAGTTCGATCCTGACCGGCTCAAAGTTGACTCAGCCTTTCATCCTTCCATGGCCAGGACCCAGATGAGGACCCAGATTATTCGGGGACCAGATGGCGACTCTGTAATCCCCTTAGAGAGGGCTGTAAAAGTACTATGAAGCAGTACATAAGTCTTAAGTGCTCTTGCTATTGCCAATCAGGGCTAAATGGTGAATGGATAAGGTGTTCCAGAGAACGCCGGAATGTGAGGTTGTGGTTTTGCCACCACCCGCGATCATACGATTGCCCTCAAAAGTTGCTGCATGATCTCGGAAAAAAAACCCGCTACTCCTATACAACATAACATAAGCAATTAGCAGCATACCTTTTTGAGCTCAATTATGGCCATAAGCTCCAGGGCTACCAGTACTGAAGTACTTTCTCTTTCAGCCAAAGAAACTCACCTTCAGCAACTTTGGAAATTTGAGGAAGAAGAAGCAAGAAGACGGGGAAGAGTATGTGTGTCCGATGGACTTGGGTCAGGTGGCAGGACCTGGATCCAAAAAAGAATTTAAGACGGGTTTAGACGTCAGAATGTACGATGATGATGATCTGGACAGATTGGAGCAGGTATTTGTCATGAGGCTTCAGACAACATTTAGTGTTAAGTTGAAAACAGAACGATTAACGGGCTGTCCATCGCTCTCCGCGCCTGTCTTGCCTCTTTCTCATCTTGTGTTGCTCGGTTTCCATATGTCGACTGTGTCTTAATAAAACCTGATTAACTTCTTTAGCCACAATTCTGGGGCTTCCAGCAGTCACTGACTGAAGAAAAACATCATAGGGTACCTACCTTTCCTCCGAGGATTATAAGAAACTTAAGTGGTGATGTTTCTGAAGTTACCCCGTTGTATCCATCTGACAATCTTAACCAAGGTTGGCTTGGTTCAACGCTTTGTGAAGTTAGCACATTTTTTTAAAAAAAGCTTTTTCACGTTGGACAATCCCCTCTGTGTCTATGGAGATTCTCAACCAGTCAGGTCATGGTTGTCCCAAAGGAGCTTTTCCAAAGACTGTTGCTTTTCCTTGAAAACATTTAGCTTCTCTTCCAAGAAGCTTTTGTAGATGCGTGAAAAGCTTCTTAGATGCGTGAAAAGATCTTTTGCTTCAAGGTTTTAAATTGCTTCCCAGACTTACTCAAGCCCTGCCTGAAGCTTCAAGAATATGTCTCCAGGGATCCAACCGGGATCGGTCATCGGAACCAGAGGTTCTGTCGTCCGAGCTTTCGGACTTTGTGCGGTAACCCAACTTCAGGGAACATTCTCTTTAGCCCATGTGTCCAATTTAGCATTGACATTAGTAAATACAGTTATTTAATACAGGATTTATATGAATATCACCATATTATTTTTCTTTCCTCATAGATGGAAGATTCTGAAGGGACTGTGAGGCAGATTGGGGCATTTTCTGAAGGCATCAACAACTTGACTGTAAGTCGTGGTTTAATTCAGGGGTCCGCAGCCCACTACCGGGCTGTGGCCTACTGGCCACCGGGCCATAGAACTCGTGCTAGCGCCGCTGCCACTATGCAAATGGGGTGCCGCGTGGCGAAAACAGGGAACCACCACTATGCAAACGGGGCACCTCTGCTGTGCGAACAGGGTGGCACACGGCACAAAAAACGGGCAGCACACGGTGCAAAAATGGGGGAAAACCGGGTTGCTTGTGGCGTGAAAACTGTGCAGCGTGCGGTGTGACAACTGGGTGGTGCGTGCTGCAAAATTGGGGCAAAGCTGGGCAGCATGCGATGTGAAAACAGGCGGCGTGCTGTGCAAAAACCGGGCACCGCACAGCATGAAAATGGGCAATGCTAGCGCCCGTGCAGCAAAAACAACAAGTGTCACGCGGGTGCTAGCACCGCCCCGTTTGCATTGCACATGCTCACGGCTCCATGTGTGTGTGTGTGTGCATGTGCGCGCGTGTGCGTAAAATGCTTCCCCCCTTCCCTCCAGTCCTCCAACTGAGAAAAGTTGGGAGACCTCTGGTTTAATTGATGCCTTTCACTAGTCCTTCTGTTTTAAGAACTATGCAGAACACCTTAATAATTAGGTGTTGAGTAAAGATATTGAGCTGGTAGCCTAGAGATAACTCAAGATTGGTTGATAAGCAAGATGGAGACCACTGGTTACGTCCAGTAGAATCTGGGTGGCTTGCAGAATTATGGTCACGCAACTGCTAAACTGCATCTGTCAATTACATTGGTTAATTGCAGATTGCAGCTGGAACTTCGAATTGCATCCGTGTGATATACCTGTCAATCTCTTCTTGTGCATACTGTATTTGGCATCCGGAACCTCCACACAATGGTGTTATAAGTTGGACATTGAAGCTGTTCTGAAGTCAAAATATTGCACATTGACCAATTTCAATGAAGTGATTATAGAATTGAGGAAAGCAACGTATCTGCGGGGATCTCTAACACAGTTTTCACTGTCGCAATAATTAACCCCTCTAATGCAAAAGCAGGAATGAATGCAAGTGATTTATTCATTATGGTCTCTGACCAGCCTTTACTTTAGAAAAATGTACAGTAAAAAAAAAAGACATAAGTTTCACACAACAATTCCTAATTGGGGGAAAGGAAAGAAAAAGCAGAATAAAACCACACATCTAATTAAAAAGTTTTGCACAGTTGTATAACTTGGTGGAGAAATTTGGAGTCGGGCTTTTGATCCTTTAGCGCCAGTATTTCAGTTAGATACCAAGTGCGCTCCTAAAGATTTTCTGGGGGAATCTTCAGCCTTGTCCATTGCATGGAATTACACATCCAGCCACACGTTTGATAAATAAATAAACTCAGTGTGTGTTCCTTACGTTATGTTTTGCATTTAAGACAGAACGTGCTTCTGGGTTGAAAGGGTGAGCCGCTGACATCGCCATTGCCCGGTGACACCCAGTTGGGGGCTCCTTTCATGTCCCCATCAGGAGCGGGAGCAAAGGACGGGAGCTCAACCTCATCCCACAGCAGCACTTGGGTCTCGAACGCGGGCTCACTAACCTCCTGTCCAGGGTCCCAACCACTTGAGCTACCTTACGTCAGGGGTCCTCAACCTTGGTAACTTTAAGACTTTAAGCAAAGCTGGCTGAGGAATTCTGGGAGTTGAAGTCCACAAGTCTTTTTTTTTAATTATTAAAGAGTTTTACAATATTTTACAATATATCCCCAAATCCCTCCCACCCCAACCCCCCCACTTCCCACCCCACTTCCCAGAGCTAAATACAGGATTATAGTTACAACAATCATATTCTAAATAAAAATTTACACAATATACAATCAACCAAATTCGTACTGCGCTTTAACTCTCTCTTAGCATAACTACTAACAATAACAATATCCCACTAAATTCTACTCATAAGCTAAATGGAACTTTTTGGTCCCATATTTGTTTTCAATATAATTTATCCATCTCCTCCAAACTGAAATATATCTCTCCTGTGAGTGATCCTTTAAATAAGCAGAAATCTTGGACATTTCTGCAAGATTAGAAACTTTAAACACCCATTCTTCTACCGTGGGCAGATTGTCCTTCTTCCAATATTGTCCCACCAGTAACCGTGCTGCCGTTATCATATTCAACATCAGATTAGTCTCTTTGACATCACAATTTACAACAATACCCAGTAAGAACAATTGCGGGGGAAACTTTATCTTCCTCTTAAAAATCTTTTGAATGTTCCACCAAATTTTAATCCCGAAGGCTTTTATGTTTCTACAAGTCCACCACATGTGGAAATAGGTAGCTTCTAAGCTACCACACCTCCAACACTTAGACTGCAGATTAGGATACATGTTGGACAACTTCTTGGGATCCAGATGCCATCTATAAAACATTTTGTAAAAATTTTCTCTTAAATTTTGAGCCTGGGTAAATTTAACATTTCTGACCCAAATTATCTCCCAGGTGTCCAACGAGATTGGTTCCTGAATATTTTGTGCCCACTTTATCATGCAATCTTTAACCAATTCCGTTTCCGAATCCAATTCAATTAAAGCATTATATATCCTCTTTATATGTGCACATTTTGGATCTCTAATTTGCTTTACTAAATTTTGATCTGTAATTGTGATACCAACCTTTTGATCTGACTTCCACCTAGCTTTCAATTGGGTATATTGAAACCAAGAGTAATTTATGTTTTCTTGTCTTAACTCCTCTGCTGATTTAAGTTGCCAATCATTCCCTTGCAATTTGAGTAGTTCCTTATAAGAAACCATATCCATACTCACTCCCATAGATACACCCTCTATCGCGTGTCCAGGAATTCCCCAAATCGGTATTTTATAATTTAACTTATTATAGTACTTTTTCCAGACACACAGTAAAGCACTTCTAAGAATATGGGATTTAAAAGCCCTGTCTACCTTCTTATCATAAAGCAAGTATGCATGCCATCCATATACCAAATCCCATCCCTCAAGATGAAGTATTCCCTTGTTAGTTAAATTAAGCCAATCACTAACCCAGGTCAAAGCAGCCGCATCATAGTACAATTTCAAATTCGGCGCCTTAAGTCCCCCTCTTTCCCTGGCATCCTGTAAAATCTTGAATTTAACTCTTGGTTTTTTCCCCGCCCAGATAAATTTGTTAATACCCTTCTGCCATTGATCAAGGTTGGCATCCTTTTTCAGTATAGGCTCACTAACCTCCTGTCCAGGGTCCCAACCACTTGAGCTACCTTACGTCAGGGGTCCTCAACCTTGGTAACTTTAAGACTTTAAGCAAAGCTGGCTGAGGAATTCTGGGAGTTGAAGTCCACAAGTCTTAAAAGATGCCAACATTGAGGGCCCCTGCCTTACGTGGCCAGTGGGTTTTGTCTGATTAATTAATTAATTAATCAATTCTCCCAATTAATTCACCCACATCTTCTCTTTCCAGCACATGTTGAAAGAAGATGACATGTTTAGAGACTTGGCCACCCGTTCTCCCAGCGCCAGCATCACAGATGACGACTCCAACGTGTGACAGGGTCAGCAAGGGACATATTTGGCGTCCCGCTCCTGTACGTGACGGACACCGCACCTTGTGTGAAGTAATTTTTGCTTCAGTTTGCAAGAACTGATGGCGGAGAGCGAAAAGATCGTCAAGACGTTCTTTTATCCATCCAAGTTCTGGTAAACTGATGAGATGGGAAGAGAAGACCTCATAACCCCCCCTTTTCCCCCCCTCCTGCGTAGCAATTTGTGCCAACCTTTTTAATAAGACTCTACAGCATAATGTTTTAGCGTGTACAATGTGCCATAATGTACCCTGGTAATTTTCTTTTTCTTCCAGTAATGCAAAAAAAGGTGGGTGGGGGGACACCAATTACAGACCCCCGACAGTAGCACCCATTGTCAAGGTATCTGCAGAAATTTTTTTCGCCCTGTTTTCCTCTTCAAATCAGCTGTGTAACCTCCTGTGTTGAAAAAATCTTGTATGTTTTTTTTTAAATGCAATTTTTATGAAAAAGGAAAAAAAATGTATTGAGTTCATAATGGGTCGGAAGTTTTATACTGTGATGTAAGGTGATAACCTAAAAGCCTCAAACCCAGCTGGATACTGGAGAAGTACATTCACCTTGCAAAAGGCTTGCGTGGAATTGCAAGTCCGTTTTGCAAGTGGCATCTGCTCTCTGACCTGAGGAATGAAATAATTAAAAATTTCCCTGAACGTGCCATGGGAAAACTTGTGACTTTCCCCTTTGTAAAATACAGTTTTTAATAGCGTTTTAAACTTTAGTTGTTGCAACTGAAAATCTGGAGACACACACACACACACACACACACACACACACAAAACGTGTGGCTTTGTACATCCAGAAAGCCAATTTTTTCCCCTTTTTCCCAAGTACTGGATTGTAAAACTATAACGATGAGGAATTTTAGCTAATTCATGCTATTTTACAGTATTAAATTCAAATACGAAATCTTGCCTTTGACTTACCATTTGCGATATCACACCATATTGAATGTTTATACTTGTTTTTTTAAAAGATAAAGCATGTCTTTTTTTTAATTATATTTTTTTAAAATAATCATACTTGTCAAATTAGCGGTGGAAAACTGTTGGCCGGCCTCTCTCTCTTTCTCTCTCTCTCTCTCTCTCTCTCTCTTCTTTTCCAATATCACTTTCCAATATTTTACTTTTAATTTCTTTTTTCTCTGGCTAAAACGATGGGGGATGCAAAGTTTTGGAATTTACTCTCTGAATGATCGGCTGGTGCTATAGATGGTATTGACCTCAACTTTGGAATTGCTGATCCAAAGATTTTTTTGCAAGAATAGCTTAATTAGGATTTTGGCATGTAATCAGGTACCAATGTTAGTGATTGTTAGTGTATCCCTTCAGTTGAATGTCATTCATTCAGTTCATGATATTTTAGACTGGATCTGGATAAAAAGACTTTCAACGTTTCATCTTATCCAAAAAAAATAAATAAATTGTTTCCTGAAAGGTTAACTTTTCAATAGTTAGTTACATTTCCTTTTCTGATGAGCTTTGGTTTCGTTTCTGAGATATATAAAATTGGGTTGAACCCGAATTCTCTGCCAATTGGTGCTGATCTGAAAATTTCTGCTACATGCTCATTTATTTATAGTTGGAACCATGATTAAAATTCATTGTACTCTTGCTCAATACAATAATCCTTTTTTTGCCTTTTTAACGTCTCAAAAAAACTTCCTCAATACGGTCTATGCAGCAACCTTAATAATTTTTCAAAATTTATTCCTAACCGTTTTGGTGCATTGGGTTCCTGAGCCTGTTCAAATGAAGGCAGACAACTTTTGTAAATAAATCTAATTTATGAATTAAGGAATTAACTTCCTTAATTAAAAGCAAAACCCTGCCCCTACCAGCAGCCCACTCAGGTTATTGCTAAAATTTGTCTAATATAAAATTGTGTCTTCTACTCTCTAAAAACAGATTTTGCACTATTTGGATAAAATACACCCAGAAAATCAAGCTCAGATGCAAAATCATGTTAATCCAAAGAATCAAATCACAATGCAACTATTCTTTTTTTTTAAAAAAAAAATAGTTGTTGTGCATTATGAAGAGAATCAGATATATTAATTTTTGCTATCATTTTTTTCTGGTTAGGTAAATAGTTATTATTACTACGGGTCTGGGGAGAGTAATATAAGACTCATAATTAAGCCAAGTGGTTTTTATAAGTGCACATGAAATGAAATATCATTATGGTATTTTATTGGGATGTTTATCTATGACGAGGTCAGTGGAAATATATGTATTGCTGTGTTAAATAAATAAAAACCTATTGAGAAATAAAATGAGTCACGTTTATTTATTAGATTTTCAAAGATAACTCAAGGAGGTGAATATACTTAATTTTCCTTCCTCCTCCTATTTTCCCCACAATAAACCTTTCTGATGGGTTGGGTTAATTGTCCCAAAGTCACCCAACTGGCTTTCATGCCTAAGACGGGACTAGAACTCACCATCTCCTGGTGATTGGCCCAAAGTCACCCAACCAACTTTCATAGCTAAAGCGAGACTAGAACTCACCATCTCCTAATTGGCCCAAAGTCACCCAGGCAGCTTTCGGGCCCAAGGTGATGCTAGAACTCACCGTCTCCTGGTGATTGGCCCAAAGTCACCCAGCCGGCTTTTGGGCCTAAGGTGGGACTAGAACTCACTGTCTCCTGGGTATTGGCCCAAAGTCAACCAGCCGGCTTTTGTGCCTAAGGTGGGACTAGAACTCACTGTCTCCTGGTGATTGGCCCAAAGTCACCCAGCCGGCTTTTGGGCCTAAGGTGGGACTAGAACTCACTGTCTCCTGGGGATTGGCCCAAGGTCACCCAGCCGGCTTTTGGGCCTAAGGTGGGACTAGAACTCACTGTCTCCTGGGGATTGGCCCAAGGTCACCCAGCTGGCTTTTGTGCCTAAGGTAGGACTAGAACTCACTGTCTCCTGGGGATTGGCCCAAAGTCACCCAGCCGGCTTTTGTGCCTAAGGTGGGACTAGAACTCACTGTCTCCTGGCTTCTAGGCCAGCATCTTAACCACTGTGTCAAATTGGCCACTGTGGGAAATAGGATGCTGGACTTGGATGCACCGCTGGGCTGATGTAATAGGTTACTGTTACAAGCAAGTTTACAATGAGAACTGGTAGGCCTTCATTTAGTGGCCGAAGTTACAATGGAAAAAAGTGTGACTAATAACCAGTTCTCATAGTTACAACTATCACAGCATCCCCATGGTTCACATGATCAACATTTTTGCTCCTGACAACCAGCATGTATTTACAACAGTTCCAATATGCAGGGGCTGGACTAGAAGACCTCCAAGGTTCCTTCCAACTCTTGTTATTCTGTTATCCTGGAGTCATATCAATGCCATTTGTGACTTTCCCAGCCAACATCCAACAAGTAAAATCAATTGGGGAAGCCATATTCACTTAACAACCACGGCTTTAAAAAAAAAGGTCATAAAATTGAATGCAACCTAAGGAACAATTTGTCGAGGAATTCTCTCTGCTAGACTTACGCAAGCGTGTGGAAGCGGAGCTTCAAACGTCTCGGTGAGAAATGAGAAAAGATGCAGCTACTTTAATGAGTATTGTAAAACAAAGAGCAGATTCCTTAAAGCGGCAGTTTTTGTCTCCCCCCCCTCAAAATTGCATTGAAATACAATGGGAATATTTCCTAATAAAGGGGCTGCTTCAAAGAATAGCACATCCAAATTTAGTTAAACTTGAAAAAATCTTAGCATTATAAGGCTATTCTGAATGGAGATGGGAAATTAAAATCTGAACAAGAGTTAGAAGATCAGGGCATTGACGGTGGTCCCGATTGCAAATTCAATCGAAGTACGACAAGATGTTAAAGCATAGGCTTTTTATAAAGATCAGACAGTGTTTATCAGATGTGGTTGACTTCTGATGAAAAAGTGTGTGTGTGTGTGTGTGTGTATTCACTAAATGAATGCCTACCAGTTCTCATTGTAAAGTTGCTCGTAACAGTAACCTATTAGATCAGCCCAACGGTGCATTCAGGTCCAGCATCCTATATATTGAATTTAAAAATGGAAGACAAAAAAGTGAAGGAAACCATGATCACATGGGCAAAAAACTTTGGGCATAAGATAGAATTAGAGAAATGGCAAAATCTGTCGGAAAGAAGTTACAAACTGACAAGGGCTACTTCGTACAAAGAAAACTGATATAAAATGTTTTATAGATGGCCTTTCCTACCTGTTAGATTAGCAAACATGTTTAAAAATAGGTCTAGAAAATGTTGGAAATGTAATCAAAGGATAGCAGAGGGACAGCAGAGTCCCAAAGCCCTTTTTCCTCAATGCTTTTGAAGATGCCCTTTGCAAATGCCTAGTTCTGCGTAACTTCATTCACTAAAATCTAATAACTGTATTTCTGATGGTTTTTTTAGTATTTTTTTTCTGCATCAATAATTTTTTTTTTTAAAAAAAACAAGGTTTCTAACCGGTCTTAAGTGGTTTAAAATATAGATGGAGTGGCAGTCAGGAAATGTGACTTAAGTTTTCCTTTGATGTGTAGGGAGCTGTGTAATGCCGCTTTGTCATGGGCAAATGCACATGACTTTACATAAATATGGAACTGACTCACTAGCTGGAGGGATATGTAGTATTTGATAACCTTCAAATAACGGGCAGCACATTTTGTGATGGAAGTTTCATGCATGCTAAGAACTCAGTAAACAACACAATGTGATTGTTTTTCACAGCTGTATTTGTCCAAATGGAGTTTCCATGCATTTTCAGTAACTCAATATGTAACTTTGATATGTGTGTGTGTGTTAAGTTAATTCTAGAACTACTTAAGACATTTGAAGAAAAATTGAGGGAAGACTCAATGTGCAGAGAAAAGATGATCTACCGTATATCAATATATTTTTTATGCAAATCAAAACAGGAACTCCTACTCACAGAAACTCAGGTTGTTCCCGATTTGTCTGCAAGCCATCGTAGCAGAAGGCTGAGAGTTATACAACAGAACACACTCAGGTACTGAACAGTACATGCAAATAATCCAAACAACATGCTGTGTTTGATCCTATGATCAAAAACAACACAGCAAGGGTCTGCAAAGTGCTCCATTCAGTGAATGGGGGGTGTGTGGTTTTCTGAGAAACCGCGTGTTTCAACCAGGCACAGACAAGTATAGGGTCCAGATCCAGAACATAAATGTTCTGGTTGGGTTTCCTGCAGTGAGGTCAATGGGTAAAGGAGAAAGTATTTAGAGGTGGGACGGGAGAGCATCTGAAGGGAGATGAAGCAAATGAAGGTGTTGGAAGATGGAGAGAGAAGCAGGTGAGACTCTAGAAAGAGTGCAGAGAAGAGCAACAAAGATGATCGGGGGACTGTAGGGTAAAACATATAAAGAACAGTTGCCGGAATTGGGTATGTCTAGTTTAATGAAGAAAAGGACTAGCAGGGGGTTGGACTAGAAGACCTCCAAGGTCCCTTCCAACTCTGTTATTCTACTCCACTCCACTCCGTTCCATTCTGTTCCATTCCATTCCATTCTATTCTATTCTTGACCTAAGGCTGATGGACGTGCCTGGATTTGGGGTGATGTAGCAGGTAAGGAGAAAGGAAGAGGAAATAGGAAGATTGGGAGAGGGATGGATGGATGGGCTTTGTGGGTGAGAACTTCAAGTGCATAAAACTTACTCTCCTGGTCCATGAAAACCCTCCAGAACTGGCCAAAACCTGAAGCCACCAAGATGTTCCAAGTTTCACTTCTTCCCAGAACTTCCAAACCACAATGCGTCCCATGGACACGATAGAGCATATTCTTAAAACATAGTATCTAATGGACTTAAAATAGGCTTCTATGGCTTTTTGGTTATATGACTTGGAAAAGTACAAATTTTATTCTGAGATGCAGACAGCCGCAGAGACAAGGTCCTTTGGAGGTGACCCCTCTTCCCCATTTAATAGCTGAGGACATGTAAATAAATAATTCAGGCACATAGGAATGCCACTTTGCTGACAAAGTCAGAAAGACTCTTACTTTCTAAATATCCATGGAAAAATTTCTGCCATGAGTTCTTTGCACCAAAAGCCACCAAATCCTTTTATGAAGAGTGCCGGGCTATGATTGAATCCCTCTTCTATAACCTGGTTTCGGAACAAAATGGATGGATTGCAGAGACCCTGATCCAGATGTTGTCGGACCTATTCTGGTTGCCAAGTTCCACACCGCAGTTGTGATTCATACCTTCCCTAAGAATGTTATGAGTAAGAGTTGACTTGCTCTCTCAAAACAACTCATCAGAATGAAATGGGGAGGAGAGGGAAAGGAACCAGGTTATTATTATTATTTTTTTTAAACTTGTAAGAAAAGGCAGATCTGGTTTTTTTTTTGGATTAGATTAGTTGGAGTCGTTTTCCTCTGTTGGAAAATGTGATTGCAGAAACAGGACGCCGAAAGGAATATTCCAAAGCAATAGGCCAGAATCAGTGGTGGGATTCAGCCGGTTCGCACCACTTTGGCAGAACCGTTAGCTATTTTTTTGTTGCCCAGGCCCAGCCCAGAACGGACTTCTGGAAGCAGCATCCGCACAGAGAACCGGTTGTTCACCTATTTGAATCCCACCACTGGCCCAAATTATTCAGATAGTCCTCCACTTACAACAGGTCATTTAGTGACTGTCCAAAGTTGCAGTGGCCCTGAAAAAAAAGCGACTTGTGACCATTTTTCCACACTGATGACCTTTGTAGCGTCCCCACGCACGTGTGCGATCAGAATTCAGATGCTTCAACAACTGGTTCGTACTTATGACGGTTGCCGTGTCCTGGTGTGTGTGTGTCACGCGATCCCCTTTTGCGACCTTCCGACAAGCAAAACCAGTGGGGGAGGGAGTCAGATTCACTTAACAGCCGATGTTACTAACTCATCAACTGCAGTGGTTCACCTAACAACCGTGGCAAGGGAGGTTGTAAAAGGGGCGAAACCCCCTTCACAAATGTCTCGCTTAATGAGAGAAATGGTGGGCTCAATGGTGGCCATACGTCGAGGACTACCTGTGATGGACAAACCTTGAATGGGTGTGGGATGTAATTTTTTCACCCAGTCTTCAAACCAAGCAGAAGTACTCCTGAGACCCGTTTTTAAGGAGAGTCCACCCAAGGCATCCATTGGCTCCCTTTGATGGTTCCAGCTGCAAGAGACGGTCCTGTGTATGGTGAGGGAAGAGTCTTGGTCCTGCCTCCTTGCAGGCAGCCTGGTTGTCGGTGCAGCTGTTCCCTGGCTGTGGCTTCCCTCTCTGGCCTGGTCTTTGCAGCTGGCTAACTGGACTCACCCCCTCCTTCCTTCTTCCCCTCCTTTGCTTTCCCTTTCTCATTCTCATCTCCTTTGTTCATTTCTTTCTTTCCTTCCTTCCTTCCCCTCATTTCCTTTCCCCTTCTCACCATCCTCTTGGTTTATTTCCTTCCTATTCCCTCCTTGTTCACATTCCCTTTCCCCTTCTCACTCCCATCTCTTTCCTTTGTTCATTCCCTTCTCATTCCCATCTTCCTCCCTCCCTTTGTTGTGATTCAGGGTCAGCCTGTGGGTTCGGCAGCTGGGTCAGACCACTCAGAGGAGGAGGGGGGTGTTGGAAGACCTTGCTGAGGGGGTTGAAGATCTTGCTGATGAGAGCCCTCAGGCAGGCCCCTCCCACTTGGTCACCACGGAGACCCAGCTGTGTGAGCCTGACAGTGTGGATGAAGATGACCCACAGCTGGCCCTGTTCAAGGACGCCCGACGCAGGAGGCAGTCAAGTAGGAGTAAACAGAGGAAGGCAATGGGGCTTCTCGGAAGGAGGCAGAGAGAAGCCACGCCCTGAACTCTATATAAGGGGAATGTGTGGGGAGGGCTGGTTTGCTGAAGGCAACCGCTGGGATGGTTCATGCTTCTTAAAGCTCTGGTTTCTTGGTTCGTGTCTTGTTTGTTTTTGTAGCTATAAATTTGGCAGGCGTAGTTCCAGCCTCTTGCCGTTTGTGGAGGGGTTGTCCCTGCCTTTTCTGCAGGGCCGGTAGCAGGCTGGTACAGAACACCCTTCCCATTCCCTCCCTTTTCCTTCTTCTTTCCATCCCATTTCCTCCTTTCCTTTCCTTCCCTCCCTCCCCTTGTGGTGTGGTTATTAGAATCATTTTACTTCTCTTCTTTCATTTGGGGGGGGGGGGAACCGAGAATGTCAATTTCTGAAGACGCCTTTACAAATAGAACCCAATTCTTATTACTGGACTATCCATCTTGTTGCAAAAGTGTGTGTGTGTGTGTCTGTGTGTGTGTGGGGGAGACAACCTGGATAGCTGGTCACTGACGTCCTAAATGACTCTGCTGACTTTTCTCTTTGTGCATGATTTTGTTAAAGCACGGAACCCCAAAACAGGAGACCAAAACAAGCAGAATGTCTTCCAGTTGATTTTAACCCAACATTAATAAACCAGAACTCGAAAAACATCTTAAGGCGGGGGGGGGGGGGAGTTTTATTTCTACCACAAAGAGCTGAAAAAAGTCAAACAGCTGAATAGGCAGGTAAAGCAATACAAAACAGTTTGTATGACCAGGACCGGCGTCGTTCAGCCTCAATACGGTTAGTAAAAAGGGTGTTTTACTCACATTAAGCAAACGGGAGCGCAATATAAACTTTTTTCTGCTGCAGAAGGACATTTAAGCAAAGACTCTAGTGCATAATCAAATTTATCCATTTATCCATTGTCCTTGTTCATGCTCTGGCATTCTCTCCTTCTTGATCTGGTCAAACTGCATGATAAGCTCAAGAGATATTTATGGAGCAAAGATGCATCCAACTCAAGGTGGTGGCCATGACTTCACAACTGAAGTCTCCTCCCTTTTCATTTCTACCTCTTGCAGACCAGCGCCCCAAAGGGCAAAAGACTTCAACTGTGGAGCTGCATCCACTTCCTTTTCACGCACCTCTCCTGCAAGCACCATTATCAATGGACTTTTTGATTTTATCCTCCCTGCGAAGGAATCCGTGGAAGTCTTCAGACCTCAGCCGGCCTGTGGAATCAATGGATTTAGCCCTATCCTCTCTTCATGAGGTCCAGATTGTGACATGCATGTTCTGGAATGATTACTTCTGAATTATTTCAACTTGGAGACACGCTCGTGTGCCTCGCCTTCATTTGCGAGGGCACTTTGGTGCTGGCAAAAAGCTCAGCTTGAGCACAGAGCTGTACTTTGAAACTGGGATGCTTCCAATATGCTTGAAGCAACCTTTCCCGCCAAATCTTGCAATGTTTAGGATGTCTCCTGGCACACCTTAACTTCATAGCATTGTTCTCTAATGTGTCTGACCGTAACTTCAAGCCCTCAAATGATGCTTTGTCTGTCAGTCTTCATCTGATTCGCTCCCATCCTGAATCTCTAATCATCAGTTCGATGACCCCACTGGTTCCTATGCAGCAACCTTTATGTTCTTATTGTTAAGTAACCTGTGTGTAACTAACTCCTAAGATGATTAAAGGAAGGGTTTTACAAACTGTCTACTTATTCATGGGGATAAGGCATCTGTGCAGTCAAAGCCCTGCCTCCATTTTAGGCATGCCAGGGGCCTCTGATTTTCTTACTTGCTCTATGGACACCCCCGGGCCAATCCCGTTGTACGGAGGGAGAAAATGAAGCAGAATGAGGCAGGGGGGTGTTACACTTCAGCCTGATGCTCGAAATATCAGCTAGCCCTTTAAGAAAATGAGATTTACTTTGTCTAGAATAGCAGGTTTTTTGTCCCTAATCCCTAAGTTCTCATACAAGCTTTGAAACCCCAATCTAGATTTTTTTTTCTAGGCTCTTTCGACTTGGCATATGGATGTCATCAGTTTCAATCACGGTTAAGGAGCTTCTTGAGGCTTCTTAATCAGGTCACTTGAAAATGCAAGATGGAGGATTTGGGAAGGGTGGACTTCAAGTAGACCATTCTTACTCAAGTTCTCTTTTTCATGCAAGATTGGAGGATTTGGGAAGAATGGACTTCAAGTAGACTATGTCTACTATTTTTGATGCAAGATGGAGGATTTGGGAAGGGTTGATTTCAAGTAGACCATGTCTACTCAAGTTCTGTTTTTGATGCAAGATGGAGGAATTGGGAAGGCTGGACTTCAAGTAGACCATGTCTACTCAAGTTCTGTTTTTGAACAGCAGATGATATCTGTGTTCATGGCCAAGAAGGCAGGAACAGACTTCCAACTTCTCCTGTTCAGGTTCTGATTCATAAAGCATCTAAGATCTTTTTTTTAAAAAAAAATCTGGGGTGATTAACTTTGGAGCAACTGGTACCCAAATCATATTAAAATACGTCTGGAAAGAAAAAAAATAATGCTGGCCAGTTGCGGGGATGAAAAATCACCCTTGACATCAGGAATTCTGATTTTTTTTTCTATTGAAAACAATACGTGGACATATTTTGTAAGTGAGCTATATTTAGGTATACAAACATGGGTATGTAGTTAGCTAATCAAAAAGGGACCCACTGAAGGCTGGTGTGGTAGAATAATAGAACAATAATGCAACAGAAAGGTGAGTTGCGAAAAGAAATTGTTTTAGATTGATACCATTTACTATACTTAAAGGAAAATATAGGCAGACCTAGAGTCTTTTCATCCACTAACAGGCTATCCCATCGTCCACCATTCAACCCCTTTAAACCAAATTTGCATTCCTTTGTTTTTCCCCAATGGTCATTTCTGGGAGACAATTCTGTGCTCAATGCCGTCCTTTTGACCATGGTAGGTTTAGGGATTCTTCCGAAGGCACACACCTTTATTCCACCTTACGCAAAGCCAAAGCCGGCTGCAAGTTTTGTCCCCAGACAAAGGCCCGAAGGAAGAGACGATACCAATCCCTCATTTCTGTCCTATTGGTTTTGCCCGCCATTACGATTCAGTATTTCAAGACTGGGCCTCCCTCTTTCATCTCCATCGCCTGGGAATGATAGAGCCGATCAAACTGCTGCTTTCTAGATGAGTTATGTTTCTACAGGTTGACACGTCAAATGATTTCCTTTCCCTTCCCCTTTCCTCTGCTAATGAAGACACAAAACACGTCTGTGAAAGACAGGTTGTGCATTTAAAGCTTGGCTGCAAGAAACAACAGGGAGAGTGAAGTCACCGCCTTCACGGTTTCCCTGCTGGCCTCCTAGATCAGGGGGTCTTCAAACGTGGCCCTTTTATGACTTGTGGACTTCAACTCCCAGAATTCCTCAGCCAGCCTCCATTTTGTTTGTTAGATTTAAGACAGGGGTCTTCAAACGTGGCCCTTTTATGACTTGTGGACTTCAACTCCCAGAATTCCTCAGCCAGGCATGCCTGGCTGAGGAATTCTGGGAGTTGAAGTCCACAAGTCATGAAGGGGCCATAGTTCCCCCACGCTGGCTGAGGAATTCTGGGAGTTGGAAGTCTACAAGTCATAAAAGGGCCAAGTTTAAAGACCCCCTGTCCTAGATGCTGTACAGAACAAACTCTTTGGTGATTTGAGTGCCTAGCTACATTTGCCCATCCAGGATGAAAAGAGCCAAACGTCATTCAATTGCCTTAGGACAGATTTGATACGCAGAGCAAAGCAAAGAGTAGGATCTACAACACGGTTAGTCGGTCTACCAGAGGCTTCAGCTTGGCGGGATTAGAAAGACACAAGAGTGCACAAACGGGAATTCCTCTGAAGGTTGGTGCCACCTCTGTTAACTCAGCTGGTTTCTGTTACCTGGATTTCCCCCCAAGAGTTCTTGTCCTTTCCCCTACTTTCCCCTTCTACTTTATCCCAACTCCCCACTAGTAAGTAAACCACATCTCTTTGGTGTAGCCCAATTTCTCCAGGTTGGGAAGGCAGGCATACTGGATCATGGGCGGTGGGCCACACATCAGAATCAAAACATCATCATCAGGAGGAGGCATGTGTTCTTTCAGCATGTCTTGGCTCACGAATCCTTCGCTGTAATCCCACTCTGTGTTGAAAAAAAAACACACTTTTCTCTTAGTATCTCTTTCAAAAAAAAAGCACTGAGATACACTAGGGCAGAGGCCCCCCACCCCCCCTCAAACCTTTTGGGTGCCAGCGATTGGTTTTGTGGACAGAGGCTTTTCCATGGACCAGAGGGGTGTGTGGTTTCGCATGCTGCCTGCATCCTGCTGTTCTGTCCCAGCCCACGTGAGTCCTTGTTATGCTCACAAGGAGAAACCCCTCTTCCAATCAAGCAGGCAGGAAACGCAAGAAAAAACCCCCCTCCTTTTATTCTCACAGACCTGAGTCAATGTCCAAGGCAAACAAACACAGTCCACAGAAACTCGATCCTCAACACGAACGGCTGCCTTCGGCAACCAGCACCTCCCACACCTTCCCTTTTATAACTCCTAATGCCCTCTCCTTTGCCTTTGGAGCCGCCCCACTGCATTCCTCTGTCCTACTCGCTTCTCTTGCCTGCACTTTTGTGCATCCTGGATTTGTCCCAAGTGTTCATCTCTGTCCAACTCAGGCTCCCAACACAGCCGTGTCTCAGCCTGAGCGTGAGTAGAGGGGCCAGGCTCCTCGTCCGACTGTAAGTCTTGGAGCTCCTCAGAGCCTTCCTCTGAGTCTAATGTCACACTAGGCCCCTCCTCCTCATCTGATTCCTCAGACTCAGCTGCTGGATCCACTGGCTGGCAAGGAATCACAACAACAACAGATTGGGCTTCAATTGTTTGCGCAGGCCGGTTTGTGACCTGCCGTGGACCGATGCTGGTTCACGGACCGGGATTTGGGGACCCCTGCACTAGGGATCTTCAAAAGGGGCTTTGAAATGGATGGCCGGATAAACGTTGCACCATCTACAGCCCTTTCCATCAGTTTCATCACTTTCTCGTGATTGAACAGTATGACGGGCAAACATCTGACTCTAAAAATTAGAACTAATAGCCGATTCGCACTTGCAAACTTTCTGTTATGAAGACACTTGCCTGAATAGGCATGAAATATCCTAGTTTGACGTTGCCGTTGGTAAATTTGGGATTACTCTGTAAGCAGAACCCTTCTAATGAGACACCTGTGGGTGTCTACTAATCCTCGGGGTTGAGACACTGAGCCCTGCACTTAGCTGTATTTTCTCTAAACGGTACTCTTCAGAGTTTAATGAAAGGGGTCACTGAGCAAAGCCCAAATCTGAGAAGGGTCCCACCTGAAGGCGGGACAAGAAGCAACGGATGGAAACTGATCAAGGAGAGAAGCAACCTGGAACTAAGGAGAAATTTCCTGACAGTGAGACTAATTAATCAGTAGAACAGCCTGCCTCCAGAAGTGGTGAATGCTCCAATACTGGAAGTTTTTAAGAAGAGTCTGGACAACCATTTGTCTGCAATGGTATAGGGTTTCCTGCCTGAGCAGTGTGTTGGACTAGATGACCTCCAAGGTCCCTTCCAACTATTCTATTCTATTCTATTCTATTCTATTCTATTCTATTCTATTCTATTCTATTCTATTCTATTCTATTCTATTCTATTCTATTCTATTCTATTCTATTCTATTCTATTCTATTCTATTCCTAATCTCCTATTCTATTCTATTCTATTCTATTCTATTCTATTCTATTCTATTCTATTCTATTCTATTCTATTCTATTCTATTCTATTCTATTCTATTCTATTCTATTCTATTCTATTCTATTGTTCTGTTGTTCCGTTCCGTTCCATTCTACTATTTCTATTTCTTTTTATTTCTATTCTAAATTGGTTTTTGATAGAAGAGAGAATTTGTAGTTCAGGGTTGATCTGTGGGGTCCTTGGTGCTCTCTGAGCTTAGTGCGTTTCCTGCGGACATTTCATGACCCAACTAGGTAACATAGTCAGTGCTATAAAGGAGTGAGGTTTGCGGAGTGGAGGAGAAGACAAATGGGAAGAGTAGGACTGTGGGATCCTTGGTGCTCTCTGAGCTTGGTGGTTTTCTTGCAGATATTTCATTAGCAAATGTGCCGAATGATATTGGCAATGAAACGCTAGCGAGAAAACCAGCAAGCTCAGAGAGCACTGAAGACCTGATTGCTTTTGTTGCTTTCGCCATTTCAGCCATCAATTTCCCCATCTCTTAAATTCCAGTGGGGAGCCAGAACTTTTTCATGGATTTCATAAGTCCATCTGGTAGTTCCTGCAAGATGTGCTATGACAACAAGCTGCCAGTTATACGTCTGATGCTGACATAGGTCCAAGCTTTGCTGGATGGCAGAAGAGAGGATTCTATGATGAACGTACTGCCAGAACCTCATCAATTCCCCACATGCATCAGGAAGGAATTTTCTGATTTTACCTTTCCAATTTCCCCCTCCTTTCATCATTATCTTATTTCTATATGACAAATCTAGCCTCTTCCGTTCCAGAAGAACGTATTGGCAACCAACTTGCCAAGAAAACAATATGGAGGCTTCTAATAGGTCCCCCCGAAGAGCCAGCTCTTCTCCGAGGACGTCTCCGTGGTCATGTGCCCGGTTTGACTAGACGCCAAAGGCGCACAGAACGCTGTTACCTTCCCACCGGAGTGGTCCCTATTTTTCTACTTGCATTTTTACGTGCTTTCGAACTGCTAGGTTGGCAGAAGCTGGGATGAGTAACAGGCGCTCACTTTGTTATGCGGCACTCGGGATTTGACCCGGAGATGAGCACCGGCCCCTAGAGTCGGAAACGACTAGCACGCATGTGCGGGGGAACCTTTACCTTTTAATAGGTCCCCAGAAGTTGAGTTTGAATTGAAGAAGGCAAGCTCTTTGACTAGGGTAGATTAGATAACCCATCCCAAACAGACGAGGGCTTGATTTAAAAAGTTAACTGAGGCCAATCATGGTTAATATGTGGATGGGAAAAATCCTAGGCTTGGAAGGTAGACTAGTGAGCTACAAAAACAGCAGAGGAAAAGCAGAAAGCCACATGGCCATCAGGAATTAGGTTTGACTCCCAAGAAAACTTTATATGGTTTCGTTAAAATTCAGGCAATTAAGCAGAATGTTTTAGCGTCATCTAATCTTAATTGTAGGGACGCGGTGGCTCAGTGGGTTAGGACGCTGAGCTTGTCGATCAGAAGGTCGGCGGTTTGGCGGGTCGAATCCCGAGTGCCGCGTAACAGAGCGAGCCGCCTGTTACACTCCCAGCTTCTGACAACCTAGCAGTTCGAAAGCACGTAAAAATGCAAGTAGAAAAATAGGAACCACTCCGGTGGGAAGGTAACGGCGTTCCGTGCGCCTTTGGCGTCTAGTCATGCCGGCCACATGACCACGGAGACGTCCTCGGACAAGCGCTTGGCTCTTCGGCTTTGAAACGAAGATGAGCACTGGCCCCTAGATTCGGAAACGACTAGCACGCATCTGCGGGGGAACCTTTACCATTTTAATCTTAATTGTATCATGAATTACTTACTTTCAGGAGCTCTATCCAATGTGTACCACAGCTTAAACTGGGCTGAGTGTTGAGCTTGGACTTCCTCGAGTTCGGAGCGCAGTAAAATATCACTCTCGGTCTGTCCCAGAAACACAGCAATTGTTGTTTTATCTCACAAATTCACTATCGGACAACTTAGAATATTGGTCTCCTCTTAATCCCATTAAAAAACAAAAACAAAAAAACACCACGAACCCAAAGCTAATGTGAAAGACCCTGGAATCAAAATGTAAACAATCAACGAAATTAGAAATCAGGGTCCTGCACATATCAAACGGATATATCTTGCATTGATAGAAATTGACTCAGAAACAGAACTTGTTAAAGATTGTATGATAAAGTGGGCTCACAATATTCAAGAAGTTATTACTATGTATACCTGGGAAAAGATCTGGGTGAGAAACGTAAAATTTACGCAAGCTCAAAATTTAAGAGAGAACTTTTACAAAATGTTCTATAGGTGGCATTTAGATCCCAAAAAGCTTGCAAGTATGTATCCGAGCTATCAGCCTAAATGCTGGAGGTGTGGTGGCGAAGATGCAACATACTTTCATATATGGTGGACTTGTAAAAAGGTTAAAGCATTTTGGATTAAAATCTGGTGGAACATGCAGAAGATATTTAAGAAAAGGATAAAGTTTTGTCCGCAATTGTTTTTATTGGGCATAATTACTGATACTACTGTTGTGGACACCAAGTTGATGTTGCATTTGATTACGGCAGCAAGACTGTTAGTAGGTCAATATTGGAAGAAGGAGGAACTACCGACTATAGAAGAATGGACTTTAAAAGTTTCTAACCTGGCGGATATGGCAAAGATATTGGCGTATTTAAAGGACCATTCGCAACAACGTTATATTATGGAATGGAGAAAATGGATTGATTACATCCAGAATAAATATGGGACTAAAAAGTTTCATTTAGCATTTGAATAGGTTTTGATATGTTATTTGTATTGCTTGTAGTCAATTTATAAGAGCTAGAGTGCTATAGACTTAATAGATTATTGCTGTTAGCATAGGGTTGTTAATGATTGTTTTTATTTTTATACCTTGTATTTAGCTCTGGGAAGTCGGGGATGGGGAGGGGGGAAGGGGAGGGTGGGAGGGTTGGGAGGGGTTGGGTAGGGGGTGGGGGAGGGGTTTATCTATAATGTATTGAAAAACTTTTCAATAAAAAAAAACAAACGAGGGCTTAGCAAAAAAAAGGAAAAAAGAAAAGTGAATTATTAACAACAATCTTTGAGTCTGCTCCAAGTCCCGTTAAATGTGAATAAAAATGGTCAGAGGTAACACCGTATCTGTTGTCAAAGTTCGGGGTAATTGCATTTCATTTAAAAAGCATTTGTTCTGAGCTGTTAATCAACCCACCAAAATGTTTCCACTCAGTTCTAGAATGAATCTATTTCATTAGGGCTTTCGGTCTAGAACACTTTAGGCCATTTCTGATTCAGAGCATTTATCAAACCGCTTTGGGAGAACAACTTAATTTGAGAAGGCCTTTGCTTTGGTGTGGAGGGAAATTGATTCGCTCCGTTCTTGCATTAACACATTTTGCACTAGAAGCAGCTAACTTAAGCTTTGTCTCATTATTTCCTCCAAAAAAAAAATTTTTTTTTAAAGGATCCAGAACAGAAGTTGGAATATTATAACTGCTGCTGAGATAGGATTCTCCAGAAGGAATCTGTCTCTTCTTGTTTGGAGCAATTGGAAAAAAATAAAATAAGCAAGGCTACAATTTCACGTTACGCTTCTCTGGAAACAGAATCCAATGAAAATGGTGGCATACTGTAAATATCTTGAGTGAATCTGCACAAGACTTCAATATTTCTAGCGTGAAATATCAGCAGACTATTTCATTTATTCTTCACAACATATTGCCCTCGGTCCAATAGGCTCTTTGCTCCTTAGTAAGAGAGCAAAGGACATCATCCTACCTGGTTAGCAAAGAGTAAATGGCAAACTGTGGGATCCTCCTTGTCCTTTACAATTGCTCGGATGAGCTGCAACATGGGAGTAATTCCTGCAGAGAGAGCGAGAGAGGCAAGAAGGGAGGGAGAGGGGAGTGACAGAGGGAGGGAGAGGCAAGAAGGGAGGGAGAGAGAGGGAGGAGGAGAGACAGAGAGAGAGAGGGAGAGGGAGAGAGAGAGAGGGGGGGGAAGAGAGAGTCAAATCAAATGAATCCTGTAGAAGACAAATCTATACAAGAGCAGGCAGAATCTGGGGTCGGAGTCAAAAAAGTAATCAGCCTAGAGTCATTATGTTGCCACAAATGGTCTGAATCCTGAGTTCCATTGACTCTTATGTAGCACCAATTTACAGCTGAATATTGACTAGGGAAGCGGTGGCTCAGTGGGTTAGGACGTTCAGAAGGTTGGCAGTTTGGCGGGTCGAATCCGGAGTGCCGCGTAGCAGAGTGAGCGCCTGTTACTCGTCCCAGCTTCGGCCAACCTAGCAGTTCGAAAGCACGTAAAAATGCAAGTAGAAAAATAGGGACCACTACGGTGGGAAGGTAACAGCATTCCGTGCGCCTTTGGCGTCTAGTCATGCCGGCCACATGACCACGGAGACGTCCTCAGACAAGCGCTGGCTCTTCGGCTTTGAAACGGAGATGAGCACCGGCCCCTAGAGTCAGAAACGACTAGCACGCATGTGTGGGGGAACCTTTACCTTTATTAATTGACTGGATTCGTGTGAGCATGAAATATATAAATCATCTTAACTGGACCGCGGACTCAATTCATTGCATCTGACGCATCAACTTGAATAACCAAGGCAGGAAAAGACATTTTGGGATACCTGTTCCACCTGCAATCATTCCAACGGATTTCACTTGCTTCAGAATGGGTTCGGATTTCTTGTCTGGACGAATAGCAAACACACCTGGCGGAAAAGTTAAGCAGGTGAGCAAGTGGATTGGTGGCACTTCAAAATGGAGATTCTCAGTCATCAGGGTCCTGGTTGTCCCAAAGGTGTTTATTCAAGAGGCAACTGGAGTTTCTTTGTTTTTCCTTGAAGACGTTTCGCTTCTCATCCAATGAGCTTCTTCAGCTATGACTGGATGGTGGGGAAATGGAAGGAGTTATACTCCTTAAAGAGAGCTGGTCATTTGCATTCTTTTAGAGAGTCGTTGAGGCCACTTGGAGGCTTGTCTGTGTCCTTGGGGTCACCTGAGTGGTGCAAATGGATGTGGAGCCCATTAGCACCACTCAGGTGACCCCGAGGACACAGACAAGCCTCCAAGTGGCCTCAACAACTCTCTAAAGAATGCAAATGACCAGCTGTCTGCAAGGAGTATAAATCCTTCCATTCCCCACCATCCCGTCAGAGCTGAAGTAGGTTCTTGGACGAGAAGCGAAACATCTTCAAAGAAAAAACAAACCAAGAAAGTCCAGTTGTTTCTTCAAAAAAGCACCTTTGGGACATGTGCTTGGAATGCACGTTGATGTCAAATTTGACATTTTTTTTGTCCACTCCTAATCACAATGATGAATACTTGCCACACATCTAGAAAAAACCCACAATGGGGGCGGGGGGCGGGGGAGGAGTCAGGATATAACCTTGTATTGCTCCTTGATATGCAACCAAAGTCACAATGGACGTAACTTGGGACTCTTCTTCAAAATTATGCTACTTGGGCCCTCCCCTGCAGTCACATGACCGGACTTGGGTGCTCAGCAACTGGGCTGTATTTACAACCGTGGTCACATAATTGTTGTTTTACAGCAGCTTCGACCAAAGCTGGCATTTACTTCCAGCTTTTGGCAAACCACTCCCATTAGTGAACCGTTGCTTCACTCAACAACCACTGTGGCTCCTTTATAAACAGGGTTGCTGCCACATTCACTTAACACCCCCCCCCCCCAAAAAAAATTGTAAAATGGTGTTGCTTGCATGATGGCCGTGATGGGCCTGCTCCGTTAGAGCCATAAGTCAAGGACTACTTGTAAGATAAATCAGAGATGACCTTCTCCAACTTGACATTCAGCTGCTAGAGCCTCACCTTTTCCCTTGTAAACAAGCAATCCACTGGGTCCCCGAAAATCAATGGTGTCCCCCATCTTTAGATTCTCCAGGTACTGGGACATTTTCCCTCCTTCAGGAAATTTGGGGTGAACCCCTTTGAAGTAGATCTAGAGAGGATAAAATACCTTTAAAACTGAATGGACGGGTGGGAAATATGAACTCATGTAGATGCCTACAAATCCATGTTGCTCAAGACAGGTGAAACATACACCACACATATTTAAAAGAGGTCCGTAGGTTAGTAACCGTGTAACACCAGGAATACTTCAATCCTGGAACATTTTCAGAAGCTCACGCCTACTGCTTCAGTGACTCCATCCAGCCACCTCCTTCTCTGTCGTCCCCTTCTTCTCTTGCCCTCAACCTTTCCCAGCATGAGGCTTCTTCTCCTTCCTTCTCATTAGGTGGCCAAAGTATATGAGTTTTAGCTTCAGGATCTGGCCTTCCAAAGAGCAGTCAGGGTTGATCTCCTCTAGGACTGACCGGTTTGATCGCCTTGCAGTCCAAGGGACTCGCAGGAGTCTTCTCCAGCACCATAGCTCAAAGGCCTCCATTCTTTGGCGCTCAGCCTTCTTTCCTTTCCTTCCATCTTTCCCAGCATTGTTGTTGTTAGTTGCGAAGTCCTGTCCGACCCATCGTGACCCCATGGACAACGTTCCTCCAGGCCTTCCTGTCCTCTACCATCTTCTGGAGTCCCTTTAAGCTCACGCCTACTGCTTCAGTGACTCCATCCAGACACCTCATTCTCTGTCGTCCCCTTCTTCTCTTGCCCTCAACCTTTCCTAGCATTAGGCTCTTCTCCAGGGAGTCCTTCCTTCTCATTCGGTGGCCAAAGTATTTGAGTTTCCACTTCAGGATCTGGCCTTCTAAGGAGCAGTCAGGGTTGATCTCCTCTAGGACGGACCGGTTTGATCGCCTTGCAGTCCAAGGGACTCACAGGAGTCTTCTCCAGCACCAGAGTTCAAAGGCCTCCATTCTTTGGTGCTCAGCCTTTCTTATCGGCCAACTTTCACAGCCATACATTGCAACTGGGAAGACCATAGCCTTGACTATAGGCACTTTTGTTGACAGGGTGATGTCTCTGCTTTTTATCTATCAAACCCAAAATCTGGGGCTTTGCTGTTATATATTTTGACAGCAGCAAGAAAAATGGAGACACTTTAATTCCTGCAATGGATGAAAGGCTGGAAAAACAGATGGAACTAACAGAGATGGCTAAATTAAGTGCTTCAATCAAAGAAAAAAATATATATCAACCTTTTGTTTCTACTTGGAAACCACTTCTGGATTTTGTGCTTGAGATGGAAAAAACAACGAAACCTTAACTTTGCTTTTTGCTGTTAAGTTTGTTATAGAAATGGCTAGTACATATTAAGTATGTAAAACTAAAAAGGTGAGGCTGTGTTACTAAGTTATTCTACTGCACTAAGAAGAGTCCGGAGTCAATGTTTTTCTCTTTCTTTTTTGTTCATTTCTTTTTTGTACATTTCTTTCTCTTCCCTCCCCCATTTTCCCACTATTTTAGTTTTCCTTTGTGTTTTTTGATAAGCTTAATAAAATGATTAATAACAAAGCTTTTACCTTCACAACAAGGTCCACGTAACCTTTGTCATCATCGCTGCTCACAGGTGTATAAGGTCTGATCACCAGATTCCCATCGATCCTGGCCGACAGGTAAATGTGCTGCCCTGAATGTCAAGCAAAACATTAAAAAGGTGAAATGAGACAGATTATCATACATTTGATGACACAATAAATAAATAGTAAGACTCGGAACTGCCTATCTATACTCAGACCTTACCTTAACAGCTCTAAGGCCCTTGGTTAGGACTTGAACTGTTAAGTTTTTACCAGTGCCAGATGGTGAATCGAATTGAAAATAATGATGATGATGATGATTAGCAGCAGCAGCTCTAAGGCCCTTGGTTAGGACTTGAACTGTTAGATTTTTACCAGTCCCAGACGGTGAATCGAATTGAAGATTATCATCATCATCATCATCATCATCATCATCATCATCATCATCTCTTAGGTCCTTGGTTAGGACTTGAACTGTTAGATTTTTACCAGTCCCAGATGGTGAATCGAATTGAAGATGATGATGATGATGATTATTACTATTATTATCATCATTATCATCATCATCTCTTAGGTCCTTGGTTAGGACTTGAACTGTTAGATTTTTACCAGTCCCAGACGGTGAATCGAATTGAAGATTATCATCATCATCATCATCATCTCTTAGGTCCTTGGTTAGGACTTGAATTGTTAGATTTTTACCAGTCCCAGACGGTGAATCGAATATGATGATGATGATTATTATCATCATCATCATCATCATCATCATCTCTTAGGTCCTTGGTTAGGACTTGAACTGTTAGATTTTTACCAGTCCTAGACGGTGAATCGAATTGAAGATTATCATCATCATCATCATCATCATCATCTCTTAGGTCCTTGGTTAGGACTTGAACTGTTAGATTTTTACCAGTCCCAGACGGTGAATCGAATTGAAGATGATGATGATGATTATTATTATTATCATTATCATCATCATCATCATCATCATCATCATCATCATCATCTCTTAGGTCCTTGGTTAGGACTTGAACTGTTAAGGGTTTTTACCAGTCCCAGATGGTGGGTTAACTGATGGTGGGTTAACTGTTTTTACCAGTCCCAGATGGTGAATCGAATTGAAGATCATCATCATCATCATCATCATCATCATCATCATCATCATCATCATCATCATCATCTCTTAGGTCCTTGGTTAGGACTTGAACTGTTAGATTTTTACCAGTCCCACACGGTGAATCGAATTGAAGATGATGATGATGATTATTATCGTTATCATCATCATCATCATCATCTCTTAGGTCCTTGGTTAGGACTTGAACTGTTAAGTTTTTACCAGTCCCAGATAGTGAATCGAATTGAAGATTATCATCATCAACATCATCTCTTAGGCCCTTGGTTAGGACTTGAACTGTTAGGTTTTTACCAGTCCCAGATTGTGAATCAATTTTATTATTATTATAAATAATAATGATGATGATGTACTACTAATAGTAGTGGTCAAGGACTACCTGTACTGTAGAGATTTACATGGAGAAATAACAGAACAACATATATAACATTTATTCCAGCTGCCCCGGGCAGCTCTGTGGATGTTAATGCACCCTTTGTGATTCCCACCCTCGGCTTTGGGAAAGAAGGAGATTATTCTTCCTCTGACTGGCAGGTCCTAGTCGATGCTATCTTGTGACGAAGGGAGGGAGAGGGAGAGAGACACAGAGACAGAGACAGAGACAAACAGAGACAGAGAGAGAGAGAGAGAGAGAGAGACAGACAGACAGACAGACAGACAGAGACAGAGAGACAAACAGAGACAGACACACACACACACACACACACATACAGAGAGAGAGAGAGAGAGAGAGAGAGAGAGAGAGAGAGAGAGAGAGAGAGAGAGAGAGAGAGAGCGCTACAGAAATCCCCGTGATAAGAAACAAGGCCTCTTTCAAAGTCTTATGCAACAGGGATGAAAAATCCTGCTCTTCTCCTTTTGCAAGTCTTGCTCCGGAACAGACGGCTGAATTTTGTGTAGCAAAGCATGAGGAAAAAAAAAATAATCCTTAAGATCATCTCTGTTTTCATGTACTCTGGGACCCATGGGTCTTACGCGGGAAACAATTCAGTGGCCGGAGGTCTTGTACCCCTTTCCCCCCCTCCACCACCCTCAATTAAACTTGCTTAAAAAAAAAACCAAACGATGAGATCCTGTCTGTAGACAAGGATCATTGCCAGCTTTTGACAGAGGCCCCATAGCTGTTAGCAGGAGATAACAGCTGTTAGCAAGCCACAGCACTTTCCATTCAGAAAGCAAAACAAGAGTTGGCCTGGTTTTATTTGGGGTGGGGGTGGGTGGGGGAAGAATGGGGGAACAGCTAAAAATATTGCCAAATAAATAAAACCAATCAAAGAAAGAGCCTCCAGCCTCCAGTGATAATTTAAATTATTTTGCAACCGTCATAAGTATGAGTCAGTCATAAGTCTCTTTTTTCGGTCACTAAATGAGCTGTTGTTAAGTCAAGGACTGCCGGTACTGAAAGCAAAACAATAATTGCCCTGATTTTTGGGGGGGGAGGGGTGGATAAGAATTGGGGGTAGGGTGGGGGTGGGAGAAATATTGTCAAATAAATAAAAACCAATCAAAGATTGAGCATGAAGCCTTTAAAAAGATAACTGGAATTGTTTGCGCCGTTATTTATCTTCTGGATAAATTCCTAGCAAGTGTTACACATACTGACTGCTATGGGCCTTTTAAAAAGGAATGCAGCACAACACATTTTTTAATTCTTCGTATCCTTGAGGTTCGCTGTACTCCCAGGCTTGCAAGGCACAACACAGGCACAACACCTGCTTCCCCCGCGCAATATGCCTCTGGCACAGGAGAGGAGCAGCTGGCTACAATTACGGATTCCACTCCGCAACTAAGGGAAGAAAGGAAGGGCAAACAAAAAACACGGGAGCCATGGTTGCAAATTCGCTTGATACCTATTCCAGGTCTTTCTCTTGGCCACAAATCGTAAACAATCACAATCGTGTTCTGTTTTTTGCCCAGGGTGCCACAACGGGAGTTGGGTGGCACCAGGAGAAGTAAACAACCAAATATTCTTTGGGAAGGTCCAAAGAATATCAAGGTTGGAGCGGCTTACGGCAATTTGTGGATCAGGATTAAGTTAGCAGGTTGTCTCCTACTTAGCAACACCGTTTTATTTCTTCAGTTGTTTAGCTTCGGATTGGGAGTTCAGGGGTGATGGATGAAGTCTCCTAGTCATTTAAGAGAGCAGCTCCAGATCCGTTTACATTTAGGCAGAATTTTTTCCAATGTCAGTACACTCTTCCTTCTAGCTAACAGAGCTTTTCTTTAAAGAAATTAAAAAAATAAAATAAGCCAAGCAATAAATTGGGAGGAGGAGGAGGAGAAAGAGGAAGGAAGGAAGGAAGAGAAGGAGGAGGAGGAGGAGGGGAAATAGAAAAAAAGATCTTTCTTTCCAAAGTCACAATTCAATCCAGTGATGTCACATCTCGCTCTATTCTCCCTCTAAAGTACCTTGGATGGGGGTACATATAGCTCATTTTGACATAAACCGCTTACCCACAGGAAGTCCCAAAACATGTCTTGGGCTTGGCAGGGCGAAGCGAAATTTTCTGGTGTCATGACTAACATGCTGAAAAGAGAGGAATAAAAGTTCATAAAACGACAGCAGAGTTATACGTGCTCCATCCAAGCCCAAAGGTTTACAGCCAAGACGGAGCTGCATTTCAGAACAGTGCTGACTGAAGAAATAATTACACATCGTTTCCAAAAACACCTCACCAAGACCGACGGCGTAACAGTCTTTCATCGTTTGAGGAGCTTTCTAGCCGCCACACTCAGAAGCTTCTACTGTTTCATGTCCGAGGGGCAGTGAACCCAATAGGCTGCATTTAGGAATGTCCCAGGGGGAGTACGTGGGGGTCAAAACAGAGCCTTGGTGGAGCAGTGGGCTAATGCCTCCTTAAGTAACACCAGCTGCCTGCAATTAGTGCAGGTTCGAGTCCCACCAGGCTCAAGGTTGACTCAGCCTTCCATCCTTCCGAGGTAGGTAAAATGAGGACCCAGATTGTTGGGGGCAATTAAGCTGACTTTGTAATAATGCCGCTTGGGGGTGTGTGTGAAAGCCCTAATAAGCAGGCATATACATAGAATGAAGGCTACTGCTAAGCTTGTAAGCCGCCCTGAGTCTTCGGAGAAGGCCGGGATATAAATGGAATTTTAAAAAAAATTGTGGCTTTCAGTATACAAAATTGAAAGCCAATTCATTTTTGGCAGGCCACAAATCTAGGACATGGAATAACAGAGATGGAAGGTCTTCTGGTCCAATCCCCTGCTTGAGTAAGAAGACCCTATAACAGGGGAAGGCAACCTTGGCTCTTTTATGACTCGTGGACTTCAACTCCCAGAATTCCTGAGCCAGCCATGCTGAGGGAAAAGGGAGAGGTTTCTAAGCTGAGCCATGCTGGCTCAGGAATTCTGGGAGTTGAAGTCCACGAGTCATAAAAGAGCCAAGGTTGCCTACCCCTGGCCTAGGCCCAGACCGCTTTATGACTCGTGGACTTCAACTCCCAGAATTCCTGAGCCAGCCACGCTGAGGGGAAAGGGAGAGGTTTCCAAGCTGAGCCATGCTGGCTCAGGAATTCTGGGAGTTGAAGTCCACGAGTCATAAAAGAGCCAAGGTTGCCTACCCCTGGCCTAGGCCTAGACCGCTTTATGACTTGTGGACTTCAACTCCCAGAATTCCTGAGCCAGCCAGGCTGAGGGAAAAGGGAGAGGTTTCCAAGCTGAGCCATGCTGGCTCAGGAATTCTGGGAGTTGAAGTCCACGAGTCATAAAAGAGCCAAGGTTGCCTACCCCAGCCCTATACTGTTTCAGACAAGTGACTGTACAGTCTCTCCTTAAAAGCCTCTAGTGATGGAGCACCTATAGTTTCTGGAGGCAAGCTGTTCCACTGGTTAACTGTTCTCACTGTTAGGAAGTTTCTCCTTAGTTCTAGGTTGCTTCTCTTCTTGGTTAGTTTCCATCCATTGCTTCTTGTCCTACCTTCAGGTGCTTTGGAGAATAGCTTGACTCCCTCTTCTTTGGGGCAACCCCTGAGATATTGGAAGACTGCTATCGTGTCACCCCTGGTCCTTCTTTTCATTAAATTAAACATACCCAATTCCAGCACCTATTCTTCCTATGTTTTAGCCTCCAGTGCCCTGATACTCTTTGTTGCTCTTCTCTGCTGTTGCTCTTCTTTGCACTCTTTCCAGAGTCTCAACATCTTCTTTATACTGTGACGACTAGAACTGGATGCAGTAAGTGTGATTTTATACCAAGGCTTTATAAAGCGGCACTAGTACTTCACAGTATTAATACATATAAAATTGGGCAGGGACCCAAGTGCGCAGCCATCAGCTAAATTGATGATTTTTTGACCCTACAGACATAGATATTGTGGACTACAGTGCCCACGTGACAAGACCATACTAAGGTCTAAACAAAATTAAACAAAACAGGAGTCCAAAAATACCACAAACATCAGAACAAGGCTTCTTTCATGGCACACAAGGCTGGCACGCAGATCAGATCGATAAATCCAAAGCTGGAGATAAGGTCACATATTCAGCAAATATAATGAGTTGTGGTCATAAAGGAAACATTTCAGAACTCAAGGCAGAGAGTTGGCTGTTCAAATGGTCTATATTTCTAATTTGCATAAATCAGAAATCAGTGCAGCTGCAAATTCAAAAGGTTAGTTTAGCCTTTTAGGAAAGTGTGTCCAAGCAGGAGAAATTATTATGAGGTCGCTCCACCCCATTTGAAATAATAAATATGGGTGTATTAGATCTGTAAGAGACGCGGTGGCTCAGTGGGTTAAGGACGCTGAGCTTGTCGATCAGAAGGTCGGCAGTTTGGCGGGTCGAATCCCGAGTGCCGCGTAACAGAGTGAGCGCCTGTTACTCATCCCAGCTTCTGCCAACCTAGCAGTTCGAAAGCACATAAAAATGCAAGTAGAAAAATAGGGACCACTACGGTGGGAAGGTAACAGCGTTCCGTGCGCCTTTGGCGTCTAGTCATGCCGGCCACATGACCACGGAGACATCCTCGGACAAGCGCTGGCTCTTCGGCTTTGAAACGGAGATGAGCACCGGCCCCTAGAGTCGGAAACGACTAGCACGCATGTGCGGGGGAACCTTTACCTTTACCTATTAGATCTCCAGTTCTCCAATTTCACAAATGAGTCTTTCCACTTGGTTTATCAAGTTACAAACGTGATACAGGCACTGCACACCAGCGTCACCCCAAAATTACTAATTTCCCATCAATGTGGAATTTTATTTTATTTTCTACCCTGTGTTTTTCTTGCTTGTAAGCCACCTGGAGTCACTGTGAGCGAGTAGGTGGCTATGTAAAATTTCTAAATAAATAAATAAATGTAAATATAAAGAAGAGTTAGCTCAGCATCCAGTTTTTCAACTTCTCCATATTATGAAAGGCCACAGTGTTAACCTACATTCTGCAATATTTCTCAATGCATAGAATGCTTCAAGTCTGATTGATATTGATAAAACTGCCACTTGTCAACAGTTAGGAAGTATTATTATAGTTTACTTCAATCTCTGCATATGGACCTCAGTTTGAGTATTAAAACATTTTTAAAAAATCTGCTGTAACAGAGACGGGAGCTTAGGAGAGAGAAATAAGAGAACAGGTTATTTGTTACCTCTTTATCGATCATCCGTAATGCATATTTTACGTCTGGATTTTCCAACGTGATCGGGGGCAAAGATTTCGAGAAAAGCCGCTTGATCAAACTGATCACAAAATAGACTGGAGCCAGGACAATGTTTCCCAACTGTAACATAAAGAAAGATGTTGCATTCAGTATCCTGACTCGAGAAACAGAAATAAATTAGAAAATGGCAAAGAACGACAACAGAAATAGAAGTGCCTCTTTAACTAAGCATGTAAGCCTCTCGTGTAATTGCATAAAAAATATCATATTAGACAAGTGTTAAAAATCTTGAGTTCTTCCTTTCTAAATAACCAATACGTAACTTGTTGTCGTTGCTTTGTAAAGAGAAGAATAGGGAGAACTGAGAAAAACGTGTCTGTTCACAACTCTTTCGAAGGTCACAAGTGTTCTGCATAGATTATCTCTACAGCCGTTTCAATAAACCTGTTAGTTAGATCAGGATTATTCCGGACATACCATGAGATAGGAACAAGGAGATTTATTCAAAACTATACAGTGAATGGTGGTGGTGTGTGTGTGTGTGTGTGGTGGCTCAGATGTGAAACCTGTTGAGTTTGCCAGAAGGAAAGCTAATAGCATAGGTTCGAGACCCAAGCTCTGCGTGATGGGTCTCAGCTCCTGCCCACCGAGCAGTTTCGAAAGCATGCAAATGCGACTAGATTAATAGGTACCACTTTGGTGGGAAAGTAACAGCATTTTTTTTAATCCCATTTATATCCCGCCCTTCTCCGAAGACTCAGGGCGGCTTACAATTTAAAGCACAAATCAATGTGCTTAGCAATAGCCTTCATTCTATGTATATGCCTGCTTATTAGGGCTTTCGCCCCCCCCCCCAAGTGGTATTATTATGAAGTCAGCTTATTGCCCCCAACAATCTGGGTCCTCATTTTACCTACCTCGGAAGGATGGAAGGCTGAGTCAACCTTGAGCCTGGTGGGATGCGAACCTGCACTAATTGCAGGCAGCTGGTGTTACTTAAGGAGGCGTTAGCCCACTGCTCCACCAAGGCTCTTTCCATGACTTTCCACGGAAATTGTCTTGGGACACTCCCTCGGCCAAGAAGCAGAGATGAGCATTATCGCCTAGAGTTCGACATGATTGTACAGGGGAAAACTTTTGAATGTCTATCTCAGGGGTAGGCCACCTTGGCTCTTTTATGACTCGTGGACTTCAACTCCCAGAATTCCTCAGCCAGGCACACTGGCTGAGGAATTCTGGGAGTCGAAGTCCACGAGTCATAAAAGAGCCAAGGTGGCCTACCCCTGGTCTATCTGAATAAATGAATGGTGGATTCTCCTTCTAATCCCCAGGAAGGCTTGGATGAGAGATGTCTTCACTTCCCTGTCACTTGCACGCATCCTTGTATAGCTAAAAACATGGCTTAATGGATAAAAATGTCCATATCTCTCCGCAGCAAAAATGTTCTATAAGCAATGTTATCCGGAAACACTTCCCCCCCTCCCCCCGAAAAGATGCTGCAAAGAAAGCGACGGGTTGTGAGTCTGTCCCCACTACAAAATACAGTATGACAATCTGCATTTGCCAATGTAAGTCAGCCAAAAGTTCCTTCTTGCAAAAGACGGCATTTCAGTGCTGCAACATCTCCCACGCCAAATAGCAGAGATTGTCTTGCCGAGTGCCAGCAGATAACATTTGGCCTCAAGGATCTTCTTACTAATAGTTCTTTTCAACTGCTCAGGCCTTCCCTTCATCCCAGGGTAATGTCTTCGTGACATCTGCTTGCGAAACTGAAACGTACTTGAATTTTCGACACAGGACACATGCGTGGGCCATTTGTCTAACTGAGTTTACAGGGCTGGCCTTGGTGATATAACGCCCGATATAACAGCCAGTGAAAAAGATAATATCTATCAGTATCCAAGTCAATTCAAAACCTAAAAGAAATCAAGGCCGGCTCTCCTTTGGAAGGACAAGAGGCTGAAGCTGAAGCTCAAAGACTTTGGCCGCCGAATGAGAAGCGAGGACTTTTTGGAAAAGACCCTGACGTTGAGAAAGACGGAAGGCAAAAGGAGAAGGGGACAGCAGAGATAGCAAATAGCAATAGCCCCTAGACTTATACACTGCTTCACAGTGCTTCACAGCCTTCTCTAAGCGGTTTACAGAGTCAGCATCTTGCCCCTCACAATCTGGGTCCTCATTTTACCAACCTCGGAAGGATGGAAGGATGAGTCAACCTTGAGGCGGTCAAGATCGAACTGCTGGCAGTTGGCAGAAATAGCCTGCAATACTGCATTCTAACCACTGCGCCATGAGAAGGAAGGAAGGAAGGAAAAAAGGGAGGGAGAGAAGGAAAGGAAGGAAGGAAGCAATAGCACTTAGACTTATATACCGCTTCACAGTGCTTTACAGCCCTCTCTAAGCAGTTTACAGAGTCTGCATATTGCCTCCAACAATCTGGGTCCTCATGTTCCAACCTCGGAAGGACGGAAGGCTGAGTCAACCTTGAGCCAGTGAGGATCGAACTGCTGGCAGTTGGCAGAATTAGCCTGCAATACTGCATTCTAACCACTGCGCCATGAGAAGGAAGGAAGGAAGGAAAAAAGGGAGGGAGAGAAGGAAAGGAAGGAAGGAAGCAATAGCACTTAGACTTATATACTGCTTCACAGTGCTTTACAGCCCTCTCTAAGCAGTTTACAGTCTGCATATTGCCTCCAACAATCTGGGTCCTCATGTTCCAACCTCGGAAGGACGGAAGGCTGAGTCAACCTTGAGCCAGTGAGGATCGAACTGCTGGCAGTTGGCAGAATTAGCCTGCAATACTGCATTCTAACCAGTGCGCCACCACGGCGCTTATGGTAGGATAGTGTCATCGACGCAGTGACCATGAATTTGGGCAAACTCCAAGAGACAGCCGAGGACAGGAGGCATGGTATAGCACGGTCTATGGAGTTGTGAAGAGTCGGACATGACTCAGCAAATAACAGTATTCAGGTCAAGAAAAAAGGAAAGCAATGTACCGTGCAGAATTGAGAAAACGCTTTGAACTGGCCGTAGGGAATGTTCTAGAGCAGAGATTTCCAAACTTTTTCAGGTCGTAAAAACTTTGTTGTTTTTTTTTAAAAAAATCCCTGAATTCCTGATCAAGACAAAAAGCTCTAATTTTAGAAAAACTGGTTGTGTTTGAGTCGGTGCCGTATAACAAACTGAAAAAACAACAACAACAAATCCCTCTTCTAGATATGGGGTAATTTTCTCCCATATATTTTTCTTCTCCAATTTTCTTCTCACTCTCCAGTCTCACACAAGTGAGTTTTGCGCTATTTTTTAAAAAAAACACAATTTGGTTATCTCGTCAATCCTCCCTTCAGCCTTAAGTTGACCTTCAAGTTGTCTCACTGTGTGGGCCCACTTTAGTGGCAAGTGACTATCTATTGAGGTTAGATGATCTCAACTGTGGGCACAAGGTTTAAATTAAACACGACTCCAAAGCCAACGCATTCAAGATTCTTCTCTTTAACAACCGACTCGGTCTTATTTTAAAATGCTTGTGCTGTACCAACAACTATGTTCTTATTATAAGGCCACTTCATGATTAGATTAGCTTTCGGGGCCCTAACAAATTTCGCACGGTAATTTTTCAAGGGTTCTGATTTTGGAAAAAGACTCTCCTCATAGAAGTTTCAAAACGTAGGGAACGATAAAAGCCATCCTGGAATGTAAGACTACATTTTGTTCAAATATTCTTTAAAATGGAACCCTACTCACCCTATCATTGTTACACGTCAGATGTAGGGAACAAGTTAGTCTCACCATCACCTTCTCAATAACAAATAACAACAACAACAATAATAATGTTGGAAGGAACCTTGGAGGTCATCTAGTCCAACCCTCTGCTCAGGCAGGAAATCCTATACCATTTCAGGCAAATGGCTGTCCAGTCTCTTCTTAAAAACTTCCAGTGCTAAATAAACAATTCCCAATTTAGGGGTCAACCCACCCCCCAGTTCTGCACCAGGGATTCCTGACTGAATTGTGTTGAGAACAATGTTGCTGAAAAACAACCAGATCCATTTGCAAAGCTCACCAAATGTAAAGTACATAGCAATTCCTGCCACCTCATAGCATCTATTACGGTGTTCTTCAACCTTGACAATGTTAAGATTTGTGGACCAATTCCCAGAATTCCCCAGCCAGTCACACATTTTAATATTGCTAAGACACAAACCCCGATTTGTTGGTTTAAGGCAGCATATCTGTGATACAGGAGATGGTAGGGCTACACCAAGCTTTAATCTGGAGTCCCAAACGTGCTTTTTTCCAAGACGCAACTGGACTTTCTTGTTTTTCTTTGAAGACTTTTCGCTTCTCATCCAAGAAGCTTCTTCAGCTCTGAGCGGATGGCGGAGAGATTTAATCTGGAGATTCTGTTTGAAGACAATTCCTTCAAAACTCCGATCGACTGAACTACAAAACTAATCTCCAAACTTTGAATTGCAAAGTCGATTCCGATGCTTTTGAACTGAGCTGAGAATTTGGAAAAGCTTTTGTTCTTCTATGCTAACTTTTTTTTTTTTTGTAATATCCGTTCTGAAAATCACATGTGTTTTCAAAGTAGGAAAGCAAATGAGTTGTGCTGAACAGCCATCAAGTTGCTAACCCAATCTGGGTCGTTCACAGATTTGTCCAGTTGCCCATGTCACTAATCCAGGATCAGCAAAAAAAAACAACCCCAAAATATTTTGCACATCAATGCTATATAATCTATTTACTTAGGAATAATTTTTTATTTCAACAAACTTAAAATGGAATAAGGCTGTATATAATTTTTCTCTTTTGCACTGTTGCTCAGACATCTCTCTACTTGGAAAAATGAACGTTATTCCCATTACATTACATAAAAACCTAAGAAGCATATTTTGTGAGTATATGCAACTTTCCAAGAAATATAAAATACTTTTTCTTCTTATTTATAAAAAAAAATGAAGATTTTTTTTTCTTTTTTGGCCGAATAAAGCTGAATAGTGCTGAACTAATCGAGCCTATCACATGCTACATTAGATATTCCCAAAGCTAGAACTAATGTTCATTAATTACTAATGCAGGAAGCTTTCTGTTCTGAACCACAGGAGGTAAAACCCCCACATTTTCATTATCCTTCGGGGTGGGGGAATGGGCGGAGAGAAAAGAAACTGAACACCCCATGACTATCTTCTGACCACAAAATATTGCAGATATAAACAGCCTCAAAATGCTAATGAAACACTCCAATGTCTAAATTGGGTCTACAGCTTGGCTAGCCTTGTATCAGGAGACAACAACTGAATTTGTATTTGTTCCTCCTACATTGTGGGTGATAGACCTAATAAATCCTTTGTGAACTTGAACCGAGATCTAGCCAAAGTCTTCACAGAGTCACTCCAGTGGATGATTTTGAGACAGAACTCAGAAAACAGCCAAGCTTTTTGTAACTTCTTGGTGATGTGGGATGTTAGCATCTTGGTGTGACCCTCAAATCAAAGACACGAGTGAAATACTGAAAAGTAGCCGAGATTGGGGGATAGCCTTAAAGCGTACTAGAAATTGAGATGCAACAATGCCATCCTTGAAGGGTGAACATCAGGTTATTTTTAGAAATATGTAAACCCTTCTCCAAGAATGAGTGTCTTGATGAAGATACCAATGGTAGAGAATATGTGAAGGTCTGGGTTGGACTGTGGGGTCCTTGGCGCTCTCTGAGCCTGGTGGTTTTCTTGCAGACGTTTCATGACCCAACTAGGTAACGTCATCAGTGCTAGAAGGGAGTAGGGCTTGAGGAGAGGAGGACCATGGGTCCTTGGTGCTCTCTGAGCTTGGTGATTGCCTTGCAGACGTTTCATTACTCAACTAGGTGACATCATCAGTGCTAGAAGGGGGTGGAGCTGGTGGAGGACTGTGGGGTCCTTGGTGCTCTCTGAGCTTGGTGGTTCTCTTGCAGACATTTCATTCCCCAAACTAGCTAACATCACAAGTGTATGCGGGGATTGAACGAAAGGTGATTCCCATGGAAACAGATCTGACTTCCTATAGCAAGGTTGCAAAATAACACACAACTATTAAACGAAAACCAGGAATAAGCTCATTATCTAACTAGGTAACACTGAAACCTATCACCGAAGATGTTACCCAGTTGGTAATGAAATGTCTGCAAGAAAACAACCAAGTTCAGAGAGCACCGAGGACTCCGCAACAATGAAGTTGCTAGACCACAAGCAGGAAAGCCAACGTTCAGGTTTATCTCAGCCATGGAAATCACTGGTGACTTTGGACCAATCTCTCTCTCTCTCCTCCCAAGAGTCAGTGCAGTGAGGGGGATGCAGTTATGGGATTCGAACTGGGGAGTTCTGGAGTCAGGTTCCATTCTACCCTCAGGCTCTGAAGCTCACTAGAAGATTCTGGGCCAGTCCCTTTTCTTCCATGCAACCTAACTGTATGTGGGGCCAATAAAGGAGGATATTTGTAGCTCTGGGTTGAAATGAGGGATCCCTGGTGCTCTATGAGCTTGGCGGTTCTCTTGCAGACGTTTCATTATTCAGTCTAGGTAACCTCATCAGTGCTAGAAGGGAGGGGGGCTTGCAAGGAGGAGGAGGACTGTGGGGTCCTTGAGGCTCTCTGAGCTTGGTGGTTTTCTTACAGACATTTCATGACCCAACAAGGGAACATCATCGGTGCTAGAAGGGAGGGGGGTTGGTGGAGAGGAGGAGGAGGAGGACTGTGGGGTCCTTGGTGCTTTCTGAGATTGGTAAGTTTTCTTGCAGACATTTCATGACCCAACTAGGGAACATCATCAGTGCTAGAAGGGAGGGAGGTTTGCAAGGAGGAGGAGGATGACTGTAGGGTCCTTGAGGATCTCTGAACTTGGTGGTTTTCTTACAGACATTTCATTACCCAACAAGGGAACATCATCAGTGCTAGAAGGGAGTAGGGTTTGAGGAGGAGGATTGTGGGGTCCTTGGTGCTCTCTGAACTTGGTGGTTTTCTTACAGACATTTCATTACCCAACAAGGGAACATCATCACCAAAAGAGCCTTGGTGGAGCAGTGGGCTAATGCCTCCTTAAGTAATACCAGCTGCCTGCAATTAGTGCAGGTTCGCATCCCACCAGGCTCAAGGTTGACTCAGCCTTCCATCCTTCCGAGGTAGGTAAAATGAGGACCCAGATTGTTGGGGGCAATAAGCTGACTTTGTAATAATGCCGCTTGGGGGGGGGGGGCGAAAGCCCTAATAAGCAGGCATATACATAGAATGAAGGCTATTGCTAAGCACATTTGATTTGTGCTTCTTAGATTGTAAGCCGCCCTGAGTCTTCGGAGAAGGGCGGGATATAAATGGGATTAAAAAAAAATCAGTGCTACAAAAGGAGGGGGGGTTAGCAAGGAGGAGGAGGAGGACGACGACGACTGTGGGGTCCTTGGTGCTCTCTGAGCTTGGTGGTTCTCTTGCAGACATTTCATTCCCCAAACTAGCTAACATCACAAGTGTATGCAGGGTTTGAACGAAAGGTGATTCCCATGGAAACAGATCTGACTTCCTATAGCAAGGTTGCAAAATAACACACAACTATTAAACGAAAACAAGGAATAAGCTCTGGGGGAAAAGCCAATTTCCTTTTAAGAAAAATGCCAAAGACCAGGATCCTACTCTCTCAGGACTGACAAAATACTAACCAAGATGTCAGCTTAGCATTCTTGGCTCCCGTTTCAGGGTGTGGCAACCACCGAGCAGTGCAGAGCCAACTCAGATTTAGCTCTCTGACACAACCCTAATGCTTGCCAAGAGGAGAACGGCTGGAAGAAAATTCCAATGCCTCCATAAAAAAATTATAAAGGGAATGAGAGAGCCTGTACTTTCAATCTGTTACATTGTAGGAATACCCAAACTTTATGCAGCTCTATTCCAAATTTGCTTTCCAACCAACAACGTGTTTTTCTTACCAAGATTGGCAATAACACAATTGCTTTGTTCCTATATTTAGCTTTGCTCGCCCAAATAACACCAGCTACAGAAAGGAATATTCCTCTGGATGTTATTTAGAATGTTTCCTAGGTTGGTTTCCAGAAATCCAGAGCCAATGACACGAAAGGGAGCAAAGAAGAAAAATTAAAAAATGTTCCGGTCAAAGCCAACATTAATGTAGCAGTTCGCCACCCTGTCTGGGTTGAAAGAGAAAGAATGCTAGATTCAAAGTAGACCTGGGTTGTGAACTTGAATTCTTTTCCCCCCCCAGTTTTAAATCCAATAGGAAAAAAAAATCCTCACTTTTCTGTCCCTCTAAAACAGGGGTTTCCAAACCTTGGCAACTTTATGACTTGTGGACTTCAACTCCCAGAATTCCTCAGCCAGCATGGAGTCATAAAGCTGCCAAGGTTGAAGACCTGGGGTGTGGGGGGCATCCAATGGAGGTCTAATTCTCATAAAACCTCTAAATATGGCTAAGCAATCATTAGGCCAGCAAAGGTAGTTAAGGAGGAATGCAGATAGGTCTTCTGCCTTTATGGATGGAAACTAGTCAAGGAGAGAAGCAACCTAGAACTAAGGGGAAACTTCCTGACAGTTAGAACAATTAACCAGTGGAACCACCTGCCTCCAGAAGCTGTGAATGCTCCAACACTGGAAGTTTTTAAGAAGAGACTGGACAGCCATTTGTCTGAAAGGGTATAGGGCACTCCTGCCTGAGCAGGGGGCTGGACTAGATGACCTCCAAGGTACCTTCCAACTTTGTCATTCAATAACAACAACAACGATGGTGTTGGAAGGGACCTTGGAGGTCATCTAGTCCAACCCCCTGCTCAGGCAGGAAACCCTATACCATTTCAGCCAAAATGTTTGTCCAGTCTCTTCTTAAAAACTTCCAGTGTTGGAGCATTCACCGCTTGTGGAGGCGGGTTCTTCCACTGGTTAATTGTTCTCACTGTTGTTATTGTTATTTTGTTCCTTCGTCAGTCACACCAGGAGAGGAATAAGTGAAATGAAGTAAGAGAGGATGAGAGAGAGAGGAAGGACACAAAGTTACCGCAACTTCCTGGTTCATGCCAAGATGCTATTTGAAAAACATTAGCGAGAGCCAGTCGGAAAAATGACGGCAGAAACCCAAAGTTATGACTGAGATGGAGGGAAGAAGGGACAAAATCAAGAGGAAAAGCGAAAGATGATTAGGGGACTGAAGGCTAAAACATTCGAAGAACAATTGCTGGAATTGGGTATGTCTAGTCCAGGGGTCAGCAACCTGAAACAGTGAAAGAGCCACTCGGAACCGGTTCCCTCACAAAAGGAAAAACTGGGAGCCGCAAAAAATGTGTGCGCATGCGCGCACATGCGCAGAACAGGGTTTGACTGAAGAGTGGAGCCAAGGCGAGATATGCACCTACCCTGCATATTTGGATTGATTGGTTGAACTTTTTTAGTCCCACTTTTTTTTGGGGGGGGGGACTGCACATGGCAGAGGACTGGGAGCCACAGGAGACGGCTGAAAGAGCCGCATGCGGCTCTGGAGCCGCGGGTTGCAGACCTGTGGTCTAGTCTAATGAAGAGAAGGATGAGGGGGGACAAGATAGCAGTCTTCCAATCTCTCAGGGGCTGCCCCAAAGAAGAGGGAGTCAAGCTCTTCTCCAAAGCACCTGAAGGCAGGACAAGAAGCAACGGATGGAAACCAATCATGAAGAGAAGCAACCTAGAACTAAGGAGGAATTTCCTGACAGTGAGAACAATTCATCAGTGGAACAACCTGCCTCCAGAGGTGGCGAATGCTCCAACACTGGAAGTTTTTAAGAAGAGACTGGACAGCCAACGGTCTGAAATGGTATAGGGTTTCCTGCCTGAGCAGGGGGTTGGACTAGATGACCTCCAAGGTCCCTTCCACCTCTGTCATTCTGCTAAGATTACAAAGGGAGGAAAGGAGAAACACCCAGACGCAGTGACAGAAAGGTGTAGTAGACTTCTCCCAAAGAAAGCAAGAACACCTGATTTTGCTTGTAAAGGGAGAAAAATGTTCATATAGTCTTAAGCGCACAGGGCGAAGTACATAGTTCAGATGCTTGGTTTAACCAAATATGAATATATTCCTTTTACTGGCCTTACCTAAAGAGCTGAAGCACGTTAGATTGTTGGCCTTCAGGAATAAGACTCTCTAGAGCAGGGGTAGGCAACCTCGGCTCTTTTATGACTCATGGACTTCAACTCCCAGAATTCCTGAGTCAGCTGACTCCGGAATTCTGGGAGTTGAAGTCCATGAGTCATAAAAGAGCTGAGGTTGCCTACCCCTGCTCTAGAGCAGGGGTGTCAAACTCAATTTCATTGAGGGCCGCATCAGCATCGCGGTTGCCCTCAAGGGGCCGGGTGGGTATGGCCAGGGTGGGCGTGGCCTACTGGGTGGGCGTGGCTAGAGTGCGTATGGCCTACTGGGTGGGCGTGGCCAGCTCTACATCGTTCACATCAAGGGTGCCTATGGGGGCCTGGGCAGGAGTGGGACAGATCTGAGGGTCTCTGGCAGGAGGAGGGTCTCTGGGCCAGGGCCAAGGCAGTGGGGGCCGTTCCCTCAACTGTTTCCAGGATGGCTTCGCGGGCCACATGAAACCACTTCGCGGGCCGGATCTGGGCCCCGGGCCTTGTGTTTGACATGTCTGCTCTAGAGCAATGTTTTTCAACCTTGGCCACTTTTAAGATGGGTGGATTTCAACTCCCAGAATTCCCTAGCCAGCATGCTGCCTGGGGAATTCTGGGTGTTGAGATCCACGTATCTTAACATGACCAAGGTTCAGAAAGACTGATCTAGATCAGGGGTCTTCAAACCTGGCCCTTTTATGACTGGTGGACTTCCAACTCACAGCGTGCCTGGCTGAGGAATTCTGGGAGTTGAAGTCCACCAGTCACAAAATGGCCAAGTTTGAAGACCTCTGTTTTAAAGTATCCCGGCTGAGGAATTCTGGGAGTCGAAGTCCACAAGTCGTAAAAGGGCCAAGTTTGAAGACCCCTGTCCTAAGCAATCTGGATAATTGTTATAACGTGTATCATTGGTGGCGCCAGTTTCCACAACCGATGTCAATTGTCTTAATTTATTGTGGGGTTTTTTTTTGTGTGTGTAATGACTTATACAGATCACCAGGTCCTTTCAGCATCACTGGTTGATAATGTGAAGGTAGGAGACCTTGAAATGTATTTAATTGATTACTGTTAATCATTAATGGCAAGGGACGCGGTGGCTCAGTGGGTTAGGACGCTGAGCTTGTCGATCAGAAGGTCGGCAGTTTGGCGGGTCGAATCCCGAGTGCCACGGAGCAGAGTGAGCGCCTGTTACTCATCCCAGCTTCTGCCAACCTAGCAGTTCTAAAGCACGAAAAAATGCAAGTAGAAAAATAGGGACCACTATGGTGGGAAGGTAACAGTGTTCCGTGCACCTTTGGCATCTAGTCATGCCGGCCAAATGATCATGGAGATGTCCTCGGACAAGCGCTGGCTTTTCGGCTTTGAAACAGAGATGAGCACCGGCCCCTAGAGTTGGAAACGACTAGCACGCATGTGCGGGGGAACCTTTACCTAATCACTAATGAGCACCAGTCAATTAATGTAGATGCTATGTTAGGTAACAGAACAGGTGGCAATTAAATTATTTTGATTAGTGAGATGAAAACGGGCGGACAGCACAGTGTTGAGGAGAACCTTAACAGATATTCTTGCTAAAAGTCTTCCCCAAGGAACAAGCCGTCTAAGTGAAATTCACTAAACTTTCTTGGAATTTCTGACAGCGTGACAGATGGATAATTTACTAGGGAAGCTGGGATTTAACAAATACATCCAGGTCACTACCTCTTAGGACTGTGGAAAATACACAATAGATCTGTCAAATGTCACAAGTGAAGCATCTCTGCAGAAGCAGCTGTGATCTTTGGCAAATGTGCACAGATACATTTTGGCTGGCATCATAAGGCATGAGGAACATGTGAACTGAATGTAAGGCATCACCAAATCAGAGAAGGTAAATCTTGCTTCTTGGGATCAGCCAACCCAGATAAACCCAGGATCCACATCTACAGCCAAATTCTACATTCTTGGTGCAGGCTTATTTTTAGAGACTGTCTTGATTCTGATATCCTACTGCACACAAAAGGAGGAAGTGCAAACATTTCAGCTTGTTGCTCCTTCTAGAAAATATTTACAGCCAAATTTACAGCTTGAAGATTATCTCTCTTAGTAGTTGGCCGAAAGTCATGGAAGTTAAGCGGGTTCAGACCCAGTTTTGAAGGGAATACCAAGATTCCTGGCTTGATAAGAATGTTAAAAAACACATCTTGGAAAGCAAACAATGGAAACCTGTTTTAGGAAAGTAATTTTCCTAGATCCTAGCTTGCTTTCGATGAGGTTTTAATTTTATTTTATTAAAATCTAAGTCTCATGGATTCTTAAGCGGCCCTCACCAGCCAGTTTTAACTTCTTTCTTTAATTAATTAAAATTCAGGGCAAGTTAAAAAAAGCCAGCGATTAACCAATTACAAATCCCATTAGACGCACTTAAAGGTGGACAGAAAATCCTAACCCCATAATGCTCTCAGAGGCTTCCAGCAAAATGAAATTGGTAGTCCTTAGTCCCAGGATCAGATCAACACATGAAACAAAATGTTCTTCCCTTCAGCTCTGTGGTCCCAGGAGAAATGACACCCAGAGCCAAGTGTTATTTCTGGCCTAGCGTGGGAGGAAAAAAAAAATTCCTTGCACTGGGTTGCCCAAATGTTATCTAGAATAGTTGTGGCAGCTGTGGGTGGAGACATCTGCGTTTTTCCCAGAGCTTGAAGGGATGGAAGGTTGATGGCTTCAGTCTTGTCTTTCTCAACCTTGGCAGCTAGAAGGTGAGAGGACTTCAACGCCCAGAAGTCCCCAGCCAGCTTCCAATGAATTCTGGGAGTTGACCTCCGCCCATCCGCAAATTGCCAAGATTGAGAAACGCAAGCGCTGAAGCCATCAGATCCTACCAGAGGAAGCTTGTGAAGATCACAATAAATGTATCCCTCGCCGTATTTATACTTTTTTTTCATGCGCTAACTTGATCTTATGGACTCCAGAAGATAGTAGAGGACAGGAAGGCCTGGAGGAACGATGTCCATAGGGTCGCGATGGGTCGGACACGACTTCGCAGCTAACAACACAACAACAAACTTGGTCTTTGCCCAAAGAGCAAGATCCTGCCTAATTTACTCCAGAGATAGACAAGACACCTCTCCACTCTATTCCAGGGTCCCTCAGGAGCAGAGCTTTGACTAGAAGCCATCCAAAGCCCCTTCCCACCAGCTTCCAGGATCCAGGAGCATCTGTGGTCCTCAAGAGGAGTGAAGGAGCTAGGGCCAGAGGTCTTCAAACTCGGCCCTTTTATGACTCATGGACTTCAACTCCCAGAATTTCTCAGCCAGGCATGCTGGCTGAGGAATTCTGGGAGTTGAAGTCCATGAGTCATAAAAGGGCCGAGTTTGAAGACCCCTGAGCTAGGCCGTTCCAGAAAGAGCTTTAAGACCAAGGAAGGCTTGGGCACCAAGCTCTCCAAAACTGGGCAGGACCATTTGCCCCCAGCGACCCCAAAGTAAGACTGAGGAAGGCAAAGTGGGAGAGGGAGGGAGGGAGGGAAGGAAGGAAAGAAGGGGGAAAGGAGAAGGGGAAGAAAGGAGAAGGAGAGCAGAAGGAAGAAAGGAGGCAGAAAAAAAGAAGGGGAGGCGGAAGAGAATGGAAGGAAGGAAGGAGAAGGAAAGCAGGGGAAGAAAGAAAAGGGAGGAGGAGAAGGGGAAGGAAGGAAGAAGGGAAGCAGAGGAATTCAAGAGAAAGAGAGAGGGAGAGAAAAGGGAGGAGAAGAGGGGGAAGGAAGGAGAAGGAAGCAGGGGAAAGAAAGAAGGAAGAAGAAAAAGGAAGACAGGAAGAAGGAAGGGGAGGAGGAGAAGGGAAGCAAAGGAATTAGAGAGAGAGAGAGGGAGAGAAGAGGGAGGAGAAGAGGGGGAAGGAAGGAAGGAAGGAAGAAAAAAAGGGAAGAAGGAAGACAGGAAGAAGGAAGGGGAGGAGGAGAAGGGGAAGGAAGTAAGGAGAGAGGAGGAAGGAAGGAAAGAGTAGAGAAGCAGAGGAAAGAAAGAGAGAGAGAGAAAGAAAGAATAAGGAAGGAAGAAGGGAGACAGAAAGAAGGAAGGAAGGAAGTGGAGAAGGGGAAGGAAGTAGGGAGACAAGAAGGAAGGAAAGAGTAGAGAAGCAGAGGAAGGAAAGAGAGAGAGAGAGAAAGAAAGAAGAAGGAAGGAAGAAGGGAGA